>NC_090812.1:123331915-123958165 GCF_000390325.3 Nicotiana tomentosiformis | reverse complement strand
ACTCAAGTAGGCTTTCCTACTGCCATTAAGAAAGAAATGCCCTTGACGCATTTCCAATTGCTTCAAGCTTTTCTTTCTAGTTGCTATAATCCAATAGTGATTCAAGAAGGAATTCATGAGTGACTGACCATACTATGGAACTAGTCTACTGTTAAAGGATGTACACCTCTTCCTCATGGATAGATGGTGCCACCGCGCTGTACAAAATCCTCTGTTTACGATTCTCTCAAATACGAATTTTCTTTATCAACATGGTAGCGAGAAGAGAGACAGCGGATGGAATTGGATTATCAATGGGGCTAGTCCACAACTTCTGATTGAGAAATTCGAGGTTGCTTTGTCTGGCCAAAATGATACAATCTTTCCTTCTCGAATGCACTTCTCTAATTTTATAATGATACAAGGAGGAATCAATCTTGACTGATCAAGTACGGTAGACAACTGAACACGAAAGCAGTCTGGGTAAAGCTTCACACTTGACATTCCACATTGAAGTAGTGCCACCTTCTTTCTCTGATCTCATTATGAAATAAAAGTTTCTCAATCAAGCAATTATCCCTATGTAGGAACACAAACAAATGAAGAAGTGTTCTTACGATGTTCACATATGTATAAGACTTTGTCTACAATTGAGCATTTCTTTCGGAACTTAATTACCGTCTCATAAAAGCTTTTGGTTTCCTAAATAAAGGTAGGACCTGTGAGAGGCTTCAATCGTATTTTCTTGACTAGTAGACGGAAGCCTTCTCAAAATAAAAAAATATTCGAATTTTTGAGCAGGAGATGCTTCCCGGTCTTTCCTCTCCCGAGCGGAGAAAACGTCAAGATGCGAAGCGACAAACAATTTCCGAGATGCTGGAAAGGCTCTCTCTTTGCTGCCTCGTTGCTAAGGCTAGTACTGGAGGGTGGGCTTAGAAAAAGGCTATCCGCTAACCAAAAATATAATATATGATCCTTGGCCCGGATCTAAAAGTAGGCCCAAACCACGGTTCTCCAGTTATAATTTGGCTATGTCAGCCTTTGATTACAAGAATATACAGTGCTGATTAGAATAGAACCCTTACCAGCCCTTAGTTTTTAAATTATCAGAATCTCACTGATAATTTGACTCATTCAAGACAGTGGATTCGCCCCTATTAAGATCCGTTAAGTCGGTGAATACCAATGATAGCTTCAGCCGAGAGAAAGTTGAGACTTTTTTTGAAGGAAGAACCTAATCTAGCTATGCTTGCTTACCTGGATTGCTTAACGGAAGTGACTGAAGTTGAAAGAGTTCCAAGTTGAGACTTGTTTTATTTATTTCTTGAGAGAGAGGACCAATCCTAAGTAAGTGGAAGAAGGATTCCTAATAACCTGGACTTGTCGTTTTATTCTAGTTCACTGGCTCCTCCTGCCATATCCTTCTTTCTAAAAGTATGCCGGGCACTTCTCCCGCTTTCAAAGCGAAGACTGTTAGCAAGAAGGAGCTCTTTTGAGTTGAGGTTTGAAGGCAAAATCCTATAAGGTTAGGGTACCTTTGATTGGAATTTCTTTACCATCGGCATCCTAGCAATCTAAAAAATAAAACATGGTTGACCTTGCTATTGGAACTTAGACCATATAGGCTAAACTTATCACCCCACTGGCATGGAAGAGAATTGAGGGAAAAAATCGACTGCTATAGAAGAAAAAGCTGCACATTCAATTCATCTTCCTCGATAAATGACTTTTGTGAGCGGACATCTGAGATTCATTTTAAAGCTAAAGGCACTAATGACTAAAAAAATAGGAACTAAGACCCAGTCTGGTACCCACAGCAGAGAGATCAGAAGAACGCACGAAAGAGATTAGTCCCGCCTTTATCAAGTAAGAATTTTTCTTTGTTGGTTCATTTTACGATGTAAAGTATCCTTTTTCTTGTAAGGATTTTTTGTTTTCTCAGTATTGTATCGAGTGGATTGGAGTCTTTCACCCTAAGGCATAAGACTTTCAGTAAGCCTTTCATTCAGGGCCTAATCCTTGTATTGCTAAACTCCCTCCCAAAGCAAGGGCTATCAAGTTTATGTGCTTACAGGTCTTGTTTCACCATTGATTGGTCTATCAGCAAAGGTTTAATTTCCTTTGGCTTGAGGTGGAAAAAATCTCTTAGCCCATAGATCTCGTACGCTTTCCATCTACTCTCGTAACTTTCCATTAGCTGTTCAGTACGACATCCGTATTTTGTAAAGTAGCTATTCTGTGCTAGCTTTCTAGTCTTTGAAGTAGTCGATTCCCTAAGCATTGGTTAAGTAGCGGGGGTTGCGGGTCTATCACCATTCGAGTATCGTTTAGCCAGCGTTGTAGCCCTCCTTTCTTTCTCTATTTATCTAGAACCCCCTATCTCTTTTTACTGCGCCCGAGAAAGAAAAGATCCAGTTCGGGACCTCGGGAGAAAGGACTGACTGCTGCTTCCTCCGCTACAACTGGTGGTTATGGATTCCGAAAAGGAGAAGGTGGATGTAATTCAGCTCGAACGAAGTAAGAGGGGTAATAGACTATTACCGTTCAGTTCATGTGACGAACCGAACCTCTCGGGTGACCTTCCCCTCATTTCCGCCTTCGTACGACTAGTCTTATTTTCTTTATTCCTTCCTTGTCGGAAATCGCCGGTTGGGTTGGTCCGACCAAGAAAGGCATGGGGCTTTTGGGCCTTACTTGGGCCGAGTGTTGTATGGCTACCTAGTAATTTACAACCACCACTCTATCTAGCCTAAGGAATTTGCTATCCGCGCTTTTTTTTCGATCTTGTACCTTAGTACACTGAACACTTACCTAATCTTGAATCTTGAAAGTAGAGTTTCTTTTTCAATCAACTGGTATACCTTGAACCTAGCCCGAAATTCTTTCTTTACTTTATCTTATCAAATTTCTAGTTTGTGATCGAGGGCGGCCAAATATGAGATAGGTTGCAGCTATAGTCAGAACTGAACCTGGCTAATTTCGTAATGTTGACCCCACGGAGCGGTAGCAAAGGAGACAGCAAATGGATGGAAATTCTCCACTTTATGGCTACCGCCGCTTCTATCTCCGGCGCTCTAAATCTCGGGTATGATTGTTACTTTCTTGCCTTGCCCCACTCCCACCCACCTCTTCCGAAAAGACAACCTCGATCATTTATTACATATGATATATTGAGAGTTCAAGACCATAACGTAATTCATTTAGAGAATGCCGATGAGAAAGTAGATCTGGTTCCGAGATCTGGAAAGCTGTGAATACAGTTAGTGAAGCTAGACCGGGAAGTGGGGTATCCCTGGAAAAGAGGTCGGCCTTAAGTTCTAGCTTAGATAGCTTAGACTGAAGAGTTGTAGCTTTGCTTTCTGAAAGAGTCATTTTCTCGTTATTAGAGAGAAGCAGAAGCCTTAGAAGGGAGCACTCGTGGCACACTTACTATATCCCATTCCAGCCTCACCTTACCCTTTCGTTAACTAACCTACCTTGCTTTTCAAATATAAATAGAAAACCACTCAGGTCAATAGCTCCTTTCATCATGGGACACTTTCCCTAATCAATTTTGATCACTAAAAAAGACCTCCGCAGGACCTTTACCCGGAAGACAGAATCAAAGGTAGACAACAGTCAGTTGTTTCACTTCAGTAAGAGGTAAGGCAAAAAAAGGGAAAAGGGAAAGGCACCTTGCCTTCTTTTCGTTTACGTGGCTACATACTTGTAGCAATCAAAGGGCATATTTATTATTATTTATTATTTATATAAGGAAAAGGTAATTGTATAGGCCGTTGCTTCGAGAACAATCGTATTAGCGCCTTCGCAGCCTGCCTTTCCATTCTTCGAGTGTAGTTCCTTCTTGAGCCTTTTCTTTTTGACTCCTACCGAAGCAAGCCTCTCAAGTGCTGACCTTTCTTCCCACCTTTGAGCGAAGCAAGCCTCTCAAGTGCTGACCTTTCTTTCCCCCTTTGGTGAGTTGACCTTCTTGTGTCACGAGTGATGTCAAACCTCCTTCTTGTCTTCTATTCCGGGAAGTGGTATAATAGGTCCCCTAAGGGAAGCCCTTTGGCAGTTGTCCGAGCCTTCCCTTGATTGTGCCTTTAGGCTTTCTTCTTGCTGCTTTGTTTGCGCTTTCGAATCTGCTTCTATAAAGAAAGGAGAAGAGAGAGGCATCGGCTAACTAAGGACGATGATGGAAACTATCCCAGAAAGGTGAGCAAGAAGAGTCTTCACTACTAGCTAGTATTGAAAGAAAAGAAGGCCTACCTTCACTTTGTGCGCTAAGAGCTTTCTTTCCTGTAGGATAGGAAGAATGGAATAGGAAGATAAAAGGACATTCTTCAGAGTGAAACTGAACCAGACAAAGGCCCTTCTCTCCATGATCAACTTCCTTTCGTAGTACCCATACCCCCAGGGGAATTCGAATCCCCGCCGCCTCCTTGAAAGAGAGGTGTCCTAACCTGGGGTATATTGAATAGACTTTGACTAAGAATAAGGTTCCCTTCTCTTCCACTCTATCTCCTTATTGGATTGGTAGGTACATTCCTCTTTCTCTTCTCTTAGTCGACTAGACTTCCCTCACATCCTACTCTTCATTATAGAAGGTTCTTTATTCCAAATACTGGCGAATCACCTTCATTCAATGCTAGCATCTCTCTCAGCTGAAAGAAGATCAACTCTCAAGCTCACCCCTTTTTTGCTTTAGTCAGAAGAGCCTCTCTCCTCCTCGAGTTCTAAATCAGCAAGAGAAGAGGGACCTATAAGACAGCAAGGAAGTTTGATTTACATAAAACCTCTTGCAATAAGATTCTATCCATCAGGTAAAGCCCCTTTGACTAGAAAGTAAAATCTCTATCAAAGACAGATCTAAAGGCTTGAACAGTTAGGAATGAAACTGCCTACGGGAAGAGTAAGCTCTTCCTTCTCACCTTCAGCTACTAAAAAGGAAGGAAGACTGGTGCGACAATAGTAATGCCAAGCCAAAATCTGCTTATTTTCTTCCTCATCTTAGGCATAGATAGAATTCGCTCGCCTGCTCTTGAATGGCCTTTATAGCCTTAAGGCAATCTATCCAACTATCCAAAGCCTAACCCAGTACAGATCTGATCCTAAATCGCTCTACGCTTTGAGCCGACTAACTCTTTAAAGCCCACTGATGCCTTTTGAAGACCTTCTTCCCTCTACCCTGATGAAAAGAGTTCCAGTGAGCTCGCCAAGGAAAGCAGATTAATTATATCAAACTCTTTCTTCCCAGCTAAGCTAAAGAAGATCTAACCCTCATCTTCCACTGAGGCCACTTCCTTCTTACCATTTAGCTATTTTCCCCATCGAGAAAGAGATCGAGGATAGGTCGGAAACTTCTTCCTTCGAAGGACTTTCTCCTTCATCAAATGAATTCTCTCCCATGACCCCATTCAATCAATGCTACCGGGTATTCACTCGCTTATTGAAAATCTTGCCATACCATATTTTCTATTTAGTCGGCACTCTTGTCTGTCGAGTACTTTTAGTAGTCTTGCTCTTCCTTCCTCCATTGCTGAGGTTAGCTCTGTATTTTTGTCGTGTACTTTTTCTCTCTTTCTAATTCTAAGGATTAAATCTTCCGCTAATATAACAAAAAAGAAAGGAAAGCAGGGAAGAAGACTAAGCTCTGTCCGAGAAGATCGGGTATTCAACTTCATTCATGCCGAGCGGCAAGAGGGGTAGCAGGAACTGGAACGGATTATTCGACCTGATCGATTTGTCTGCCCCAAAATGTGTGCTTCCACGCAGTATGGTTCAACCCGGGCTAGCTATGGAATAGGCTTGTGAACTAGGGACTCCGTTTCAGGATCTTCATCGACTGGATAAAGAGTTTCCACTGATGGGGAGGTTCTTTAACTGTCTAATTGACTTAGTGAATCGGCTCTGACGCTCTCTGCGTCCGTGGGATCAACTCCACCTTAGAGATCTTCCAGATCCGCAACTACAAGCTCTCGAGTGGGAATAGGATCTCCTACTGCTGATAGGTATGCAATCGAAGAATTTGGAGAGATATGGAGAGGATATGCTCGAACCGGACCGCATCTCCATTTGCACATGGATAATGTGCTGCCCCTTTCTTTTCTTCCAAACTTGGTCGAATACGTCGTTAACCTTTGTGGTGGATCGATGAGAGTGTGCCTAGCCAGGAGTGTGGTTGGTGTCACCTCCCGTGCACAAGCTCTGCCTTTGCCGGATCTTTATTCGCCCACTCCTTCACAGAGCGATGACTAAGAGTCGGGAATTCTAAATTCTCTTAGTAGAGCCTGAAAGTAGCCCTTGGATCGATTCCTACCACGGACGGGTATACATTTCATCCATATCGTCGGCCTCACATGGACGGAGATGCTTATGTTTATCATATCACGGCTTCCTAAGATGCTAGCACAGGGGCTACTATTGTTACGGGAGCTTATTGGTGGAGCAAGAAGAGCGGAGATGGAGATATAGGCTAGCTAAATGCCCTCAAATCCGTCTACAAAAACGTGCTGGTACACGACAAGTAAGTACAGCTAACCTAAAACGAAGTGCTTTCTCGGGCTCGGGAATGAGTGGTAAACCAGGAATCGACCCTATGAATAGCTCCTTACCTTAGTCATAGTTAGGTTAGGCCTACTTCTTTCAAAACAAAAAGGGGAATGAATAGCCAAAGCCCCTTCTATGAAGTCAAGCAACCGAACCTCTCGGGTGACCTTCCCCTCCTTTCCGCCTTCGTACGACTAGTCTTATTTTCTTTATTCCTTCCTTGTCGTGAATCGCTCCTTCCCACCTTACAGAGAGGGATGTCCCTGCCCCACCCCAGGCAGGAGAAGGGCTTATACTGCTTGCCTGTCGCTGTCGAGTTGCTCTGTGCTTGCTCATTCTAGCTAGTTGTGACGACCTCTCATTATTCTTTTTTCCAGTCGCCTTCTTCCTTTGTCTTTTCCTTATGGAATGACTGAGCTTGTGTCCGTCTCAGTCTCTGATTAGCGAGTTCAGTTGCTTGCTGGGCGGTAGAGTCGCTAGACTGACGACTGAGTGCCCTCTCTATCGCCTTGATTGTTGGTATAGTCCTCATTCTTGCTAGCTCACTTGGATTCTCTCTCACTAGCTTCCCTCTCGCTTGACTCACTCTGATTCTGCACTTGCTGAGTGAGCATAGCTTGCAATCACTCTGAGTCTCGCTAATTGCTCTGATCCATTTTGCTTATTCTTCTCTCCTTTTGCGCTAGACCGAGTTCGTTCATTCTCATTTGTAGTAGGGGGCTTCGCTGACAGAGTGCTATACATTGTCTAGCCTTCGTCAACTTTCAACAGTCTTCTGCTTACGCTGCTAAAAAAGCCTTCAAACCAATCAAGAGTGAGGTGGACTAGCGACCGGCTGGCAACCAATAAAGAATCAGAGTGACCGGCAAGCGACATGAGCGAAGGAAAAGCCTCGTCTAGCAACAAAGAGATGAGTAACCGCAAGCTAGAAACAATGAAAGAATGAGCGACAGCAACTGGAAAGGCTTTAAGCATCTTGCATCTTGCAAGAGCCTACCTCTACCCGAAAGCGAGACAGGTGGCTAGGTAGAGAATACCTAGTGGCGCGAGATAACTCTCTCCTTTGAACTCGGCTATTTATCCTGGCCGAAAGGGAACTCTTTCTAGTTGGGGGTGGAAGGTGTCTGAACTCCGTTCGTGATCCCAGCCCTGGAATCACTTAAGACTCGTACAAGCAGAGTCTTTAAGTAGATAAAGATAAGATAATAATCATCTTGCTTGCTTTTCAAATCGACGTCGCGCCTACTTATGAAGAGTCATCGGCAAGATTCGTCTGTGTGCCACACATAGGATCTGAAGATTGAGGTCACTTCTTATCTTACGTGATTGACGATGACACCTCCTAAACTTCCTGTGCTTGGATCCACAGCGTGGTATCTTCCACCCTTCATTAATGCTAAAAATATGTTGATGAGAAGGGGGTATTTACCGACAAGAAGCCTTTTTTTCATTTAAAGGAGTCTAGTCTGTACGGATGCGCTTACCCCTGACAGTGATGGATATGGATGACGAACAAGCGAAAAAAGCCTATCTATTCTATTTTCTTAGTTTAGTAAAGGGCTTTTCCCTTACTAGTCAAGTGGTAAGGTAGGGCGCTATTCGATGAAGAAAACAGACTTTAGGAAAGTGGTTCAGGTAGCTCAGTTGGTTAGAGCAAAGGACTGAAAATCCTTGTGTCAGTGGTTCGAATCCACTTCTAAGCAGGCAAAAGGTCCAAACCGTAGCCGGGAGCGAGCCGGATTTAGAAATGAAAGTGAAAGAGTAAGCAATAAAATGTGAGTGCTCCTGCACTATACGGACGGCTTTTTGGCGGTAGGGTTGGGGTGGCTTGCTTGAGGCAGATTCAAAAAAAGCGGTTGATTACTCGGATTGGTTCTCGCATCCCTGTGCCCAAAAGGATGGGCGAGTTCGGTTTGAGTGTTCATCGATCGGGTGGATCTATATGCTTCGGGGTGGTGAGAGGCACTCTACCTCGTCTATTGGCTTGAGGTTCAAGAGGAACCTCATCCATTTGATCATCCTCAACGTCCACATCCCCGAAAGCAATGTTTCCGAGCTCATTGTTTTCCAGGGTTGCACCTACAATTTCCCAACACATTAGTAACACGGAAGGAAAAGAAGATATTCCAAAAACACACTCAAATATATAGCTAACACCATTTTTAATTCCCCAGCAACGGCGCCAAAAATTGACCTATCACACACAATGCACACCTCAATACAAGGTATGAATCGGTCAGTTGCAATTATAGTAACCCAACAAAGAGTCGGGATCGAATCCACAGTGAGTTAGGAGTATATATTCTAGTGCGTGAATTTGAACTATCTTAATTTGCACTTCCACAAATTGGTGTTGTTTCTATTTCTATTTTAACACTAAAGATTGTAAAGTAAAGGAATAAGACTAGGATATTTGTTTTTGTTGTTTCTCAAGTTTGTAAAAAGGACTAGGGCTATGACCATCGCCTAGGTGTTCGCCTAATGGGATATAAACCTTAATGATTGTTTTGTTGATCGGGGTGTATTATAGCTATCAACTCTCAATTGCCCAGTTTGGCTTTCTCAAGTCTAAATGGGTATCACACAAAATGGTTGATAAGAGCTCAAGTTGGGTTATTACTATCTCTAGGTTGAACCCTTCAATTGGGCTAATCAATCTCTCTATTGACCCAATTTCTTGTTAGCCAAGTTTTCCTAGACTAAGTCTCTCTTTCTCAAGTAGAGACTAAGTCAATTAGGTATGAACCAATGTTTGCAACCTTTAATTTCAGAAATTAAAGCATGAACACGGCTAAATAATAAATACCTAATCATAAACAGGTACTAAATTAGATACATACCCATAAGGTTTACACACTAGGGTTGAGTCACAACCCTAGTAAGAATCTAGCTACTCATGCTTAAAATTGAAGAAATAGAAGAAGAAATACTAATTAAACTCATATTGTAAAGTTAAAATGATAAAATCTATAGTAAAATACTCCAAAATATAGAAAACTTCCAAAAGAGGCAAAGAAAAACGGCTGCAGGACTTTCTGATGACAAAAGTTAACCTAATTTGTGAAACTCGTCTATTTATATAAGGTTGGAAATTTCAGAAAATATGCCCTTCGGGAGGTTCTGCGGCCGCACAATTCTATGTGCGGTCCGCACAATTCATCATATTGCAGGAGCTGGGATTCTGTAGCCGCACAATTCTTAACTGCGGTTGCGAGGCAATGTTTCTGTGGTTCGCAGATTTATCACTGCGGCCGCAATCTGGTCTTCTGCGGCCGCACAATTCTTGTGCGGTCTGCAATTTTGAGGAACTTGGACTTTGGAAATTTGCACACCCTCTAAAGTTAATCTCCAGCTCGTCATTAGCGGCCGCACAATTCCTGTGCGGTCCGAAGTTTGCTAGAAATCCTGCTTGGATTTTCTTCATTGTTTGCGGCCGCAGATGTAATTCTGCGGTCCGCACTTTGTGAGCTTTTGTGCCTTTTATTGCCTTGTGTTTAGATTACTCCTTTTTGAGTCGAATTTTATCTCGGGAGTCCAACTTCCTACATTCCTGCAATTTTGCACATTTCATCAGTTTCGGAAACACCATTCAATGCTTTTAGACTAAAACGAAAGCTAATAAGTAGTCAAAATCCCTACTTATCACATCCTCTGACTCGGTTCTACTGAAAGTTGGAGGATGGAGTCTCCCAAACCTCTCTAATCTCTTCTGCTCCTCGTCATTCATAATAGGACCCACCTAGGCTTGAGCAGCTATAACCGGCTGGACTGATAGTGCCCCCGGTATCTGAAGTCCCTACACTACCTGCTCTGGAGTACGGGCGGCAAGGGTATGAGTACCTTCCCCGACCTGAGAAGTGGCTGGTGCGGCCTAAGCCAAAACCACCTGAGCAAGGCCAGTGCAAACAATCAATATCTGGGCTAAAGCCTCCTGAAGGCCTGGAATCACAATAGGCACAGATGGTGCCTGAGATGGTCCCGCCGGCTCGACTATATCTGGAACCTGCTCCTGAGCTGGAGCAACTGGTGGTTCTACAGGTGCTGCTCCAACTGCTGTGTGAGCTACACCTTGACCTCTACCACGGACCCGGCTTCTTCCACGGCCCCGACCTCTCATGGTCCTAACTGGTGGCACTGGTGGCTGACCGTCCAATCTGGTAGTACGTGTCCTCACCATCTGTGAGAGAATAGAATAACAGAAATTTAGTTTTCGGAATCAACAAATTCGCACGACAGAATACAAGAATGTGAAATTTTCCTAAGGGTTCGGCAGCCTCTTGAAGATAAGTACAGACGTCTCTGTACTGATCCGCAAAACTCTACTAAACCTGCTCATGACTCGTGAGACCTATGTAACCTAGGCTCTGATACCAACTTGTCACGACCCAAAATCCGCATATCGTGATGGTGCCTATCTCAATACTAGGCAAGCCGATAACCTCAATAAAACACTATAATCTTTTAATTTTGAAAAACATAATATTTAAATTTAATAGAAAATCCCACAAATACTGATATAAATACACTCCCAAAACTCGGTGTCACTGAATACATGAGCATCTAAATGATAACATAGTCTGACTAATACAAACACTGTGTGAAAATGTAGAACAGTACAAATAACTGAAAGAAAAGAGAGTCAAGGTCTACGGACGCCGAGAAGCTACCTCGATAGTCTCCAACAAATGAAACTCTGAAATCTAGCGACCGCCGTATCCGGAAGTACCTGGATCTGCACACAAAGTGCAGAGTGTAGTATGAGTATAACCGACCCCATGTACTCTATAAGTAACAAGACTAACCTTTGGACTGAAACTAGTGACGAGCTCAACAGGTATAGTCCAGTATAGAAATAACACTTCAGAAATATAGGCATACTTTCAAGTTCAACAGTTAAAATCAGTACAAGTAAAATAGATCAATTATGAATGATAAGAGGAATATGACATCTCTATATCTATATACCAATGTACATGTTGTATATGATGCACCTCAGTGGAAACCTCGCATACTCAAAATCTCAAAATACTCAATCACTCAGTACTATATATGGCCAATCCATCCCAGGGAAGATCCATCCCATATGTGTGTATATATATATATATATATATATATATATATATATATATATATATATCAACTAACAGTCAGTCACTCAGTACTGTATAAGGCCAATCCAGCCAGGGGAAGATCCATTCCCAAATATAAATGACTCGGACAAGATCCATGTCCAGGGAAGATCCATCCCTCAATATAAATGCTTTGGGCAAGATCCATACCAGGGGAAGATCCATCCCTCAATATAAAATGCTTCAGGCAAGATCCATGCCCAGGGAAGATCCATCCCTCAATATAAAATCAAACGAGCCCACTGTGGGGGGTGCAGACTGCGGAGGGGCTCCTTCAGCCCAAGCGCTATAATAGCCAGATCCAGGATTAAATAAATAAAAATATACTGTGGCGTGCAGCCCGATCCCATAAATATCAATCAAAATCTCCAGTCTCTCGGGCTCTCAATGACATAAAAATCAACGCCACACGATGATATGGTGTATCAATGAATGACAACAAAGATTGAGATATGATATGTAAATGATAGATGTGACTGAGTACTAAATTATAAATTCAAACAAGTAATTCAATAGCACTAAGATCTCAGTGGATCCCAAAAAAATCGGCACGTAGCCTAAACATGATCTTTAACATAAGTCTCAGCTCAATTTCCTCTAACACATGGAGGATATGTGGATAATGACATGAGTATTTGATTATGCAACTCCACGGAATCAATTAAGTCACAATTGCTATGGCGCATGCCCACACGCCCGTCACCTAGCATGTGCTTCACCTCCATACAATTCACATAACACGTAATTCAGGGATTTATACCCTCAAAACTAAGTTTAGAAGTGTTACGTACCTCAAACCATGCAAGTTCTTTATTCCAATATGTCTTTGCCTCGCGAATCGGCCTCTAAATGCCTCAAATCTAGTCATAATTAATTCGATACAGTCAACACAAATTATAGGAATCAATTCCATATGAAAATACTATATTTTCCAATAAAAATCCGAAATTCAACTAAAAAATTATCAGTAGGGCCCATGTCTCGAAACCTGACAAACGTTACAGAATATAAACGCCCAGTCAACCACGAGTCCAATCATACCAAATTTACCAAATTCTGACATCAAGTCGACCTTCAAATCCTCAAAACTTATTTTTAAATCCCTGGGCCCAAATCCTCGAATTACACCTCAAAAATACGTAATCTAGTCAGAATAATTAATGATAATTTAATATTATTTACTACCAATGATCATAAGTGACTTACCTCATGTTTTCCCGTAAATTCTCGCTCAAATATCGCCTCAACCCGTGTTGGAAATGACCAAAAAATGGCAAAACTCGGAACCCTATGTTTTTGTACACTGTCCAGAGGTTCCGCACCTGCGGAATTTTTAGCCGCTTCTGCGCAACCACTTCTACAGTAATTCATCTGCTTTTGTGATTGCCTTCGCTCCTGTGGACAAGAGTCCGCTTTTGTGGTCTTGCTTCTGCGAAGAAGTTGTCCGCTTCTGCGAAGCAGCTCGCCCCTTCATTTTTTGCTTTTGTGGTCACACCTTCGCAGATGCGTAACCGCTTCTGCGGTCAGCCACGCGCATCTGCAATCCCAGCCTTTACCAAGTCAATGTCGCGAGCTCGCACCTGCGATCCCAGCGCTTCTGCGAGCTCGCACCTGCGAGATAATTTCTGCAGGTGCGATTGCATCAGTAGGCAGCAATTTTCCAGCTTTGTTCTAAGTCCAAATTTGATCCGTTAACCATCTGAAACTCACCCGAGGCCCCACATGGCCTCAACCAATTATACCAACAAGTCCTAAAACATCATACGAACTTAGTCGAAGCCTCAAATTATATCAAACAATGCTAAAATCATGAATCGCACCCTAATTCAAGCCTAATAAAAACTAACAAATTTCAACTTCTATATTCGATGCCGAAACCTATCAAATCACGTCCGATTGATCTCAAATTTTGCACACAAGTCATAAATAACATAACGGACTTATTCTAATTTTCAGAATTGAATTCCAACCCCGATAGCAAAAAGTCAACTCCCGATCAAACTTCCCAACTTTTAATTTCCTATTTTTGCCATTTCAAGCCAAATTTAACTACGGACTTCCAAATAATTTTTCGGATACACTCCTAAGTCCAAAATCACCATACGGAGCTATTAAAATCATCAAAACTCTATTCCTGAGTTATTTACACATAAGTCAATATCCGGTCAACTATTTTAACTTAAACTTTAAATCTTGGAACTAAGTGTTCCAATTCATTTTGAAACTTTCCCAACAAGTCACATAATTATAATTGAACACAGGATAAGTAGTAAATGGAGAAATGGAGCTGTAATACTCAAAATGACCGGTCGTTACAATGAGTGAGAATACAAGACAGTGAGATTGAGTCTCTTTGAGTGAGTACATGAGTTCATCATTGAGATGCATTACATTTGACATGCGTACTTGAGATACAAGCATAGAGATGCATTTTCTCATGCTACCCAGTTTAGGTGACATTCAAGATTTCACCTATATATTGAAATGTAGCCATATAGATGTATTTTTCTCATGCTATCTGAAAATAAAACATCTTGTTTATTGTTGAAAGGTTTTTGGGAAAATCACAGTTTTCAAACTTATCCATATATTTTTGAGGTTTTCGGTGAAAGAACTGGGATCTACTGTTATACTTGAAAAGCATACCTATTTTTCGTAGCTGTGAACCAGCTGAATTATTTCTTGTCCATCTTTATCATATTGTGTTATGAACTGTTGTTGGTTATTTGAGTTGTACCCTGGCCTTTGTCCCAGCTCGTCACCACTTTCAACCTAAGGTTAGGTTTATTACTTATTGAGTATATAGGATCGGTTGTACTCATACTACACTTCTGCACCTTGCGTGCAGATGTTGGATGTTGATGTTGTTGTGCACGACGGGAGCTGGATTTGAAGATGTACCTGTATTTCGGTCATAGCTGCCAGTTGATCTTGGTAGCTTTAGAATTTTAATTTGTTCCTGTATAGTTCAAACAGATGATGTACTTTATTTCATACCAGCTTTGTAAATTCTAAATCTTAGAAGCTCATGATTTATACTACCAGTCCTTGGGGAGTTGTATAAAATTCAGTTATCTCATCTTTGATTCACATCAGTGTTATTATATTATGTTATTTTGTTAATTGGCTTACCTAACGGGTTGAGTTAGGTGTCATCACGATGGTTTAGATTTTTGATCGTGACACACGTTCATTGGCCAATCACTTGTCTCCATGTAGACTTATTATGCATCGCTATCACATTCACTTCAAGAATAGAGCAAATTAAGAGGGACAAACTTCATGCTTTTTCATGAAAAATACATCATTTTTCTTCAATCATCAATATGGTGAATTGGGACTCAAACCCAATATCTTACCCATATAAAGATATATTAGGTCATAATGAGTTAGGACTCGAACCCAACTCATCATCATGGTGCACCATGACTCAAACCCGATGACTTACCCTCGTACGATGGCATAATAAGCCAAAGTGGACTTACCCTTGAGCCTTTCATGATATACTACTTTCTAATAATCAGTTATTTTTGCCCGAACTTTAATAAAAGTTCACATTGATTTTTTTCACGAACAACCACATGATCAAATATAAAGGGAATAAAATTATCTTAGTTATACAAAATATATTTTGACCACAAGATAAATTTAAATTCTTATTATTTTTTAAGATTAATTAGAAACCTTCTCAATAGTTAACAGTTCCATAATCTTAGCTTGCAAACTGTCGGAGCAGTACATATGGGAGATGATGTCAAGGCATCAGAATATGCTCTTGTTTGTCACTCTAAAGCAGAGGTACTCCATATGTATACATCTGCACAAATGAAACTAAATTGTTAAGTAACACAAATTAAACCAAGTCTTAAATATTAACGTAAGTTAATTGCAGAATCCATGGCAATTGAAAAATGATACTCCCTGTATTGTTAGTGATATAGTAGATATGCTCTAGATCCAATCTCATATTTTTGATGATTTGAACGTATTTTGTGAATGTTATTTGATATAAAATATATGGCATCTGATATTCTTTTATCATAGTTATTATTAATTGTTTGATTAACTTGATAAGGTCCTTGATTAAATTTTGAGACTTGACATTGTGATGGAGATCGTGATAATGAGAGTAAAGTGTCACGACCCGAAATTTCCCACCGACGGGACCGTGATGGCGCCTAACATTTCATTTTCTAGGCAAGCCAACGTTAGAGAATCATTAAACCAATTCCTTATTCTCATTCAGTAATTAATAATAATTAACTAAGATAAAATATAATAAGTACGGAATATCATAACAATAAACTCTTCTCAATTTACGTGTGCAGTCCGGATAGGTTTTCGAGAAGCTTTTATGTTGAAAATTAATGAAAATAAGAATTTATGCCTTAAAAAGTTGATTTTATTTGACTTCGATCAACATTTTTGGTAAACGGGCCCGGATCCATATTTTGATGGTCCCGGTGGATCCGTATCGAATTATGGGATATGGGCGTATGCCCGGAATCAAATTCGGAGGTCCCTAGCTTGAGTTATGAATTTTTGATGAAAATTAAAAGTCTAAAAATTATTTATTTATTTATTTATTTTAAGAATTGATTGATGTTTGGCATTGTTAGTACCGGGTCTGTATTTTGGTTCTGGAGCCCGATACAAATTTGTTATGATATTTAAGACTTGTTTGAAAAATTTGGTGAAAACGGAGTTGATTTGACGTGATTCGGAGGTTCAGTTGAGAAGATAGGAATTTTGAAAGTGTTCTTGAGAATTTCGTTTGATTTGGTGCTGAATTCGTAGTTCTAGGTGTTATTTTGGCGATTTGATCGCGTTCACGATGAAGGAACGACCAACCCACCCCAGGTGTGCCTAACACTACGCGTTCGCGAGGAGCTGATCGCGTTCGCGAAGGGTAACGCCCCCATCGCTTCGCGTTCGCGAAGAAGAAAACTTCAGCTGCCCAGTTTGCTCTTCGCGTACGCAAGAGTACCTTCGCGAACGCGAAGAAGGACCTGCCAGAACACCTGCTGCAGCAAAATACCAGATTTTTTAAAGTCCAAAACATCTCGTGGCCTACCCGAAACTCACCCGAGCCCTCGGGGCTCCAAACCAAACATGCACACAAGTCTAAAAATATCATACGAATTTGCTCGCGCGATCAAATCGCCAAAATAACACCTAGAACTACGAATTTAACACCAAATCAAATGAAATTCTCAAGAACACTTTTAAAATTCCTATCTTCTCAACTGGACGTCCGAATCACGTCAAATCGACTTCGTTTCTCACCAAATTTTAAAGACAAGTCTTAAATATCATAACGGACCTGTACCGGGCTCCAAAACAAAAATATGAACCCGGTACTAACAATGCCAAACATCAATCAATTCTTAAAAAAAAAAAATTCCAGACTTTTAATTTTTATCAAAAATTCATAACTCAAGATAGGGACCTCCGAATTCGATTCCGGGCATACGCACATGTCCCATAATTCGATACGGACCCACCGAAACCGTTAAAATACGGATTCCGGCCCGTTTACTAAAAATGTTTATCGAAGTCAAATAAAATCAACTTTTTAAGGAATAAATTCTTATTTTCATCAATTTTCAACATAAAAGCTTTCTCGAAACCTGCCCGGACTGCGCACACAAATCGAGAGGGGTAAAATGAGATTTTTAAGGCTTAAAAACGCAGATTCGAGTTCTAAAATATAAGATGACCTTTTGGGTCATCACATGAAGTTTCGTATAATTTAATCTAAATTTGTTCTTGGTCATAGGATTATTAATTTGGAGGACATTAGTAATCCGGTTAGATCAATATTTATGTTATTATCTTTATTGGATAAAGATTAGTTGATCTTATTGACTAAATCACATAGATAGATGATGCATATAGAGATATGATAATTGAATCGACTCATTGGATAATTCCTAATGGTTAGAATTACCATAAACTATCAATAGGATATTCTCTTGAAGAATGTGATTTAAGAGTTTCCTTTGACCTGAGCTCGTCATAGTAATTGACAAGTTATTTATTGTGGTTTGATACTAGACACCTATGGCCCTAGGGCGATAGTTGAAAGGATATTGGGTATAGTTAAATGCTTGTAGAATTAATGATTGATCAAGATTCCATCTGTCAACTCTTGATAATGAGTTTAAGCTCCATGTTGTCATGAATTATAAACGACCAAACTAAGACCTTGGCAAGGGCAATTGAATGAAAGAAGAAAAGAGTTTCTTAGGTCATTCAATGGTCGGTTATATTTGACAAGAACACATAGTTGGTCGCCTATCAGGATTTGACAGTTGAACCATATCCTAGGGTGACCCAGGGCTATAAAGACAGAAGGAATTACTACATTATTCTTCTACTGGTTCTTGAGAATAAATTATATATTTTATTCTATCCGGTCGTTAAGGAGTGTTACTAGACGCCACCCTTGATTAGTATATTGATACGATCAATTTATTACCGGCTTAATATTGAACCTATGGGATCGCACACTAACAAGTGTTCTAATCTTTGCTAAATGATTAATTACTTTATTGTTTGGTAATTAAATTAGAGAATTTAATTAGTCAAATAAATTAAAATATTAGTCCAAATGAAATATTATTATACTGTTTGCTAGCATAGAGACTATAATTAATATTGTGAACGAATTAAAATTTTCTATTCGGAATAGAAAATTTAAATATATCTCTTAATTGAAATATATATGTGATATATATAATTAATATTTACTTATATAAGGTATGCATGTAAAATATTAATGAAAGACTTTTAAATCAAATCCAATTTAGAATTGGATCTTTACGTATAAAGTGCATGAAAGGACTTGTGGGCAAAGTAATATAACTGGGAATTGGATTTAATGAGAATGTCCATAAGGACGTGTCGGGATCTTCCGGATTCTAATTTTCCATAAAATTTCGAGTAAGGTTTATTTTTGGAATAAACTTTTACCCTAAGTAAATCATTACCTCAACCAAATAGGAAAAGAGTTTAGAGGTGATACTATATAAAGGGTGATGGAGAAAATTTACCGAATTAATTTTTGAGAAGAAAATCACTTTGTGAAAGTGAGAATACAATACAAAGTCAAGAGAGAAAATACAATTACAAGAAAAGTGTTTTTTGTTCTTTTATTTTGAGTTGAGATTTTTGAGAAAACTTTTAACACAATATTTTCATTCAATTTGTTCGCGGGTTCATTGATCAAAGAGTTGATAGCAAGGATCGGTCTCGGTGTGGATACGTATAGAATCTTCGCACTATCGATGAAATTTTGAAACGAGACTGTCTTCACCAGGTACGTCTTTGATCCGATCTTTGACATGTGAATAAATTTTAAACACAAAAAGATCTTCCTAGGATTGTTATTGTATTCTACTGCGTGTTACGAATAAATATATGCAATCCTTCAGTGGTATCAGAGCCGTGATTTATTGTGTCTAAACTTTATTTACGAAATATTTTAAGATTATATTTGAAGAGTTCAAACCATAATACATGTGTCTTGTACAATTGTCAAATTGTTTGAATGCATATAAATTAATATAATTATATTATTAATAAAATATATATACATATAAGTTAAACTATTAAGATAGTTCGTAACTTGAATTTGAAATTTTTGTATTAGATACGATGGTAATCTATAATAGGATATTGAATTCTACTATTATTTTAATTGTTATTAGTTCATGAGATGTTAATTAATACTCCCTCTATTTCAATTTATGTGAGCATATTTGACTGGGTACGAAGTTTAAGAAAAGAGTGAAGACTTTTGAACTTGTGGTGTAAAATGAGGCACATATATATTGTGTGGCTATAAATCATTACATAAAGGTAAATTATTTCCAAATAAAAAAAGGGGTCATTCTTTTTGGCACGGACTAAAAAGAAAATAGATTCAAATAAATTAAAACGGGGGGAGTAATAGTTTTCCGACATGAATTATTTTTATATGATATATAAGATAAACATGTAAGAAGATGTTGAATTTAATTTTTATGTCACGCGCTTGTTCATTACATAATTTTGAATTATTTATTACATGTGATGTAAATTAATTTATGATTAAGCATGAAGACAACTTGACATAAATTCATGTGCTATAAAAGATTTGATCTTTATGTTATTAAAAATTATTTTAGTAATAGTTCCCTCTTACTAAAATTTGAGTTCTTAAATAATAAAATATAAGATATTTTTTTGTAAAGTTATCCATCAAAATAAATAATTTTATTTATTTCTTGTTTGTAAGGAGCGGCCTGACAACCAGGAGACTTATAGTTCGAGAATATGTTAAAAATTATTTATTGCATTAGATGCATGGATTGAAAGAATTATTTAATTTTACACTAGACGACTGAACTAATAACAATTAATGATGGTTGAACTCAACTATGGCAATAGAATCGACCTGAATACTAGGGGATTATTTGACATAGAGCTATTTAAGGATATTGTATGGGGATACAATTGGTAAGAGTACCTACCTTTAAAATATATGTGAGAAACGACTTGACTTCCAAGGGGCTCATGCATATTGTTAAAGGATTCCTTTACTCCACTAACAAAAATAGAGATTTCTTAAACTATAATGAGGGTAAATACTTTAAAATAATTTGTGAAAATATCATTTAGATAAAAGTCCATGTCTTTATGATATATGTAAATATGTTTTTATATTATTGTCTTTTCTTTTCCATATTTTAGATTTCTCAATATGTCTGTTATATCA
The DNA here is from genome assembly GCF_000390325.3 of Nicotiana tomentosiformis. Lineage (NCBI taxonomy): Eukaryota > Viridiplantae > Streptophyta > Magnoliopsida > Solanales > Solanaceae > Nicotiana > Nicotiana tomentosiformis. The sequence goes on along the minus strand of NC_090812.1, from coordinate 123,937,765 downwards.
CTGCGTGAAATACTTAAGACCAACAAGTTGGTAGGACCAAACTTTGATGAGCAGTATAAAAATTTGAGAATTGTTTTCATGCATGAAAAGCTCATTGATGTGATCGATAATCCTACAAGATAATCCCACCAGAGAATGATGTTCAAGGCACCAAGGTTTATCAGAAACACTTGGAAGAATGCCTTGCTATTAAACACATCATTCTCGTTTCTATGAGTTTTGAATTCCAGAGAAAATATCAGAATATGGATCCAACTGCAATTATTAAATATCTTAAGAAGATGGTTGATACACAGTTGGACACTGAAAACTCTCCAGTTGGACCCCATGTCAATCATGTGATTGTTCTTACCGAAGAACATAAAGAGTTGGGGTACAATCTTGGTAAAGAAATTTCTAAAGATTTGATCTTGCAGTCAGTATATGATGTTGAATATTTTCACTGTAAGAAGAAAGGGCATTGGAAGAGAAACTGCAAGGAGTATCTTGCAACTCTAAAGGACAAGAAACAAGGTGAGATATTAATGAAAAATATTTTCAAGATTTCTTTAGCTATTACTAATTTTTTACTGTGGGTATTAGATACTAGCAGTGATTATAACATCTGCAATATGATGCAAGGATTCAAGATAACTAGGAGACTAAAGAAAGGAGAAGTTAATCTATAAGTTAAAAATGGTGCAAAAGTTGCAACCATAGCTATAGGATCAATTTCTTTAATAATGCCTTCGGGAAAAGTACTTATGCTAGATGATTGTTATTATATTTCTAAATTTATTTCGAACATAATTTCAGCTTCTATGTTGGACAAGCGTGGGTTTCGCATTAACATAGGCAATGATATTTGCTCTATTTATTATGGTGATGATTTATATGTGAATGGCTATCTCCAACATGATGTTTATGTCTTACCTAATGTGAATGAAAATTTGATTATGCATGTTTCTAGTCTTAAGAGGAAAAGAGATGATCAAGTAAATCATGCATACCTTTGGCATTGTAGGCTTGGTCATATTGGAGAGAAAAGAATTAACAAGTTGTACAAGGAAGGGTACCTTGACAAGTATGAATTTGAATCATATCCAACTTGTGAATCTTGTCTCAAAGGAAAAATGACCAAATCTCCATTTACTAAAAGTGGAGAAAGAGCTTCTGAATTATTGGGACTAATTCATACAGATGTTTGTGAGCCCATGAAAATTCAAGCTAGAGGTAGATATTCTTACTTCATCACCTTCACTGATGATATGTCAAGATATAGATTTGTGTATCTTATGAAACACAAATCTGAATCTTTTAAAATGTTCAAAAGGTTCCGTAGTGAAGTTGAGAAATAGACCGGTAAAAGTATCAAAGTACTAAGGTCTAATAGAGGTGGAGAATATCTTAATAAAAATTTTACTAGGTATCTCAAAGAGAATAGGATTCTCTCACAGTGAACACCTCCAGGAACACCACAACACAATGGTGTATCTAAAAGGAGAAATCGAACCTTATTAGATATGATGAGATCTATGATGGGGTTCACTGATCTTCTAATAAATTTATGAGGATATGCTTTGGAAGCAACAACATACTTACTTAATAAAGTTCCCACTAAGTTAGTATCTACAACATCATATGAGATATGGAAAGGATATAAGCCTAATCTTAAACATATTAAAGTTTGGGGTTGTCCAACTTATGTTAAGAGACTGCAGTCTGATAAACTTGACTCAAGATCTGATAAGTGTAGGTTCATTAGGTATCCCAAAAAAATAATGAGATATTATTTCTATCACTCTTCTGACCATAAAGTGTTTGTGGCTAGAGAAAAAACCTTTTTGGAAAGGAAATTTCTTTAAAAAGAAAATTATAGAGGAGAAATAGAACTTGGTGAAGTTCAAGAAACTAATAAATCAACAACAAATCAAGATCATGAGACACAAGTTGAATAACCTTTATTGGATGTTTTGAAGTTGACAAGGAAGTTGCAATCTTCAACGGTTGAAGTTCAAGAAATAAATGTAGTTCAAGAACAGGTTAATGAATTATTTCCAAACCAAATTGAACGGCAACCAAATCCAGCACAAGGTGAACAAGTTGTACAAGCGCCTCTTAGAAGGTATACACGAGAACGTCATGTACCAACTAGATTAAATCTAATGGTACAAGATAATGTATCAAATGAGGTTGATCATAATGATGATGACCCTAAGACCTATGGAGAGGCTATACAAAGTTCTAACTATGAGAGATGACAAAAGTTCATGAAATCCGACATGGAATCCATGAAGGAAAATAAAGTATGGACTTTAGTTGAACCTTCAAAGGATACAAAACCTATCGGTTGTAAATGGGGTTTTAAGAAAAAGATTGGAGCATACGGAAAGGTGAAAACCTACAAAGCCCATCTTGTTTTCAAGGGATATCGTCAGAAAGAAAGAGTCGACTATGACGAGACTTTCTCTCCCGTGGCAATGCTCAAATCAATTCGGATTTTGCTTGCTATAACAGCATACTATGATTTTTAAATATGGAAAATAGATGTGAAAACAACTTTCCTTAATGGTGAGTTAGAAGAAGCGTGTACATGACACAAGCCTTAGTTCTCCGTGGGATTCGACTCCGAACTTGTATACCGGATTATATTTGCTATGACTGCTTAGTCCTTTTTATAAGGCATAGTTGGGCGTGATTAAATTTTGGCGCCGTTGCCGGAGAACTAACAGTGTAGTTGTAGGTGTACATATTATTAGGTTTCAAGTTTGAACTTTATTTTATTTTATGTTGTTTTGTTTTTTTATTTTATTTTATTCTACTTGTTGATTTGAGAAACATGACATCTTGGAATTATGGGAGTTTAGGTGTTGGTAATTCTACTATTGATCCTCATATATATTGTGAAGGAAACCACCCGTGGCAAAATTATCAAAATATTCCCGAGAGCAAGTTATGTGCACCAACTCAATCTTATGTGTGGAATATATGTGATATTTATGGTGATCAAGATGGTCACTTTTATGATTGTGCTTCTATTTTTTATCCTCCCCCAACCACTTATTTTGATGGTTCTACATTTTCATGTGAAGTTAATAGGAACAAAGAACTTGGAAAAATTGACATGAAGGAGATCAAAGTTAAGTTGAAGTGTCTTGTGGAACAATATGATGAGAAACCACTGCAGATACAAAGGCAATAGGCAATTATTCACAACTCGGAGGCTCAAGCGAATAAACTAATTGAACCTTGTAAAGCGCAACAAGCTTACATTGTAGATAGTGGCCAAGAAGAGCATGAATTGGCTGCAGAAATTGCCTTTATAATGGAGGAGTTGAGAGTAGAATATGACCAAACCAAACCACTAGAATTTGATGATGGCGATGTTGAAGAAGTGGTATTGGAATTAACTGAGGACCTTACAAATACAATTTTAATTGATTCTAGTTTGTGGCAAGAAGAAGAGGTCAATAACAAGTTGAATTTTCAGTTTAAGCGCATTGGTCCTTACTCCAATCATTTTTCGACTTTGTGTTCGGAAAGAGGTATGAAAATTGATCTGTATGAGCCAATGCAAGAGTCAAAGGAAGAGGTGGATGAGCCATATATTCTAAAATTTTCAAGATCGTCTAGGCATGGTGACACTCCTTAGTTGAAAGCCAAAAAGTGCATAAAGAATCACTTAATTTTTGGCTCGTAACAATTTGTATCGCCCCAAGAGCATGATCATAGAAAAGAATCAAAACTTGGGGTCCAATTCATAAGTTCGAAGTGGAGGCAAAAAAGTGATCCACGTCGTGCCGCGACGTTAAATCAAGCGCTTGTTGGGAGGCAACCTAGATTTACTTTATTTTATTATTATTTATTTTTATTATTATTGTATTATTCTTGTAGTGTCGATTTTTGATTTTATAGGAGCATGAAAAGCAAAGCCATTGGAAGGATGCAACAGCAAACTAGATGGTTGGAACTAAGTATGAGGTACCCGCACGAAGGACCAGGCCTGGGAGAAGTCTGAGTACCCCATGAGCTGCTAGTGCTTCAGCCTTTGGCCTACCAGGGAGTTTCTTTTAACCTTTTATTAATATGGTGTGCATTAGGGATAATGCACAATTTTAAGTGTGGGGTAGGAGAAGACAGTCTGTGTAATTGCTTGTGCTATATTATGTATGTTAAAAAAAAAATAGGTAGAAATAATCTCCCTTGGTTTTTCTTATGGCCACAGTTCTTTTTCAAGGGATGACTCTTTGAATCGGGTAGTAATTTTTTTTGTAGGTAGAAGTTTCATAAAAGTTTTTGGACTTTTCCCGACGATGGACTTCGTTGACAGTTTTCTTGAGGGAGTAAAGTCTAAAGAAAAATGCATAACGATTTTCCTTTTTATTTCTTATGTAGAATTGATAATGGAATGTAAGAACTAAGTATCAATACTTTTTGACATGTTTTATGCCGGGACATAGAGTTGTAATATTTGAATTAATTATCTTCTTCGTGTTCTATGTGCCCACATGCTTTGAGAATATATGTGACTTTTCTTTGATGCTTAAGTTCATTTGTTGACTCCTGTGATTACTTTCCATGTGTTGAGTTAATATGATGACTATGCTTAGTTGTTTAACTTGAGTGTCGGGTCTGAACCGTCCAGAGTAAATCATGTGCATTGTGTGATGTGAGGCTTGATTATATTTTGTGCTATCTTGTGTTAGTCTAGAACTTACCGCGTGTATAAGTCGAAGCGAAATAAGTAAGCTTTGTGAGTCTAGGAGATGATGTAGGCGTTTCTTTGATTGTCCATTGAGCGTGTATGCCAACCTAAATAAAATTATTCTTTAGATAGCCCATTTGAGCCTATAAACCTTTTCTTTGACACCCGCATTACAAGATAATTCCCTTTTTGTTCTTAATTAGATCTTTTTGAACCTTTATCTCTGAAAGCACTTAAGTCGCTAGAAGAGTAAGGTGAGAGTTGGGTAGCTTTTGAGTGGAATCACAGAATGGCTAAAAGGTGCACGCATGTTTTGAAAGATCATTGGCCGAGCAACCCAAGTTTGGAGAGTGTTGAAAAAAAACGAAAAAAGATCAAAGAAAATACAAAAAGAAAAAAGAAAAAAATAGAAAATACACCTCCTATTCCTCTTATCCGAGCTAGTGAATGTATAGTTGTGCTTAAAGAAGAAGAAGGGCAAAATTTTATATAATTTCGTGGCATTGCTTGAATTGGTCATGAAGAGTATGTATTTAAAAGTTAAGTGTAGTGTATTAAAGTGCTTAGGAGGGTTAGTCACTATACCCAAATATATCCTACCAATCCCTTAGCCTATATTACAACCTGGAAAGACCTAATTGATCCTAGACTTTGTAAGCTTAAATTAGTAGAGACATACACTACGGGCAAGCCTATGGTACGACCTCAGGATGCACATGAATTTCTTTGTGAGAGTGAGTGAATTCTTTCGATGTGTAAGTTTTTAAATTATACTTGAATGCATATTTAAGTGTGTGGACTAATTTCTCTCTTTAATTGTGGTGAGAGCACATAATTTACAAAGGATTGGTAAAGTCCAAACATTTTGAGTTGACACAAGCAGTGAGTCGGAGTAAGGAATGTATTGGAATCATCTCTTGAGGTTAGGATGTTAGAAAAAGTCGCACAAATATTTTAAATAGTCTTGGCATGTGTCTATTTTTGAAGAAAGATGTCAATAGTTCTTATGTTGAATTCTAAGTGTTGGCATAAGCTATTGTCATTGGTATGATGCTTGAGTATATTTTGAAAATGTATTTCTTGCCATTGGGCTTAATTTTGAAAGTTACTCGAGGACGAGCAAGAGTTTAAGTATGGGGTGTTGATAAACTGCCAAAAATGCATATTTTTTAGTGTACTTTTATCTCATAACTTTTATGTTTACGGTAGGTTACAAGAGTTTTTGTAGTGAATTATACTCATTACGTGTATTCTTATGTGTAGGAGCAAGTTGGACGAAAAGTGAGCAAAAGAAGTTGATTCGGGACCAAAAGACAAAAAAAATACTTTGCTCGTTCACTCTCACGTGCCACGAGAGAGTGAACGAGCGAGCTGAGGAAAAGCTTGAGAAAAAAATAGCGGATTATGGTAAAAAGACATGGAAGTGAACGAGAGACCTATAAGGAAAAGAAAAAGAGAAGAACTTCGCTCGTTCACTCTCGCGTGCGCACGAGAGAGTGAACGAGCTATCCTAAAAAGGCTATTTCAAAGTGGGCTTGTATTATTTTGCCCCATGCTACCCCTATCCCATATAAATAGTTTTTAAACTCACTTTTGAGGAGGGGAAGGGTACGTTCTTAGAGAGGATTATCGACCAAAGGAGGCAAGAACATACTAGGAGCAAGGCGGAGAATTCTTCTACGAGTGTTTCACTTCTTTCTTCCTATTTTTATTATTGGTTATGAATTCTAGTATTGTGATTTTGCATATTATTATAAATAACTAATTCGTTATCTAGGGTTTTGATGGAACTTTTTGTAGGATGAATTCTTATTACGTTTTATATAATTGAGCCGTTGGATTTATCTACTTGTTCAACTACGTGTTTATTGTTGTTGATTGAATGGACATCAATTAACTGTGCCTATTTAGTGTGTATATTGCTCGAGAGAGAGAGTACGCATTTAGGTAGTTGTTGAACAACATTATGTGAGAGATCAATACGGAGGGTTTAAAGGTGAGATTAGAGATAACGAAACCTTGGTGCGATTGTAGTCAGCGGTGAATTAGTGTCAGCTAGCGTGGTTCGAGAGAATACGTCTAGTAAATTGTAGTAATTGCTCGAGAGAGAATTACGACAGTAGAGAATACTTAGGCAAAATTACAAAAGACGTAGCGGGAAGGATTCCGACAATTGGAAAAATCATAACTCTAGACCTCCTTAGGCTTGTCTCCAATTTCATCCTTGTTAGTTGATAATTTTACTGCTTTATAATATTTGTTAGTTAATTAGTAGAAATAAAAATTAAATCTTTATAACTATAAAATTATTTGGACTTGTGTTTCTTAGCAATATTGAACAACTGTAGCGAAGCCTTAGTTCTCAGTGGGATATGACTCCGGACTTGTAAACTGGATTATATTTGCAATGACCGCTTAGTCCTTTTTATAAGGCATAGTTGGACGTGATCAAGTAACTTCTTTAGGAGTTATAGACATCCACTAATATAATTATAATATTTCATAACAGTAACAACAATTTAGAAAAGAAAATTGAAATATGACGACCACGAGTTCTTCAATTGGAATTGCACCGATAACTAGATCTTAATATCATAACTCCAAGAATTAAATCGGCAGTTAATATATAGTTTTTGATATTTGATGAAATATTGCGGGCTCTACTATGTAGGGCTACTTATCGGGCGGATTGGGCGGTTAATTACTTTTAACGGTTTGGCTTAACGGTTATCAGTTTTTAAATATATTAATCTTCTAGCCACCCGATAAGATATCGGGCGGATTGGTATCGGTTTAGCTCTTATCGGGCGGTTATTGGGCGGTTTATCGGCCTAATTTAATCTATATTGCGTGCGTTAATTATTTGTTGAACTCCTAGCATACAAATTCAGAATAAGAAATTACACATTGAGTCGAGACATACATGTCTGTTAACGCCTACATAAGAATGATGTAGTGTGTGATGTGGTGTAGAGTGAAAAAAGCAGAACACATTGTAGTTTACATTACATCCCAAAGCAGACTATATGATATGATGTAATTAAGGAAAAAGTAGTTCTAATGGATATGCCACTGTAACTCTTGCTAGCTATAACATAGATCATACAAGGATATCAAATTTCATTGAGATAACTATGTGATTGCCTGTGTTTAGATGCAAAGAAATAATTTCAGTAGTTTAGCTTATTAAATATAATGGCATCTAAGCTTTTATTAATTTATTCATAGCACAAACGAAGCAAAATTACAATAAATGTGCGGTCCTTCCCTTTGTTTCTTGTTCATTTCTCTTAGAAAGGTAACAATATATTAATAATTAACACAAAGGCTGTGCTGGAGCCATATTTACAATTTTAAAAAGTAAAAATATGAGCTTGCTCTTCATACTAGGGCACTAAAATAGAGTGCTGGAAACCTGAAAGTCGACGAGATAGAGTATTGCGGGTGGCTGCTGGAGTGCTGGTTGAATTTCTACTGAAGCTGGTTGAATTATGGTTAAATAAAGAGAACCATAATTCTGCTGGTGGCTGCTTGCTGAAGTTTAGGCATTAGGGTTCTGATTATTTAGGAATTAGGTGTTAGAACTTAGAGATAGAGTAATGGAAGAAGTGGAAGGGTTTTTGATATTTAATATATATATATGGATAAAAATAAATTTTATATATATATAGAGTAATGGAAGAAGTGGAAGGGTTAATATATATTTATATATATATATATATATATATATATATATATATATATATATATATATATATATATATATATATATTCTTAACGGATTATCCGTTAAGAAAATTGAATAATCCGCCCCCAAACCGATAAGCCGTTAATAAAAAAATTTAATCTGTTCCCCGTCCGTTAAACCGTTAACCCGATACCAATAAGCCATTAAGCTTCGGTTTCGGTTCGCTTTTCGGTTTCGGTTCGGTTTTGAACACCCCTACTACTATGTATAGAGTTTGTGGCCGGTTGGAAGAAGAAAAGTTTGAACATATTCTTTTTTATCTTTAGCGGCGGAGGCGGATTTAGAATTTAAAGGTAGCCGGTATCACATTTCCTTTAATTAATACACACCTTGCACTGACTATAGAAGTTTGAGTGTCAGCATATATCAATTTGGATTCAATTCAATTCGATATGTTTTGAGTTAATTCGGATTGGTTTGTTAGATTTAACGATATTTTCAGTAGGAAAATCAAAACACTCTTATTAAGAACAAATCAAGTAAAGCTAACAGTGTTTTATAAATAAAGGAATCACACCTTTTTTATTAAAAAAAATTGCACAAGCAAAACAGTATTTTTCAATAGGGGAATCACCCTAATTCTATATATCATAAGCAAAAAACATCTTGGTTAGAGAAATTACGCCTTGAAACTTGAAAGCAAAACATTTTCAATAGGCCAATTGCACATCGTATATAAAATATAGTACAATGTAACAGAATTTTAAAAATAATAATCTTCTAAGTTTTTTTATTAACATAAGTGTCAGAAATTTGAATTAAGAGCCATGATTTTTATTTGTGGTATTTAGTTATTTGAAGTTTTTTTATTTATGTTCTCCTTCCAACAAACAAACAAATGGAAAAAAAAGATTGGAAAAAGAAAAACGAAAAAGGGAAAAGATGAAAAACAAAGTAGAAAAGGCAAAGACGAAAGGGAAAAAATTAAAGAAAAGGGAAGCTCAGCAAACGAAAATTGACTCGAATCTAGGCCTAAATATAAGAATAACTTCAGAAAGCTAATTCTCAACCAGGACACCTACCTCTGGTTTAAGATTGAGGGTGGCAGTGTTTGTATTTGACCATATTCTAAAGAGTTTTAACATAAATTTTTAAAAATTGGTCAAGCCTGTGGGTGGCATGGCACCCCCACATTTGAAGGTGGATCCGCCACTGATTAGCAGTCTAGAAAATAAAGGAAACATTACGCGATACAATAAACATATATAATGTATTTACCATTCGTAGTTATACTTTCAAAAAATTACCATTCAAAGTTATATTTGAATTTTATAGCTTATTTGTTTACCCGTAATACGGTACAGTTGAATTTATAACGTAGTTTATAGACAAGCGAATCAATTTGCTTCCAAAATGATAAATAAATTAAATAAAATGCAAGACTTAGCGTTGAAATCGAGATAAGACAGCAAACAGCTTGGTTCCGGGAGCAAGGCTTCCGAAGCCAGCAATAAGAATATCAATAGACTAAAAATAAAGTATTTTTGAGCTTAGAATAATGTGTAGCATAAGTTTGTTAGAATTTTTGTGTCTTACAATGGCTGTTGAAGTCACTATTTATAGCTACACCTAGGGAACAAGGTCATAGTATCAAGCCCCTCTTAAATGACAATTATGGGGGCCATTGATAAATGTGTAACGGCAGGCTATGGATGCCAAAATTCTCTGTAACGGATTGTGTATTTAATACTGAGGAATATTCTTCATTGAATGTCATTGGGTGGCAAATATTCGTTTGTCCTCGTTAGCAATATTCCTTTCGGGGTCTACCCGGTGCCAACCGAAGCTGTTGTCTCCGGTCTTGGTTTTCACTTGCCTCATTTTTTGTCTGTCTCCGATTTCACATGTCATTCTTTTATTCAAGTATTTAATATGAATCGATTTTACCCTATACAGATAGTCCCCCTGCATTCCGGTGGCACATCTTTGTGTCATCGGAAAGTTGGTGAAGATTCCTTTCTTGGCGAAATTATTTTTGATCCGTTCTGAAAAGTTTCTGATGCTTGATTAAACGCACGACTCTCCGTATTTAATATCCCGAATACGCGTCACTCCACGATTTAGAAATATTTTCGCCGGTTCTCGAGGTAATTATCGCCACGATTTTAGCCGCCTATTTCTTTGCTTATACGTCTCATTCTTCTTCTTTTACACTTCACAGTTCTTCAACCTCTCTTAACTTCTTTGCATTCAACTCTTTCTTACTTTCACTCTTCTTTAATCTTATTCTTCAAACAATTCTTATTACATTCTGGTAACAATGGCTTTCTCCTCCAAGAACTCAAGTTCTCTTAAAAATAAAGAGAACACCGATGATGCTGCCCCTCCTACGGTGAGCACCATCATTCCCAGAAGACTCAACACAGCCAAGGACTTCGAAGAAAAGTTTCCTTCTGCAAGATCTAGTATATAGGCTGTTGGCATGTACCCTTCTTCCATCCCTCCTTCGAGCATTCCTGCTGTGAAGGAGGATTGTGATTGCCATGATCTGAACATCATCGCTCCCGAACTGGTGGAGCGAGTAACCTTCCCTAAGAAGGGCTTTATGTACGTTTATACGTATCCATTTACTTTGGGTACGTTTTCTTTAAGCAGGGGAATTGAACCCGTGCTTTTGGAGTTGTGCCACAAATACCAGATTTGTTTGGCACAGGTGGGCCCTTCGTTGTGGCGAACGGTAGCTTGTCTACAGCGGTTGTGCCAGGAGACGAAGGAAGAGCTCACCTTGGCTCGCATGATGAACCTCTACTGTCCTAAGATTTTCCATGGGGGTGTAATAAACTTTAGAAAATATGGCCACCATGCTTTGCTCACCAGCATGGATGACAACACCGACCGTGGGTAGATGGAGCGGTTCGTTGTTGGTGCCACCAGAGATATCATCCCGGCCACAACTCTATCTTTCCCTAAGTCATGGCATACACGTAAGTTTAAAACCTATCTTTTCTCTAAAAAAGGTTGTTTCATATTGTTACTGATCCTTCTTTTTTCACTATTTCAGTAACTCGGTGGATACCACCAAGGGTTGAAGGCTTGGGCTAGCGGGTTCAGATGATTCTGGACATTACCACACCTGAGACCTGCCGGTGGAAAGAACTGGCCCCCAAATATGGGTGGAAGGCCAAAAATTATGGTAAGTTGACTCACGAAACTAATCTTGTATTTATCCCATTTTTGTGTATAAGAAAATTAGTTAACTTCTTTTTCCATTGAATTCAGGTCTTCAGCAGGTCTCCGTTACCATCCACGAGGAGGATGTTTTGGCTGATCTCACAGAGGCTACGAGGTTGCTGAAGGAGGCCTTCACCCGAACTTGCGCCACTGGATCCACTTCCGGTGCAAGTGTTTCCTCTCAGAGTCCCCGACCAGAGAGAAAGAAACCAAAAAGGCAGCGCTCTTCCTTGGCCGAGGGCAAAAATAAAAAGGTGAAGAAATTTGTACCCGAGCCAGTCGTTGTCACTGTGGTGATTGACGATAATGGGGAAGCTAGTGATGAAGGGGCTTCCCTATAAAGGAGACAACGACCTTTATCAGCTCAACAGAATGCTCAATCTGAAGAGCTTATAATCCCAATTGGGGACGACGCCCAAGCGCTCTAGGGAGAGTGTGACTTAGTAGAGAATGACAATTCTCCATTTCTAGTCCTAGATGCTGCTCCTGGGTACTATAAGGCTGAGTACCGGGTCTCTTCCATCTTTGTTTGATGAGAAACCTACAACAAGCACTGCCTTTGCCGCAGCTGCTTCTCAATCCACAACACCATCAGCTTTATCTCTTTCTATGTCGATCATACCTTCGTCACCAGCAACCGCTACATCACCCCAACTTCCGTGGACACCCGAGAGGAGGATGTCACCCCTCCCCAGTCCCCAGACCATAGGAATTTGGGGCACAACTATTCGCTCCCCTATGCAGATCCTAGAGGAGGAGGAGCGTCTCCCTCTCGGTCTTTACCAAGTGCCATCTGCTGTCCGGGTCGGTGGAAATCTCCAATTACCTAAAGCCGATGGCTTCAGATAAAGACAAGAAGAAATACACTCTCTTTCGGGGGAGTGTATGATAAATAATGCCATGCACAACGCAGTAGCGGTATAGTACTCGTTTGCTGTCTGTTTTCTCTTGATTTGTTATGACAGGATTTCTAACATGGATTTTTGCTTCACATGCCAACTTCCTTCCTTCTGAGGGCCTTCGGAAGTTAATCCTTGATAAAGAAAAGCTTACGTCCGAGCAGGATCAAATGCTGGATGAGAGGGACCCAGTTTTTGTTCTCCTCCCGGCACTGGAAGCACAAGCTGATGAAGCCGGCGAGTTGGAGACTCGGTTGCAGTAGAGCGAGTAGGAAGTGATGACCCTTAGCCAAGAAGCCTCCCATTTAAGTGTAAAATTTCAATAAGCCAAGGCTAAATGTTTTAAGGTCCAAAATGTTGTACTTGTTGCTGCCGAGTGCGAGGCTGCCTCTATTGAGAGATTGAATAACTTGGAGGCAGCCTTGAACTCCAAAGCTGAAGAGGCTGCTGCGGAGGAGGATAAGCGTTCCCAGATGGAGGAGAAGTATAAGAGGGTCATGGAACACAATAAGGTTCATATCTCCACTATCCGTGACCTTGATCTCAGCCTTAGGACCACAAGATCCGAGCAGGATAGCCTTTTGACTGAGGTTGATCAGCTTAAATCAGATCTTCAGCGTCGAGCGGATTCCCTTACTGTTGAGAAAACACATTCTATGTATAGCATGAGGAGAAAAACCTTGAAAGAATCCAAAGCAGACGTCATTGATTTTGATGCCGAGATCACCAAGGCCCGAGAGCTGGAGTTAACCACCCGAATGTGCCTCCCGGCTCGACCCGATGCAACTGAATCTTCTGGTTGCGGTTTCGAGTTCTCCGGAACTGAGGAGGAACTTGAAGAGGATAATGGTGAAGTCCAAGATCCCGAGCCGTCGGCAGATCCGCCTACTTCTCCTCGGGGCGCAAATGCTTCTCTTCGCCCAAGTTCTGGGGATGCAGTAGTTTAGTTTTTTTCTTTCTTATCCCTTTGTTGTTTTCTTTTCATACTTTTGTACTTGTGCTACTTGGCACGTTTGCTATATTAAAGTTCTTGAAAGTTTAAGCATTGCACAAAATTTGTCGAAGTATGCAAGGCTTCGGGTGCATTTTTCCCCGATAGCATTTGGGTTTCGAGCATAAACTCTTCTGGAACCAACCCTTTAATGCGAGGGTTTGATAAGAGAAGGCCATCTTATGTTTATGGTGCTCTTGAAGAGGACGTCTCCTGTTCATTCCGACACTAGCATTTAAAGTACTTGATTAACTTTCAAATGATAAAATTAATTCATCGTTTGGACAAGAAACAAGATAAAATAAAAGGACAATATTTTATTCCTTCTATCTTCAAAAGTACATAAGCATTCATTTTGTTGAAAGTGAAATTGCCATTACTTGTGGCTAATTTGTACAACTTGCTTCTACGGGGCTGGCTGCGCAATCCCCAGTCTCGATGATACATTTTTGTTCCCAGATTTCGTAGTCCCGATTCCGATTTCTGTGGCAATCAGGTTGTCGTATTCTCATATCATCCCCCCTCCCCCCTGTTCGAAAATTACTTACCCGTAAAACGGTACAGCTGAATGTATAACATGGTTTATAGACAAGCGAATCAATTTGATCTTAAAATGATAAATAAATTAAATAAAATGCAAGACTTAGCACTGAAATCGAGATAAGACAGCAAACAGCTTGGTTCCGGGAGCAAGGCTTCCGAAGACAACAATAAGAATATTAATAGACTGAAAATAAAATATTATTGAGCTTAGAATAATGTGTAGCATAAGTTTGTTAGAATTTTTGTGTCTTACAATGGCTGTTGAAGTTATTATTTATAGCTACAGCTAAGGAACAAGGTTCAAGGATCAAGCCCCTCTTAAATGATAATTATGGGGGCTATTAATGAATGTGTAACGACAGGTTATGAATGCCAAAATTCTCTGTAACGGATTGTGTATTTAATACTGAGGAATATTCTTCATTGAATGTCATCGGGTGGCTAATATTCGTTTGTCCTCGTTAGCAATATTCCTTTCAGGGTCTGCCCGGTGCCAACCGAAACTGTTGTCCCCGGTCTTGGTTCCCACTTGCCTCGTTTTTTGTCTGTCTCCGGTTTCACGTGTCACTCTATTATTCGAGTATTTAATATGAACCGATTTTACCCTATACATTATCCACGTATAGTACTGAAATAAGAGATCAATTGTTTTGAACTGAAACAAGAAAGCAACAAATTCTCGTAGCTTAATTGGTTAGAGCATCCGCTTAATAAGCAGATATCTTGAGTTCAGCTCTCAACAAGAGCATACAAACAAGTAACAATTGAACATAATGCTTTATGAAAATTTCTCGAAAATAAACCATATCTTATGGTCTGGTATAATCTAGTCATCTCATTAATAATTGAGAAATTTTCAGAAACCACTATTGTTTAGTGCCTATTAACTTCCTATAGCTACCATATACATAATTACTTCCTATAGCTACTATTCAGTTATTACGTTAGTGTATTCGTTGTATTGACGCTGCTGTATTCATGAATACAACAGCAAAAGTGCCTAAAAATCAAGGTAGTCCAGCTGTACGCGCATGTATTCACATGTATTCGCGCTGTGTATTCATGAATACAGTAGCAAAAAGCGCCTAAAATTAGGGCAGTCCAGTTGTACGCGCATGTATTCACATATATTTTACGCTATTGTATTCATGAATACAGCAGTAAAAAGCACCTAAAATCAGGGCAGTCCAGATGTACGCGCATGTATTCACATGTATTCATGCCATGTATTCATGAATACAGCAGTAAAAAGCGCCTAAAATCAGGTAGTCCAGCTGTATTCACATGTATTCGCGTTGCTGTATCCATGAATACAACAGTAAAAAGCGCTTAAAATCAGGGTAGTCCAGTTGTAGGCGCTTGTATTCACATGTATTCGCGCCAAGTATTCATGAATACAGTAACGACAATCACCTTAAAAATAGGTATCTCCAGCTGTCTAAAAGAGAGAAAAAACATAAATAGCATATTTCATGCCTTATTCCATGCCTCAATGGTAGTATATACCATAAATACTTATTTTGCTATAAAATAAAAAAAATAGCTATAAAAAATAATTTTTTAAAATAATTTTAGTTTATAATAAATAGGGTATTGTCACGATCCAAAATTCTCACCTTCGGACCGTGATGGCGCCTAACATTTCACTTACTAGGAAAGCCAACGTTAGAATAATATTATCTATTTTTAAAACAATTTTTATATTATTAATAATCAAGGAAACAAAGGCGGAAGCAAAGTTTGAAACATAGTGAAATAATCCATAAAAACAACGGTGTCTAAATACAATCCCAGAATTGGTGTCACAAGTGCACGAGCTTCTAGAAAAAATACAAATAAAGGTCTCAATAAAATAAAGCTGTCTAGAAATAAATACACAGCTAAAGTAAAATAGACGGGGACTTCAAAACTGCGGACGCCATGCAGTTATACCTCAAGTCTCCTCTGGTAGCTGAAATTCGAGCAAGTCTATGGTACGCCGTTGGGACCAACTTCAAAATCTGCACAAGAAGTGCAGAGTGTAGTATCAGTACAACAGACCCCATGTACTGGTAAGTGCTGAGCCTAACCTCGACGAAGTAGTGACGAGGCTAAGGCGGTTCACTTACATTAATCTGTACGCAATACTAATGACAACAACAAATAATAGAAATAAAATATGTAACTCATTTATAATAATTGAAGCCAACTCAGCAATCATAATCCATTATCATTTCAACTAATTCTGTTGCAGCGTGCAACCCGCTCTTACAATATATTCACATTCATTTCTGTTGTAGCATGCAACCCGCTCTCATAATATATTCCTTTTAATCAAGTCTGTCATATATTTATTTCAATCAAGTCTGTTGCGGCGTGCAATCCGATCCCCCATATATATATATATATATATATATATATATATATATATATATATATATATATATATATATATATATATATATATATATATACACTTTTATTTTCGTTGCGGCGTGCAACCCGTTCCCCCAATATAATTTTAAAAAACTCATAAATGTAATAAAATTTACTCCAATAAACATCACGTCCAATGAGAAATTATTAAGCATCAAGGCACACAATAATTATAATTTATTTATGAACCAAACAATGACAAATAACAATTTATTATGAAAATCATAGAAAAAATAGACAGTTTAATATTTAATATGCTAAATATCAAGTAGTAATTAATGCACATAATTCAAATAAGTATGTAGCAATTATTACAGGAATTTAAGAATTAATATTTGGCAAAGAATAGGAGAGAAATAATTATTATAATAATTAATTTATGATTTTAAATAATTTATGATTTTTCAAGTAAGCAGGCAAACAATTAATTTGACGACGTATAGACACTCGTCACATCGCCTATACGTCGTTCACATGCAATTCACATAACAAATCATTTAAGGGTTCTGTTCCCTCAAGTCAAGGTTAACCACGACACTTACCTCGCTTTGCAAATTCCAACCAATTACTCAACCACAGCTTTTCCTTTTAAATTTATCTCCAAAAACTTCAGATCTATTCATAAACAATTCGATATTTTCAATACTAATCATAGGAATTAATTTCATATGAATTTACAAATTTTTCGGATAAAAATTCGAAATTCATTAAAATATTTGACAGTGGGACCCACGTCTCAAATCCTGGAAAAACTCACAAAATCCGAACACCTGTTTTGTTACGAGTTCAACCATATAAAAATTATCCAATTGCGATATCAAATGGATCTTCAAATCTAAATTTCTCGTTTTTGAATAATTTTAGAAAAATCTGATTTTTCTTCCATAAATTCACGGATTCATGATATAAATGAGTATGGAATCATGAAATATAATCAATATAGGATAAGCAACATTTACTACAATGTTTTCCGTGAAAATCGCCTATATATTCGCCTTAACCGAGCTCAAAACGACCAAAATGTGAAAATAATTTCGGACTCTTCGATATATACACTGCCCAGGCATTTCCGCACCTGCGGTGCCTGGGCTCGCACATGCGAGCTCGCATCTGCGAAATGGGGCTGCCAGGCGAGGCCTCGCACCTGCGGAGGAAAAATGTGCACCTGTGCTGCCTTCGCTTCTGCGATTATTTGGTCCACTTCTGCGGACGCGCGGGTGCATGTAGGTTTCCGCACTTGCACACTTTTGCCCAGCCGTGCCCGGGCGCATCTGCGATTGAAGGCTCGCTTCTGCGAGCTCGCACCTGCGAGAAAAATCCGCATGTGCGATTACAACAGAAGGAAAAATACAGATTTTGCTTAAGTCCAATTCTTGATCCGATTTCAATCCGTATCACTCTCGGGGTACTCGGGACTCCGTATGAATATACCAACAAGTCCAATAACCTAATACGGACTTATTCGGGGTCTCGTATCACGTCAAACAATGCTGGAATTACAATTCATACCCCGATTCT
Source organism: Nicotiana tomentosiformis (assembly GCF_000390325.3). NCBI lineage: Eukaryota > Viridiplantae > Streptophyta > Magnoliopsida > Solanales > Solanaceae > Nicotiana > Nicotiana tomentosiformis. The sequence goes on along the minus strand of NC_090812.1, from coordinate 123,919,796 downwards.
AACTTTGAGTTTTAAACTTTTTAATTTGTAAATCTCGTGTCAAAACATATTAAATGAATCCGAAATGACTTAAAATTTGGCACACAAGTCATAAATGACATAACGGAGCTGTTCAAATTTCCAAAATTGGATTCTGTCTCCGATATCAAAAACTCAACCCCGTGGTCAAACTTAAAAATCTTTAGCCTTTAAATTGCTAGTTCCGTTAAATGGTCATAACTTGAGCTAGGAACCTCCAAATTAAATTCCGGGCATACGTCCAAGTCCCAAATCACGATACGGTGCTACTGGAACTGTCAAAATACTTATCTGGGTCCGTTTGCTAAAAATGTTGATCAAAGTCAACTCAGTTGAGTTTTAAAGCTCTATTTCACATTTTAATTCATTTTTCACATGAAAACTTTCCGAAAAATTTTACGGACTGCGCCCACAAGTCGAGGAATGATAAATGGTGCTTTTTGAGGTCTTAGAATATAGAATTACTTATTAAATTTAAAGATGACATTTTGGGTCATCACATTCTCTACCTCTAAAACAAACGTTCGTCCTCGAACGGAGTTAGAAAAAAGTACCTGAGCTGGAGAAAAGGTGTGGATCTTTACTCTGCATGTCCAACTCGGACTCCCAGGTAGATGCCTCTACCGGCTGACTTCTCCATTGCACCCGAACTGAAGGATAACTCTTAGACCTCAAATGTCGGACCTGCTGGGCTAGAATAGCCACGGGCTCCTCCTCGTAAGTCAAATCTTTGTCCAATTGGACTGAGCTGAAATCTAAACACATGGGACGGATCACCATGATATTTCTGGAGCATAGACACATGGAACACCGGATGAACTGCTGATAAACTAGGTGGTAATGCAAGCTTGTAGGCTACTTCACCCACCCTTTCAAGAATTTCAAAGGGTCTGATATACCTAGGGCTCAACTTGCCCTTCTTTCCGAACCTCATTACACCTTTCATAGGTGAAACCCGGAGCAATATTCTTTCTCCAACCATGAATGCAATATCACGAACCTTACGGTCGGCATAACTCTTTTGCCTAGACTGAGCTGTGCGAAGTCGATCCTCAATAATCTTAACCTTATCCAAGACATCATGTACCAAATCGGTACCCAACAACCGAGCCTCTCCCGGTTCAAACCAACCAACTGGCGATCGGCATCGCCTTCCGTATAATGACTCATATGGAGCCATCTGAATGCTCAATTGGTAGCTATTATTATAATCAAACTCCGCAAGTGGCAAGAAATGATCCCAAGAACCTCCAAAGTCTATAACACAAGCGCGAAGCATATCTTCCAATATTTGAATAGTGCGCTCTGACTGTCCGTCTGTTTGTGGATGAAATGTTGTACTCAACTCCACCCGCGTGCCTAGCTCATGATGTACAGCCCTCCAGAATTGTGAGGTAAACTACGTACCTCGATCTGAAATAATAGACATGGGCACACCGTGAAGGCGGACAATCTCACGAATGTAAATTTCAGGTAACCTCTCTGAAGAATAGGTAACTGCCACTGGAATGAAATGTGCTGACTTGGTCAACCTATCCACAATGACCCAAACTGCGTCAAATTTTCTCTGAGTCCGTGGGATTCCAACAACAAAATCCATAGTGATACGCTCCCACTTCCACTCAGGAATTTCTAACTTCTGAAGCAAACCACTAGGTCTCTGATGCTCGTACTTAACTTGCTGATAATTCAGACACCGAGCTACATATGCAACTATATCCTTTTTCATTCTCCTCCACCAATAATGTTGCCGCAAATCTTGATACATTTTGGCAGTATCTGGATGAATAGAATACCTGGAACTGTGTGCTTCTTCAAGAACTAATTCACGAAGCCCATCCATATTAGGCACACAAATACGACCCTGCATTCGCAGAACCCCATCTTCCCCCACAGCAACATGCTTGGCATCACCGTGCCGCACCGTGTCCTTAAGGACAAGTAAATGAGGATCATCATACTGCCTATCTCTAATGTGCTCATATAAAGACCGAGCGACTGTGCAAGCTAGAACACGACTGGGTTCTCAAACATCTAACCTCACGAATTGATTAGCCAAAGTCTGAACATCTGCAGCTAATGGCCTCTCATAGACCGGAATATACGCAAGAATGCCCACACTCACAGCCTTTCTACTCAAAGCATCGGCCACCATATTAGCCTTTCCGGGGTGATACAAAATGGTGATATCATAGTCTTTCAACAACTCCAACCATCTTTTCTGCCTCAAATTAAGATCTTTTTGTTTGAACAGATACGGAAGGCTGCGATGATCAGTAAATACCTCACACGAGACACCGTAGAGATAATGCCTCCAAATCTTCAGCGCATGAACAATGGCTGCCAATTCTAAGTCATGAACAGGATAATTCTTCTCGTGAACTTTCAACTGCCGCGACGCATATGCAATTACCTTGCCATCTTGCATTAATATTGTACCAAGCCCAATGTGAGATGCATCATAATATACCGCATACGATCCTAAACCTGTGGGTAATACCAGCGCTGGCGCCGTAGTCAAAGCGGTCTTGAGCTTCTGAAAGCTCAACTCACACTCGTCTGACCATCTGAATGGGATACCTTTCTGGGTCAATCTGGTCAATGGGCTTGCTATAGATGAAAACCCTTCCACGAACAGACGATAATAACCTGCTAAACCCAGGAAACTCTGGATCTCTGTAACTGAAGTAGGTTTAGGCCAATTCTGAACAGCCTCAATCTTCTTAGGATCCACATTTATACCTTCTGCCGATACAACAATCCCCAAAAAGGCAACTGAGTCTAACCAAAACTCACATTTTAAAAACTTGGCATATAACCGATTATTCTTTAAGGTGTGAAGCACACTTAGAAGATTCTTCCCATGTTCCTCTCGACTGCTGGAGTAAATCAAGATATCATCAATGAATACAACCACAAAGGAATCAAAATAAGGCTTGAACACCCGATTCATCAAATCCATAAATGTTGCTAGGGAATTTGTCAACCCAAATGACATCACTAGGAATTCGTAATGCCCATACCGAGTTCGAAAAGCTATTTTAGGGACATCAGATGCCCTAATCTTTAACTGATGGTAACCAGACCTCAAATCGATCTTCGAAAATACCTTGGCACCTTGAAGCTGATCAAATAAGTCATCAATTCTTGGCAGCGGATATTTGTTTTTGATAGTGGCCTTGTCCAACTGCCGATAGTCTATACACATCCGCATAGAGCCACTTTTCTTCTTTACAAATAACACTGGTACACCCCAGGGCGAGACACTGGGTCTAATGAATCCCTGATCAAGCAATTCTTGTAACTGCTCTTTCAATTCTTTCAACTCCGACGGGGCCATACGGTATGGTGGAATAGAAATGGGCTGAGTGCCCGGAGCCAAATCAATACAGAAGTCAATATCTCTGTCGGGTGGCATCCCCGGCAAATCTGCAGGAAATACTTCTGGAAATTCACGAACAACTGGTACTGAGTCCATAGAAGGGACATCCGCACTGGGATCACGAATATAAGCCAAATAGGCTAAACACCCTTTCTCTACCATACGCTGAGCTTTCATATAAGAAATAACCCTGCTGGCAGAATGACCAGGAGTTCCTTTCCACTCTAACCGAGGTAACCTCGGCATAGCTAGGGTCACTATCTTGGCATGACAATCCAATATAGCATGATAAGGAGACAGCCAATCCATACCAAAGATGACATCAAAATCTACCATATCAAGAAGTAGAAGATCCACACTAGTCTCAAGATTACCAATAGTAACCACACACGAATGATAGACATGATCTACTACAACAGAGTCTCCCACCGGTGTAGATACACACATAGAAGCACTCAGAGAATCACAAGGCACATCCAAATATGAAGCAAAATAGGAGGACACATAGGAATAAGTAGATCCTGGATCAAATAGAACTGAAGCATCTCTATGGCAAACTGGAATAATACCTGTGATCACAACATCAGATGACTCGGTCTCAGGCCTAATTGGAAAAGCATAAAATTGGGGCTGGGCCCCACCACTCTGAACTGCATCCCTGGGACGGCCTCTAACTGGCTGGCCTCCACCTCTAACGGTCTGACCTCCACCTCTAATGGCCTGACCTCCACCTCTAGCTGCCTGACCCCTACCTCTAGCTGGCTGAGCAGGCAGTGAAGCAACCGGTGCCGGTATGATGGCACGAGAATCTTGCCGAGATCTGTTACTCGCCAATCTAGGGCAATACCTCCTGATGTGACCAATGTTTCCACACTCATAACACCCATACTGATGTCGTGGCTACTGAAGCTGACCCAAATGGGCCAGATAACCGCTGTAGTAACTATGGAGTAGTGATGCACTGATAGTAGCTGAATGTGCACTAAATACTGGCTGCCCAGAGAAAGGCATAATAGGTTCATAACTCCTTGAAGCACGGGGAGATACATGAAGTGCTGAATGAAATGGTCTGGGAGGATGACCCCTTCCAAAATTACCTCTGCCTCCAGATGAGGCACCACTGAAACCACCGAACTGACGAGGCCTCTTATCAGACCTCTACCCTCTCTCCTGTGCAAGAACCATCTCGATCTTCCTTGCGACATTAGCAGCCGCCTGAAAAAGAAATTTCACTTTCGGTCTCCTTGGCCATCTGAAGTCTGATAGGTTAAGTGAGTCCCACAATAAACCTCCTCACTCTCTCTCCCTCCGTAGGTAGTAAAAGGAGAGCATGACGGGCCAAATCCACAAAACGAGACTCATACTGAGTAACAGTCATACTGCCCTGCAGTAGACGCTCAAATTGCATGCGGAATTCCTCTCTCAGTGTGATAGGGAGGAACTTTTCCAGAAATAGCTGAGAGAACTGCTCCCATGTAAGTGCAGGCGATCCGAATGGTCGGGTCAATGTATAATCTCTCAACCACCTCTTGGAAGAACCCGTCATCCGAAATACAGCAAAGTCGACCCCATTGGTCTCAACTATACCCATGTTCCGCAGCACCTCATGGCAGCGTTCAAGATAATCCTGTGGGTCCTCAGAAGGTGTACCACTAAAGTGAACTGGAAAGATCTTAGGAAACTTATCCAGTCTCAATAAGGCCTCAAAAGATATGGCGGGCCTATCACAGATTTGTGCTGCAATAACTGGATGAATTATCCCAACTGGCGGGGTTGCTGGAGCCTGATTCTAGGGAGCCATCTGCTCCGGAGCGGGAGTAGTGGGAGTTTGTGCTCCTCCCCCAGCCTGTGAGATGGTTGGTGCCACTAGAAATGTACCATTCTGGGCCACGCCCTCCATAAGACTTACTAAACGGACTAGAGCATCCTGAAGTACTGGAGTGGCTATGAATCCTTCCGGGACCTGAACTGGTCCAACTGGTACATTCTGAACTGGAACCTCCTCCTGAAGGTCCACCTGAGGTTCTATAACAGGTGCAGCTGCTCGAGTTCTGGACTGAGCTCTACCTCGGCCTCGACCTCTACCCCTGGCCATAGTTGCCACCGGGGGTTCTGGTCCCTGACCATCAGTAGAGGTATTACGTGTTCTCACCATCTGTGAGAGAATAAAAGTAGAATGGTCCAATTATCGATGATAGAATAAAATCGCACGACAGAATAAGAAAGAAATGATATTGTTCCTAAACTTCATAGCCTCTGAGAGATAAGTACAGACGTCTCTGTACCGATCCTTCAGACTCTACTAAGCTTGCTCGTGACTCGTGAGACCTATGCAACCTAGTGCTCTGATACCAACTGTCACGACTCGAAATTCCTACCTTCGGACCGTGATGGCGCCTAACATTTCACTTGCTAGGAAAGCCAACGTTAGAATAATATTATCTATTTTTAAAATAATTTTTATATTATTAATAATCAAGAAAACAAAGGCGAAAGCAAAGTTTGAAACATAGTGAAATAATCCATAAAAATAACGGTGTCTAAATACCATCCCAGAATTGGTGTCACAAGTGCATGAGCTTCTAGAATAAATACAAATAAAGGTTTGAATAAAATAAAGCTGTCTAGAAATAAACACACGGCTAAAGTGAAATAGACGGGGACTTCAGAACTGCGGACGCCATTCAGATACCTCAAGTCTGCTATGGTAGCTGAAATCCGAGCAAGTCTATGGTACGCCGCTGCGACCAACTCCAAAATCTGCACAAGAAGTGCACAGTGTAGTATCAGTACAACCGACCATATACTGGTAAGTGCTGAGTCTAACCTCGACGAAATAGTGACGAGCCTAAAGCGGTTCACTTACATTAACCTGTACGCAATATTAATGACAACAAATAATAGAATAAAACAGGGAACTCATTTATAATAATTGAAGCCAACTCAGCAGTCATAATCCATTATCATTTCAACTAATTCTGTTGCAGCGTGAAACCCGCTCTCACAATATATTCACATTCATTTCTGTTGCAGCGTGCAACCCGCTCTCACAATATATTCCTTTTAATCAAGTCTGTCATATATTTATTTCAATCAAGTATATATATATATAGACTTTTAAATAAGTCTGTTGCGGCGTGCAATCCGATCCTCCAATATTGACTTTTAAATAAGTCTATTGCGGCGTGTAATCCGATCCCCCAATATTGACTTTTAAATAAGTCTATTGCGGTGTGCAATCCGATCCCCCAATATATATATATTTATACTTTTATTTCCGTTGCGGCGTGCAACCCGTTCCCCCAATATAATTTTAAACAACTCATAAATGTAATAAAATTTACTCCAATAAACACCACGTCCAATGAGAAATTATTAAGCATCAAGGCACACAATAATTATAATTTATTTATGAACCAAACAATGACAAATAATAATTTATTATGAAAATCATAGAGAAAATAGATAGTTTAATATTTAATATGCTAAATGTCAAGTAGCAATCAATGCACATAATTCAAATAAGCATGTAGCAATTATTACAGAAATTTTAAGAATTAATATTTGGCAAAGAATAGGAGAGAAATAATTATTAAAATAATTAATTTATGATTTTAAATAATTTATGATTTTTCAAGTAAGCAGACAAACAATTAATTTGACAACGTATAAACACTCGTCACACCTCGCCTATACGTCGTTCACATGCAATTCACATAACAAATCATTTAAGGGTTCTGTTCCCTCAAGTCAAGGTTAACCACGACACTTACCTTGCTTTGCAAATTCCAACCAATTACTCAACCACAACTTTTCCTTTTAAATTTGTCTCTGAAAGTTTCAAATCTATTCACAAACAATTCGATATATTCAATACTAATCATAGGAATTAATTCCATATGAATTTACAAATTTTCCGGATAAAAAATTGAAATTCATTAAAATATTCGACAGTGGGACCCACGTCTCAAATCTCAGAAATACTCATGAAATCCGAACACCCGTTCCGCTACAAGTTCAACCATATAAAAATTATCCAATTCCGATATCAAATGGACCTTCAAATCTAAATTTCTCATTTTTGGAAGATTTTAGAAAAATCTGATTTTTCTTCCATAAATTCACGGATTCATGATATAAACAAGTATGGAATCATGAAATATAATCAATATAGGTTAATGAATACTTACCCCAATATTTTCCGTGAAAATCGCCCAAATATTTGCCTTAACCGAGCTCAAAACGACCAAAATATAAAAATAATTTTGGACTCTTCAATATATACACTGCCCAGGCATTTCCGCACCTGCGAGAAAAATCTCGCATCTGCGAAATGGGGCTGCCAGGCGAGGCCTCGCACCTGCGGAGGATAAATGCGTACTTGCGCTGCCTTCGCTTCTGCGATCATTTGGTCCGCTTCTGCGGACGCGCAAGTGCGTGCAGGTTTCCTCACCTGCGGACTTTTGCCCGGCCACGCCCGGGCGCATCTGCGATCGAAGGCTCGCTTCTGCGAGCTTGCACCAGCGAGAAAAATCCGCAGGTGCGATTACAGCAGAAGAAAAAATACATATTTTGCTTAAGTCCAATTCTTGTTCCGATTTCAATCCGTATCACTGTCGGGGTACTCGGAACCCGATATGAATATACCAACAAGTCCAATAACCTAATACGGACTTACTCAGGGTCTCGTATCACGTCAAACAACGCTGGAATTACAATTCACACCCCGATTCTAACTTTGAGTTTTAAACTTTTTAATTTACAAATCTCGTGCCAAAACATATTAAATGAATCCGGAATGACTTCAAATTTGGTACACAAGTCATAAATAACATAAAAGAGTTGTTCAAATTTTCAGAATCGGATTCCGGCTCCGATATCAAAAAGTCAACCCCATGATCAAACTTGGAAATCTTTAGCCTTTAAATTGCTAGTTCCGTTAAATGGTCATAACTTGAGTTAGGAACCTCCAAATTAAATTCCGGGCATACGCCCAAGTCTCAAATCACGATACGGTGCTACCGGAACTGTCAAAATACTGATCTGGGTCCGTTTGCTAAAAATATTGACCAAAGTCAACTCAATTGAGTTTTAAAGCTCTATTTCACATTTTAATCCATTTTTCACATGAAAATTTTCCGGAAACTTTTACGGACTGCGCACGCAAGTCGAGGAATGATAAATGGTATTTTTTGAGGTATTAGAACAAAGAACTACTTATTAAATTTAAAGATGATATTTTGGGTCATCACATGTGTATACTTTTGTTATAGGATGTAAAATTTCCTTAATAATTTGGTGATATGATCTATTTGTGATAATTAAAGAACTGGGCTTTACTCGGATATAATTCAGCAAAATAAGTGTTTGTCTCGGCCTCTCAGGTATCAAATGCATTTGAAATAAGTAAAATGTATATAAATATCAATTTAGCAAAATCTAAGATAAGTTACCCGAGAAGCGTGACTTAAATCCAAGTGAGGCAAAATGTCGCGAAACATCAACTCAGAAAAACCCAAGATAAACAAGAAAAGAATAACTTAAATCTAATGAGAATATAATCAAACAAATAAATTAACTTGCCAACAATATAGAAAAAGAATCATACTCTAAATACAGCAATAATTACAAAAAGAGAACTCCAAGTATTTCTCTAAATAGCACATGGACCCCCATCAGTTTACTCTTCCCCACATCAAAAACAAAAAACATATATATATATATATATATATATATATATATATATATATTCCAAAAAATAACACAAAATAATAAGCATGGCTAAAATAATAAAATATAAAATTTAGAATATTCAAAACATTGAAGGGGTCCACCAGATGAAAGCAAAGACCTTTGACCATAGACAAATTCTCATCTCTCTCATTTCTTCCATGGCTGAATAGAAAGAACCACCACCAAAATGATGATAAGCAGAAGAATAATAGCAAAACAAGTCCATTTTCTTGTGTTCTTCTGGTGCTTCCTTGCCACTTGCAGTTGCTGAGCACCCCCTCTCACGAAGGAATTAGCCCTATTCACTTGGCTCTCAATATCATCAAGTTGAGCTCCTTGACTTTCAACCAAAACAGCCATGTCCAAGAATACTTGGTGCAGCTCTTTCAAGTTCCTCTCCAATTCCTTCACAGCTTCATGCCTTTCTTGAATTTCCATAACTGTATCCATCACTTGTCCTCTCCCTTGCTCTTGTATTGCCTTTTGCAAGAATGTCTCACTTTGACCTGTGGAGTCCAAATCAAACTCATTTGTTTAGTAACTTGTTCAATCCTTTCAAGTTTATCGGGTTGAGTTGTAACTAGTTTATTGATTTGATCTAACAGGTTGAATCCATAATCTATCAATTCATCTAAGTTTAAGGGATTCGAGTTAATGTAAAATGACCCATCAAGCTATTGGGTCAAGATGGATAAAAAATAGTATTCCTTCCGTCCCATTTTATTTTATACAATTTGGATTTCGAGAGTCAAATTTCGAATTCGGAGATATGATGTCTAAATTTTTGAAATAACTCAAACCTAAACATATTACCTGTAGATATGAGTGTATCAAGAACTGCTTCATCAGGATTTTCTCCGGTGACAGTATAATATCGTCGTTGAACTGTTTCCCTATATTCAGACGCCATCTTTTGCCTTAGCTCGTTGAATTGGTTCATTGACTCTTGAAGTTTCTTCCTCAATCCGTTCACAACTGAAGTTCTCGTCCTGTCAGATGAACTTCCGGGCCCACATCCAGGGAGGCTACGATTCGCTGCATTCGATCTGTCTAAGGCTTCGAGACGAACTTTGATGAATTTAGCTTTCTTCAATGCCATGGAAACGTCGTTATCCATGTTGGATCTTAGATCTTTAACAGTTTTAGCGTTGTGAAGAGTCTTGCTTTTTTCGTGGGAAGTTTGGAGTTGGGAATAGAGTTTCTCGAGGCCTTTGAGTTCGTCTTTAATGGCTTCAACATCTTCGAAGAATTTGTCGAGATTGACTCCGCCAGTAATGTCTCCCATTTCTATGGTGTGAGAGTCGGATTGATCGTCAGCTCTGAAACGAGAGAAAGATCCTGAAAATAGATCATTCATTTTGAGATGGGATTTGGGTTTTCGGAAGTTGGTAAAATGGAATAATAATATGGAGGAGGTTTTGTAAGGGTGGAAGAGAAAGGGGAAGGAAGGAAGACGACGACGCGGGTTGAGAAATTGAAGTCGTGGGTGGAATGGCAATTGGCAGGCTGGAAGAATCGTCAAATAGGTCGTCTGATTCAACTACTATCTCAAGACTTGGCAAAAATAAGGAAGAGAAAAGTCAAATGATCTTAACATTTTATAAATACCAGCCTTACGGTAGTATACCCCCATATTAATGAGTATAAAGATTTTTAAAAATTATATAAATATTATAGTTGAGTTATAAAATAAGAACGGAAGAAATAAGTGTAAGTTTTTAAAGGCGAACAATGTTGATCCTATTTAGTTAAATGAACAAAAATTTCTTGTGTCTCTCTAGTACAAGTATTTGCTTTGTCATGAAACCAAAAATTCATATTTACTGATTATTTTTGTTGCTTAATTGCTATAAAAAGTTATTGAACTTTGTAGTTGTCTCTGAAGGCAATTAGGAGAATATTGAACCCATACATTTCTAATAATTTTTCGATAAAAAGGTTATTTGTTTTGGCTTACTATATTTTCAAAAGAAATTATAGTTACGTTACCAAATTCGTCTAATGAATAATTTATATAACATAAAATCTTAGATTTTAAAATCCTACTTCCTTCGTCCCAATTTACGTATCATGCTTCCTTTTCTACTTTATCTCAATAAAAAAATGTCATACTTCCTTATTTAGAAATAATTTAATATTAAATTTTCTAATTTACTCTTAAGAAGATGATTTATAGGTGCATAAACACATGTGGCTTGTTTTAGGCTATAAATATTAAAAGTCTTTCGTCTTTCTTAAACTCCATGCTCAGTTAAACACTGTCAATAAGTTGGGTCCGAAAGAGTAAATATGAGTGTTTCCTACATAGTTAAAATAAAGAAAGATTTTAATACGCAAATTTTTAGTTGATTTCAAAATCCTAAAATTTTAGAAAAATAATTAAACGATAATTTTGTCCAAGGTAAAATATATGTTTAAAGGATAAAAAAATCGATCAACATTTCCTGTTCAAGTTTCATTAAAAATAAATTTCACAAATTTTAATCAATCTTTTACTCTTTAAAAATAAATTTTACATTAGATAAAATTATATCAGTATCCTAAAGAGTAACATGTAAGGTATTATAATTATATTAATTAATTTTATTAAATATTAGGACTTCCCACATTGTTCAAATAAAAAGAGTTTTAAAGAAATATGCGGGAAGATTTAATTAAAACTAACTTAAATTTATTATAAATTATAGAACAATTTATTGTTATTATTTTCAATATATAAATTTGAGTATCTTATATATGTTTCACTTATCGAATATTGTAACTGGGCTTTTTATTTAATATAGGTATATATTACAACATGTAAATAAAAACTTAAAGTACATTGTAGCATTTATTATTACTATAAACTATTACAATTTTCAAAAGTAGGCATGTCGTTGTAAACTTACTTAAAAGATATTTTCTTACTAATGTCAACTACAATATTTAAAGACTTACAATTAGATCTTTTTTTATTAGTAAATATCTAATGTACGTGTAGGAAAGAAGCTATAATAATTTACACAATTAAAATAAGGAACAAATTTATGTAACCTAAATATTAGGAGTTACTTAATAGTTCAAATAAGGAAAAATTTAATAATTAAACTTTTAGTTGATTTTGAAGTCCTAAATATAGGAAATTAATTTAACTTACAATTTTGTCCAATTTAAAATTTATAGTTAAAGGGTAAAAAAAAAGACGAACGACATTTTGCTAAGGGGCTTCGTGCTTTTCATATAACTAGTTTTAGTCAATTAATTAAAAAAACAAAAAAATATATAAATAACGAACAAATGTTTGAAAAATAACAATTTTGGTTAAAATAAATGCAAATAATTGTTTAAATGATAAAAAAAACTATTTTATTAACATATGTAGCAGCTAAACTCAATATATATCTTCTGAACATGATGATGAATTAAATTAAATTATTTGTATTAGTAATACATGACATATAAAATCTTTTTGAAATTACCGTAAAAGAAATCAATAGATAACTTTCAACTTAATTCTAATTTATGAAGATAAGGTTTCCATTTTTTAGAATAAAAATAGATAAGATATTAATATGTCATGATTCTGAACTAAATATTTTATTTAGAAAAATGAAGTTAAGATCTTTTTCACAAACTATTTGGTTTTTTCAAGTATTACAAAAGAGATTGATAAAAATAAGAAACATGCTCTACTTTTTTAATCCTTCTTTTTTCAATTGTGATTCTTAGTTTTTCTTTAATTTTTGGTATTTATAGATCTTTTTTCTATACGGTGATATATATATATATATATATATATATATATATATATATATATATATATATATATATATATATATATATTTGGTAATTTAAGAATATAAAAATCTTATATGTCATCCCTAGTTTATCAAAAATATAGGTAAGCTAAATGAACTTATTCTTGTGTAAAAAATATTAATAGATTTATTTGGCAGAGTCTATATTGTCTTGCTATTACTTGTTATCGGTACCTCTTTCATAATTCTCTATTGCTATCTTCGATTTAGTTTTCTAATTATATTGCCTTGCTATTACTTGCCATCGGAGATTCTTCCATCTTCTTTATTCGAGGGTCTATCGAAAATAAACTTTTGCTCTTCCAGGGTAGGGATAAGGCTGCGTACATCCTACCCTCCCTGGACCCCACTTATGAGATTACACTAGGTTGTGGTTGTAGTATTTTCGCGGATACTAATATTGTGGTGATACTAATATTGTCTCCTTTGTCCTTTTGTCTTTTTATTTTCTTGAGCCGAGGGTCTTTCGAAAACAGCCTCTCTACTCTTCGGAGTAGGGGTAAGGTCTGCATACACACTACCTTCCCAAGACTCCACTAGTGAGATTTTACTGGATTGTTGTTGTTGTAAAACTTCTTCTTTACTACGTTTTTTCCCTAAGGTCAAATAAAATTAATGACTATCCTAAATTCATTTCAGTCCTTGATGGAACTACCAAATAGCTTTAAAATTTCAAGAATCTACAATAATGAGGATAACTTATGAGGATAACTTTTCAAAATTATAGGGGGAAAATTTATAACTTATCATTATTTTAAAGATTCAACTATATTGGTTTAGCAACAGTTTAAAATATTATTGTAGTCACAAGTTTAATATGCTTCTAGCTTAATTTATTTTTTAAAGTTATATCAACCAAATATAATATCAACAATCAGGCCTTGTATTAAGTAAATTAAGGCCTTGTATTTATGTAAACTAAGTACCTTAAAATTGTTGACAAATGACATGGTTGAATAAAAAATAAGATGTTTATATGTCATCATTATTACCTTCATGGTTTCTGATAAACGTCAAATTTTCAATATTAGAGAGTTTAAAAAAATAAAAAATTTCATTAAAAAAAGTTCAATCAACTAATGAAGTGTTAATTCTAAATTAGCAAATGTTGATTATATAAATCATGTGTATAGCAATTATTTTAATTAGACTATTTTTCTAATTGACATAGTTTTCCACAAGATATTAACTTTTAATTAATAAAATAAATAATCGTGAAAATTTTGAAAACAAATGTTATATCAAACTAACTGTTACGCGGCGCCTTCCTGAAGTTCCTTGGAAGGGCGACGTAAGGCTAAGCAACCGATGTCAGTGCGGTTGCTATGCGCCAACTGAGGCCCTCGCCGTACGCTAGACTAGATTGTCAGTGCCGTACGGGAAAACCAATGTCGTGAACAATTGAGCAGCGGAAAATGAACATTGATGATGAAAGCTGATGATTGTATTGATGATGATGAAAGCTATTACAAGATGAAATGTGGTGTCGGGGGGAGAGACACCAGTACAGAGAATTATTTGAATGCTTGAATGTTTGAATGCTTTGGTCCCCCTTAATAATGCTTAAAAAAAATAAACCAAAGTTACATGAGTTGACCTAAGAAAGCTGTAGAAGCACACTAAAAATGAATGAAGTAAAACTACTCTATAATTACAATGAAAAGGACTTAGTCTTCTATGGAAGCAAGTCCGATGGCAGCAACTTTGTCTTGAGCAGCAGGGTCTGCACGCGCATTGCTGTGGGCGCGCGCGGCACTATTTGGATCTGCCAGCGGCTGGGCGCTGGTGCTTGGCATTGGGTCTACGCGCGGGGCACTGTCTGGGTGTGCGGCGCTGATGGCAACAGGATGATTTGTGCGCGCGGCATTGTCGGTGCGCGCGGCACTGATGGCATTGGCCAGCCGCTGGGCGCTGGCATTGATTATCGGTGGGGCGACAGAGGCGCATGCTCGCTTGTCACTTGGCGCTGCCGAGACCACAGGGCCGACCGTGGCGCTAGGCGTTGGGAGGCTTGCCGGGACGCCACGGGGCGCGTCCAAGGGGTCATGGGTCGATGATGGAAAGCAGCCCATGACATTCTCCCCCACCTGAGTTGGCGACGTCCTCGGAGCCTTACCTGCAGGATGATGATGATTGGTCAGGCTCTTGATGGCTGGGAGGTCTGTTCCCCTCGGTGCTGTGAGATGTCTTTCTGAATGATCTTCCATGCATTTCTGAAATGGCCTGAGGCGGCTGACATGGAAGACTGGATGGATTTTCCACCAGGCTGGTGTGTTCAGCTGGTATGTGGATTTCTCGATGCGCCTTTCAATGGAAAAAGGCCCGATGTAGCTTGGCAATAGGCGAGGATCTTGGGTCCTCTTTGCAAACAAGTTTTGCCTCGGGGTTCTTACCATTACTTTGTCCCCTGCTTGATGTTGGGCAAAGCGACGGTTTTGTTCGGCATGCCTCGTTGCCCTGTCTTGGGCCCTGACAAGATAGCTCCGCACTATCTTCAAAGTTTGTTCCCATTCTGTAGAGAAACTGGCAGCTCGATGAGATGATGGTATGTTTGATGCATTCACATTATGTGGGAGTAGCGGTTGCTGTCCGGTAACAATTTCAAAAGCGCTTTTGTTTGTATGGGCGCACTTTTGTGAATTAAAACACAGCTGAGCAGCATCCAGAAGCTTCACCCAATGTGTTTGTGACCCGGTAGCAAAGTGGCGGAGATATTCCTCCAGCATGTCATTGAACCGGTCTGTTTGATCATGTGTTTGCTGCTGATGATGGCTTGAGTTATAACTCAATTTGGATCCGAGGCAACTGAAGAGTTGGGTCCAAAACTTGCTAGTGAAGCGTGGGTCGCAGTCACTGATGATGTTGCTGGGCATACCCCAATGTTTGACAACATAGGAGAAGAAGAGTCGAGCTATTTCTTCTGCCGACATGTTCTATGGGGCTGCGATAAAGGTAGCATACTTGGAAAACTGGTCTACTACCACCATGATGGTTGCATGATTTTCGACCTTGGGTAATCCTGTGATGAAATTTAGGGAAATGCTTTCCCAAGGTCTCTGTGGGACAGGTAGCGGCTCCAAGAGTCCCGCTTGTGCTGGGTGATCCGACTTGTCCTTTGGGAATGCTTGACAAGTCTTCACACAATGAGGGGCGCCATGAGCTGTTGGACCCCGATGATGTGATGCCTGTTTGATGATGTTGAGGGCAGCCGAAACTGTGGGTTCAGGTCTGTTGGTTCCCTCCTTAAACTGCATGGCCGTGATGTTTCCAGCGGCCATCTTCTTGGATATGCACGGTATGGTGTGGGGTTTGGCCCCGTTGTCTCCCATCATTAGGAGCATGTTGGCATATGGTACTGGGATGGTGTTGGTCTGCTTGAGGAATTCCAATCCCACTGTCAGTTCGAAGTCATCGATGATAGCTATGCGTAGGTCGAATATTCCCTTGTATGGGCCAAGCTGGATTGGCGCTTCTTTGGCTATTCCACTCACTTGCTGAGATGGAGAGTTGATAGCCTTGACACGACCCTTGCATTTTTGCAATGCTAGACCGAGGCGTTGCACCTGAGTTGAGGCCAGGTAGTTGTGGCTAGCACCCGTGTCTATCAATGCCCGAATAGGTCTGCCGTTTACTTTCATATCAACGAACATTAAGGTCCTCTTTTGGGATATGGGAGGCCTCTCGTCCGCCTTTCCTTTCCCTTTCTTGTCGATTGGGAATGCTTTCTACTTGGGGTTGCCAGTACTGGTTCCCGCCTAGGTATCATGAATGGAGCCGACAAATACGTTGAAGGTACCTACTTGATCGGCGCCGTCTGAATTATCGGTATCTGTCTCGTCATCATCAACAGTTTGTTGAGCATTGACTTGTGTATTGGGGCATTGATTGTTCCAATGTTCCCCGCCACAATGACGGCATTCTGATGGGGTCTTTCTCCCCTGATGGTTGTTGACTGATGCAGTAGTGTTACTGCTTGAGGAAGGAGTCTTGGATTTGGATGCACCTCGATCTCCTCCGTTTCTGTTGGCACCACCGTTGCTAGGTTGGCTCCCATTGTATCCCCCTCGGACAGGCGGCTGGGGCCTATCCTTCTGAGTTTCCAACTGATAATCCCCAAGGCACTCTGCAGCTTGAATGGCCTTGGGCAGGGTATCTACCCGTTGTCTTTGAAGTTCCATACGAGCATGAGGTTTCAAACCTTCTATGAATGCGAACAGTTTGTCTTTGTCCCCCATATCCCGTATGTTTAGCATGAGTGCGGAGAATTCACGCACGTAGTCCCGCACCGACCTGGTGTGGCAGAGTTCACGCAACTTTCTTCGTGCATTGTATTCCACATTTTCGGGGAAGAACTGCAGGCGTATGGCGGCCTTCAGTTCTGCCCATGTCTGGAGAGTATCTTCACCGGCCCTGATGGCTTCGTATTTGACTCGCCACCAGAGTTTTGCATCGCCTTGAACATACATGGCAGCAGTTGCTACCTTTTTGGATTCTTCCAAATGTCCAACGGCATTGAAGTATTGTTCGATGTCGAAGATGAAGTTTTCCACTTCTTTAGCATCCCGGGCTCCGTTGTATGGCTTGGGCTCCGAAATTTTCAGCTTTTGTGGCATGGGGGCAATGTTCATGGCAACCCTGATGTGGTTTTCGCCTCCTTTGAGCAGGCTTTGAAGGGCAGCATTGACAACATTGAGTTGGCTTGTCAAGTTGTCTATGGTTTGCTGCATGACTGTCAGTCTGTCTGCCTCTAGTTCCCGATGGGCTAAATCCTCGGCACGCTCCTGTTGGAGGTCCTCGAATTGGCCATGAGTTTTGGTTGCCTCGACGGCAGCCGTTTGCCGGTCTTTCTCAGAGTCTTGACTGATGTTTGCTATGTCATTTTCGGCCTGCCGCATTCTGTGGTCCAGGTCGTCCAACCTTTGCACTAAGCTGATTTTTAGATCAGGCAACGTACCCACGATGGGCCGTAATGCGTCAACCGTCTCTTCTAGGGTCGTGATGCGATCCCCGTGATTCACCATGGTCAGAAATGGTGATGATGATGCCAATGAGTTCCCTCGTCCGACGTCGAGCCTAGGCTCTGATACCAACTGTTACGCGGCGCCTTCCTGAAGTTCCTTGGAAGGGCGACGTAAGGCTAAGCAACCGATGTCAGTGCGGTTGCTATGCGCCAACTGAGGCCCTCGCCGTACGCTAGACTAGATTGTTAGTGCCGTACGGGAAAACCAATGTCGTGAACAATTGAGCAGCGGAAAATGAGCAATTGATGATGAAAGCTGATAATTGTATTGATGATGATGAAAGCTATTACAAGATTAAATGCGGTGTCGGGGGGAGAGACACCAGTACAGAGAATTGTTTGAATGCTTGAATGTTTGAATGCTTTGGTCCCCCTTAATAATGCTTAAAAAAAATAAACCAAAGTTACATGAGTTGACCTAAGAAAGCTGTAGAAGCACACTGAAAATAAATGAAGTAAAACTACTCTATAATTACAATGAAAAGGACTTAGTCTTCTATAGAAGCAAGTCCGATGGCAGCAACTTTGTCTTGAGCAGCAGGGTCTGCGCGCGCATTGCTGTGGGCGCGCGTGATACTATTTGGATCTGCCAGCGGCTGGGCGCTGGTGCTTGGCATTGGGTCTGCGCGCGGGGCACTGTCTGGGTGTGCGGCGCTGATGGCAACAGGATGATTTGTGCGCGCGGCATTGTCGGTGCGCGCGGCACTGATGGCATTGGCCAGCCGCTGGGTGCTGGCATTGATTATCGGTGGGGCGACAGAGGCGCATGCTCGCTTGTCACTTGGCGCTGCCGAGACCACGGGGCCGACCGTGGCGCTAGGCGTTGGGAGGCTTGCCGGGACGCTACGGGGCACGTCCAAGGGGTCATGGGTCGATGATGGAAAGCAGCCCATGACACTTTTGTATCTCTTATTGAAGTTAGATGAGGAAAACCGTCCATAAATCTAAACACAAGATTTGTGTATATGTAAGTAGAGGCGTTAATCTTGTTTACATAGTTACTTGGCTTAAATTATTTGAAAAAAGATAAATTATAGATTCCTAAATATTTGAACTTCCTACCTAGTTCAATAAGGAAAACTTTAATAACCAATATTTTAGTTGATCTTTAAGTCCTAAATATTAGGAAAATAATTTAATCACAATTACAATTACAATTACAATTTTGTCCAATAAAAATATTTATTTTTAAGGGCAAAAAAGGCAAACGACATTTCTTTAAGGTCTTTCGTGCTTTTAATATAGTATATGCTAGTCTCTATATACGTGTCTCGCACGTAAAGTCCTAGAACTGAAAATAGAAAGATGAAAAAAAAATATAAACCAAAAGTTTTATAAAAAATATAAGACAAACATCTTGATGTCGTTGAGTGATACGAAAAGAATTAGCAGCGGCTCTTTGTTTGGTCATCAAAGTCAAAGTAAAATTGAAACCCTATCATTGAATACACAAAAGATAATAATGAAAGAGTACAAAATATTTTGTCTTTTAAAGCATCAAACATCAAATTTAGGAACAGAACTATATCAAACGTACCAATATTCTCACATGACAAAAAGCATAATGCTGAAAAGTATAGAGCATTAGCATTGAATAAAAAGTAGAAGAAATAGAGACTTTAATTTACAAGCAAGTCCTACAATTAGAAATAAAGGTGATTACACTCCAATATAAAAATTCAATAACGAACTTGAAGAAACGTATGTTCATCTAATTCAATCTTCGTTTGGAATCCCAACAAAATTTATTAGAAAAGAACTACAATTTGTTTCCAACATGGAATGATTGTAGTTGAACTCTTCGGGTGCATGGGAATCAAATTTGTGTAGTCAAAATCAATTCTTATACCATTTGTAGCTCTACTTCTTCGACTTCTACTATAACTCTTCATCCTAACTTGTGCTCCTTTCTTTGTGAGTTTGCTTAAAATTAATGTAAATAGTTAATTTTTTGTAAAATAATTAGTGTTCTTGTGATTTATACATTGAAAATATCTTAGCCAAATGCATTTTTATATTATGAGATGAATATGTTACCAAAACAGTTGTGTTCACGTCAAAAGGCTCTCAATTTATTAGTTGAACATCTCACCTAGACTTCGATCTTGGGTCTTTCTCTATTGAGAACTTGTGAGCGATTATAAGGAATTAATTGCAGTAAATATTTTAAAAGGAGTAGAGATGACACCAACAGTTATTTTCAGCATACACTTACGTGAATTATGAAGTTTGCACTTTTTAAAAGGAAAATAGATTAAATTTTATCTTATTTAATTTTAATGAATGCAAGGACAATTAAATAGATAGATCTCCTAAATTTTCTCCGTCAATATTCTCCCTTGATCAATTATATTATATACGTGAATGATTAACCTAAAAAGGTTATAATGCATCTCCTATAAATACTATTTAATTATTTAAGTCAAAATCAAGAGGATACAATTATCATCATAATAAAAAGTATTCCAACCCAACTTTAAGAATTTTGTTAATTATCATTCTATTATCAATGTTTCCTAGATAAGCACAATTTATAGATACGGCAAACCTCCTCCTTTAGATTTAGATCTTTTGCATGTATCAATTAGATGAAGCAAAGACCGCCTAAGAAAAAAATAGTAACCAATGATAACATAATTTCCAAACACGCAAAGAAAAAAAATTCTTTCATTATACCTTAGATGTCGATGTTTGTGCAATTAAACTAAGCTTTAGCGGATAATCTCTTGATCAATTTTGTATGATCTGTTAGTTTGATTTATAGAACTTTTTGCTGGCATCTAAAACC
The DNA here is from genome assembly GCF_000390325.3 of Nicotiana tomentosiformis. NCBI lineage: Eukaryota > Viridiplantae > Streptophyta > Magnoliopsida > Solanales > Solanaceae > Nicotiana > Nicotiana tomentosiformis. Next base: position 123,899,058 of record NC_090812.1, on the reverse strand, counting down.
TTCGCATCAAATTTAAGAGGAAGACAAGGCGAAAAGTAAGTGAATTGAATTCAATCTCACGGGCACACAATGAACAAAATAAATCAATAAAAAAACAACTACCAAAGCCCAATTCAATAACTAAAGCTATAAATATGAAATAGAATGTAATTATGACCAATATTTTGGCTAATGGAGTCCATCTCACATAAGCATAAGTATCTTTGCAAAGTGTAGATTTTGTTGGCAATATTTTTTGGGACCCAAAAATATTGCATTATGTGGTGGACATCATTTGCACAAGTTGTATCTCTTCTTTTACACCCTAGAGGCCAAGACTTTTTTGCTTATAAAAGGGAAGGCAATTAGTTCATTTTAGACATGCCAACAAGACTTGTCTTCAATTCTTGTTTCTTCCTTTCTTCCTTTATTAAGAGTTGTATGAGAGTTAGTATTGGAAAGCATTTGTGTGAACCCTTTCTTTGGAGTGATCTTGTGAGGTTATTCTCTTAGGGTATTTGGGATTAATTAGAGTGTTTACTCTAATTTTGTACTCATATTGTTATAGTAAATTGGTCCCTCCGCTTGTGAACGTAGGTCACTTTGACTGAACCACGTTAAATTTGTGTCTTCTTTATCTACTTTAATTGTCGTTGTTATCAACTTCCATTGTCTTTGTTATTGCTATTATACCGTTGTTTGGTTATATTTCGCACTACCCGGGTTCCCGATCCTAACAAATTGGTATCAGAGCCGGATCTAATCAGGTTAGTTTTAATAGCCAAAATGACTCTAACAAAGACCTATGTTGAGAAATTTGACCGAAGTGCAAACTTCGGAATGTGACAATTAAAAATGGAAGCTATCCTAATTCAGTATGGCTTAGACTTGGCGTTGCAAGGAAAGGAGAAGAAGCCAGATAAAATGATAGATGAGGAGTTTGCCATCATAGACAAAAGGGCAAAAGTATGTATCATTTTAAATCTCTCAAATGAGGTTTTACGTGAAGTTTCTATAGAAACCACAGCCAAAGACATGTGGGAAAAATTGAAAACCTTATATATGAAGAGGACGGTGAAAAATAGACTTTACCTGAAGCAGAAACTTTATACAATTCGTATGGGTGAAGGTACCTCTATTCTCTCTCATCTTGACACTTTTGATTCCATTCTTATGGATTTGAGTAATATAGATGCTGAAATTAAAGATGAGGATCAAGTCGTGTTACTGCTTTGTTCTCTACCCCCATCTTTTAAGCATATAAGAGATACTATGTTTCATGCAAAGGATAATATCTCTTATAAGGATATTAAATCTATCTTAAAATCAAAAGAACAGATAGATAGTGATATTACTGGGGAAGCTAGTGAAACTCAAGCGGGAGTTGACTTGTTTGTTAGGGGCAAATCCGACTCCAATTCCAGATACAATAATTTAGAATGTCGTTATTGTCATAAGAAATGTCACAATATCTCTGAATGCTATAAACTGAAAAATAAAGAAAAGCATAAAGAAAGAAAAAATAAGCACAAAAATACTGACACCGTCAAAGCTAGTGTAGCAACTGATGAGATTGAGGGAACTATATTTTTAACAACTGAAACTAGTTTCAGATTAGACAATGAGTGTATTTTAGATTTCGGTTGTTCATATCATGTGTCCTAGCAGGGACTTGTTTTCTACATATGATTCAGTTGCAGGTGGAGTTGTCCAACTAGGTAACAATGTCACTTGTAACGTTATTAGCAAAGGTACAATTCGGGTCAGAATGCACGATGATATGGTGAGAACTCTCACCGATGTTAGATATGTTCCTCGGTTGAAGAAAAATCTCATATCTTTGGGCACTTTAGAATCCCTTGGATGCAAATTCACTAGTGAAGGTGGAGTTTTAAAAAAATTTCAAGATGCTCTTGTGATCATGAAAGTACACAGATCTGGTTCGTTGTATACTTTATTGGGCTCCACTGTTATAGGCCCTACTATAGTTTCGGTATCAGACAACTTGTCTGATTTTGATGGCATTAAATTTTGACATATGCCCATTGGGGCTTTTGCGGAGAAGGTGGAGCAAATTTACTATATCAGCCAAAATTAGGCCAAGGTGGAGATTTGTAATTATGGCCAATATTTTAGCTAATGGAGTCCATCTCACATAAGCATAAGTATCTTTGCAAAGTGTAGACTTTGTTGGCAATATTCTTTGGGACCCAAAAATATTGCATTATGTGGTGGACATCATTTGCACAAGTTATATCTCTTCTTTTACACCTAAGAGGCCAAGACTTTTTTGCCTATAAAAGGGAAGGCAATTAGTTCATTTTAGACACACCAACAAGACTTGTATTCAATTCTTGTTTCTTCCTTTCTTCCTTTATTAAGAGTGTTTTGTATGAAAGTTAGTGTTGGGAAGCACTTGTGTGAACCCTTTCTTTGGAGTGATCTTGTGAGGTTATTCTCTTAGGGTATTTGGGATTAATTAGAGTGTTTACTCTAATTTTGTACTCTCTTTTGTACTCTTATTGTTATAGTAAATTGCTCCTCTCCGCTTGTGGACGTAGGTCACTTTGACCGAACCACGTTAAATTTGTGTCTTCTTTATCTACTTTAATTGTCGTTGTTATCAACTTCCATTGTCTTTGTTATTGTCATTATACCGTTGTTTGGCTATATTCCGCACTACCCGCGTTCCCGATCCTAACATAGAATATAGATTAGATGAAAAATTTCCCGCGGATTGGCTACATCAATATTGACATCCTTCCCTAGTAGAAACTCATGATATCTAACAACAATTACGCAAATCAAGTGTAAATTTTACAACAAAAGTTTTTTTTATATATATAAAGGGTTAGAGTCAGCACTTAATTACAACAAATTACAAGTTAGGTATAGTAATAGTGTCTAGTGATGGTAATCAAAATCCTAGTATGAGAGAAATTCTTAATTTTTCACTTTTATCCAATATGAAATTATATATTAAAAGAAAGACTTTAAATTTTTAAGGGCATAAAAGTCGGTTGATATTTCAAGGATATTTTTGTCGTACAACATTTAATGTAAATTATTCGTGCTTATAGATATAGATAGATATAGATAGATAGATACGAGTATATGTATGACTTTGTAAAATAGTACGAAAAGAGAGAAAATCGCAGAGATTCTTATTCTCAAGAACTAATATAATTGGGGAAGGAGTCTTTTTATTTATATTTATAGGGGAAGAAAACCTTATTCCTTAAGAGAAAGGGTGTTAACTTTTTCCCAAAGAATTCAAATTACCATACAATTTCTTTCCATTAAAAAAGATTCGTTGCGATACCTAACTATACAAGGAATGGACATTCTTAAATTTTAGAGTATGTACGGGGAGGAATGGTAATTTGATACAGAAGTGGGTTTGGGGATAAGTGTAGCCGTGTAATGACGTTGGGTTTGGAAAGGTCGAGGAGAAGGGATAGTGAGGGAAGCAGGGGAATTGTCAAAATATTGGTTGACATTAAGAGCCCGTTTGGCCAAGCTGTAAAAATCAACTTATTTTGAGAAGTATTTTTTCTCAAAAGTATTTTTCTCAAAAATACTTTTAGTGAGAAGCAGTTTGTATTTGGCTAATTAATTTGAAAAACACTTCTGAACAATAATCAGTGTTTGGCCAATCTTTCAAAACTATTTTTAAGTGTATATTTCTCAAAAGTGCTTTTCAAAAAAATATTTTTAAAGAGAGCTATTTTTTTCTGTTTCTCCAAAACTGCTTCTGTTTCTCCTCAAAAGCATTTTTTTCTTCCAAAAGCTTGGCCAAACACTTCAATTTTGAAAAAAAAAATATTTTTTTTGAAAAAAAAAGTGTTTCTAGAATTAGATAAGCTTGGCCAAACATGCTATAAGTGGATCCGAAGGGAAGGTGTGTTGGGGTGTTGGGATGGGGGTTGGGTGAAGAGATAAAGCCTAGATTTGAATTTTATGAATTCCGTTTCTAGTACTAATTTTAAGTTATTATATTTTGTATTAATAATTTACACTAATTAAATAAATTTGTTAAGACAATTACAAAGTTTAGATTAAAGTTTCGACTAAACTCCCATGTTACATACTAGCTCGGCCCCTGTGTGTTTTAATATTACTCCCTCCGTTTTAATTTGCTTGAACATTTTTAGAGTACGAGGGTCAAATTAATTAATTTTCAGTGTGAGTTCGAAAATAGATTCTTTAAGTATTTTGAAATAAAATTTATTTATTTAGAAACTAAATAAAAAGTATTATAAGTCACAATAGTCAACAATTTAAAATATTAAAAAATTATTTGCAAAAAATATAATAAAAGAATTTTGTTTGACTCCCCAAATAGCAAAAGATTCATTCTTTTTGGAAGAGAGAGTACAACAAAATGCTTTTTTTTTGTTGTGTTTTTCACCCGATGTCCGGTACACGCATTGGAGCCCAACTATATTCAGATTCGCATCGGATAGGGCCCCATTCGGGGGGTAGCGCTCCCTACCAAGAATTTTTTCATACTCAGGACTCAAACCCGGGATCTCTAGTTAAGGCAAGATCAGCCCATCCAATGCACCACATCCTTGGTGGTCAACAAAATGCTTTGAGTAAGAGATAATGTTCTAATCGTTTGAGGAAATGTCTAAACGGGGAAAGAAAAAACGCGTTTGTCTATTATACTTTTTCCAATTTAAGGATCAAACATATAAGCCAGCAGCAAAGGTAAGAAATTTCCTGGAAAGCGATTGTTTTCTAGAACAAAGCCACGATGGCTATGGCTAAACAAATAAGATTTTGTTTATGCGATAGTGCAAGGCTGCAAGCCTATGTTAAACGAGTACGTTGATTTATTTGTCATGTGTCTCAAAATCCTTTTCAACTGGAACGAAATTTGTAGACGACAAGGTGCTTAAGCTCTGTTTATTTATTTGAAAATTAAAATATCTAAACCTAAACAAATATTTTATTATTAGTGATATGATCCTGGATAGCGCGGAAAAAACGGAGCACATTGCAAGACCGTTGACTCGCTCCAAATCTAAGACATGTCCAAAAAATACGCGCTAATGAGTTGTATGATCTTCAACAATTGGTTAAAAGGTGTTTGGAGAGTCACTTTCATGATGATTCATACAAAGCATACCACGTTTGGAGGCTTGAGGATTATAAAAATCAAATGAAGAGCAAATGGAGCAAGAAAGGGCGGAAGCTCACTCCTCTTAAGAGCACACAATTGTGCGCTAAAAGCACACAATTTTGCGTGGTAGGCAGAAACATCACCTGAATTGTGCAGAATTGCCCATAGGAGCGCACAATTGTGCCCGAATCAGCGGCTGAGCTTTTAAAGAGGAACTATAAAATAAGACCTTAGGCTTATTTATCATTAGTTTTGCATATTGAGATATTAGAAAGCTCCTTTAAGAGAAAATTTGGACCTCTTGATTCGCGTTCGCCTTTGAATTATCTTTTTTCAAGAATCTGAATTCTTGAGAGAAATCTTCTTCTCGTTTCTCTACATCTAGGGTTTCTATTTATTCGTTCTTGGGAGGCAATTGGGCTATTGTTGCTTGAGACGTTCACATAGGACTCTAAATTTTTTTTTCTTTTTGATTATTCAGACTACTTTCACTTACTTTAATCGAAATCTATCTTTAGTTTTGCTTTAATTATTATTATTTTTATATTTTACTGCTTTGTATATCTCTAATTATATCAGTTTGTAAGTGAAAGTTTAGTAACATACCCACATTCCCAGTTCTTGAAATCAAGATCCGAAATTAGTTTTTAAAAAACAAACAAAAAAGTACAGTTGTTCTTGACTAAACCCTAGTCGACTGGCTTATAAAAAAAGAAAAAAAATTATTCTTGAGTTTCAAACAATAACAGAAGAAAAAAAGATCCAAGATATTATTAAAGTGTTCTTGTTGATTAATTGGAGAAAGATTATTTCTTGGATAGAAAAATTCATCGGGAATTCTTCTTAAGACCGATCTAGTGCTAGTTCACACTAAACTATTCTTAATATTTCTGTTACACCCTATTTTTTCTGTCACGACCCAAACCGATGGGTCGCGACGGGCACCCGGTGCCTTACTCAACCGAGTACCAACGTTACATATCATTCTTATCGTACAGTCATTGGCAAATGGGCCAAACGAGCCGTCATGGACTAACTAGAATAAACATAAGGGAATACTCAATATAAGACGACTCAATCTGACATAAAAACTTATACATATGACATAGGGCCTATAAGACCAAAATTACACTGAAAATAGGCGGTACAATCTTTCACGGATACGACATATGTCTACAAGCCTCTAAGGATACATAAATGTCATAAAGGTCTGATCAATACTAATCAATACACATCCTAATCATACTGACCACATAAGCAACTTCGGAGCAAATGGAGTGCACCAACACCTTCCGCTGAGCTTATAGCCTACTTGGAGGACTCTCAACCTGTCTATCAGGACCCGCGGGCATGAAACGCAGTGTCCCCCGACAAATGGACGTTAGAACAAATAATGTACCGAGTATGTAAGGAATGAAAATCAGTAAACAATAGACATGAGAAAAACATGGAGTAAAAGACTCGACATGTATGTCTGAATAACTCTATGAATCATTAATATTTATAATGTCATGCATATGCGTATAAATATCATACCATGCTTAGGTATATGCGTTCATAACATCATCAAGTCTCTGAGGATATCCCATCATATCATCTCGGCCACTGTGGGCAAATCATCAACGTATACTAACTGATCAAGTGGTGATGCGTATATAACGTCGTAACCTTTATTCCATATACATATAATATACGCATATATAAAGCCATCTGGTCATGGGTCAATGTACATGTGTAAATGCATGAAATGCATAAGAAATACGTTAATAAGATTTCTCGGAATGTCATAAAATTAATATGCCTTTCGGATAAACTTTATCAAATACGTATTTTTCTGAGACCCATGAACAGAAGATATAATAATAATTCACATGGGGAATCAAGAATATAGACACCCCTAGTACTTCTATGAATAGAGTCATTTATGGAAATTGTGCATTTGCTCGTTTCGTTTGTATCATATTGATCATGCCAAAAAGAAAGAAGGGATAGCCTTAGCATACCTGAGTCGATTCTCTTGACAATCTCTGTAACATACGTTAATTGCGACAAAACACGTGACAGCAAGATCGGAGTAGGGAAAAATCTGTATGATATTCTTGAGAAAGATTGCACCGTACTCCCTTATAATTGCAAAATCTGACGTTGTTTGGAATTGTTGAAGATCTTACGTTGCTCCGGATTGTTGAAGATCTTGCGTTGCTTATGTGCTATATGCAGATGCATATTAGAATGGCTTCACGTTTGCTTATTCATGACTCTTTAAGTTTGGGAATTCTTATATAAGGATGTGGGCCCCACTTTATGTGGTGGCTTAACCACAAAATCCTTATATCCTCAATCTTGACACATAATTCATAATGACTTAAGAGTCATAAAGCTTGGGGTGGCTTGCTGCCACGTGAGGTTCTTTAATTTATCCAAAGATTTTATTTAATCTCCCACTAAAAATTATTAATTACTCAATTATCCACATAATTAAGAATTATCTCAACTTACTTAAAATACTACTCACTTTTAACATACTTTATATACCTTACTATCATGGTCATGTAGTACCTTGTATGGTACTAGTCCATAAATATCGGGTATTATAGCTCGAAACGTATTTTATCTCAAAATGTCAAACTTCGACGAAATTTATTTTCTTCGATTTGCTTACCCTATCACCTTCACGAATTTACTTATCCCTTGTTTGAAATTGCATAATGCTTATAAATTTCAAAATAATCTCATTCCCGAACTTACGTCGATTAACTTACGACGAAACATTAACATACGAAAATATGGGATGTAACATTTTTATACGTGAAAGTGCATAAGTAAATCGATGAAATCTCGGAAATGAGATGTTATATCCCGCATTTTCGTACGTTAAAATTTCGTCGTAACTTAATTGACGTAAGCTCAGGAATGAGATTATTTGGAGGTTATAAGTGTTATGCTATTTCAAATAAGTGATAAGTAAATTCTTGAAGGTGAGAGAGTAAGTAAATCGAAGAAAATGTGTTTCGTCAAAGTTTGTCTTTATGAGATAAAATACGGTCCAAGCTATAAAACTCGATATTTATGGACTAGTACCATACAAGGTACCACATGGTCATGATAGTAAGGTGTATAAAGTGTGTTAAAAATGAGTAGTATTTTAAGTCATTTGGGATAATTCTTAATTATGGATAATTGATTAATTATTGGATAATGAGATATTACCTAATTAATTAAGGAATTATTGGGTAAAGATTAACCCCCCCCCCCCCAATGTGGCAGCACCCCCATCCCATTTAAGTGACTCTTAAGTCTTGCGTAGATGGCACATTTTGAGGAATAAGGTGGCTTAGTCATCTATTAAGTGGGCCACACCCACTAAAGGCTTTCCTACAACTAGTAAGGTGTTTATTCCTTAATAACAAAAGATCAAACCAAGAATTGAATCTTTTATCTAAAAAGAGTGAGTTGGTCGTGAGTCCTTCAGAAAGCAAAACAATTCCATACCAAATATAGATAACGTTAGTTGTTGATTCTGTAAAGCGTGAATTGCAAATTCTTAGGGAGCCCGCTATAATCTTTCTCAAGAACATCATATGGATTTTTCCCTACTTCGATCCGCCGTTATGTGTTTTATCACAAAAGATGTGTGTTAGAGGGATGTGTGTTAGAGGGATTGAACTAGGAATGGTAAATAGGGCTTTTATACTCTTGCCTCTCCATTGACTAAATTGACGCAAAAGGCAATTAAGTTCCAATGGTCAGATTTTGTGAAAAGAGTTTCCAGGAGTTGAAAGCAAGATTAACTATGGCACCGGTGTTGACTCTACCAGAGGGCATAGATGGATTTGTGGTATATTGTGATGCTTCAAGAATCGGGCTTGGATGTGTATTAATACAACATGGGAAGGTGATAGCTTATGCTTCTAGGTAACTAAAGAATCATGAAAAGAACTATCTAACACATGATTCAGAACTTGCGGCGGTGGTATTTGCATTGAAAATTTGGCATCATTATTTATATGGGGTCCATGTGGATATATTCACGGACCATAAGAGCCTTCAATATATTTTCAAACAGAAGGAATTGAATCTGAAGCAGAGAAGATGGCTTGAATTACTCAAGGATTATGACATTGATATTTTAAACCATCCGATGAAGGCTAATGTTGTGGCGGATGCTCTTAGCCGAAAATATATGGGTAGCTTAGCACACTTGGAGGCATATCAAAGGCCATTGGCCAAGGAAGTTCACCGATTGGCTAGTTTGGGAATTTGTCTTGCAGACTCTAGTGAAGGAGGATAATTGTGCGAAATAGGGCTAACCATCGCTTGTTGTGGAAGTCAAAGAGAAGCAATACAACGATCCATTGTTGGTGCAATTGAAAGAGGGGATTCATAAACATAAGACCATGGCCTTTTCTCTTGGCATGGATGATGGTACACTAAGGTACCAAGAGTGACTATGTGTTCCAAACATGGATGGTCTCCGTGAATGAATTATGACTGAAGCTCACACTTCTAGGCATTCCGTGCACCCAAGTTCTATGAAAATGTACCATGATCTTAAGGAAATGTATTGGTGGAACAATATGAAGAGGAATGTAGCGGAGTTTGTGGCGAAGTGTCCAAATTGTCAGCAAGTAAAGGTCGAACACCAACAACCCAGTGGGTTGGCACAGAACATAGAAATTCCAATGTAGAAGTGGGAAATAATTAATATGGACTTTGTGGTAGGATTACCTCGTACTCCTCGTAAGTTTGACTCGATTTGGGTAATTGTGGACCGACTCATGAAATTAGCACACTTCTTGACGGCTAAGGCTACCGATACGGCGGAACAATATGCTCAGTTGTATATTAAAGAAATAGTCAGGTTGCATGGCACCCCAGTTTCCATCATTTCTGATCGGGGAGCACAATTCACTGCTAATTTTTGGAAGAAAGTTCAGCAAGGTTTGGGTACTAAGGTGAATCTTAGTACAACCTTTCACCCGCAGACTGACGGGCAGGCAGAGCAGACTATTCAGACGCTTGAGGATATATTACGTGCTTGTGTTCTAGACTTCAAAGATAGTTGGGATGATCATTTATCACTCATAGAATTTACATACAACAATAGCTATCATGCTATCATTCAGATGGTACCGTTCGAGGCTTTATATTGTAGGAGATGTAGATCTCTCATTGGGTGGTTCGAAATTAGGGAGGCAGAGTTGATAGGGCCAGACCTCGTGCATCAGGCCATCGAAAAAGTTAAAATCATTAAGGATTGGTTGAAGACTGCTCAGAGTCATCACAAAATCCTATTCGGATGTTCGTCGTAGGGATTTGGAGTTCAAAGAAGATGATTGAGTATTCTTGAAACTTTCCCCCATGAAGGGTGTAATGCGATTTGGTAAGAAAGGAAAATTGAGTCCAAGGTATGTCGGACAGTACAAAATCATTCAGAGGATCGTTGAGGTGGCGTACAAGCTCTAGCTACCACCTGGGATGTCATTAGTACACTCGGTGTTTAATGTGTCTTTGTTGAAGAAAGTAGTTAGAGATCCGACACTCATTGTTCCGGTTGAGACTATTTAGGTAAATGAGAAATTGACTTATGAAGAGATTCTGGTTTCTATTATTGATCGGCAAGTCCGAAAATTGAGAAACAAGGAAATTGCATCCGTAAAAGTGCTATGGTGAAACCAACAGGTTGAAGAGGCTACTTGGGAGGCCTTGGAAGAAATGAAGAAAAAGTATCCTTATTTGTTTGAATGACCATGTATTTATAAAGTTGTGATCTAGAAAAATTATAAGACTTATTTGCTATGAATTTTGTATCATTTGAACAATTGGCATTAAAGGTGTTCCTTTTTGGAAATATATTGCTTATAAGGCCACCGTTGGTGTTGTTTTGTATTATGTTACGTCGTTGAATTATGTCTATGTTGTTAGGATATGTTTCTGGGGCTCTCTGACAGGTAGATAGGCCTAGTTACAGGGGAAACTCAGGCGAAATCTTTGGAAACTTAGGGAGTTAGTCAAATTTGGGGCTGCTGGAGTATGGTATGAAAAACTGAGTTACATAAGATGCTAATAACATATTTTGACCCTCATTCGAGGATGAATGATCCTAAGTGGGGGAGAATGTATGGCCCCGTAAAAAATTTTAAAAGAAAAATAATGTTTCATGGTGCCGGACTAGGCATACGTGGCCGCGGCTCGGACTTTTTGGGTTGAACAATGTATCGGAAAGTAAAAAAAATTTTTGGCAGAAAAATGCGTTTCTGCGGTCCATTATGCGACCGCAGAATCACTCTGCGGGCCACATAATGGCCGCAGAAGGGAGGCAGGACAGGGCCAGTTTGGATACAATTCTGCGGTCGACTATGCAACCACATAACTGTTCTGCGGTTCATTATGCGACCGCAGAATAGGTCTGCGGGCCGCATAGTGACCGCAGACACAGACAGATGTTTGCCAGTATTGGACACCGATTATGCGACCGATATGCGGTCCGCACCGCATATCGATTATGCAATCGTAGACCTTGTTCTGGAGCTCCATTTTGGGTTTTTAAAATCTGACCCTACTTCATTAAATAGACTCTTTGGGCCATTTTTGAGCTATAATCTGATATTTTAGAGTGAGAGAGAGAGTGCCCTAGAGTGAGAAGGTGTTCTTCAATAATTGTTCTTCAATTCTTTCTCAAGTTTTAGAAGATTAAGAAGGGAAACTCACTAGATCATCATCCTTGGGGTAAGATTCTACACCCTAACCCCTAATTTCAAAATTTTCTGAAAATGGGTAATTAGCAAGATAATTTTTGGGCATGAGAGTTGTTTATTTTACATGCATGTGATATCAAGGGGTGTAGGAATATTATTGAACTAGGTATGGTAAAGATTGGGTTGTGGGATGATGGAATCCTCCATGAAAAGACCTTGAAACCTTATGCACACCTAGTGTTTGATAAAATGCTCAAATGAGCTAGAACCATAATCATCTTCCTAATTTTGATTCAATTTGTTATATTTCTACAATAGATTGAAGTTGCTATGAATTCCAGAATATTTTAGAGTTTAAGGAAGCTCAATTGAGGTATGTTGGCTAAACGCTTCTCTTAGAATTGGATCCCATGATATTCATGTGAATTATGTAAGTTCCGAGTGGTTCATTATAAAATTGGCTATTCCGGGTAAGATTGGGTTGAAAGATATATGTTCAAAAAGTATCCAAATGCTTTATTTATGTTATGATATCAATTGAGGATGTGTAAGAAATATGGGTTGTGCATTAGAAATGTTCGACTTCAAGTTAAATCCAAACGAAGACTATTATGCCAAATTTTGTGAAGAATCTCTATATGCCTTAGACTCTTAATTGCTCACATGTGTACTAATGCCTTGATTTGAATTGTTGTTGTTGTTGTTGTTGTTGTTGATGATGATGTTGATGTTATAAAGTGAAAATGTGAGCATGAAATACTAAATATGACCAACGTGCCAAGAATGATCTTATAATTATGGCCATTAGTGCCAATGAAATGAAAAGATGTGAAAATAATATGAAATACGATGATTGATATAAAAAGGTTGATGTCTCGAATAAGACAGCCTAGACGATCGGGTCGTGATCGGACTCCATGTCGCACATATGGTGGTGATTGTGTTAGAAATTATAATTGAAATGGTAATTGTGGTTGATGTCTTTAATGGATAGCCTAGCCGATCGGGTCGTGATCGAACTCCGTGTTAAAGATGGTGGTATTGACATTGAGGGAAATTGTGATTGATGTCTCTAATGAGATAGCCTAGCCGATCGTGTCATGATCGAACTCCGTGTTGAGAGTACGGTGGTACTGGTATTGTGAATAATGGCATTGTGAATAATGATATTGTGAATAATGGTATCGTGGACAATGGTATATCAATACTAAAAATCTCCCATTGTGAGATATGGAAATTAACTGAAACACTGTCTTGATCCTAAATTGAGGTTTGATGTTAATTAAGGCTTCCATTAACATTATGATAATCTTGTTTGTATTAATTGTCATTCTATTGAGAGGGTGTTTAGTTATACATACTAGTGCTATTCGACAGTACTAATGTCCCTTTTTGCCTAGGGTGCTGCATCTTTAAATGGATGCAGGTGGTTCCATAGCAGGAGATATTGATCAGTGATAGCTGTACACCTTCTTCCCAGCTGACTTGGTGAGCCACACTTCATCTCGGGGTCATGAATCTTTTGTACTTTGTGTATTCTGTTTGAAGTATAGCTAGGGCCTTGTTGCCGGCATTATCATTGTACTCATCTTTATCTATAGAGGCTCCGTAGACATAGTGTGGGTTGTGTATTGGTGCTGGAAAAGTCAAAATATATTATGTTGTGGTTGTATTACTTGTCCATTTGAGACTTTAAAAATGATGAAACTATTGGTAATGACTTGGTATTGTAGACATGAACACCTTTTGTCTAATTAATGAAAATATGTATTATCTCCATTCATGGATGAGTTTGGGTAGAAGGAAATCTAACAGGCTTGCTCGGTCGGGTTCACTCGGTTAAACACCGATCGCGCTTTTTAGTTTTGGGGTGTGACAAACTTGGTATCAAAGCCTAAGGTTTTAAAGTGTCCTAGGATGTCTCAGAGCCATATCTAGTAGAGTCCTTATTATCGGTGTGTTGTCGACCACATCTATAATTAGGATGCTACATGGGCATTTAGGATTAATACCCTTCTTTCATGTTCTCGATCGTGCGATAAAGCTGATGGTAAGATTGTTCCTCCTTTAACTCGTGCTTTACTTTAACTTTCAGTACATGGCACCTAAGAAGAAGGCAAGAACTGGCCAAAGAGCAAATGTCACCCCAGGAGTGACAAATGATCCTATAATTGATGATGCGGGTGAGAACCCGAGGAGTGAGAATAATCCTCCAGTTACTACATTGCCTGACTCTACTACAACTGATTAGACCGCACATGTCCCTACATCTACTGAGGGTGCAACGGTTCCTCCAACTGATATACCAATTTCACCTCCAATTCCAGCTTCCGATTCTGGTGTTTCTGATGTTGATGTTAGGGGAGCCATACAGATGTTGCCTCAAATAGTGGCATCCCAGGCCCAGAGATCAAATGTTGCACCCACTTCTTCCAGTCAGCCAGGGGATTCTACTAGTTCCAGGATGAACAGGCTTTTCCCGTTGGATCCTCCAGTGTTCACAGGTACTAACTAAGAGGAGGGTCCCCAGGATTTTATTGATGAGATACACAAGATTCTTAGAGTTATGCGTGCTACTGAAATAGAGGCAGTGGAATTGGCCTCCTACCGCCTGAAAAAGGTGGCATATTCTTGGTTTGAACTATGTGAGGAGTCCCGTGAAGAAGGGAGCCCTCCGGCGAGGTGGGATGAGTTTGCCGATGCCTTCATTGATCATTTCTTGCCTGCCGAGACTAAGGCAGCCCATGCTGCTGAGTTTGAGAATTTGAGGCAAGGTAGCCTGAGTGTGTGGGATTACCATATGAGATTCGCGTACCTGTCTAAGTATGTTATTTACATGCTGCCCACTATGGAGGCTAGAGTGCGTCGATTTGTATAGGGCCTTAGTCCCTTTGTAATTAATGAGGCCGCTACAGCAGCCTTGAATTCTGATATGAACTATGGAAAGATGGTGGCATTCGCTCAAGCCACATAGACAAGCAAATTAAGGAACAGAATGGAGCGAGAGGGTAGTAACAAGGCCCGGTCTGCGAGCAACTTTGATGGTTCTTCTCGTGGTGGCAAATCAACATTTAGGTGAGGGTCGTCAGGGCCATCTCAGTCCTTTGCTCAGTCTTCGGCTAGTGCACCGCCATCAGGGCCTAGTCAGCAGCAATAGTGGAGCCGTTTCAGGCCCAATCAGGGCAACAAAGGCTCATATCAGCAGGGTCATCATGGTGGTAGATTCCAGCAGCAGAGGAGACCCCCATGACCTCGTTGTGGAAATATGCACCTAGGAATATGCTACATGGACTTACCCATATGCTACGGATGCAGATTGAGGGGTCACATTCAGAGGGCTTACCGTTCGTCCTGCCAGGGTGCGGGCAGGGGCATGGCACAGCCAGCCAATTCTGCAGCTACTACATCCGCAGCACCACCTCCAGCTCGAATCACTCCAACACCCGCAGGGCGTGATGCAGCTAGGGGTGGAGCACAGAGTTCGGGAGGATCCATCCGTTTCTATGCCATGAGGGGTTGCCAGAATTCATAGGCTTTTCCAGATGTTGTCACAGGTATATTGACTATCCAATCTCATGATGTATATGCTCTTAATGATCCCGGTTCCACTTTGTCATATGTCACACCTTATGAAGCTATGGAATTTGGGATAGAACCGAAACAGCTTTATGAGCCGTTCTCTGTATCTACTTCGGTTGGTGAGTCTATTTTGGCCGCGCGGGTTTATAGGGATTGTGTTGTCACATTGCGTGGTCGGGACACCGTGGTCGATCTTATTGAATTGAGAATGGTCGATTTTGATATGATAATGGGGATGGATTGGCTTTATTCATGTTTTGCCAAGCTTGATTGCCGAACCAGAACTGTTAGGTTCGAATTTCCAAATGAGCCAGTTATTGAGTGGAAGGGTGATGATGTAGTACCGAAGGGTAAGTTTATTTCTTACCTTAAGGCCACAAAGATGATCAACAAGGGATGTATTTACCATTTGGTCCGGGTTACGGACACTAATGCTGAGGCACCTACGCTTGAGTCCGTGCCTATTGTGAATGAATTTCTGGGAGTCTTTCCGGATGAACTCCCTGGGATCCCACAAGATAGGGAGATTGATTTTGGGATTGATGTGATGCCAGACACACATCCTATATCTATTCCACCCTATAGAATGGCACCAGTAGAATTGAAGGAGCTAAAGGAACAATTGAGAGATTTGTTAGAAAAGGGTTTTATCCGGCCAAGTGTGTTGACTTGGGGCGCATCGGTCCTTTTTGTAAGAAAAAAAGATGGGTCACTGAGAATGTGTATTGACTATCGGGAGCATTATAAGGTCACAATCAAGAATAAGTACCCACTGCCAAGGATAGATGACTTGTTTGATCAATTGCAAGGTGCAAGGTACTTCTCCAAGATTGATTTAAGATCCGGGTATCACCAATTAAAGATCAGGGAGCGGGATATTCCGAAAACAGCTTTTAGAACCAGATATGGGCACTTTGAATTTTTGGTGATGTCTTTTGGGCTAACAAACGCCCCAACAAATTTCATGGATCTTATGAACAGAGTTTTCAAGCCGTTCCTCGATTCTTTTGTGATAGTATTCATTGACGATATTCTTGTATATTCACGAAGTCGAGAAGAATATGCCGATCATCTTAGGGTAGTTCTCCAAACCCTATATCAGCACAAGTTATATGCACAGTTTTAAAAGTGTGAATTTTGGCTTGAATCGGTCACATTCTTGGGTCATGTTATCTCTAGTGAGGGAATTAAGGTTGATCCTCAGAAAATTTCAGCTGTGAAGAATTGGCCGAGGCCAACAACTCCAATAGAGATTCGCAGTTTCTTAGGCTTAGCAGGATACTACAGAAAGTTTGTGAAGGGGTTTTCTACTCTTGCCTCTCAATTGACTAAATTGACGCAGAAGGCAATTAAGTTCCAATGGTCAAATGTTTATGAAAAGAGTTTCCAGGAGTTGAAAGCAAGATTGACTATGACACCGGTGTTGACTCTACCAGAGGGTATAGATGGATTTGTGGTATATTGTGATGCTTCAAGAATAGGGCTCGGATATGTATTAATGCAACATGGGAAGGTGATAGCTTATGCTTCTAGGAAACTAAATAATCATGAAAAGAACTATCCAACACATGATTTAGAACTTTCGGCGATGGTATTTGCATTGAAAATTTGGCGTCATTATTTATATGGGGTCTATGTGGATATATTCACGGACCATAAGAGCCTTCAATATATTTTCAAACAGAAGGAATTGAATCTGAGGCAGAGAAGATGGCTTGAATTACTCAAGGATTATGACATTGATATTTAATACCATCCGGGGAAGGCTAATGTTGTGGCGGATGCTCTTAGACGAAAATCTATGGGTAGCTTAGCGCACTTGGAGGCATATCAAAGGCCATTGGATAAGGAAGTTCACTGATTGGCTAGTTTGGGAGTTCATCTTGCGGACTCTAGTGAAGGAGGGATAATTGTGTGAAATAGGGCTGAATCATCGCTTGTTGTGGAAATCAAAGAGAAGCAATACAACGATCCATTATTGGTGCAATTGAAATAGGGTATTCATAAACATAAGACCATGGACTTTTCTCTTGGCATGGATGATGGTACACTAAGGTACCAAGAGCGACTATGTGTTCCAAACATGGATAGTCTCCGTGAAAGAATTAACACTGAAGCTCACATTTCTAGGTATTTCGTGCACCCAAATTCTACGAAAATGTACCATGATCTTAAGGAAGTCTATTGGTGTTACGATATGAAGAGGAATGTAGTGGAGTTTTAGGCGAAGTGTCCAAATTGTTAGCAAGTGAAGGCCAAACACCAACGGCCCGGTGGGTTGGCACATAACATTGAAATTCCAATGTGGAAGTGGAAAATAATTAATATAGACTTTGTGGTAGGATTACCTCGTACTCCTCAAAAGTTTGACTCAATTTGGGTGATTGTGGACCGACTCATGAAATTAGCACACTTCTTGACGGCTAAGGCTACCGATACGGCGGAACAATATGCTCAGTTGTATATTAAAGAAATAGTCAGGTTGCATGGCACCCCAGTTTCCATCATTTCTGATCGGGGAGCACAATTCACTACTAATTTTTGGAAGAAAGTTCAGCAAGGTTTGGGTACTCAGGTGAATCTTAGTACAGCCTTTCACCCACAGACTGACGGGCAGGTAGAGCAGACTATTCAGACGCTTGAGGATATGTTGCGCGCTTGTGTTCTAGACTTTAAAGGTATCTGGGATGATTATTTACCACCCATAGAATTTACATACTATAATAGCTATCATGCTAGCATTCAGATGGCACCGTTCGAGGCTTTATATGGTAGGAGATGTAGATCTCCCATTGGGTGGTTCGAAATTGGGGAGGCAGAGTTGATAGGGCCAGACCTCATGCATCAGGCCATGGAAAAAGTTAAAATCATTAAGGAGCGGTTTAGGACTGCTCAGAGTCATCAAAAATCCTATTCGGATGTTCGTCGTAGGGATTTGGAGTTCAAAGAAGATGATTGAGTATTCTTGAAAGTATCCCCCATGAAGGGTGTAATGCGATTTGGTAAGAAAGGGAAATTGAGTCCGAGGTATGTCGAATCATACAAAATCATTCAGAGGATCGGTGAGGTGGCGTACAAGCTCGAGCTATCACTTGGGATGTCATTAGTGCACCCGGTGTTTCATATGTCTATGTTGAAAAAAGTAGTTGGAGATCCGACACTCATTGTTCCGGTTGAAACTATCGAGGTAAATGAGAAATTGACTTAAGAAGAGATTTCGGTTTCTATTATTGATCGGCAAGTCCGAAAATTGAGAAACAAGGAAATTGCATCCGTGAAAGTGCTATGGCGAAACCAACAGGTTGAAGAGGCTACTTGGGAGGCCGAGGAAGAAATGAAGAAAAAGTATCCTTATTTGTTTGAATGACCATGTATTTATAAAGTTGTGATCTAGGAAACTTATAAGACTTCCTTTCTATGAATTTTGTATCATTTGAACAATTGGCGTTAAGGGTGTTCCTTTCTGAAAATATACTGCTTATAAGTCCACAGTTGGTGTTTTTTTGTATTATGTTACGTCATTGGATTATATATATGTTGTTAGGATGTGTTTCTGGGGCTCTCTGACAGGTGGATAGGCCTAGTTACAAGGGAAACTCTAGCGAAAGTTTTGAAAATTTAGGGAGTTAGTCAAATTTGGGGCTGATGGTGTGTGGTATGAAACACTGAGTTGCATAAGATACTAATATAACATTTTGACACTCATTCGAGGACGAATGATCCTAAGTGGGGGAGAATGTAAGGCCCCATAAAATTTTGCAAAAGAAAATTAATATTTCATGGTGCCGGACTAAGCTTACGTATTTGAGGATTGTAGAAATTTTTCGCGGCTCAGACTTTTTGGGTTGAACAATGCACTAGAAAGTAAAAAAAACTTTTTGGCAGAAAAATGCATTTCTGTGGTCCATTATGTGACCGCAGAATCACTCTGCGGGCCACATAATGGCCGAAGAAGTGAGGCAGGAGAGGGCCAGTTTGGATGAATTTCTGCGGTCGACTATGCGACAGTATAACTGTTCTGTAGTTCATTATGCGACCGCAGAACAGGTCTGCGGGCCGCATAGTGACCGCAGACACAGACAAATATTTTCCAGTATTGGACACCGATTATGCGACCGATATGCGGTCCGCATATCGATTATGCGATCGCAGACCTTATTCCGGAACTCCTTTTTTGGGTTTTTAAAATTCAACCCTACTTCGTTAAATACACTCTTTGAGCCATTTATGAGCTATAATCTGATATTTTAGATTGAGAGAGAGTGCCCTAGAATGAGAAGGTGTTCTTCAATAATTGTTCTTTAATTCTTGCTCAAGTTTTGGAAGATTAAGAAGGAAAACTCACTAGGTCTTCATCCTAGAGGTAAGATTCCACACCATAACCCCTAATTTCGAAATTTTCTGAAAATGGGTAATTAGCAAGATAAATTTTGGGCATGAGAGTTATTTATTTTACATGCATGTGATATCAAGGGGTGTAGGAAGATTGTTGGACTAGGCATGGTAAAGATTGGGTTGTGGGATGATGGAATCCTCCATGAAAAGACCTTGAAACCTTATGCACACCTAGTAAATGATAAAATGCTCAAATGAGCTAGAACCATAATCATCTTCCTAATTTTGATTCAATTTGTTATATTTCTACAATAGATTGCAGTTGCTAAGAATTCCGGAACATTTTAGAGTTTAAGGAAGCTCAATTGAGGTATGTTGGCTAAACTCTTCTCTTAGAATTGGATCTCACGATATTCATGTGAATTATGTAAGTTCCGAGTGGTTCATTATAAAATTGGCTATCCCGGGTAAGATTGGGTTGAAAGATATATGCTCAACAAGTATCCAAATGCTTTATTTATGTTATGATATCAATTGAGGATGTGTAAGAAATATGGGCTGTGCATTAGAAATGTTCGACATCCAGTTAAATCCAAACGAAGGCTATTATGCCAAATTTTGTGAAGAATCTCTATGTGCCTTAGACTCTTAATTGCTCACATGTGTACTAATGCCTTGATTTGAATTATTGTTGTTGTTGATGATGATGTTGATGTTAGAAAGTGAAAAGGTGAGCATGAAATACTAAATATGGCCAACGTGCCAAGAATGATCTTATAATTATGGCCATTAGTGCCAAATCGATGGACCGCGACGGGCACCCGGTGCCTTACTCAATCGAGTACCAATGTAATGTATATTTCGTATGATGACCCAACATGATATAGAAATTTAAGCACGTAACATACGGGCCTATAAGGCCGACATGATCATTTGTACACTCAAAATATAGGCTGACAAGGCCATACAATCTTTCATATACATGTCATATGTCTACAAGCCTCTAAGAGTACATAAATGTCATAAGGCCGGGACAGGGCCCCGACATACCAATCAATACGTGTCCAATGCATACTAACCAAATAGGCAACTCTGGAGCAAATGGAGCGCACCAACATCTCCCGCTAAGCTGATAGCCTACTTGGAGGGCTCTTGACCTGTTTATCGGAACCTGCGGGCATGAAACACAACGTCCCCAAGCAAAAAGGGACGTCAGTACAAATAATGTACCGAGTATGTAAGGAATGAAAATCAGTAAATAATAGACATGAGAGAACATGGAGTAAAAGACTCGACATGTAAGTTTGAAGAGCTTTGTGAATCATTTAATATTTAAAATATTATGCATATGCGTATAAATGTCATACCATGCTTAGGCATATGCATTCATAACATCATCAAGCCTGTGAGGGCATCCTATCATATCATCTCGATCACTGTGGGCAAATCATCAACGTATACCAGCTGATCAGGTGGTGGTGCGTATATAACACCATAACCATTTTCCATATCCCATATACATATAATATACGCGTATATAATGCCATCTGGTTATGGGTCAATGTACATGTATAAATGCATAATAAATATATTAATAAGATTTTTCGGTACGTCATAAGATCAATATGCCTTTCGGATAAACTTTATCAAATTCGTATTTTTCTGAGACCCATGAACAAAAGATATAATAATAATTCATATGGGTAGTCAAGAATATAGATACCCCTAGTACTTTTATGAATAGAGTCATTTATGAAAATTGTGCGTTTACTCATTTCATTTGTATCGTATGGATCATACCAAAAAAAAAGGGATAGCCTTAACATACCTGAACCGATTCTCTTGACCATCCCTCTAACACATGTCTTTTACGATAAAATACGTAATGGCGGATCGAAGTAGGGGAGAATCCGTATGATATTCTTGAGAAAGATTGCACCGTACTCCCTTAGAATCGCAAAATCCCGTTGCTATTTTGCTAAGAAGTCTCGTTTGAATTTTTATTGAAGTAACTCATGTTACTATCATACATGTTCTTGTATGAACTTGATGAAGACTCCCTTCCTCATATTGTAGAGATATCAACACCTCTTTAAGTGATTTAGAGAGGCTTTTAAATTTTGGTGGGTGTGGGACCCACTTAGGATGACTTAGCCACCTAACTCTCTAATTTTGCCACCTTACCATATAACATTAAGTGTCATTTATTTGGGGTAGGTTTGCTGCCACATTGTTTGGGGGGGGGGGGGGGTTAGGCTTATCCAAAACTATCCACCCATTTCCTTAGTTAACTTGTTAATTCTCCCACTAATCCAATAATTAACCAATTACCCACATAATCAAGAATTATCTTAACTTACTTAAAATACTACTCACTTTGAACATACTTTATACACCTTACTATCATGGTCATGTGGTACCTTATATGGCACAAGTCCATAAATACCGGGGTATTATAGCTTGGACCGTATTTTATCCCAAGATGTCCAACTTCGACAAAATTTATTTTCTTCGATTTGCTTACCCTCTCACCTTCACAAATTTACTCATCACTTGTTTGAAATAGCAAAATGCTTATAATATCATAATAATCTCATTCCCGTGCTTACATCGATTAACTTACGATGAAACTTTAACGTCCGAAAATGCGGGATGTAACAAGCTCAGTTGTAAGAACTCAATTTCCTAAACTCTATTTTATTCATAATACGACGATTCCTACATCTAGAAAGACGGTTGGTAAGGGATTGAATGTGGCTATGGAAGAGTTAAGTCAGAGGAACTCGATTTTGCATGATTCTCATGATGAGTAAATGTGAGGTCTTCAGCAGATCATGTGTGTACTAAGACGTGTAAGCCTCTTGATAAGGAGCCTTAAGGCAAGAATATCTATCCACCCCAATGGTGAAAGGCAATGAGAGATTCAGAAACTAGATACCAGTTTTAACAAGTAAAAGAAGCAAGGTGAAGAAGGGTACGAGACGCCCAGTTAATGAAGATTATCAGTATTTACAATTCAAGCAGAGAAATATAAGCATTTTAAGTTACTTTCAACAGTGATATATGTATGTACAATTGGCCACACCCATATCAGTTATGCCCTATGGGAGCTAACAAATATGGTTTGAGAGAAGGACGGGATATCAGGATCCGGCTGGGGTTAGAGTAACCCAAAATGGTGAATGGATTGTTTGTGTTAGTTGATATTTCCAAAGGATATTGCAAATATGGTAATAGATCTCCTTGTGAGACACCCATATGGTGCACTCTTAAATAGTACAACTATATGAGTACAACAAAGATAGGCACTGGAGGCCTTGAAGGAACAAATATTATCTTAGTGTGGCTCCCGTCCCTAGTAGAGAAAGAATGTTAGGCAACCCGAAGAGCCAGTAGATGAAGCAAGGGGAGCTAAAAGCAAAAGAATGTCTTGTTCGAGTCTTCAGAATAAAGTGATAGACATAAATGTTAGCGGGAAATAAGAAGATATTTAATGAAGCATTATGAGTAAGATGTGATACATGGATGACAACGGTAGATCAAAAAGATGACAGTATTACCGAGTCTATAGTCAAGTGAAGGAAAAGACGAGAGGTGATAGACCTTGAGACAACAAAAGAGTATAGGCCATAATGTCATATCCTCATTTCGAGAACCAAGTTCGTGACTCCAACGCGACTATCAGAAGGAAAATTTAGACCCCAGAATAATAGAAATCAGTTTGGGCTGATGAATAAGATAAACTAAACATGAATTAGGGACTGAGTGATTTGATAATGGTCGACATCATGAGAATTTCAGATTTTATTCTGGCGATAATAGAATAGACAACAGAAGAAGATTCATGAGAAATTCATAGAATGGTCATTCAGGAAGACGCTTCCCTAAAGCAAGCAATGGTTAAGCTTAAGGGACTGTATGTTCCAGTTATACTAAGTGTCACCCTCGCGAGTAGGAAAATTTGTTATCCTTGGTATAGAAGGATTACCGCAAGGCGAGTAAGGATCATCGATGATGTGAAAATACGCCAAGGATGAAGAGGTAAAACATCTATAGGTAGATCGTCGTAGCGCTAAATCTTAGTACTCCCCTAAAGGGGGGAATATGGAGTGATGTGGCAGTAAGATAGAATTAAGTGGTTCTAGTAACTATGGAATGGTAAAGGAAGAATGCGATAAAAAAAAAAAAAAGAAAGGAATGAGATTGCACTTATCTGAATCCTACAGATATGCTACGATTCCAGAACATTATGCAAGCATGACGTCAAAGAAAGAAAGTAAGGGTTCCTGCTCAGGATGTTATGGATAAATAAGGAACCAGTGCGAGAGGTAAGTTAAGACAAAGGAAATAACCCAAGAAAGATTACGCAGAATATTGATATGAGAATAGGCCAACGAGTAGTTGATCCAGGAAGAGCCTAGTTATGGCTAGACAAGAGGATACAGACAAATCAACAGATCGTGCAAGATGAACATAGTGAACCTCAACATGGGGAATTCAGTCTCGCAGATATGACATCGTGATCCTTGAGAAATATTCAGATAAGAGTTGGGGTAGTTAAAGGTATCCTACAAGCACAAGGACATGAAGGTAAGTTACTACAGATAATTATAGGCGAGGAAGGACATCAAAAATTCCGTCGAGTATACGATGTAATAAGCTCGCAGCTTTACAAGAGTCAGAGGATCTTCCCTAAGTACTACAACGAAAGACTAGCTAAGGAAATAAGGAAGAGGGATTCAACCTAAGCATAGTAACTTGAAGAAGAAATGGCCATGTAAAAACAGTCTCACTACAACATTATATGCACTCCATGAAAAAGTGGAACCTACCGTGGCTAGTGAATGGGAAGGAAAATCAAAAGTAATATTCGAGATCATATGAGTTGCACGAAAGCTCCGGCATGCGTGGGAACTAAGTTAAGTCAAGTATTCATGCAACAAGTGGCAGAACGACCAGGAAAAGCAATTGCTTGCAATTAAAGAAAGTTGAGAAGGAACGAAAGGAATTATTCAATCAATGATCCAGAGA
Source organism: Nicotiana tomentosiformis (assembly GCF_000390325.3). Classification (NCBI taxonomy): domain Eukaryota; kingdom Viridiplantae; phylum Streptophyta; class Magnoliopsida; order Solanales; family Solanaceae; genus Nicotiana; species Nicotiana tomentosiformis. The sequence continues at coordinate 123,874,308 of NC_090812.1, read as the reverse complement.
TAATTACATTATCACTACACCTAATATTTTGGAGTATTATCCATGCGGCATATATGTTAACAATCATACAGCCGTAAAAGACTCTGGTATAAGTTAATAGAAAGAATTGAGTCCAGGTCATAGATGGAGGATTGAATTGTTAAAAGATTGTATCATGGATATTCCATAGCGTCCATGAAGGGCTAAAGTAAAAGCTAATACTAGAAGCCGCAGACCAGGAGATAGCTTAAGCGTACTACATAAAGGCTGATCAGAAGGAAGAGAAAACTAAAGAGTTACATCAACTAAGTAAATTTGGAGTCTGATTATTGGACCCAGAAAGTTATAGACATCATGATTGAGAATATTGCAGAATCACTCTTAATATCAGAGGTACAAAAGAGATAGCACAGTAGCCATATTCTATAACGGCTCTACGAGAAATCCAGTTAGAAGAGTACCAGCCTCATAAGAAGTCAGTATGAAGCTCCCACCGGATTGTGTATATACCAGGGGTGCAAGTATTATAATAGAGCTTCAAGTTATGGATGTGAATCATACCTATATGGAAAGGGAGGTCATGAAAGAAATAGAAGATGTGATGCGAGATTTTAAGGTAAGTAAGGTAAAGGTGAACAACGTACGAGATACTCAGATGCAGTAAAGTCATGCAGATAGACAAAGTATTTGTAAGTTTGACAAAGTATCAAGCGAAGAACTTCAGTATACCTATAGATGCTCAGAGGGACATCTTGTCATGATCTGTATACGTGTACAAAGTGAGGCCTAGAGATTGGCTAAAAACTGGAGGAAAAAGGAGAGAAAAATCGCATAGGTGCACTTACAAGGTCAGAGTCATAAAGGCTGCATGATAAAAGGTAGCATCAGTTACAAGATTGAAAGGATTTAGACCACAAGTTGTGGTGTGAGAAATAGGCCTAAAGGGAGGAATGCCCTAGCCTTTGGACTTATTCACAGAACAGTTGCCTAGATGGCAAGGAGTGTGTTAAAGTATTCACAAGAGCTATGGGTTATGAGAATGATAAGTGCATCAGTCAACATTCAAGGACGAATATTCCAAGGGGGGGAATGATGTTACACCCCATGTTTTCGTACGTGAAAGTATACCATAAGTAAATCGATGAAAGCTCGGAAATGAGATATTACATCTCGCATTTTCGTACGTTAAAGTTTCGTCATAAGTTAATCGGCGTAAGCTCGGGAATGAGATTATTTGGAGGTTATAAGTATTATGCTATTTCAAACAAGTGATAAGTAAATTTGTGAAGGTGAGAGAGTAAGCAAATCGAAGAAAATGAGTTCCGTCGAAGTTTGTCATTTTGAGATAAAATACGGTCCGAGCTATAATACCCGGTATTTATGGACTAGTACCATACAAGGTACCACATGACCATGATATTAAGGTGTATAAAGTGTGTTGAAAGTGAGTAGTATTTTAAATAATTTGGGATAATTCTTAATTGTGGGTAATTGGTTAATTATTGGGTAATGGGATATTACCTAATTAATTAAGAAATTATTGGGTAAAGATTAACCCCCCCCCAATGTGGAAGCACCCCCATCCCATTTAAGTGACTCTTAAGTCTTGCATAGATGGCACATTTTGAGGAATAAGGTGGCTTAGTCATCTATTAAGTAGGACACACCCACTAAAGGCTGTCCTACAACTAGTAAGGTGTTTATTCCTTAATAACAAAAGATCAAACCAAGAATTGAATCTTTTATCTAAAGAGAGTGAGCTATTCGTGAGTCCTTCAGAAAGCAAAACAATTCTATACCAAATATAGATAACGTTGGTTGTTGATTCTGTAAAGCGTGAATTGCAAATTCTATGGGAGTCCGGTATAATATTTTTCAAGAAGATTATACGGATTTTTTCCTACTTCGATCCGCCGTTATGCGTTTTATCACAAAAGACGTGTGTTAGAGGGATTGTTAAGAGAATCGGCTCAGGTATTTTAAGTCTATCCCTTCTTTCTTTTGGCATGATCAATACGATACAAACGAAACGAGCAAATGCACAACTTTCATAAATGACTCTATTCATAGAATTACTAGGGGTGTCTATATTCTTGATTCCCGATGTGTCTTATTATTCTATCATCTGTTCATGGGTATCAGAAAATACGTAAATTGATAAAGTTAATTTCATGACATTAATCAAAGGCATAATGGTCCTATGACGTTCCGAGAGATTTTATTGATGTGTATTTCATATGGCGTTATATACGCGTATATTATATGTATATGGGATATCGGTAAAGGTTACGGCATTATATATGCACCACCACCTGATCAGCTGGTATACGTTAATGATTTGCCCACAGTGGCCGAGATGATATGATGGGATGCCCTTAGAGGCTTGATGATGTTATGAACACATATACCTAAGCATGGTATGACATTTATACGCATATGCATGGCATTGTAAATGCTAATGATTCATAGAGCTATTCAGACATACATGTTGAGTCTTTTACTCCATGTTTCTATCATGTCTATTATTTACTAATTTTCATTTCTTACATACTCAGTACATTATTGTACTAACGTCTCTTTGCCTGGGGACACTACATTTCATGCCCGCAGATCTCGATAGACAAGTTAAGAGCCCTCCAAGTAAGCTATCAGCTCACCGGAAGGTGTTGGTGTGCTCCATTTGCTCCGGAGTTACTATTTGGTCAGTATGATTAGGACATGTATTGATTGGTATGGCGGGGCTCTGTCCCGACCTTTATGATAATTATGTATTCTTAGAGGCTTGTAGACAGATGGCATGTATATGAAAGATTGTATGGACTTATCGGCCTATGTTCAGTGTACGAGTGATCATTGTGGCCTTATAGGCCCGTATATCAAATGTATAAGTTTTTATATTAGATTGGGTTGTCTTATATTGAGTATTCCCTTATGTTTATTCTGGTTAGCCCTTGACGACCCGTTTGGCCTATTTACCAATGACAATACGATAAGAAGGATATGTAACGTTGGTACTCGGTTGAGTAAGGCACCGGGTGCTCGTCGCGGCCTATCGGTTTGGGTCGTGACAAATTCAAAATTTAATATTTTTATCATGCCAATTCTTTTGTGCTTTTATTGTTCTTTTTATACAATTTTTTTAGCTTTGGTCCTTAGCTTTCAAAGTTATCCATTCTTGATTACATAAACTCCACTCTTAAAAGTACTTTTTAAAACTTTAATTTTGGATAGGTTATTTTGTGAGTTGGTTTCGAACTTTGAGGCTTCTAATAGAGTGAGAATAGTATAATTGTGAGAGAATGCCAGGCGTTGAGGGTATACCAGTGGCACTAAGGTATTAGTTCATGTTGAAGTAACTAATAATATGTTGCAAGCTATGATGCAATAAATACAACATCTAACTTTATAGGTAGAGAATTTACAGAAGGCTAATCAGGCTATGTCAACAACTCTGGCACCGACAGTACTGTGGGTTCCACCTTAAGATGTGAGGAGGGATCAAACACAAGTTAGAGTACCTCCACAAGATGACTCATATGAAGAATTTGATAGCTACATTGATTATGGTCGTCAAGGCTTTAGCAGAGATAGGAGAGTAGCTAGACATGATAGAAAATTTGGGATGCACATTGGAATTAACACAATAGAGATAATGTAGTTGATAGAAATTTGATTAGCATCAAGATGAATATTGCTTCTTTTGGGGAGTGACCCTAATGAATATTTGGAGTGGGAAATAAAGGTGAAAAGAATTTACAGAGTTCATATTACTCTAAGGGGAATAAAGTTCAAATGGCTATGACTAAATTCAAGGAATATGCATTTGCTTGGCTTAAAAAATTGAGATTGATCATAGAATGTTTGTGATAGAATAATTGAGACTTAGGAAGACTTGAAGAGAGAAATGAGGAGTAGATTTGTACCTTCGTGCTACCATAGGGAGATTTTCAAGAAATTTCACTCCTTGATGCAAGGTATAAAAGTGTTAAAGAGTACTACAATATCATAGAGGTGCTAAGAATGAAGACCAACCTAGATGAGGTCGAGAAAACTATTATGACTTGATTTCACATTAGGTCGAACAAGGATATTAATAAATAAATTGAACTTTTTAGGGATTGACATTCTATAGTAAAGATGTTTCACTTGGCTACTAAGATGGAGAAGGTACTAAAAGATCAAAACAAGTCATCCTCGGGTAGTTGGAACAGGGATAGAGCTACTTGGAGATCTTCTTTGAGTAAGAGTAAAGACGTAAAAGTAAAGCCAGGCCATCTAAGTCACATGACAAGGGTAATAATAAGGTTAAGGTTAAAGAGGTAGGGAACTATACTTAACCTAAATCTTACAAATAACATGCAGGAGAAGACGACATATGCAATATAAATATCCTAACTGACGAGCTACTTTGATTTAAAAATGGTGAATATGGATCTAATGATGGTGTGGAGGAATCTGATGGTATGAGATTCATGAATGGTATTACTAGTTGTGAGGAGGAAGATTCTATGAATACCCAATTAGTTGCTAGAAGATTAATGGGGGCTCAAGTGAAAGATGTTGATTCAGCCGAAGAGAAAATTTATTCCATGATAGATGTAACGTTGGTGGAAGAATTTGATCCATGATTGTAGTAAAAATTGAACTAATGTGTCTAGTATGTCTCTTGTTGAGCAATTAAATCTTAGGATCATAAAACATCCGCGTTCCTACAAGCTGCATTGGTTGAATGATAGTGGAGAATTGAAAGTGAAAAAATAGGTTATCTTTGATTCAAATTGGAAAGTATATGAAAAAATTATTATGTGATATTGCACATGCACAGGCTTGACATCTATTGCTTGTGAGGCCCTAGCAATATAATAGGAATGTGTTACATGAAAGGAGGAGTAATAGATATACTTTGAGATGAAGAGTAGAAAGTATTTTTTAAAGGTCCATTTCAAGTGTATGAACATCATAAAAGGGTGGGACAATTGGATAGGAGAAAGGTGAGAGAAGAAAAATTAGAGGAGCATAGGGATTAAATTTTAATTGTTGAGCTTGAGGAAAGTGAGGGAGTCAAAAAATTGGAGAGTAGCCGAAAGAGGAAGAATGAAAAGAAATCGAGTGATGGTGAGAGAAAAAAGGCAAAAAAAAAGAGTTGAGTCTTTATGTAAAAGTCAAGTAGTGTGAAAAGACCCTTAGTGAAGGATTATCACATTCACTATTTTTGAATAAATAATTTATTTGAATTAGTGAGCCTTCTAAATATTTGTATAGTGATTTTATCTCTTTATTACTGACATAATAATATCTTTACTGAGGAGCTACATGAAGGATTTCCACCATTTAAAGGGATTAAATACCAGTTTGACTTAATATCAGGATCTCAGATTTTGATTAAATTAGCTTATAAAAGCAACCTAGATGAGGCTAAGGAGCTTCAAAGACAAGTGGACGAGTTGGTACATAAGGGGTTCGTAAGGGAGACCATGAGTCCTTGTGCTCTTCCTGTTATTTTGGTACCAAAAAAGGATGGGACTTGGCGTATGTGACTTTATAGTAGAGCTATTAACAAAATTACGATAAAGTATCTCTACCCCATTCTAGAGGGATTGCCACCATTTAGAGGAATTGAACATCCGTTTGACTTCGTACTAGGATCTCGAATTTTGAATAATTTGGATTATAAAAGCAACCCAGAGGAGGCTAAGAAGCTTCAAAGACAAGTGGAGGATTTGCTACATAAGAGGTTCTTAAGGGAGACCATGTGTCTTTGTGTTCTTCCAGTCATTTTGGTATTAAAAAAAAAAAGATGGGACTTGGCATATGTGAATTGATAATAAAGCTATATGATGGTAGGCTATAATATCGTATTTTAGTCGCTTATTACACTCTAATTTACTGCACTTTACTTGTGTTTGATCTTTAATTGATAGTGTTTTGCACTTATTGTGTGTTTTATGCCTTGTAGGAGTGATTCCGAGCTATGTAGATGTTATGGAATGAATTTGAGTGATTTTAAGCTTTGAAGTATAAGTAAAAGTCCAAGGGATTAAGCCGGGATCATGTTCGTAGGTCGATGACCAAGTCTGGACGTCAAAACGCAAGAAAAATCCGTACTCTAAGAAAACCTCACTGCCGCAGCACGTGGGGCGTTACGGCTGTGCAAATTCCTGCTGCCTGTCATAACCAACTCTCTGGATGCGCGTCTCCCCATGCGGCGCGCCTGTGCAAATTTTACAGACTGGAAATCCTAATTCGGCTAGGAGAAGTTGATTCCATCTGGGCCCGACCTTACTTGGTATAAATACATGGAAAAACGTTATTTCTTGGACTTTTGACATACTTTAGACCTAAGGAAGCCAAGGAGGAGTTGAAGGAGCAAAAGCACAAGGATTTCATCATTCCTTCCTCACGCAAGACCCTAGTTTGGATTGAATTTATATTTTACTATACTTTAATTTTATTTGTAATGAATTGCTCCATATCTATGGAGTAGTTCTCTTTAAGGTTTGATGGATTTGGTGTACTGATGATTATTTGTGGATTATAACTCTAGTTGTATGTATTGAAGCATTTTTGGATAATTTAATTGTTGCATCTATATTCACTAGTTCATGTAATCAAGAGAGGCATAACCCGTGATATCTTTACATTATATTGTTGGTAGAGTTCATAGATTCTTCTAAGTAATCGAAAGAGGCTAGTTGAATCATTGATTAAACCTAGTTAGGAGGATAATCGAGAGAGGTTCTCTTAAAGACTAATCCACTACGCATTCTTGCATATCTTCACGTGCTTAAATTGGTTCATCTTGTGAGGTTAAGACTTAATCGAGAGAGAAGTTTTTGTGAAACGTTTGAACTAATAATTGAATGAATTCGATAGTCTCACTTAAACATTAGAAGTTACATATCTAGAGTTAGATCCCAAATAATTATCTTGCACATATCCCATAAAAACCCTATCTTCTCCCATTGATAACCTTCTTTGCTTGTTCCTTATTGTGATTGTCATTAGTCAATAGCTTTAGACTCTTAGTTAATTTTAGTTAGAAATCATATAAATCTCAATTGTTGATCATCTTAGATAGCAATCAAGCTAGAAACTACGAGAATACTGTTAAATTCAATCCCTGTGGATACGATATTATACTATACTATATTTGATTAGCGAGCATAATTTAAGTGTGTGTTTCGAGCTCGTCACTGTCAACAAAATTACGATAAAGTATCTCTACTCATTCCTAGATTAGATGACATGTTAGATGAGTTGCATGGTGCAGAAGTAATTTCTATGATTAATTTTAGAAGTGTATATCATCAAATTAGGATGGATTATGATGATTAATGAAAAATAGCTTTTAAAATTAAAAATAGTTTGTATGAATAGTTAGTTATATCTTTGGGTTAACTTACACCTAGTATATTTGATGGATCATATTTTGAAGTTATTTAGAGGTAAATTTATTGTCCATTTTGATTATATATTTATTTATAGTCATTCTTTGGATGATCATCTTTTGCATATTAAAGGTGTGCTTGATGTACTTAAGGAAGAGAAACATTATGCAAATCCTAGTAAGTATGATTTTGTAATGACCCGACCGATTGTTTTATGTATTTGAGCCCGATTTCCCCATTTGATACTTCTTATATATATTTGGTTTTGTTTTATAAGTTATGGGTATAGTTGGTTTGGTTCCGGAAAGATTTTAGAGTGAATTAGACTTAGTTATTTTGTTGGAAGCTTAAGTTATAAGAGTTTATCAAGGTTTGACTTTTATGTAAATAACCTTGGATTAGTGATTTAATGATTCCAATAGGTTCGAATGGTAATTTTGGACTTAGGCATATTTTCAGAATTGGATTTAGAGGTTCCTAGGGTATTGTGGCGCTATTTGCTTAAAGTTGGCAATTTAAAGATTTTGAGAGTTCTTAAGTTTGACCGGGGGTTGACTTTGGTGATAACGGATTCGGATTTTAGTTTCGGAAGCTGAAATAAGTTCGTTTTGTCATTTAGGACTTCTGTGCAAAGCTTGGTTCATTCCGGATTGATTAGGCTTGAAGCAAATATTTAGTTTCAAGTTTGAAGGTTCTTGAACTTAAGAGAAGTTCAATTTGCATTTTGGAATCTGATTCATTGGTGTGATGTTACCGTATGTGTTTGAAGGCTTTGGATAGGTCCGAATAGTATTTATAGACTTATTGGTGTGATTGGAGGGTTGATTTGGCTTGTTTGAACTAAGCGTCTTGCCTAATCTTGCATGGGGGAAATACCCCTTAAATGTAACCTTATTTGGCAATTGGAATGTGTGGGAAGCAACATATATGCGAGGTGACTAGCGTATATACAGGTGCTATGTATAACTTCAACTGGATTAGATATAGGTTTCTATTATGTCTTGTTTGACTATGTGATTCCTATAGGTCATGTCCTAATCATTTGTACGACTATGTGAATTGTCGAATCATGTTAGAGACTATGTGTAGGCCTTGATTCTCTATTTGAGCATGATACTTGATACTGTTTGGCGTATTCGCCTGATCTGAGTCGTAGTCATACACTTGCACATGCATACACTTAGCATGCTATTTGCCACTATCCAATAGTATATGATTTGATATACGTGCATATATACATCTATTCTTGTATATGATTTCTTTGATATGGACTAGTTTGGGATTACGTGTATGATTATTGGCACGTGAGTTATCCATGCGGTTATTATGATTATTGGCACGTGAATTATCCGTGCATCATGTAAGTTGTCCATGTGGTTTCTGTGGCTATGACATACGAGTTGTCCTTGTTAGTTATTTTGCACTGTGTTGGAAGATTTGTTGTATATGCATATCTTTTCTATATGCTCTGTTGGCCTAACCTGTACTTTATGCCTAACTTTCGTTACTATTATTGTGTGTATACGTATCCATAACTGTACAAGTTTGATTAGTGAGTATCGTTGGCCTCTCTCGACACTATCTTACCGAGGTTAGTCATGATACTTGCTGAGTTTATGGGGTCGGTTGTACTCATACTATACTCTGCACTTAATTGTGCAGATCCGGGAGTTGGACCAAGCTGAGCTTCCGAGTTTGTTGCTACTGCTGTGGAGACCTGAGGTAGAGATGCATCATGATTGTAGTCCCTGGCGTCTTCTTCTATCATTTTTATTACTGTACTTGATTCAGATAGTGTATCATATATTCATACTTATACTCATATATTAGAGATCATGAATCCGTTTTACAAGTTTCTGGGGGGATTATGTATTGATTTGATTTCTATTTATGTATATTTCGCTTCAGTTTTATTTATTCTGCAATTTATTATTATATTTTTCGTTGTTGTCTATTTATTGGCTTGCCTAGCAAGTGGATTACGTGCCATCATGACCGGTGGAGTTTTGGGTCGTGACAAGTTGGTATCAAAGCCCTAGGTTCATAGGTTCTACGAGTCATGAGTGAGTCTACTAGAGTCGTACGGATTGGTACAGAGATGCATGTACTTTTCTTCGAGAGGATAAGGGACTATTAGATAAATTTCCCTCTCTGTCATTCTATATCGTGTGAATTTATTTATTCTTGGGTCTAAATCTTTGTTCTTCTCATCTCTCACAGATGGTGAAGACACGTTCTTCTAGTTCAACTGAACAGGCGCTTGTACCCTAGGTCAAAGCCATGAGAGGCTAGGGCCGAGGCAGAGGTAGGGGTAGAGCACGCACCGCGGTTAGAGGCCCTGCCAGAGCAGCCTCGGTGGAGCCACCAGTAGCTCCCGTTGAGGAGCATATTCTTGATTATTGAGCTGGTAGGACCAGTCCATGATTCGGAGGGACTTATTGCTACAGCTAGACAGACTTCAGGACACTTTGGCTCAGATCCTGAGCGTGTATACGAGTTTGGCTCAGGCGAGTATGATCCCTGTTGCTCCAGCTACTTCACAGGAAAGGAGAGGATCCCATACTCACGCCGCACACATACCAGAGCAAATAGCTCGTGGTTATCAGACACCGGGAGTTCTGCCGGTGCAGCCAGTTATTGCACACCAGCTTTAGACTAGGTCGGCCTTGACTGTTGAGGAGCAGAAGAGGATTGACAGATTTCAGAGACTTCGTTTTTGCCAGTTCAACAAAGAGTCTACTGAGGACGCACATGGTTTCCTTGACCAGTGTCATCGAATTTTATGCCAGCATACAGATAGTTAGCAAACTTATGAGTTGGGTAGACCAGCAGGCACAACACCACTCACATGGTCTTAGCTCAAAGATCTCTTCTTGGAGAAGTTTATTCCCCATACTTGCAGAGATGAGTTGCGTAGTAAGTTTGAGCATCTATGCCAGGGGAGTATGACCATGACTCAATATGATATAATGTAAGGCCCCGTAGAATTTTGCCAAAAATTTGAGGCTTTATGGTGCCGAGGTAGGCTATAATGTGTTTGGAAGGTTTTAGATAATCTTTGCGGAAAGCAAGCTCGCAACGGTACAGATTTTTTGGATTGTGTAATACATTATGGAGTTGGTGGAAATTTACAAAAAAAAAATGGCAATTATGCGGTCCATTTCGCGATCGCAGATCTGTTCCGCTGATCGCAGAACCATAGCTGATTGCACCAGAAGAAGCATAATTTCAAAGGCCATTTTGCGGTCCGATGTGCGACCGTAGATTTACTTCGCGGATCGCATATCCGTCGCATATCAGTATGAGAAATTTTGGAAGGAGATTTTGCGGTCCAGTATGCGAACGCGAAATCGATCCACGGACCACAGAATCAGTGGTAGATTTAATCATGCCTGCCCAGTTTTGGAGAACCATTTCGCGGTCCATTTCGTGGACTGCATACCTATTTTGCAATCCCATCTGTGATCGCAGACCCGGCTCGGAGGGTTAATTTTTGGTAAATTTTGCCCGACCCTATTCTAATAAAAAAGACATAAGGGGGTCATTTTGAAGGAAAACATCTGGTATTTAAGAGAGAGAAGAAGAGAGCTAGAGCGAGAAGAAGAAGCTCTAACACTCCTACACTTCAAGTTCTTGCTCAAGCCTTGAAAATTCAAGAAGAAAACTTGCTAGGTCTTCTACAAAAGAGGTAAGAATTTATCCTATCTCTCAAATTTAAAATTTGGGTTGAATGTTAAGAGTGGGAGGTATGATTCTTGAGTTGGGAGTGTATGGAAAGGCATGCATGTGCCAATGAAGGTTTTTGGGTATTTTAGGACTCTTGTGGATTGATTATTTGCTTGGGAATGGGTTATGGAGCGGAGGAACTCCATTGTCAAACCTTGTAGTTAAATTCGCATGTTAGGTATTTGGCGAAATGCTTAAAAGACTTATATCATGAGATTTCCTTCTAATAATGGTTAAATTGAACAATGTTAATGTAGATTGATATGCCAAGAGTAGTGGAACGCCGTAGTGATTCTAAGGTTAATCGAGGTATATTGGCTAAACTCCCTCCGTAGAATCGGATTCCACGAATTCCTTATAAATTCCAAGTATGGGTTGGTCAGGTTTCTAATCCTATCGTTCCTGATTGTTTCTAATGGTTGATTCGCCCAAAGCCTTATGGTTTGATTCATGTTCCAATAGCAAATCACTATACTTTTCTTGTACTCATTTCCAATGTGCTTTGAGCTTTTATATACTTATGAGTTGAAGCTATGACTTTTCAAATGTTTCAAATGTCTTTAAATATTGTATGATGATCCATGGCAAGTAGAGGAATGGAGGTATGAATTATGAGATGCGGCCATTGTGCCAAGAATATAGAATATCATATATGACCAAGAGTTCCAATGGAATGAAAAGAATTATAAAAAGGCTATGAGATGCATAGTTTTCTTTTATATAGAAACTATTTTGGGAGTATCATTAGATCACCGAGGAAGGCTAGGTCATAAATGCCCAAGCCCGAAACTTCACATGCCGGTGTAGGAGCTGATTGAGGAGTGAGTCCCCATTATATTATATTGAGATTATTTCCCTTGATTGGGATGAATTGATAGCTAGAAAGGACATGTCGAACCACACAACATTGTGGTAAGACGACCTAGTTTATCGGGCGGAGATCGGATGCCATGTCGCGCACATGGTGGTATTGTGTTTCTATGTCCCCCTGCATACATTGGGGTGAGACGGCTTAGCCGATCGGGCAGAGATCAGACTCCATGCCATGTGCGTGGTGGTGTGTCCGTGGTCATAACTAATCCACTAATGTACAGAAATCCAGAAACTGCAAAGACACATGACCAAGTGACCCAATCATCGACGGTCGGCTCCCCCACTTAGCTTTAAGCCACAACCATATAACCTAAGGACCCACAATGACTTCTCCTCCTTCGTTACCCCAATCTCGCATTGTTACTCAACTAATTCCTCATAAGCTTATGTTGCTCTAAGCATAACACATCCCGAGTTATCAGCCACAAATGTACACTCAACCTCCTGATAGTCGCGCCATCTTCCTCAAGCGATCCGGACCCACATTATAGTGCATGCGCCCCATTGGATAGAAGGTAGAATTCTTCATAGCAACTTCATTAGAAATCATGCAACCCTTAACTTTCTCACAAGAGATAGTCCACCTGTGTAACCTCATATCGACATCTATGATCTAGATTGACAAGGTTATAACCACTTTGAAATCAGTTAATCATCCAAAGTCCACACTCGTTCACCAATTGTAAGAGTTCATTCATTCTATTAACATAACTGAAGGTCCAACAACACTTTCAAAGCTCGAGACCATATTGCACCCCAAAATGATAATCACGCATTCGCATTTTCTCTGAATCCCGAACAACTCCTTTCGTCACATTCGAACTTCCCAAGTATAGAAGCCACCATCTCAAATGAAATACACAGACTTAGTCACTTGCCGCCATGACCCCAAACACACTAACCTTTCTCAAGCATGGGGATACCCTACCATAAAATCCATACGACACACTACCACTTCACCTCCGGTCTAGCCAGCTTCCGAAGCAACCTACTCAATCTTCTATTGTTCATACTTGACCTACTAACAACCCAACCACCACGAGACATATCCCACTATGTCCTTTATCATGATCCACCACCAATAATGCTTCCCCAAATCACGATCCATCTCGGTAGCACCCGGACGAATAGAATGTCGTCAACTCTAAGCCGCCTCAAAGATCATCTCCCTCGAGCCATCAACACTAAAAACATCCGACTTGATCCTAAAGTCGCAACACAATGTTATCTCTGATAACTGTTTCTTAGGCACCACTTTACAACGCCATGCCCCAAGGAAAAACAAATGAGGACCACCATACTGACGAGCCCTAGTGAACTCAAATAAGGATGACTGCACAACAATACAAGCAAGAACTTCACCAAATTCAGAAATACCCAATTTCGCAACTCCATCAACCAAGGCCTGAACATTCGTAGTCCAAATGCCTCTCCTGCACTGGAACGAATACCAAACTCCGTAATCATGAACCGAACAATCCTCATCCTGAATCATTCACTACCGCAACACATAAGTAAGCACTGTACCATTTACACCAACACTGCGATAACAATGCAAGAAATATCACAATATACAGTGCATAGTCCTAAACCCGTGGGCAACACCAACACTGGACTAAAATGATCGGACACCCTCCCACGAGGCAATGATAATAGTCTGGCCTCATAATAAAGGGAAATACATCCCACACACACATGTAGTACCACCACAACTCCTTGATACCCAACTGATATCAAGTGCTCAACATCGTGTTCGAATGAGCGGGAAGAAATTGAAGACATAAGCTTCAACCAATATCAAGTCGCACTATAAGGAATCAAGAAAGGGAAGTTTTCCTAACAGCCCTGTAGCCTCTCGATGATAAGTACAGACATCTTCGTACTGATCCGTAAGACTCTACTAGACTTGCTCATGACTCATGAGACCTAAGTGAACCTAGTGCTCGGATACCAAACTGTCACGACCCAAATTCTACTATAGACCGTGATGGCGCCTAACGTCGTTGTTAGGCAAGCCAACAATGAACCTCCAACTTAATTACCCTTTTTAAACTTTTAAAATCATAAATTTTATTGAATAGATAGAATTAAATCTCAAACTCACGGAAAGCAGACGTCTTCTTTACCAAATTACAGAGTATGAATAAATCATAAAGCAAAGTGATAATAATAATAATAATATTAAGTACAACTATGAGCATCTACTAGAAAGTACAATACTAATATAACACCTGTCTGGAATATAAAATATACAAGATATAATAACTAAATAAGATGGGGACTCCGTGTGTTGCGGATCGTAACATGGGATGCAGCTCACCACAAAGTCTCCTCAGCAGTTGCGCCTATGCGCCAAGATGTCCATCAAATGTACCTGTCTCAGTACCTGCACAATCAGTGCAGAAGTGTAGCATGAGTACGTAAATCAACACATACCCAGTAAGTATCTAGCATAACCCTGAAGAAATAGTGACGAGGGGTCGACATCCACACTTACTAGTGGTCCAATAAATCAAGTACAATAAAAGTAGACAAGTATGAAGCATGGCAAGTAAAATAGTGAAAACAGATATAGGTAGTAATACGATCCTCAGCTGAAGAGTAAACACAAAGTCCTCAAATACTGGATACTTCCTCAAATGGAATACGTAATGGTCAACACCAAATAAAATATCACATCTCAATCCAGGAAGACTCATAAGTACACTGACTCCTTATCACTTATTTCGCACGATTCTGCCGAGGCGAACGACCCGATCCCATAAGAGTATTTCATAGAACTGCCGAAGCGAACGGCTTGATCCCATAAGAGTGTGATGCATAATCTTTCCATGGCGAATGGCCCGATCCCATAAAAATATGTTACTCTGCCAATGCAAACGACCCGATCTTATAAGAGTGTGTTACATGATACCGCCGAGGCAAACGGCTCGATCCCATAAGAGTATTGCTGAGGCATTCAGCCCGATCCCATTAGAATATGAATCTTTGACGGGTAACTAGCCCCACTCACGAATATACGTGTGAGTTATAAAATTCAAGAAAAACTTTCAGATGAATACGCACAACGCGAAGAAATCCGTAAAGGGAAGTACAATTTTCACGGCTAATCAGGCAGTTCGTCAAATATCTAAAATAGCAAGTCCGATACTCTACGCGAGTCTAGTCTTATGCTAAATGTAAATTAAAGCATTTAAATAGGAAAGAATAACTCAAATTGTACAATTAAAGCATGGCGTGAGCCTAAGTCTATCCGGACATAATCAGGAATTCTAGCATACACACGGACACTCATCACCTCATATGTGGCATGTAGCACATAACAAATATAATACCTACAGGGTAAATTTTCCCTCACAAGGTTAAACAGGAGACTTACCTTGCTCCAAAATTTGATAACCGGTTCCAACACCTCTCTAGCACCTCAAACCAATGCCAAACGATTCGAAACTAGCAAAAGAACATGCAAACCAATCAAAACATACTCAATAACCTATAATTTATTATTTAGAAAAAATTCTCAACCCCGCACGAAAAGTCAACACAAGTCAACTCCCGCCCCGCGCGCCCGGATTTCTAAAATTTTCACGAATAAATATTATCTATAACTTATATAGTCTATATTTAGAAAATCATTCAATTTCATCCATGAATTGGCCCTCAAATCAAGGATTTACATTTCTCAACTTTAGGGCTCAAAATTCCAATTTCTACAATCCAATCACGGATAAAAATAATAATCAACGAAAATAATAATGGAAAAATATTAAAACACTGCCCAGGTGATTTTTATTTTTTTCCTTTTACCCCGACCCCCCCCCCCCCCCCGCACTGAGACGAGAACAATGCTGCAAAAATCACCTCAAACGGAGCTCTAAAACTCAAGATATACTTAAAATACTAAAATGCTTGGTCTACCCATTTAAAACACTGCCCATGTGACTTTTGTTCTTCGCCTTCACGGGATACCTTCGCGTTCGCGAAGAGTAATTCTTTTGTGTTGACCGTCAACCCAGAATTACTTCTTCATGTTAGCGGACCACTCACGTGTTCGCGAAGAACAAAAGTTCGCGACAGAAACAAGCAATCTTTCCCGACACGGAAATGGGCATTACTCTCTCATACGACCTCGGAATTCAACGATTCTTATTGCTATGGTTCCGTAATTATGATACGGGTCTAATGGTTCAATCTAATCATAAATTAAAGGTCGTTTATTTAATATGAGACCCTTTATGCCCAAAGAAATGACGCCAAAATATCAAATAAGAGCGCGACACAACCCAAACCCATCTGAAACACACTAGAGGCCCCCGGAACCCCGTCCAATCACACCAACAGTCCCAAAATATAACACAAACCTACTTGAGGCCTAAAATCACATCAAACAACATAAAAATTATGAATCTCACATAATTCAAGCCTAATGGACTAATGAACTTTTAAACTTCTAAAACGCATGCCGAACCATGCCAAATCAACCCGGAATTACCTCAAATTTTGCATGTAAGTCCCAAATGACACAACAGACCTATACCAACTCCCGAAAAAACAATCCAGACCCGATATCAACAAAGTCAATTCTCGGTTAAACCTATCAACCTTCCAAATCTTCAATCTTCCAACTTTCGCCAAAAAGCATCAAATCAACCTAAGGACCTCCAAATTGAGACATACGCCTAAGTCCAAAATTACCATCCGGGCCTAATGGAACCGTCAAAAATCCGATCCGAGGTCATTTACTCAAAAGTCAAACATTGATCAACTCTTCCAAATTAAAGCTCTCGAATTGAGAATTATTCTTTCAAACCAACTTTGATCTTCCCGAAAATATAATCTGACTATACGTGCAAGTCATAATACATAAAGTGAAGTTACTCAAGGTCTCAAACCGCCGAACGACATGCTAAATCTCAAAACGACTGGTCGGGTAGTTACATGAACACCCGATTCATCAAATTCATAAAGGCAACTGGAGCATTCGTCAAGCCAAATGACATCACTAAGAACTCGTAGTGACCATACCGAGTACGAAAAGCTATCTTAGGGACATCCGATGCCCTAATCTTCAATTATCCAGATCTCAAGTCAATCTTGGAAAATAACTTGGCACCCTAAAGCTGATCAAATAAGTCATCAATCCTCGGCAACGGATATTGATCTTGATAGTGACCTTGGTCAACTATCGATAATCTATACACATGCTCATCGTTCCATCCTTCTTCTTCACAAACAACATTGGTGCACCCCAAGGTGGGACACTAGGTCTAATGAATTCCTTATCAAGCAAATCCTACAACTGCTCCTTCAATTCTTTCAATTCAACTGGGGCCATATGGTACAGTGCGGTAGAAATGGGTTGAGTGCTCAGAACCAGATCAATGCTGAAGTCGATATCTCTGTTGGGTGGCATCCCCGGCAAATCTATAGGAAACACCCCTCGAAACTCGCCCACAACTATTACCAAATCCATGGAAGGAACCTCCGTACTAGGATCACAAATATAGGACAAATATGCCAGACATCTCTTCTCGATCATACGCTGAGCCTTCACATAAGAAATGACCCTACTAGTGAAATGACCAGGAGTCCTTCTCCACTCCAATCGAGGCAACCCCGGCATGGCTAAGGTCATAGTTTTGGCGTGAAAATCGAAGATAGCATGAAATATTGACAACCAGTCCATGCCCAAGATAACATCAAAGTCCACCATGCTGAGTAAAAGAAGATCTACCCTCGTCTCGTAACTCCCGATAGAGACTACACGAGAACAATAAACACGGTCTACCACAATAGAATCTCCCACAGGCACAGACACATAAACAGGAGCACTCAAAGAATCACAAGACACATCCAGATATGAAGCAAAATAGGATGACATATAGGAATAAGTAGAATCCGGATCAAATAAAATTGAGGCATCTCTATGGCAAACCGGAACAATACTTGTGATGACCACATCTGATGACTCTGCCTCAGGTCTAGCTGCAAATGCATAAAAATGAGGTCGAGCCCCACCACTCTAACTTCCACCTTAGGAGGCCTCTCCCTGGTTGACATCTACCTCTAATGGCCTGACCACCACCTCGAGCTGCCTGACCCCCGCCTCTAGCTGCCTGAGCGGGCGGTGGGGAAACTGGTTCCAGAACCATCGAATGAGTACTTTATCGTGGCATGTTGCCCAGTGATCTGGGACAAAACCTCGCGACGTGCCTCGGATCTCCACAATTATAACAAGTCCTCGGTTGATGTGACTGCTGACCTGGAACTGACCCTATCGACCTGAATCACACCCTGATAACTCTTAATCGGAGGTGACCTGACCGGAGCTGAAGGTGTATTGTAGGTTAGCTGCTGAAGATGAGACCCATAAGAATCACGACTACCCAAAGTACTATGAGATACCTGAAGCGCTGACTGAATCGGCCTGTGAGGATAGCCGCCTCTACCAAATAAACCCCTGCTTCTAGACGAAGCACCACTAAAATGACGATGCCTCTTCTCAGATACCGCCTCCCTACCCTGACCACGAATCCTCTCGATCAGTCTAGAAATCTCTACAACCCACTAGAAATAAATATCATCCCCAGTCTCTTTGGCCATCTGTAGCCTGATACCAAAAGTAAGGCCATTAGTGAATATCCTCACTCTCTCCCTCTAAGTAGGGAGTAAGACAACTGCATGGCGATCTAAATTCACGAATCTAGTCTCGTACTCAGTAATAGTCATGCTACCCTGCTAGAGGTGCTCAAACTAGCAACGGTACTCCTCTCTCAGAGTAAAAGGGATAAACTTCTCCAAGGATAGCTATAAAAACTGATTCCAAGTGAGTGGAGGTGAACCTACTGGTCTGGCTCGAACGTAATCCTTCCACCACCTCGTGGCGAAACCGTACATCTGAAATACTGCAAAGTCAACTCCATTGGACTCCACTATACCTATGTTGTGCAACACTTGGTGGCAATGGTCAATGAAATCCTGTGGGTCCTCAGAAGGTGTGCCACGAAAGCGAATATGAAATAACTTAGTGAACTTGTCGAATCTCTTCAACCTCTCTGATGACATAGCGGGACTCTCCATGGGTTGAGTAGCAATAACAGACTGAACTTCTCCAACTGCTGGGACCGCTGGAGTCTGATATAGGGGAGCCATATGGTCTGGAGTATGGGTAGCGGCAGTCTGGGCTCCTCCCCCAGCCTGAGAGATGGCTGGTGCTACAGGAAATCCATTGTCCTGGGCCACACTCTCCATAAGGTCCACTAAGCAAACTAGGGCGTCCTGAAGTATGGGAGTGGCTATGAACCCCTCGGAGACCTGAGTTGGTCCAACTGGTGCAGTTTGAAAAGCGATCTCCTCATCATGCTCGATCTGAGGCTCTGCAATGGGTGTTATTGCACGTGGTCTAGGCTAAGCTTTGCCTCTGCCTCGGCCCCAGCCCCTACCCCTAGTAGTGGCTACAACCTGGGGCTCTGACTCATGCCCGGTTGTGGATGTTGCATGTGTCCTCACCATCTGCGAGAGAACAAGAATAGAATGGTTCAAACTTCAGTGATAGAATAAAGTAGCACAATATAGAAAGAAAGAAGTGACATTTCCTAAAGCTCTATAGCCTCTAGAAGATAAGTACAGACATCTACGTACCAATCCTCCAGACTCTACTAAGCTTGATCATGACTCGTGAGACCTAGGCAACTTTTTTAGTGCTCTGATACCAACTTGTCACGACCCGGAATCCTAACCACAGGGTCGTGATGGTGCCTAACATCTACTTCCTAGGCAAACCAACGTTAGATAATCAATTAGCTATTTAAACAATTTAAAATAGAGTAATAACAATTATTAACGATTGGTGAAGCTGAAATACATAAGATAAATCCACAATATAACACGGTCTAGTTTAATCCTAGAAATCTGGAGTCACCAGTATATGAGAAACTAGAATACTACAAGTATGGTTTGAACAAAATACAATTGTTTGAAATGAAATAGCAGTAAATATAGAAAATAAAAGGGGACTTAGGTACTGTGAACGCCAGCAGCTCTACCTCAAGTCTCCGCTATAGATATGATCCGAGCAAAAGCACCGCTAGACATCGCTGGGACCAACACCAGAATCTGCACAAGAAGTGTAGAAGTGTAGCATGAGTATAACCAACCCAATATAATCCGTAAGTGTCGAGCGTAACCCCGACGAGGTAGTGACGAGGCTATGACAAGACACCTACTAAAATCTTGTACAGATATATACATAAAGCAACAAAAATAACAAGTAGAGCATTTAAAATAATAATGGGGAGGGAATATATAGAAAGGGAAGTAAGATAAGGATGACAAGTACAAAATCACCAAATAACATTTTGCCGAAATAAACAACAATGCAACCGATAAAATCACCAATCCAAAAATCAAATAAAGCAATGAAATTAACAATGGAACGTCATCACCCTTTGTGATTTTACTCTCATCCTCACCATATAATATCATAAATGCAATGGCACGGCATCACCCTTTGTGTTTTTACTCTCATCCTCACCATATACCATTGATATGATAAATGAAATGGTACGACATCACCCTTCGTGCTTTACTCTCATCCTCATATGATTGAATAAGTGATAATAAGGCAATCAAGTGCACGACATCACCCTTCGTGCTTTAGTTCTTACAGTCTCTCAATCAATGATAGTAATATGCAAATTAGGCACGGCAACCCTTTCGTGCATTTCACTCTTCCTCAGCAAACAACAACAATAATCCAAAGTAGCAATGCAAGGTGCAAAACAAATTTCACTTCAATTATAGTGTCATGATAAACAAACTCAACTTCAATATCCTAACAACTCCAAAATAAATAATAAAAACGAAGGTGGACAATTAAAGAAATAATAATCTAACTAAGTAATGGAAAGCATAATCAATGGAACAATATGTAAAATAAATAATTTTCACCTGCATGCTTTAACCCAATGACAATGCATATATACTCGTGTCACGACCCCAATTTCCCTAAGTAGGATATCGTAATTGCACCTAGTCTCTACGACTAGGTAAGCCTAACAGTTAATAATAACCTGATAGAAATAATTAACAAAATACTAAAACAAGGCTGAATAACTAATGTAAACTTCCGAAAATATAATCAACAACAATACACTCCCCAAGACCGGTGGAAATGAGTCATAAGATCTACAGAGTCATACTAGAGTGCCAACTAGATCATTGTCTGGATGAAAATACAACAGTAGTAAAAGTAAAGGATAGAAACTCTGAGGCATGCAGACATACCTTGAAGTCTACGTAAAGCAGCTAACAGATGATCACTAACGACCGGCATGAGGAGACGTACCTGGATCTGCACAAAAAGATGTGCAGAAGCATAGTATGAGTACACCACAATTGTACCCAGTAAGTATCAAGCCTAACCTCAGTAGAGTAGTGACGAGGCCAGGTCAAGACACCTACTAGGATATAAATAAACAGTATGAAAACGTAATAAGGATAAATAATGAAAAAAAGAGAAATAACTGGTACGAAACAGTTAAAAGCATGATCTAATACCGGAATTGTAAGCACGGAAATAACAAGAAATCAGTTAAAGAGAAGCACAATGATCATATGCGGACAATAACTGACAAAAACAAGGAAGAACAAAACAACAAGAATCACAACGAGGTACCGTCTCGTGTACAATAAGAAATACCACCGAGGTACCGCCTCGTGTATATATATCAAGAATCACAACCGAGGCACCGCCTCGTATTCACAGTTAACAACCTCAATCACAATTTTTCCTTATACCGCCGTGTGAGCCTTATATTTGAAATAGGTTTTGAAAACAGTTTTTCCGAAATAGCTACACGCACTTTAGCCCACCTTATGACACCGCGTGGCTTCACGTAGTTCCCCTACAAGCAACACGCACATAAGCCCCACCTTATACCGCCGCATGCACATTAATCCCAAGCTTTATACCACCACATGCGCGTCAATATCATATACAATAATAATTTGCACCACAATCAACAAGTACCCATATATTACAACTTGCCAACAATTAACAAAATCAATATTTCCACAACAATAGCCCACGGCTCCACCACAATGTATACAAGAATATCAACAATAACAATGAATTTAAAATTCTCAACAAGAAAGATATCTCAACAATTATCAACTTTGCTTTAAAATGATACGGCTTCCATAACTTCAACACCAATAACTCAACAATGAGAAAGATAACATGTAACTACGAACTAAATATAAATAGCTCACAGTGGAAGGAGTAACATGACTTCAAATGAGAATAATAGCAAAGAAAGAGATAATTGATAACAATGACTTCAAATAATGATAATTAACAATGAAAGTGATAACATGTACAATGACTTCAAGTAATGATAATCAACAATGAAGGAGATGACATGTATCAAAAAAAAGGGCAAAAAGTTCAACTAAAGCATGAGAGCAGATTATCAAGTTGGATGTAGAACAAGTGTTAAACAAGTCAATTGAGGCATGTAAGGATAGACTAACACAAATAAGAATAGATTGACTATGAGAATTTAGAACATAATATGGCATTTCAATTAAAGCATGGAAATAGTCTAAGTAGCCTAAAGCGGTCAAATACCATGTGCAACCTGCGTACCCACTCGTCACCTTGCATACAAGGCTTTCACATAGCACAACAGACACAATCAATCCCAAATCCTAAGGGAACTTCCTAAGGGGTAGTTCCCCTACACAAAGTTAGGCAAGATACTTACCTCAACTAGGCCAATTCAACTCTCGGAAATAGCTTTTCCCCTAAACTTCGCCTCAACACGGCTCACATCTAACTAAAATAAACTTAATATCATCAACAATGCAAGGAAAATCAATTACAATAGAAAAAGCCATGATCTTTATACTTTTCCCCAAAAAGTCAACAAAAGTTGACCCGGAGCCCGTCTGGTCAAAACCCGAGTCCAATGGTAGATTTCGACTACCCATGACCCCATGAGTTCATATATGTGATTAGGTTCATAATCTGAATCCAAATCGACTCTCAAAACTCAAATTCTTATTTTTCAAAAACTTGACAAAGTGTCACAAAATTTCACTTTGATTCATATGATTTTGATGTAAAAATATAAGAAATATTGATGAAAAATTATAAGAAATAGATATGAATCACTTACCCAAAGTTTGTAGGTCAAAATCCCCTCTCCAAATCGCCTCCTACCGAGTCTAGGGTTCAAAAAATGAGAGAATGGTTTCAAAAATCCCATCTCACAGCCCTTTGTACCACCGCAGATGTCGCATTTGGGACACTGGGTTTGCATTTGAGAATCCTCGCAATTGCAGACCAGGGCTCGCATTTGCGAACCCTGACAGCCTCAGAAATTATCGCAATTGTGAAACTAGACCTAACCGCAAAAGCGAACAATTGTTCGCAATTGCAAACATAGCCAAAATCCTGCTGCCTTCGCAAATGCGAAGGGGAAGTCATAATTGCAACATTTGTGCCTCCATTGTTGCCATCGCAATTGCGATGCTGGTGCTCGCAATTGCGATAACTGAGCACCAGCAATCAAATTTCAGTTCAAACCAATTCTGAAACATGTCTGAAACTCATCTGAGCCCTCGGAGCTCCAAACCAAACATCCACACAAGTCTATAAACATCATACGAACTCACTCTCGTGGTCAAAATACAAAAATAACATCTAAAACTACGAATCGAACACTAAAACGCATGAATTTCAAAGTTAAGTTCAAGAATTTCTAAAATTACAACTAAACATCTGAATCCTATCAAATCAACACCAAACGACACCAAATTTTGCAGGCAAGTTCTAAATACCATAACAGGCCTATTCCAAGTCCCAAAATAAAATTCCGAGCTTGTTAGCTAAAAGTCAACCTACGGTTAAACCTTTCAACTTCAAATTGCCAAATTTCAGCAAAACAACACAAATCAACCTACGGACTTTTGAAATCAATTCGGGGCATACGCCTAAATCCGAAATCACGATATGAAGCTATTGGAACCATCAAAACACAGTTCTAGGGTGGTTTTAACAAATGTCAAAGTTTGGTCAACATTTTTAATTTAAACTTCTAAGTCAAGGATCAAAGGGTCCAAATCAACCTGAAAGCTTCCCAGAACGAAACTAATCAACCCCGCAAGTCATAAAATCATAAACACACATGTTTGAAGCATAAAAATGGGTAACGGGGTGCAATTACACAAAAGAGACCGATCGAGTTGTTACATAACAAACGTTTGTCCTCGAACGTGCATAAGGACATACCTGAAGTGGTGAATAGATGAGGATAATGACTCTGCATGTCATGCTCGGTCTCCCAGGTCGCCCCCTCGACCGGATGACCCCTCCATTGAACCTTCACTGAAGCAATGTTCTTTTATCTCAACTTTCGGACATGTTTGTCCAGGATAGCCATAGGCTCCTCGATATAAGTCAAATCCTCGTCCAATTGGATTGTGCTGAAGTCTAAAACATGAGACAAATCACCATAATACTTCTGGAGCATAGAAACATGAAACAACGGATGAACCACAAACAAACTATGTGGAAATGCAAGCTTGTAGGCCACATCACCAATCCTCTCAAGGATCTCAAAAGGTCTAATATACCTAGGGCTCAACTTGCCCTTCTCTCCGAACCTTATTACACCCTTCATGGGTGAAACCCGGAGCAAGACTCGCTCTCCAACCATGAATGCAACATTGCGAACCTTCCGATCCACATAGCTATTCTATCTAGATTGGGTTATACGAAACCGATCCTGGATCATCTTGACCTTCTCCAAGGCATCTCGAACCAAATCTGTGCCTAATAGCTTAGCCTCTCCCGGCTCAAACCAACCAACTGGAGAACGACACCGTCTTCAGGTCCTCATAAGGAGCCATCTGAATACTCGATTGGTAGCTGTTGTTATAGGCAAACTCCGCAAGCGGCAAAAATTGATCCCAAAAGCCCCCGAAATCCATAACGCAAGCACAAAGCATATCCTCAAATATCTGAATAGTGCGTTTATACTGTCCATTTGTCTAAGGGTGAAATGATGTACTCAATAAAACTCGTGTGCCTAGCTCACGTTGTACAGCTCTCCAGAAATGCGATGTGAACTAAGTACCCCTGTCAGAGATGATGGATACCAGTATGCCATGAAGTCGGACAATCTCGCGGATATAAACCTGAGCCAGCTGCTCTGAAGAATAGGTAGTCACCACCAGAATGAAATGAGCCGACTTGGTCAACCTGTCCACAATCACCCATAGCGCGTCAAATTTCTTCTGAGTCCGTGGGAGCCCAACAACGACGTCCATGGTGACACGCTCTCATTTCCACTCGGGAATCTCGAGTCACCGAAGCAAACTGCCCGACCGTTGATGCTCGTACTTCACCTACTGACAATTTAGGCATCGAGCTACATACTCCACTATGTCTTTCTTCATTCTTCTCCACCAATAGTGCTGCCTAAAATTCTGATACGTCTTAGCGTCACCCGGATGAATGGAGTACCACGAACCGTGGGCCTCCTAAAGAATCAACTCACGCAAACCATCCACTTTAGGCATACATATCCGACCCTGCATCCGCAACACACCATCATCCCCAATAGAAATCTCCTTGGCATCGCCGTGCTAAACCGTGTCCTTAAGGACAAGAAAATGGGGGTCATCGTACTGACGCTCTCTGATACAATCATATAGAGAAGATCGAGAAACCACGCAATCAAGAACTCGACTAGGCTCCAAAACATCCAATCTAACAAACTGGTTGGCTAAGTCCGAACATCCAATGCTTATGGCCTCTCTGATGCTGGTAGATATGCTAAACTACCCAAACTCTCTGCCTTTCGGCTCAAGGCATCGGCCACCACATTAGCCTTCCCGGGATGATATAGGATGGTGATATCATAGTCCTTAAGAAACTCTAACCATCCCCGTTTCCGCAAGTTAAGATCTTTCTGTTTGAACAGGTGCTGCAGACTCCGGTGGTCAGTGAAGACCTCACAAGGGACATCATATAAATAGTGTCGCCAAATCTTCAAGGCATGAACAATAGCTGCCATTTCCAAGTCGTGGACCGTATAATTCTTCTCATGGGTCTTCAACTGTCAAGACGCATAGGCAATCACCCTACCGTCTTGCATCAACACCGTGCCAAGGCCAATACGTGATGCATCGCAATACACAGTATAAGACCCCGAGCCCATAAGTAATACCAACATTAGGGATGTAGTCAAAGAAGTCTTGAGCTTTTGAAAGCTCGCCTCACACTTCTCGGACCATTTGAAAGGAGCACTGTTCTGGGTCAATCTGTTCATAGGTGCAGCAATAGATGAGAAACCCTTTGCGAAACAACGATAATACCCGACTAAACAAGGAAACTCTGGATCTCAGTAGCTGAAGACGGTTTGGGCCAACTTTGCACTGCTTCAATCTTTTTCGGATCTACCTTGATCCCCTCACTCGACACCACATGACCCCAAAAATACCACCGAATCAAGCCAGAATTCACACTTTGAGAATTTTGCATACAACTTCTTCTCTCTCAAAGTCTGGAGCACGATCTTCAAATGCTGCTCATGATATTCTCGGCTGCGGGAGTACACCAAGATGTAATTAATAAACACAATGATGAACGAATCAAGATAAGGCTAGAATACACTATTCATCAGGTGCATAAATGTTGTTGGGGCATTGCTCAGCCCAAATGACAATATAAGAAACTCGTAGAGACCATACCTAGTCCTAAAGGCAATCTTCGGAATATCTGGATTCCGAATCTTCAGCTGATGATAACTTGACCGCAAATCAATCTTCGAGAACACTCTGGCACGCTGTAGCTGATCAAATAAGTTATCAATGTGTGGCAATGGATACATGTTCTTCACTGTAACCTTGTTCAACTGTTGATAATCAATACACATGCGCATAGAACCATCCTTCTTCTTCACAAACAAGACCGGAGTACCCTAAGGCGACACACTAAGCCGAATAAAGCCCTTATCGAGCAACTCCTACAACTGCTCTTTTAACTTATTCAGCTCCGCTGGGGCCATATGATATGGTGGAATAGCAATGGGCGGAGTGCCCGATAACAAGTCAATACCAAAATTGATATCCCTATCGGGCAGCATGCTCGAAAGATCTGCTGGAAATACATCTGGAAAGTCTCTCACTACCGGAACTGACTCAACGGTAAGAGTATCAGCACTGACATCTCTCACAAAGTCTAGATAAGCATCACTCCTTCTAAACCATCTGCCGAGCCTTTAGAAATAACACAACCTTGCTAGGAACATAATCCAAAGCACCCCTCCACTCTAACTATGGCAACATTGACATAGCCAATGTCACAGTCTTGGCATGATAATCCAGAATAGCATGATTGGTCGACAACCAGTCCATGCCAAAGATAACATCAAAGTCTACCATACTAAGTAAAACTAAATCAACTCTGGTCTCAAAACCATCAATAACAACTATACACAACCGACACACACTGTCCACAACAATAGAATCTCCCACAGGCATGGACACATAAACAGGAAAACTTAAAGAATCACGAGATATATCCAAATACGGAGCAAAGAAAGATGATACATACGAATAAGTGAATCCCAGATCAAATAAGACTAATGCATCTCTATAGCAAACCGGAACCATACCTGTAATGACTGAGTCTGAAGCAACTGCCTCCGTCCTACCCGAAAAAGCATAGAATATGACATGGTCTCCCCCTCTAGGTCAACCTCTACCCGCCTATCCCCCACCCCTAGCTGGTTGTGCGGGTGGAGTGGCAACTGGGGCAGCAACCATGGCCTGAGAAGTCTCTGGACCTAACTGAATCTGTGGAGCCTGAGTAGCCTGTGGAGGTGCACCCTTCCTGAGTCGGTGGCAGTCTCTAACCATGTGACGGGTATCACCACACTCAAAGCAAGCTCTCGGTGGGCGTGGATACTGGGGCTATCTTGAGCCTAGTTGGCTGGACTGATCGTTGATGGCACCCCATGCAGGATGCGCATTAGAAAGCGGTTGAGCAAAGTGTGAAACTAGAGATCTCGGAACAACTATAGCACCACTAGAAGTTGGAAGTGTTGAATAAACTGGACGGCTCGCATAGCCTCTACAATGACGGGTTGTAGCTGAAATGTGACCACCACTAAATCCTCCCGTACCTCGAGGCCTCTTGGCCTCCCTGTACTCTCTCTCACGGTCTCGCATACCCTCCAACCTCCGTGCAATCTCTACCACCTGCTGATATGGGGTATCTGTCTCTAACTCTCGAGCCATGCTGAATCTAATACCATAGTTAAGCCCCTCGATTAACCGACGGACTCGCTCTCTGACTGTAGAAACCAAGGCAGGTGCATGTATGGATAAGTCACTGAATCAGACAACATACTCCGACACTGTCATAGTACCCTGGCACAGCTTCTCAAACTTCGTGTGCCATGAATCCCTAAGGGTCTGGGGAACAAACTCTCTCAAGAATAACTCTAAAAACCGAGTCCATGTAAGTGAAGTTGCATCGGCTGGGCTATCCTCCTCATACACCTGCCACCACTGATATGCCGCTCCGAACAACTGGAAAGTAGTGAAAGCAACCCCACTCATCTCCACAATACCCATGGTGCAGAGAATACAATGGAACTCCTCAAGAAAACCATGTGCATCCTCTGAAGCTAAACTACTGAAAGTAAGAGACTGATACTTCTTGAATCTCTCAAGTCTAAGCTGCTCCTCCTCAGATGTTGCTGCCCAAACCGCGGGCCGAACCGGAACATCAGGCTGTACTGGTATAACCTCTGGGACCTGAACAACATGGACTCGCTGCTCTGGGGTATAGACCTGCTGCTCTGGAGTACGGGCCGCATGAGTCTAAGCTCCTCACCCAGCCAGAGATATGGCTGGTGCAAGTGGAATCAACCCCGCCAGAGCTAGAGTACCAAACATGCTCAAGAACTGTGCGAGGGTCTCCTGAAGTGTTGGGGTGGCAACAGGCGCCTCGGGTGCCTATCCCCCAACTGGATCTACTGGTGGTTCCTTTATCGCAGCTCGGGCAGGTGCTCCAACTGCAACACGTGCCCCTCCTCAGCCTATGCACCGGCCCCGGCCTCTCGCGGTTCTAGAAGGGAGCGCAGGTTTCTGATCGATGGATCCAGCAGTGCGTGTCCTCACTATCTATGAGAGAATAGAAAGTCAAAGATTCAGTTTTCGAAGTCAACAAATTCGCACGATAAGGAATCAAAGAAGTGAAGTTTTCCTAACAGTTCTGTAGCCTCTCGAAGATAAGTACAGATGTCTCAGTACCGATCCGCAGGATTCTACTAAACCTGCTTATGACTTGTAACACCTATGAACCTAGAGCTCTGATACCAACTTGTCACAACCCCAATTTTCCTCTGTAGGATGTCGTGATGGCACCTAGTCTCTATGACTAGGTAAGCTTAATAGTTACTACCTCCGATCCACAATAAAAGACCATTTTACCTTTTTATTTTAGTCCAAAATAAGTGTCCATTTACCTAATCAAGAAGGAATTAATTTTATTTTTTCAAAATTTTTCCTTATTTACATAATCCAATGTATCAAGGTAACAGTTAATTAAGGTTAATTTAGTAAATACATCTTTTTTCCTCTAGGAGTTCGTATTTCTTTAATGGGTATGGCAAAGGTAAAATGGTCACTTATTGTGGATGGGAGGGAGTAATAATAACCTGATAGAAATAATTAACAAAAATACTAAAACAAGGCTGAATAATTGATGTAAACTTCCGAAAACATAATCAACAACAATACACTCCCCAAGACCGGTGGAAATGAGTCATAAGCTCTATAGAGTCATACTAGAGTGCCTACTACATCACTATCTGAATGAAAATACAATAGTAGTAAGAGTAAAGGAAGGTGACTCTGAGGCCTAGCAACTAACAGATGATCATTAACCACCGGCACGAGCAGACGTACCTGGATCTGCACAAAATAATGTCCATAAGCATAGTATGAGTACACCACAATGGTACCCAGTAAGTATTAAGTCTAACCTCGGTAGAGTAGTGATAAGGCCATCACAATGATCATTTACGGATAATAACTGACAAAAACAAGGAAGAACAAAACAACAAGAATCACAACGAGGTACCGCCTCATGTACAATAAGAATCACCACTGAGGTACCGCCTCGTGTATATATATCAAGAATCACAACCGAGGTACTGCCTCGTATTCACAATTCACAATCTTTCCTTATACCGTCGCGTGAGCCTTACATTTGAAATAGGTTTTGAAAACAGTTTTTTCGAAATAGCTACAAACACTTTAGCGCACCTTATGACGCCGCGTGTCTTCACGCAGTTCCCCTACAAGCAACACGCACATAAGTCCCACCTTATACCGCCGCATGAACATTGACCCCAACCCTTATACAGCCGCATGTGCGTAAATATCACATTACAATAATAATTTGCACCACAAGTGCCCACATATCACAACTTGCCAACAATCAACAATATCAATATTTCCACAACAATAGCCCAAGGCTCCATCATAACGTGTACAAGAATATCAATAATAACAATGAATGTAAAATTCTCAATAAGAAAGATACTCAATAATTATCAACATTGCTTCAAAATGATACGGGTTCCACAACTTCAACACCAATAACTCAACAATGAGAAAGATAATGTGTAACTACAAACTAAATAAAATAACTCACAACGGAAGGAGTAACATGACTTCAAATGAGAATAATAGAAACGCAAGAGATAACTAGTAACAATGACTTCAAATAATGATAATTAATAATCTAAATCACGCCTCCACACGGCTCAAATCTAACCAAAATCGACTTAATATCATCAATAATGCAAGAAAAATTAATTACAATAGAAAAAGCTATGATCTTTATAATATTTCTCAAAAAATCAACAAAAGTCAACCTGGAACCCACCCGATCAAAATTCGGGTCCAATAGTAGATTCTGACTATCAATGACCCCACGATTTCATATATGTGATTAGTTTCATAATTCGAGGCCAAATCGACTTTCAAAACTCATATTCTTATTTTTCAAACACTCGAGAAAGTTTCACAATTTTCACTTTGATTCATATGATTTTGATGTTAAAATCTAAGATATATTGATGGAATATTATTAGAATCACTTACCCAAAGTTTGTAGGTAAAACTTCCCTCTCCAAATCGCCTCCTACCGAGTCTAGGGTTCAAAAATGAGATAATATTTTTAAAAATCCCGTCTCCCAACCCTTTGTACCAATTGCATATGTCGCGTTTGCGACACATGGTTCGTATTTGCGGACCAGGACTCGCATTTGCGAACCCTGACAGCCTCAGAAATTTTTGCAATTACGAAGCTGCACCAAACCGTAAAACGAACAATTGTTCGCAATTGCGAACATAGCCAAAATTCTGCTGCTTTCGCAAATGCGAAAGGGAAGTCCCAATTGCGACATATGTGCCCCCACTGTTGCCTTCGCAATTGCGATGCTTGCGATAACTGAGCACCAGCAACACAACTGTCAAATTTTAGTTCAAACCATTCTGAAAATGTCCGAACACCACCAGCAACAATCACACAAGTCTAAAAACATCATACGAACTCGCTCGCACGATCAAAACACAAAAATAACATCTAAAACTACGAATCGAACACTAAAACGCATGAATTGAAGTAAAGTTCAAGAATTTGTAAAATTACAACTAAACGTCTGAATCCTATCAAATCAACTCCAAACGACACCAAATTTTGCAGAAAAGTTCTAAATATCATAACAGAACTATTCCAACTCCCAAAATCAAATTTCGAGCTCGATAGCTAAAAGTCAACCTACGGTCAAACCTTTCAACTTCAAATTGCTAAATTTCGATAAAACAACACAAATCAACCTACGGACTTCCGAAATCACGATACGAAACTATCATAGCCATCAAAACACAGTTCTGGAGTCGTTTTTACAAAAGTCAAAGTTTGGTCAATATTTGTAATTTAAACTTCTAAGTCAAGGATCAATGGGTCCAAATCAACCCGAAAGCTTTCCGAAACAAAACTAATCAACCCCGCAAGTCATAAAATTATAAACACATATGTTTGAAGCATAAAAAGGGGTAATGGGGTGCAATTACATAAAATGACCGGTCGAATCGTTACAACTCATCACCTTACATATACACCGTCCCCACTCATAATTCACATAGCAAATAGTCCAACAAGTGTTAATTCCCTCAAGTTAAAGTTAACCAAGACACTTACCTCTTTCGTAACCAAATCATGCTCAACCATGGCTTTTCCTTTAGAATTAGCCTCCAAACCAATAAAATTCAGCCAAATATAGTTCAAATAATTTAAAATAAGCCTTAGAAACTACCCACGAATGAAAAAGATTCAATCTTTAATGAATTTGAACAAAGTCAACAAAAGTTAACCCCGAGCTCACTTGGTCAAAACCCGAGATTCAGATCAAAACCCGAATACCCATTCATCCTCGAGCTCGATTATGTGATTTGTTTCGAAATACGACCTCAATTTGAGGTCTAAATCCCGATTTTATAAAATTCCTAATTTCTACCCAAAACACCTAATTTCTACCATGAAATCCATAGATTAAAAGTTAAAATTAATGTGTGATTACGGAAATACATCAAAACTAGTTAAAATTCACTAACCAATGAAGTAGGGATGAAAATCTCTTCAAAATCTCCTCTAGGTCGAGCTCTAGCTTTCAAAAATGGTGAAAAGTGACAAAATCCCGACTTTCAGCTTTTAAATAGCTGAGCATCAGGTGTTCTTTGCATTCGCGAAGCACCTGACGCATTTGCGAAGAGCAGTGGTCAATTGACCTTCGCGTTCGCGAAGTCCTCCCCGCGTTCGTGAAGGCATCCCCAACCAAGCCTTCGCGTTCGTGACCCGCTAGTCGTGTTCGCAAAGAAGGGCCATCTTGTCCTCCCCTAGATCTCCCCAAAGCATCGTGTTTGCGAAGGGTAAGCCCCTCAATGCTTCGTGTTTGCGACCTACCGCTCGCGTTCGCGAAGAGTAACCAGCCCCCAACTCAAGTTTCCCCTTCGCAATCGCGAAGCATTGTGCAGCAGAAGGAAACCAACAGTCTCCTAATTCCGAAAATGGACCTATCTGAAACTCACCCGAGGCCCTTGGGCTCTAAACCGAATATGCACACAAATGTAATAACATAATACGAACTCGCTCGCTCGATCAAATTACCAAAATAACATCTGGAACCACGAATCGAACATCAAAACACATGAAATTCAAAACGAAACTCAAGAGTAGCTAGAAACACAACCAAGCGTCTGATTCCTATCAAACCAACTCGGAATCACACCAAATTTTGCAGACAAGTTTCAAATAGCAAAACGGACTTATTCCAAAATCAAAATCCGAAATCGATAATCATAAATTAAACCTATGGTCAAACCTAAGGAATTTCTAAATATTTAAATTGCCAACTTTCGGCAAAACAAGCCAAATCAACCTAGGGACCTCTGAATTCAATTTCGGACATACTCCCAACACTAAAATCACAATATGAACCTACCGAAATCGTCAAAATACCGATCCGGGGTCATTTACCTAAAATATTGATCATGGTCAACTCTAACCTCATTTTTAGTTAAAATTTTTATTTTCTTCAAAACTTCACTTAAAAGCTTTTCGAAAAGTGATACGTACCACGCACGTAAATCAAAAAACATAAAATGAAGTTATGTTAGGTCTTTCATGAAAATTAAGTTAAGTGCTCAAAATGACCTATCGGGTCGTCACAATGATCCCGAACGTCCGCTTGTCAGCACCAAAACTATAAAGAAATAAAAATTATAAAAAGAAAAAGAAAAATAATACATTGACTTCGAATAGAATCAGAATAGGCATAATTTAGCATTTAAACCTGTAACTGTTCTTCAATTGCAAATGTTCAGATCGTGGCTGCTGAATGGTAAGAAATTACTTCAGTGCTCTTTCAAGTTCAGCAAGTGCCGCAATATGGAAAACAAAGCTTGGATTTTGAAGAAGAAGAAGGGATGGGACTTTTTAGGAGTTAAAGCTCAATTTTGGGGGAAGCTAGCTTTGACTCATCAGCGATGAGGAAAGGAGTTTTACGCTTAATTGGAGAGTTTTAAGTTTACCCTAGAAGTTTTTAAAATCTTAAAACGGCCCACAACCAAACTTATCTTCTCGTAGAATTCTTTTTGGGCTAAAAAAAAAAAATAAAGGCACAAAAAACGAAATAAAGACTACAGGAGTTGGGGACAAATGGAAATAAAGCTCTTGTTTTTCATTATTTAAATTTTACGATTGACATCATTAGTGAGGTACCTATATTATTATTCTCGTTTTATATTTCTCACAAAAATCGTATAATAAATTTTTAGAATCTATTTTTTAGTATCTTCAATAGTCCAAGTCTTATTTTTTATCTTTCTCATCATTTGATTTCTGCAAAAAATACTTAAGTTTTCGATAAGTTTTATTATTCTCTGTAGAAAGAAAAAAAAATATTTTTTCTATAAAAAAACAAGAGTTGAAGAGTACTATTTAATAAAACTATATTGCGCATTCTTTTTTTCCTTCTTTTTTCCTCAAGTTTCAAGTGTTTCAACAAGTATATTAGAACATCAAAAATTATTTCGATATCAAGTTATCAACTTCTTAAATCTGTTTCTATTATCTAAGATCAACAATATCTTAAGAGAGATTAAATTATTTATAAAAGAAATTATTAACAACTTTACATCTTAAAAAGCTAGAAAAATAGACTTCAATTAAAAATATAGATGAATTGATTTTTGTTGAAAGACTCTAGAATAAAAATTGGCTTTAGGCCACCAATCTTCTCGAGCCGCCCTGCTCACATCCTAGATTTTTATTACATATCATGAGATTCAATTATTCTACATGTGTCTTACATGACCTTTTGATTAAAGGTCTTCGAAGTTTGGTAAGGTTCTTAGGATAGCAAACATACCATTATATTATATACATACTGCATACATGTTCTTAATCTCATTACTCCTACTACTTGCACAGTAAAAAAAAAACCTTGCTTCAACATGTCATATTTAATATGTACTTCTTTAGAGAACTTGTAAAGTTAACATTTAAAGGGTAGCATCCATTTCACGCCCTGTCAAATGCATATACATTGGTGTAAAAACTAACATTTAATATTTCAAGGAAATAAGGAGCGTAATAATGCTACCCACAGTACTCGAATATAGAACACTGGACATCTGTTTGATCTCCTCATATGCTTTTAGTGACATGTCTACAGACAACTTGAATTGCGAAGCAAAAGGAACAGATATAGGTTGAGAACCTACTATATTAATCTCTATAGGACCTTCTCAATAAAGGATTGTTGAGACAATATCAGCTTCCCAATCATTCTATTTCGAGTAATCACCATCTCCAATATTCTTTGCAGCACCCAATTCCTTCAACTCAAACTCCTCACCTAGATGCTTTTTCAATTGGACAATATGTGACATGCTTTTAACGGTAATAAGCATGTCATCCACTTATAACAGTGTATACGGTCGAAATGGATTTCATCCTTGACATATCTGGTACGGTTCGAAGGGTGGTGTATCGAAGCAAGATCCCGAAGGGGGGCACGAACTATCCTAGAGACCGGGGAGGCCGGTCCGTGTTGAAATCGATATCATAATCAAACTCAAACAAGAATCGAACTATGGCGCGGGTAGATCTACCGTGCTGATAATCCAAAAACCAACCTACATCGACCTGGAAACCATCTAAGGGCTCGAACCAGGATCGGGCTCGAACCAAGATCACGAGTTCGAGCCGAAATCAAGTTCGAACCAAAATCGAGGATTCTAAGCAAGATCGAGCTCGCAGACAAAAGCCGTTGTAATCCCACTAGAGGGAATCTTGGCAGAAATTATGAAAAAGCTGATTTATCATGGGTCTCCCACTAAATATTTATTTTATTATACTTGGAGCCAAACCCTTTCACTATAAAAGGGCTGGTTTATCATTCTTGTAGGGCACCTTTTGGAGGACTTAGACTATCAAAAACTGTATTATTTCCTCTATAAGCAAGAGAGATCTTTCTAGTTTCTGAGATTGATTCTATTTTGTTAAATCCTAAATTCACTATTCATAACTGATTCTCCTGGATTACATTTTCTCCAACCTATATTCGTCCTTTTATTTATCCTAGCATTCTGTATTAAGTTGTACCATATATCTTCGGAACTGCGTATAAATTCAACTATATCTATTTTTCGGGTAAACAGTTTGGCGCCCACCATGGGGCCGAGGATAACAGTGGTCACTTATTTCCGAAAACATCTTCAATTCAGGTTCGGCTACGAATAGCCACCGACCGAATGGCTTCACCAACTGATTACGAAGCTGACCTTCAAGATGAAACCAACAACTTGGCACTACCCGAGATTCGAGCCGAAATACCACTAGATGTCAATTCACAAATTGCTTTGAAAGCAAACCAGCGTTCCGAACCGGAAAGAAGCATTCAGGGCGGTGCTCGATCCGTAGCCCAAGACACCCAAAACCCAGAGGAGATCGGGGTCAGCTTACGCATGATCTTTGAGATGTTGCAAGCCCAGCAATTAGCGATAGCTCGGCTACAGAGCCAAACTCAACCACAAAGCAGGCCGGTTTCCAATCCACTTCGAGAGGTCCGGCAGGGGTTACTTCGAGAGGTTAGCCCCAGAACAGAGCCTGCCATAGTAAAATCTAACGGGCAGGAATCGGGGACTACTCCCGGAATTACTAAATTGCTCGAGAAACTCACAAAATGAGTCGAAGCCAATGACAAGAGGATGGAAACATATAATGCCAGGGTCGATCAAATCCCGGGGGCTCCACCAATGGTAAAAGGGCTTAATTCAAAATAATTCATACAAAAGCCTTTTTCATCGAGTGCGGCACCGAAGCCAATTCCCAAAAAGTTTCGCATGCCCGAAATTCCCAAATATAACGGTACGACCGATCCTAACGAACATGTCACATCTTACACGTGTGCCATAAAAGGCAACGATTTGGAAGATGATGAGATCGAATCCGTGCTATTGAAAAAGTTCGGGGAAACCCTCTCGAAAGGAGCTATGATTTGGTACCACCAAATTCCATCGATTCTTTTGCCATGTTAGCAGATTCGTTCGTAAAAGCGCATGCTGGAGACATAAAGGTTGCAACGAGAAAATCAGACCTCTTCAAAGTAAAGCAAAGGTAGGGAGAGATGCTGAGGGAATTCGTATCCCAATTTCAAATGGAACGCATGGAATTACCCCCGGTCACCGACGACTAGGCCATACAAGCTTTCACCCAAGGGTTGAACGAGCTAAGTTCGACAGCATCACATCGGCTGAAGCAAAATTTGATTGAGTATCCGGCGGTAACTTGGGCAGATGTGCACAACCGATATCAATCAAAAATTAGGGTCGAGGATGATCAGTCAGGGACCCCGTACGGACCTGTTCATCAGAACAGGGCAGTTATTAATCAAAAGCAGATCGACAGAGAGCAAAGGTCAAACAGAGACCGATATCGATCGTACGTCACCGATCAAGTAAACAATGGTTCAACATGCAGCGTAGTTCGGAACAGTCAAAAAATTGATCGGGGACAAAATTCTCGGGGGCTTATAAGTAAGAGTGGCTTCGACAAATATGCTGAGCCTATAGAAGCACCTCGATTATCATAATATAACTTCAGCATTGGCGCATCCGCTCTCGTGTCGGCCATTGGACGCATCGAAGACACTAAATAGCCTCGACCAATGCAAACCAATCCCGCCCAGAGAAATCCCAATCAAACGTGCGAATATCACGGTACCCATGGCCACAGGACGGAAGATTGCAAGCAACTAAGAGAGGAAATAGCTCGCCTATTTAACAAAGGGCATCTTCGGGAGTTTCTGAGTGATAGGGCAAAGAGCCATTTTAGAAGTAGGGATTTCAGCAAGCAAAATGAGCAAGAAGAACCACAGCACGTTATCCACATGATCTTCGGAGGCACCGATACCCCCCGGGGACCGATGCTTAAGCGCACTAAAACATCGATGGTGAGGGAAAAGCGATCTCGGACTCAAGATTATGCACCCATGGGGACTTTGTCCTTCGGTGATGAAGATGCAGAGGGGGTCATCCAACCTCACAACGACGCACTGGTAATATCCGTACTCATAAATAAAACTAAAATTAAGTGTGTGTTGATCGATCCAGGTAGCTCGGCCAACATCATCCGATTGAAGGTAGTAGAGCAACTCGGCCTGCAGGATCGGATCGTACCTGCAACTCTGGCCCTAAACGGGTTCAATATGGCATGCGAAACCACCAAAGGGGAGATAGCCTTACCAATAAACGTGGTCAAAACTGTCCAGGAAATAAAGTTTCACGTGATCGAAGGCGATATGAGGTATAACACCCTTTTTGGAAGGCCATGGATCCACAACATGAGAGCCGTGCCTTCGACCCTACACCAGGTCCTCAAATTTCCGGCATCGGGAGATGTCAAAATGGTATACGGAGAGCAACCAGCCGCAAAAGAAATGTTCGCTGTCGATGAAGCCAAACCAATGTCGTCGATAAAAGGATCGGGTCCGGAAGGAGAATGGGACACCAAATAGCAATCACAGACAGCGACTTCAACCCAGCCAGACAACTAGAAAGTCAAAGAGGATAGGGACCAAGGGGTCCCTCGATCTTTCGTAATTCCCGATGACTCCGATGCCACAAAATCGACGATCGAGGAGCTAGAGCAAGTCATATTAATCGAGTGCCGGCCCGAGCAAAAGGTATACTTGGGAACGGGGTTGAGCCCCGAACTCAGGAAGAAACTCATTCAATTTCTTATCAATAACATCGATTGTTTCGCATGGTCCCATTTAGATATAACAGGGATCCCGCCGGACATAACAACGCATCAGCTAAGTTTGGACAATAGGTTCAGACCGGTGAAGCAAAAGAGGAGACCCCAGTCCGATAGAAAGAACGCCTTCATAAAGGACGAGGTAACCAAACTTCTCAAAATAGGGTCCATTCGGGAGGTAAAATATCCCGAATGGTTAGCCAACGTTGTTGTAGTCCCTAAAAAAGGGGACAAACTTAGAATGTGCGTGGACTATAAGGATTTGAACAAAGCATGCCCCAAAGATTCTTTTCCGTTGCCCAACATCGATCGCATGATCGATGCCACGGCCGGCCACGAGATCCTCACCTTTCTCGATGCCTATTCCGGGTATAATCAAATACAGATGGACCTTGAAGACCAGGAAAAAACCTCATTTGTCACCAAATATGGAACGCATTGTTATAATGTGATGCCCTTCGGGCTAAAAAACGCAGGGGCCACTTACCAACGCCTAGTGAATAAAATGTTCGAAGAACAAATAGGAAAATCAATGGAGGTTTATATTGATGACATGTTAGTCAAATCCCTGCGCACAGAGGACCATTTAATTCATTTGCAGGAAACGTTCGAGATTCTGAGGAAATACAAAATGAAGCTCAACCCCGAAAAATGTGCCTTCGGGGTCGATTCGGGCAAGTTCCTCGGCTTCATGGTATCACATCGGGGAATAGAGATTAACCCTGATAAAATCAGGGCTGTCGAAGACATCACCGTCGTAGACAGCGTGAAGGCCGTGCAAAGACTAACGGGTCGGATCGCCGCCCTAAGCCGATTCATATCGAGATCGTCCGATCGAAGTCATAAAAATTTTTCTCTACTCAAAAAGAAGAACGATTTTTCTTGGACCCCGGAGTGCCAACAAGCATTAGAAGGACTAAAACAATATCTATCAAGCGCACCACTGCTTCACACTCCAAAAACCGATGAGAAACTTTGTTTGTACTTGGCAGTATCGGAAGTTGCCGTAAGCGGTGTCCTAGTGCGAGAAGAGCAAGGTATGCAATTCCCCGTTTATTATACAAGTCGAACCTTAGGAGAGGCGGAAACTAGATATCCTCTCCTAGAAATGTTGGCGCTTGCACTGATAAGCGCCTCAAGAAAGTTAAGGCCATACTTCTAATGTCACCCCATATGCGTATTGTCTACTTACCCACTTCATAATATTTTGCACAAACCCGAGTTATCAGGCCGACTGGCCAAATGGGTCGTCGAACTCAGTGAGTACGATATAAAATATCGACCCCGCACGGCCATCAAGTCTCAAGTCCTAGCAGACTTCGTGGCCGATTTCACACCAGCCCTCGTACCCGAAGCCGAAAAGAACTGTTGAAATCAGGTACATCATCGGGGGTATGGATCCTTTTTACGGATGGGGCTTCAAACGTAAAGGGGTCCGGGCTGGACATAGTTTTGAAACCACCCACGGGTGGCATTATTAGACAATCTATTAAAACTATCAGGTTGACTAACAACGAGGTCGAGTACGAAGCCATGATTGCAGGTCTCGAGCTAGCTAGAAATTTGGGAGCAGAAATCATTGAAGCCAACTGCGACTCCTTGCTGGTGGTAAGTCAAGTAAACAAAACTTTCAAAGTTCGAGAAGGTAGAATGCAGAGGTATTTAGATAAATTGCTTATCACTTTGCGCCATTTCAAATAATGGACTTTACGACATGTGCCATGGGAACAGAATAATGAGGTCGACGCACTGGCGAATTTGGGGTCATCGGTCGAGGTAGATGATACGGGCTCGGGGAATGTAGTTCAACTTTCGAGATCGGTAATCGAAGAAGGACACGCCGAAATAAATTCTACAAGCTCAACCTGGGATTGGAGAAACAAGTATATCGAATATTTGAAAAACGAAAAACTCCCATTGGACCCTAAAGATTCTAGAACCCTACGGACCAAGGCTGCTAGATTTACTCTGGCTTCAGATGGAACACTGTACCGAAGAACGTTCGACGGACCATTGGCGGTATGCTTGGGTCCGAGGGATGTCGATTATGTCCTACGGAAAGTGCATGAGGGTACTTGCGGGAATCACTCTGGAGCCGACACATTAGCCCAAAAAACAATCAGAGCAGGGTATTATTGGATCGATATGGGCAAAGATACGAAGGAATTCATTCGTAAATGTGATAAATGTCAAAGGTTCGCACCAATGATCCACTAGCCCGTAGAACAACTCCATTCGGTCCTATCCCCGTGGCCTTTCATGAAATGGGGAATGGATATCGTCGGCCCTCTACCATCGACCCCAGGTAAAGCCAAATTCATTTTGTTTATGACTGACTATTTTTCTAAATGGGTTGAAGCACAGGCGTTCGAGAAAATAATAGAGAAAGAAGTTATAGACTTTATTTGGGATCATATCATATGCAGGTTCGGGATACCCGCCGAAATAGTATGTGACAATGGAAAGCAATTCATTGGCGGCAAAGTAACAGGATTCCTCGAAGACCACAAGATAAGAAGGATACTGTCGACGCCGTACCACCCCAATGGGAACGGGCAGGCCGAATCAACGAATAAGACTGTCATTCAAAACTTAAAGAAGAGATTGAATGACGCGAAAGGGAGATGGAGAGAAATCCTACCCGAAGTCCTTTGGGCATATCGGACAACATCAAAATCCAGTACGGGGGCGACCCCATTCTCCTTAGTATATGGATCCGAAGCATTGATACCAGTTGAGGTTGGTGAACCCAGTGCCAGATTTTGATTCTCGACGGAAGAATCAAATAACGAGGCTATGAACACAAGCCTCGAACTATCGGATGAAAGGCGAGAAACTACCCTCGTCCGAATGGCCGCCCAAAAGCAGCGAATCGAAAGGTATTATAATCGAAGAACCAAGCTCCGCCATTTCAATCCTGGGGACTTAGTGTTGAGAAAAATTACCATCAATACCCGGAATCCGAATGAAGGGAAGCTAGGACCGAATTGGAAAGGACCATATCAGGTACTCGAGGACATCGGAAAGGGGTCGTACAGGATTGGCGTTATAAACAGCAAACAGTTATCAAGCAACTGGAATGTATCACATCTAAAACAGTACTACTGTTAAGGTACAATCTTCCCATATTCGTTTATATCTCAAAACTGACCCCTGCAGAAGTCCGAACAAGGGACGGACCTCTCATCAGAAAGCACGCGTTGCACTCTTTTTTCCTTATACCGGTTTTATCCCAAATGGGTTTTTCGGCAAGGTTTTTTAATGAGGCAACCACTGATCGTGCAGCATTTATAATGATATCCGAGGCCCCGTAAGAGAAGTTACTTCACAGCAGCAGGGTCCCGATAGGAAAACTATAAAGAGCCAAATGGTCTAAGCGAGCCATGCTCGTATAAATTAGCCAGAACCTGGGCGTGTAATAACATGCGAAGAATTAAGGTATAATGCGACCATTAAGCCTACGGGCTATTTTTTCCATTTCAAGTTCGAGTAAACACTCACTCGACCAAATAGCCTACGGGCTGCATCAATTCGAGTTCGAATCATTCACTTGACCAGGCCTACGGGCTATGTTTTCATTTCGAGTTCGAGTAAATACTCATTCGACCAAATAGCCTACGGGCTGCATCAATTCGAGTTCGAACCATTCACTCGACCAGGCCTACGGGCTATTTTTTTATTTCGAGTTCGAGCAAACACTCACTTGACCAAATAGCCTACGGGCTGCATCAATTCGAGTTCGAATCATTCACTCGACCAGGCCTACGGGCTATTTTTTATTTTCGAGTTCGAGCAAACACTCACTCGACCAAATAGCCTACGGGCTGCATTAATTCGAGTTCGAATCATTCACTCAACCAGGCCTACGGGCTATTTTTCATTTCGAGTACGAGCAAACACTCACTCGACCAAATAGCCTATGGGCTGCATCAATTCGAGTTCGAATCATTCATCGAGTAGGCCTACGGGCTATTTTTTCATTTCGAGTTCGAGCAAACACTCACTCAACCAAATAGCCTACGGGCTGCATCAATTCGAGTTCGAATCATTCACTCGACTAGGCCTACGGGCTATTTTTATTTTCGAGTTCGAGCAAACACTCACTCAACCAAATAGCCTACGGGGTGCATCAATTCGAGTTCGAATCATTCACTCAACCAGGCCTACGGGCTATTTTTCATTTCGAGTTCGAGCAAACACTCACTCGACCAAATAGCCTACGGGCTGTATCAATTCGAGTTCGAATCATACACTCGATCGAGCCTACGGGCTATTTTTCATTTTGAGTTCGAGCAAACACTCACTCGACCAAATAGCCTACGGGCTGCATTAATTCGAGTTCGAATCATTCACTCGATCAAGCCTACGGTCTATTTTTTATTTTTTATTTCGAGTTTGAGCAAACACTCATTCGACCAAATAGCCTACGGGCTACATCAATTCGAGCACAAGCAAACACTCGCTCAACCGTCAAAAGCGAATCGTTGACCATTAATAAGTCTAAAGGGCTACATTACCCCAAGTTTGAATAAACGCTCGCTCGGTTGCAGAGACCACGAGGTTCAAGTTTGATTAAGTAGTTTAATACATAGAGATATGCCTATACACGAAATTTATCTACATAGGTGGTCGTCATCATCATCAGGTTCCCCCCGTTCTCGGATCTGCTTTTGGTCCTATTGTCGTCGTCATCATCAT
The DNA here is from genome assembly GCF_000390325.3 of Nicotiana tomentosiformis. Lineage (NCBI taxonomy): Eukaryota > Viridiplantae > Streptophyta > Magnoliopsida > Solanales > Solanaceae > Nicotiana > Nicotiana tomentosiformis. Next base: position 123,830,730 of record NC_090812.1, on the reverse strand, counting down.
CGGAAACCAGAGCTTCAGCATCAGCTTCGAGTTCTTTTGCCCTTTTTATCTCTTCTGTGAGATCGAAGCCGCGAGCATGAATCTCCTCGAGAGTTTCTCTCCTGGATCAGTACTTAGCAAGTTCGGTGACCCAATGCGCCCGACCATTGGCGGATTCGGCTGCCTCTCTTGCCTGAACTTGAGCAGCTTCAGCATCATCCCGATAGACGGCCACGAGCGCATCCGCATAAGTCTTTGCTATTTCAGTATCGGATTCGGCCTTGGCGAGTACTGAGGCCAACCGAGCGTCAAGCTCTTCAATTTTTCTTGCTTGAACCAGGCCTTTTTCCTTCATTTTCTGAAGTTGGGTTTCAGACGATGATAACTGGGCTCGAGCAGTCTCTTTTTCTGCAGCAAAGCGGTCCATACCTTCTTTCCACCGCAAGGATTCCATCCTTATCACATCGACCTCCTCGCGCAGCTTCCCTATCATCTCGATTTTTTGCTGCAGCTGCGAGACCGAAATGTTAGCTACCGTTCTGGTATCGAACCCATAAGTTTTCAAAAGCATCATTACCTGCTCAGACAAGTCATTCTGGTCTCGATAAGCCTTGGCCAGCTCGGCTCGGAGATCTTTTATTTCCTCCTCTCTCTGCCCTAAGGAAAGTTTGAGAGAGTTCCTCTCATCGGTAGAGCATTTCAGGTCGACCGCGTATCGATGCAGCTCATTCTGGGAATGAGAACATTGTTCTCGATGGACCGCCGCAGCCTACGAAGGAACAAGAAGCGAAGTTAACGAAAGACGAACATAAAGGCAATACCAACAAAAAGATTTTTTAAAAGACTCACCTGGTTCAAAGCCTGCCGCAAACCATGAAAAAGATCTGATTCATCACCGGCACCGGCAACATCCTCGATGCCAGTAAACAGGTCACAAAATAGATCCTCTTCATCTTGAGGCCTATCTAGATCGAGGGCCCCCAGAGCTTGAGCTTCCCGAATCACCCCTGCGAAAAAAGCGGGAAAGGCAGGCGAGTCCTCGATCGCTGCCGCCCCAAGTGACTCGCTCGGAGCATTCTCCTCGGCTTGGAGGGATTCGAAGGGCTCTTCGATTGTAACCCCTGCCGGTTGATTCCGATGAGAGGCTTCTTCGACATCCGATAGTTCGAGGACTCTACTAGAACCTCTCTCCGGTATATTTTCAGTTCGAGATGGAGCCCCATAGGGCATCATCGATCCAGCCGGCGTTGAAGCATCGGTGGCTCTCTTCGTCCGGACTGCCAGCGTGGACTCATTATCCTCTTCCTCTTCTTCTTCATCCCTTAGTCGCAAAATGGATTCTACGGTCAGAGGAATAACATTCTTGTTCGGCTTACGAGCCGTCCTCTTCTTCGGTTTTGGAGATTCGGGCAACGAAGCTCTCTTCCTTTTATTTTCCTTCACCGGCTTTGAAACGAAGGTCGAGACATCCTCCTCATTAGACAGAGGTCTCAAGACCGCGTCCTTACCCAAACCTGCATATGGAAAACCTTATAAAAAATATCAAAAAATGCCTTGTCAGAGTTCGAGAAATGAGCTTACCGTGATTTTTGGCCTCCCACCGACTCTTAGACAAATCACGCCATGAGCGTTCGGCGTATGTGGAAGTCGAAACAAGATCCCGTACCCAATTCTTGAGGTCGGAAACCGCTTCGGGCATCAAGGGAACCGCTACATCATGAAAAAAGGAGTATCGATAAGAGAACAAATGAAAGAACAAAATAGAAGCAATAGCAAAATCACACTTACGTTTCAAATTTCACTCCTCGGGAAAGGGCATCTTTTCAGTCAGGATCAGGTCCGAAGTCCTTACTCGAATGAACCTGCTCATCCAACCCCGGTCCCTGTCCTCGTCAATACTCGAGAACAAAGCCTTGGTAGCCCGATGCTGGAGTTTTATTAACCCTTCCCGAAAAAGTTGGGGACGGTACAGCCGGATAAGATGATCGAGTCCCCTCGATTTTGCTCACGAAATATCGGATCAGAATAACGATCTGCCACAAAGAAGGATGGACCTGGCCTAAGGTTACCTGATACTGTCGACAGAAGTCGATAACGACGGAATCGAGGGGACCCAAAGTGAAAGGGTAAGTATATACGTTCAAAAACCCTTTCACGTGAGAAGTGATGTCTTCGTCAGGGGTAGGTATTATCACTTCTTTTTTCCCCAATTGCAGTCCTTCTTTAACAGATCGGGATGCTTCTCAATAATCGAACACATATACCTCGATACCGGCTCACACCGGCCAGGGACCGATGAACCTTTATCAACTTTTAAATCTGAAGTAAGGACGCACGCCTCGGGGACACACTCCTCTGGCCGTGGCTCCGCCTGTGTCTCATCAGCGACACAATGTGAAGATGAAGCTTTCTCTTTCTGAGGAACGGTTTGCGATGTTTTTACCATTTTTGAATTCAAAAATAAGGAATAGAAGAAAGTGATAGAGATTTGGTAGAATTGAGGGGTCTTTTCAGAAAGAAATCACAGCTTTTTTGGTAGGCTAGAGAGTATAAAGAAGAAATTGAGAAATTTTAGAAGATAGAAGATGCAAAAACGGTAAAAGATAAAGGTGAGAGTTATTTATAGGTTCAAAGCGACGGCGGTTCGTTATCAGCAGTGGCCGACCACCGCCTGACATGCATTAAATGCCTTGAAAGACTAAACCGACAGGACAGCTATCATGTGCGTCATGGTCGAACATGATGGAATCGACAAGATATAATCCGATCGAGCCGTTGAAAATCATATCGTTTCTCGCCATATTTCTTTTTGAGAAACAAGGGGACTATCTGTATACGGTCGAAATGGATTTCAGCCTTGGCATGTCTGGTACGGTTCAAAGGGTGGTATATCGAAGTAAGATCCCGAAAGGGGGCACGAACTATCCTAGAGACCGGGGAGGCCGGTACGTGTTGAGATCGATATCATAATCAAACTCAAACAAGAATCGAACCATGGCGCGGGTAGATCTATCGTGCTGATAATCCAAAAACCAACCTACATCGACCTGGAATCCATCCAAGGGCTCGAACCAGGATCGGGCTCGAACCAAGATCATGAATTCGAGCCGAAATCAAGTTCGAACCAAAATCGAGGATTCTAAGCAAGATCGAGCTCGCAGACAAAAGCCGTTGTAATCCCACTAGAGGGAATCTTGGCAGAAATTATGGAAAAGCTTATTTATCATGGGTCTCCCACTAAATATTTATTTTATTATACTTGGAGCCAAACCCTTTCACTATAAAAGGGCTTGTTTATCATTCTTGTAGGGCACCTTTTGGAGGACTTAGACTATCAAAAACTGTATTATTTCCTCTATAAGCAAGAGAGATCTTTCTAGTTTCTGAGATTGATTCTATTTTTTTAAATCCTAAATTCACTGTTCATAACTGATTCGCCTGGATTACATTTTCTCCAACCTATATTCGTCCTTTTATTTATCCTAACATTCTGTATTAAGTTGTACCACATATCTTCGGAACTGCGTATAAATTCAACTATATTCATTTTTCGGGTAAACAAACAGCAAATACACAAAAGAACCATCTTCAAGCTTCTTGTAATACATACAACTATCATATGCAATTCAAGAAAAGGCATTCTGAATCATTAATATATCAAATCTTTTATATCGCAACCTAGGCGAATATTTCAGACTACATAAAGATTTATTAAGTAATCAAACATGATATTTTTACTTGGAGTGATGAATCCCTCAGGTTAAGTCATATAAATCTGCTCTTCCAACTCATCATGCAAGAATGCAGTTTTCATATCTAACTGCTCTAGATCTAAGTCATGAAGAGCCACCAAAGCTAGTAAGACCCTACTAGAGTTATGCTTCACCACTATAGAGAATACTTCATTGCAATTTATCCCCTCCCTCTGCGTAATACCTTCATACACCAGACTTGCCTTGTACCGTGGTGCTTCAACCCCTAGATTGCCCTCATTTCTTTTGAAAATCTATTTGCAGTCTGCTACTTTCTGTCCTTTTGGAAATGAAACCAGCTTTCATGTATGATTCTTGTGAAGAGACTAAATCTCTTCACCTATAGAACCATCTTACTAATCTATTTCTAGACTAGATAACTTCTTTATAGCTATTTGGCTAAAGCGTTTCAATAGTCTCTACAACTGACAAAGCTAATTCCAAAAGACTTGCATATCTGGGAAGATTTTTATCAACTACGTTTATAAACCTTTATGGTCGATTGATCACTCTCTTCTCTCTGCTTATCGTGATGCTATGCGGTTGTTGTTGTACATGTGTATCAATATTATCTTCTTGATCAAGATTTTATACCTCCTCCATTTCCTTTACTTCTAAACTATTAGGTTGAGTTAGTGGAGATCCAATTTCTAGCTCTATACGGTCACAGACATCACAATATATTTTTTTTATTTCCTTCTCTTCCTAACTGTCCAGTGAAGCAAATTTATTGAATTTTATATCCCTACTGATAATTAACCTTGGAATCTTCTGAATTGTGCACCATAACCTATAAATTTTACTTTAATTGCATACACTAGAAATATTTACTTCTTTACCCTCGGCTCAAGTTTGTTATCCATTACATGAGCATAAGTAAGATAACCATATATCCTCAAACTTAAATAACCATCAGGCGACCTGGATCATACCTCACAAGGGGTTTTGAACTCAATAGCTGTGGACGGAGATATGTTGACCAAATCGCAAGTTGTATTAATTGCTTCAACCTAAGAATCATTACAAGAGTGTGAAATCATATTTTGTGCTCTATCACAAAGAGTTTTTTTTATACGCTATGCAATACCGTTTTGTTGTGGTGTTTCGATACAAGTGTAGTGTCTCACTATGCCCTCTCTACTATAGAAATTATTGAACTCTAAACTTAAAAACTCCAACTCATTATCAGTTTGAAGACATTTAACTTTTCTTTCTATCTATTTCTTAACTATCATCTTTCATTTATCAAATGTCAAAAATGCCTTATTTTTTATTTAAAAAAATACACTCAAACGATTCTTAAGTAATCGCCAATTAAAGTCATAGAATAGCTGGCATCACTCTTCGAGGAAATTCTGCTTGGACCCAACAAGTCTGAATGTATATAGTCTAATTTGTCTCTAGACTTGTGCTCTACCTTCTTGCTGAATTTCACCCTTGTATGTTTAACAAACACACAACGTTCATAAAAAATCAATGCTTAATTTTTGTACTTATCCAGCAAAGTCTGCTTGCTCAACAAAGACAATACCTTGTCACTCGTATGACCAAGTTGTAAGTACTACAACTGAGACTGATTTAGATCACTCTTTCAAGAAGCTACAGTAGCTTTCCCTTCAATTATACTTGCTTGGAGATAATACAGTCAAAAATGTAGCTTATGTTTCATGAGTAACATGAAGCCTTTACACACTTAAAGTGTTCCATTCTCAGAGTGGAACTCAAACTCTTGATCATCCAAATTCAAAAGAGAAATCAAATTTCTCTTCATTCAAGGAATATGCCAACACTCAACATTTCTAATAACTCCATCGAACAATCTCAATTTGATGTTAGTAATCCTTTCTACCGGTAATGGATTATCATTTCACAATAGATAGTCCCACTCAGCTGCTTGCAAGTTGTATGCTAATTCGTGTGTGGACACATGTGAAAATTTTCACCAATATCAAGAACTAAGGAATTCTGCCTATGACTAGAACTCGCAGCACAAACTTCTCCTACATAGTCATTATCATCAGAGTTGTTGCCAGTGTCAATAATATTTGCAGAATTATCTACTTTTTGTTTCTCCTTTTTCTCTTTCAGCTTAGGACAATCTCTCCAATATTGATCTTGTTCCCTACACTCATAGAATTTCTACTTGCTTGCCCTAGACTTCAATTTGGCAGTAAACGTTTTTCTATTGAAGTCTTTCTATTGTGTTATTTTCCTATACACAAGACCCTCGCTCTCAGTTCTGCTTTTTGTGCTTTTTGGGAAACTCTTTTTTAACTCTTTATATTTTAGTGTATACTAATATCATCCAATGAAATACTACCTTTTCCATATAGCAATATATTAGTAAAAGTATCGTAAGATGGTGGTAAAGAACATAATATAATCAAGACTTAATCCTCACTATCAATTTTGGTGTCAACGTTCTTCAGGTCCATTATAATTGATATAAACACATCAAGTGATTTTATACGTGTGTACCTTATTCATACGGAGACTGTACAACCTATTTTTCAGGTAGAGACAGTTTGTTAGCGATTTCTTAGAATACATATCTTCCAGCTGCTCTATTCCTTTGTTGTATAAGTTTCTTCAGTAATTTCCCAAAGAACACTATCCGTAACGCTCATGAAGTTCTCACTCAAAGCCCTCTCCTTCAGATCTTCCTTCTTCGACTCTTTCATCTCTTCAGAAAATTTTATCAATTGTTCTCCATATCCCTTGTAACACCAGGAACGATTTATGCTAATCTTTCATAGTCTAAAACTAGATTCTCCATCGAATTTCTCCGCTTCGTACTTTGTTAAAGATGATAAAGATATCTTAGCTCTAGATTATGTGTCAAAACTTGAGCCTAGATATGACATCAACTATTGAGAAAGATCGTGGGTTAACTATTACACAGTCACACATAAAGCAAATAGAGAAGAAAAAATAACAGAAGAATCTATCGAGGTTCGGATAAGCCTAATCCTCTGGGCAGAAGAGAGAGAAGCTTTTATTATGAATGAAAAGAATAGAAATGTACAAAGAATTTTCACCTAGAATCCCTATATATAGATCCCAAGTAATCCTAAACCTATAAGAGAACGGTTTTTTCAGTCCTACAAGGACAATAAAAAAAAATTCCCAAATATATTAGAACAATGAGTTTCCCAAACCTATAGGGATTATGGGTTTCCTAAAATACAAGAAAATAAATTCAAGACACAATTAATAAATCTTTTCCTTGGCTTGAATTCTCTTCATTAACATGAACAACATCTCTCTGTCTAGCTCTCAACCCTTGCAAGTGCTCTACCAAGTACTGCATACACCATTCAAGCCTAAGTAATGCCTAAACTTGTTGGTCGGGACAACCTTGGTCGTCATATCAACTGGATTATCATGTGTGGACACTTTCCTCACACCAACAAACCCTTTTGATACAATGTCTTGGATAAAATAATGCCTGACTTTAATATGTTTCTTCTGCTCATGGAACATCTGATTTTTAGCAAGATGAATGGCATTGTGGCTATTACAGAAATTGATATCTTCTTGTGAGCTAGTTCAAGATCATTTACCAAGCCTTGTAGCCAAATAACCTCTTTTATTGCTTCCATAATTCGATACACTCAGCCTCTATGGTAGACAAAGCAACATCAGACTGTAATATCGCTTTTCAATTGATGACACTACCAGAAAGAGTAAAACATAACATGTCTGAGATCTTCTCTTATCCAAGTCCCCTGCATAATTCGAATCAACATAGCCAACTATGAATTCACTCTACTTGTCTTTGTAAAAAGCCAAGCCCACATCCATAGTACCCTTCAGGTATCTCAAGATTCGCTTTACTGCTTGCCAATGTTCTTTACTAGGACATGTCATGTATCTACTTACAACACTAACAACATGTGAGATGTCAGGTGCGTGCAAACCATAGCATACCCACAACACTCGAATATGACACACTAGACATCTGCTCCATCTTCTCATCTGTTTTTTTGTGACATACCTGCAAACAACTTGAAATGGGAAGCAAAAGGAACAAATACAGGTTTAGCATGTGTCATATTAAATCTCTACAGGACCTTCTCAATAGAGGAATATCAGCTCCCAACTCCTTTCCAGACTACCAACAAATCCATTAAATTACAAATGCAATGTATCACAAAAATTGTAATGTTTGTTACATGATCTTTCGTATTGTTGTCAACTAGTAATAGAAGCAAGTCAGGCCTCGCATATTCGACAAAAGCTAACTACAAAACAAATTAATAAGGCAAGTTTCTACAAGTTAAAAAAACATACAATAGGTTTCGGAATTACGGACTTACTAATGATTATGTCTAAACTAGTTCAAGTTAGTGGTTTTAAACCTATTGTGGAGACTTACAAATGATTGTCTAAACTAGCTCAAGTTAGTGGTTGTAGACACAGATTTTGACTCTTGAATCGCAAAGACAAGAAAATAGATGCGATGAACTCAAAAAATATGACAAACATCCTTTGTTACGTGTCAAGCAGAAATTTAAATCTAAGAACTAATGCTTAATCTTTAAAAATTGTAAATTATTGATCTTTATACGTCTTTAATGAGAGGATTTTGATTTAACTCCAAGAACGATGATTTTAAGTTTCGGTGAAGAAGAATCCTATCTTGAGTTTGAATTACCAGCTAAACTTCTATTCTAGAAAGTTTTCTCAAACTTGTCTGCAACTTCTCAAGTGTCCTTGCTAGTTTCTAAAGGACCGTACGACATCTTCTAAATTTGTATAGGTTTTATATTTAAACCACATAAATGTTTTAGCCTATTTCGCGATCTTTATTCAATAGATGAAGAACATGTGTTGGTTTTAATTAATTGTAGAAGCGAATTACGCAAAGGAGTGTAATTTGACTTGAAACAAGTTGTGTATCAATGACCATATGATAAATTTACACATCGCTGATACATTTACATAGATAACGCATGTTTATTTAAGCAATTATATAAACCCTTTTATATTAGTAAGCAACCACGTATGTTGACTAAAAAATTGAACAGAGATGAACCTCAGTCATGGCGAAAAGTTATACTAATAATTTGTACAAAGTATAAATATGAAAACTTAGTTACAAATAACAGTATGTAAGTGTCAAGAAACTAAATTTTCCATCTTCCAAAGAAGAAAAAGAACCTAAATTTTCATCTTCCAAGTTCTTAAACCACAAAATGGGTGGATTACAAGCTGGTACCGTATTTGGTTCCAAGAGGCTGAAACAAATTAGATTTGTATCCTACTGCTATCAGTCAAAATTTTGTTTTATTTTGTTCCATACTGACGTCTCTATTTCTGTGTAAATACAAGAACGTCACAATTTACAACTTACAAAATCACTACAGGCTGATTGCCTCTTCTCAAATACACTATAAGCCGAGCTCTCAATCTTGTTAAAGCACTGTTATGTAGAATGGATGGCCCTGACATGTTCCCGACAAAGCTCTCAATTTGTCTCCATTGTCCCCTTGATAACTCGGGGATGAAAAACTCCAGTGCAACGAATAGTTTGATAGATCAAATGTGCCGGGTGAGAACACGCAAATTTCAATAGGAATTTCCCTAGAAGATAACGGCTCGAGTGCAAAATGAGTAGAGCTTGAAGCTGACCAAATGAACGGTGGAACTGTGTCAGACGACGTTGGCTTCACGACTCGAGCTCCCAGGACATCGGATGTGATTTTGATGTCATTCGACAGTGACAAATCGTGCCAGCCTACTTCATTTCCAGGAGCTGCAGATGCATTGCCTGATACTGCAGAATCAGAGGGATTACAGCGAATGGACACAACAACATCAGAGGAATTATGGACAACCATTCTTAGTGTTATCGCACAGAAAGGTTCCTTAAAGTCATGTTTCACAGTTCGGGGGCCATCCATTGTCCACCATATCGGGCTACTGGTCCTGACACTGTAAGACGAAAAAACAAGATCATATCCATAAAAAGTGAGATACATGTATGCGCACACATATTTATCATTTCATCTCAGAACACTTGCCTGCAGTGACAACTGTGATATGAGAAAATATTTGCACATTTATTCTCCTCACTTTGTGATCTGGATACCAATATAAAGTCTACTGTGTCTTCATGCTCCTGATCAATTCAAATAAAAAGAAATGTTTAAGTACAGCGTTAAGGCATAGTAAGGGACTATACATCCATTTCCCGGTCATAAATATAAAAGCCAAGTGAACTCAGAAATATAATAGTAGGACAAATTTATTTCTCTGAACCACGGAGCAATCAGAAGTATCAATCATTCCAAGTTCCAACTGTCCATTTAGTACTCTAGCAGCTGTTTATAGTTCAACTACCACTACAAGCCCTAGAACCACACAATTAATAATCCTTTGAGGAATTACAGGACTTCCCTACTGTAGAACCAGGAATATATTCCACAGCGAAGGGCAGGAAAGATGATGAAAATAATTTACTCTTAATCGGTATTGATGACAATTTAAATACTTCCCTAATTACTGAGGAACACAGCAAAATAATGAATGAACCTGATCCAACATTCTCTGATGTACTCTTTCATAATGGTGAAATTCTGACAAGGGAGAGCTGTATAGATCAAAAAGCATTTCACTGCCGCGGAGCAAGTTGACGTCTGCCTTCTCCAGAGGGCGAAGAGAAGAAACACAGTCTTCATCAGTTACCAATCTACAATTCTGTAAGCAAAAATGAATTCCATTATATAAAGCAAAAGCAACTATTTGATAGGTAAAAAATAAAAATAAAAATGAATCCCAATATCAGATAGGGGATATATCTGGGAAGCTGAAGTAGGACTGCGTCAAATTAGTAAACAAACCAAGGAAACGCTCCATTTCTAACCTTGAGCTTGAAAAACCATGAAATTGCTTGACCAGCAAGTAGAGAATCTGAAGGGAGGACCTTGGTTGGTTCGAGCAATGATATCTCCCATTCATTTCCAACAGATGACAATTGGTGAACCTGAAAGCCTTTTAAGCTAGACCTATTGACAATATCCATTCGGACAAGGAACTCCCGCAGTCTAGATGGACGAGGACTGATTTGGAAAGAAACATCCAAAGATGGTAGTACCTATCAAATGATATATAAGATACTTCACAGCAAAGAAAATACTCCAAATACTTGTAAGAGAATTTTGGAAAAGCATCTCATACTTCAGAACAATACACACACCAGCTGAGAAGACGAAAAAAAAACTGTAAATCTAATAATACTTGCTCAGATTGTGATACTAGTCTCAACTGGCAACATTAGTAACAAATCTACACAATCAATATCTAGCAAATAACAGATATCAACCTCTATATTGAAGTGCAAGCGTAAGGTACGATATGTCATAACACTTGATATGTCTCCCATCTCGTAGTATACTGCTAAATGTAAGGATATCTTTCCGGGAGCTGCAGCCCTAAGCCAGAGAGGCCATGAGATTGGAGCTCCATCCGCAATTGCTGTGTCCTAGAAAACAAAATAAAAGGCATAAAATATAGGGATCTGATCCCAGCTTAAAATGTAGATGGCTGACATCTTTAGCCCGCACTCACCTCAGGAAACAGAAAAATGTCATCTGTTACTTTATCAGTCTTTGACCTCAAAGAACTTTGTCTTGAACTTTTCCTTTCCAAGCAAGCAGGAAACTGAACTTCCAAATCTTTCTTGTGTCCAATTTGGAGAAATCTTGGTGGACTGACCTTCATCTTTAACTTCTGCCAGGACATTACAGCTATCATCATTAGAACTAGAAATTTTTCTAACTTCAATCCAATATGACGCTCCAAATTGATATTGCTAGTTTAACAACCATAAATGCTAGTTCATCTTCATGCAATAAAATGCATGTATACATTTAGAATACACATGTGGCTTAATTTATATGTATCTAAAAACATTGATGTCGGTGACTATACGTTAATTTGGTGAATCAGACCCTGTAACCTATTCGCTTGTAGTAGGGCAGATTCTTATTAAGACATATCAGATGCTTAACCCAGAAATATATTAGGTGGTCACAATAGCAATTGAAGCTATGCAGTTTGGTAGATTAGCTGGTAACTCTGCTACTTGGCTTAGAAAATATATAGTTATATTTTATATGAAGGTGATGGCATCGAAGGAAATTTTTTTCCCAAGAGTTGCTCTTCAGTTTCCTACTTCTTTAGCTGTAAATGCTGAGTCTCTATGAACAAGAGAACCTCCCCTTACATTTCCAAACTTCATTGCCAGCCTTAGTTATAGTTACAGTGATTCTGTATTTGAGAATTACTGTTTCGCATAGAATATCCTCCAAGATATAACAGCAAGGCAATGCACCTCTCCCAAATTTAATATAGGCCTCTGCTTCTGCGGAGTCCTGCCTAACGAGCTTTCTTTGCCCAAATATTAGGGAAGGTATGAAAACTGCCTTTTGAATCACGACCCATTTTCAGCCAATGCAACAGCAACAATTGCGCTGCTAAGATCAGCTAAGATAAGCCAATCTCTATTGAAGTGCATTCTACATCTTTATTAGTTGATCACATTTAGGGGAAAACAAAACCTAGGCATGTTTCTCTCTCTGACGTTCAGACATGAGGAAATGCTTTACATGCTGCAAAAGAAGAACCATACTTTAACTGGAATTTTAGATGGATTTTTCAACTCCAGAGTAATACACCGCAAATCCCCAACAAAAACTGTTTCGGGGAGGTGATGAATGACGCCCTCAAGCTTCGGTAGACTCTGCATATGGTCAAGTCATATAGAAATGTAAATGTGGCCATCCAAGTTAAAAATAAATGCTAAAAGATATTAAACTGGCTGCATCACATGTAATAAATGCATAGACTTGGAAGGAAGAAATCACCTTTATTACTAAGAACTTCAGGTTATCGATTGTAGATCGTTTAGATTTCCTGTTTCCTTTCACAACTTTCTTTCTGACTAAGTCGGAATCAAAAGTACAAAATCCTGCCACGGAGCCTGACAGCTTCCATCTTATACCGACTATCCTTAGAGTACCTTCTGCTCTTGGAGTAACTGTTAGCTGTACCTGAAAGTTGAAACAGAATTATGATAATTAACATGACAGACGTGAACTATAACCACGGCACATCAGACTCATGCTGATACTGAAAGCAAGAAATGCGTATAAGATGCTGGAACAGCAACACAGAACTGCACCCAAGGGTGCGGCCTAGTGATCAATGAAGTGGTAATAAAGGCTCTTGAGACCAGAGTTCAAATCCCAGCAAACACCAGGTGATTTTCTCCCATTTGCATATATCTTGGCGGCCAGCGTTTCCTGATACCCGAACTGGGGGGAGGTAACAAGTTAACCCTGGATTAGACAAAATGCGCATAACCTAATCCGGACATCACCGAGAAACAAACAGTGATACTTCAATCAAAGAAATGTTATCCCCCTATCCATAAACCTAGATATCGCACAGTCATCTCCAAGAAATAATCTATTCCTACATAGTACTTCTGTAATAACCCTATCCTGAGCATGTTTTATGTATACAAATGCCATAAAGGACATGCATGAAGGAGTTGTCACTAGCGTGAGAACAGTTGGAGATACACAGAGGAGTTTCTGGTAACAGTGGGTCCATACCAGGGATCAGCAATGAGCCCCTTGTTTACCCTAGTTATCATACAAGATGAGGTCTCATAGTGTATGCTATTTGCTGACGATATAGTGTTAATTGACGAAACAAACTAGGGTGTCAACTAAAGGCTTGAACTATAGAGAAGCACTTTAGAGAGTAAGAAATTTAGGATAAGTAGAGGTAAGACAAAATACATCCATTGCAATTTTAGCTAGTAGGAGAAGAGCAAAGTTGAGGTGAAACTAGACAGGATTGGGGTGTCAAAAAGCAAACAATTTAGATATCTAGACTCATTATTTCAAGAGAATGAAATGATAGATGGTTATGTTACTCATAGAATTAAACTAGGGGTGGCAAAAGTAGCCCAAACCTATTTGACTCGCCCAACCCACCCAGGTTTTAATGGGTTGGGCATGAGCTACTTTAGTGATGGGCTAAGTTTGGACACAACCCAACTAAACCCATTTATTTTCAATAGCCCAAATCAGCCCATGATTTCAGCCCAAACTGACCCATGAATAGCAATTGCCTTTAAAGCTTCGAAGGATGTGTTGGGGATGAAGGAAAATATTTTCCTAGAAAATGAGTGATTTCATCACTTATTTTCTCATATTTGGTTGGTGAGTGAAAAACTTTTTCCGTAAAATATTTTCTAGTGTTTGGTCAGAGAGTAGAAAATAGTTTTTAGGAAAATAATTTTCTATGCTACTCTCCTCAACCCCCCTCCACCCAAATCCCCATGTTTCACGTGTCCCCCTTCCCCTCCCCCTCTACAAATATTTTTTTAAGAAAGTACTCATTTTATTGAAATGAAAGAAAATACTTTTTCTACAACATGAAATAAAAATACTCTTTTTGTTGAAATAAAAGAAAATACTTTTTCTATAACATGAAAAGAAAGTACTCATTTTGTGAAAAAGAAAATATTTTTTCCACGTCATGAAAAGAAAGTACTTATTCTGATCTTTGTTGGATAATAAGATAAAGAACAATAAAGTTCTAAATCTAAATTGAGAAAAGAAATCATTAGGTATGAATTGGCATTTATTCCAAAACATAAGACAAGAAGCAACAGGAAAAAAAGAAAAAATTTCAACATCATAAACCATTCCAAAATGATATTTACGAAAAATGAAAATAAAAATCATTATATATTTGTGAGAATATTTTATATATGCTTGTTTAAGAGTTGAAAATATTGCAAAGACTTGTATCAATTTGGGCGGGTTGGGCTACAACCCATTGTTTAGCTCATCTTAACCCAGCCCATCTTAACCCAAGTGAACTTTGAGGAGGGTTGGGCAATGACCCATCTAATGAGTTAGCCCATCTTGACCAGCCCAAATACAGCCCAAACAGCCCATTTGCCACCCCTAAATTAAACTGGATTGAAAGGGGGAAGTGCTACCTAGGTGTTTTGTGATAGAGCCTACTGTAGTGAATGGTAAATTCTAAAGAATAGCTATAAGATCGGCAATATTATATGGTAGTGAGCATATGGCCACCAATGACCAACATATCCACAAGATGAGTGTTGCAGAGATGCGGATGCTAAGATAGATGTGCATCCATACAAGATTACATACTATTAAAAATGACCACATCCGCTAAGAGATACAAGTAGCACACATTAAGGATAAAAATGAGAGTAGGTTGCTTGAGATGGTTTAGTCATGTCCTAGGTCGACCCAGATACACCGATACGTAGGTGTGAAATTATAGTGAGTGAAGGTGTTAAAATGGAATGAGGTAAATCAAAAATCACATGAAAGGAAAATTGTCTCAAAAGACCTACAAATTCTTAGAATCAATACAAACTTGGCTAAAGATAGGACACAATGAAAGAAAAGATCCATATAGGTGATGTCTACTATTGGGACTGAAGTGTAATTGTTTTCTTACAAGAAAATTATATTACGTTTTCTCCCCAACTTGCTCGGTATTATGGCATAGTTGTTGTTTATCCTTACTTGGAATAGAGTGGTATAATAAACATGCTCTTTTGAGACTAGATTTACCATAAGAAATTGACATAAAATATTCCTAGATGTTTTACCTTCTTCAACCAGTACCAAGAGGAAGTGGCATATAAGAATTAACTAACAAAGTACTCACCTTCAAAATGTAAAAATTAATATATATATAATAATGACAGAAATATTTTCTAATTGGTCTTACTAGGAAAAAATGAGGTTTCTAGAATAATGATTTACTTGACTACTTAATGATTAAGCATCCAAGACTCAACTCCTAAACATTCTAGAAACCTACCACCACCGCCATTTGAAAATCTTAATAGCTAAAGCACCACATTCCTGACTTATATTGCATCTCTCATTCAAGCATGCACGTTATTATGTGCTTTGCTCCAAAGTCCATTCTTTCCATAATTCAAAAACCTTCCTTTGATAGGTAACCTTTTGTATTTTATATGTTAATTATTTTCTACCTCATTTGTGCAATATAAGCATATAACAATACTATTTAAACAAAAATAACTATTGTTGTATTCAGTATGTAACATGGATACCTAGCCTATCGGATCCGGATGAGAAAGTACATAGCATGGATACCTAGCCAATCGGGTTGGGATTGGACTGCTGAAATAGAATCCCTGATGCTCATGATTTCTGACTCTTGAGATGTGATTATCCATCAAAATATGAACATGATATTTGTTTTAGATTCAGAAATGAGTAACGGGGAACAAATTTACTTTCATTACAGATTGTGAATGCCTTTTTCAGAAGTACTAGTACAAGCATGTTTAAATTCTTGTCCCAACAGACAAGGATGATTATTGGTTCAGTTTTCGACCTTAACGACAGAAAATAGGATTGATCAAATTCTATTGAGTCTGACTATAGTGATCATTTATCAACTTGCTCATTGGGTCAGTAGACTTACTCCTCACTTTCGTGTTTTACAGACACAGATTTAGACCCATAGATGAACAAGTAGAAGCTAGTGCTTCTAGCATCAGTGAGCCCCAATTCTTCATCGCGGGCACTAGAGTTAGCTATTCTGTTTTTGTTCCAAACGCTTCGAGTGTACAGAAATCTAGTGTAATGCTACATGTACTCACTGGTGATATATCTTTTTTTTTTTTTGGGAAATATTAGCAAAGAAACATGATGTTATACATTTAACTGCATAATTAACAATGATTTTGAAATTTAAAAGACTCTGGTCAAAGGCTTTGGGTCAGCCCATAATAAGTATCTTCAAAGAGAGAACTAATTATAACAGTGAAACCACCGCTCCCATTTTCTCATTGACTTCAGTTCCCAGCAGTTGAGCAAACATAGCATAAGTCTCCGGCTTCCCCAACTCTATCTCAAATTTGTGCCCTTCTTTCCCCGCTCTCTTACACGTTTCTATCTTTTCCCTCCCTTTAATGCCTCCAGAAAATCCAACAACTCCTCTGCTATGGTTTCTTCATTGAAGTGTCCCAAGACGGACAATCTCATTACTAGAAAATGAATGTCAAAGTCATCAACTCACTTGCAAAAGAAGGTACAGATCTTTCCTCCCAACAAAGAAGGAGCAATGGCCACCAAAGAAACTACAGGCATCCTGCTAAGCATAACAGGTGCAACCTCAACATAAAAGGAATAAACCATGCTAGACCTATAATTTTCCATAAAACACCTTAGTGTGTCGAGTTATATAGTTGTACGAAATTGATTGTTTAAGGGCTTCCAAAGAGATCTATAAGGGTCTTGGGATACTTCCTCCTGTGCCTAAAGATTTTGAGTTGGATGCTCAAATTCTATTGCATGGCATCATAGCCAACTTTTGGCCGATACAAACTTTTGGTTAGTCCATTCTCACTTATGTAAGTCCGCATCGAAGTTTATGTGTGAACCCCGAAATGAAGTTACACGTGCTGGAGGGAGTATATAAAGACCTTGGGTTACTCCACTTATTGCCTTAAGGTTTTGAGTTGAATACTCGAATTCTTTCAGACAAGTCATGGACAAAATGGCTAGTTTTTTCAATGTTACTCGCATTCTGATTAAACCAATATCTACAAAGAAAAACCTAAATCCTCAGTTCTTACAGCATCATAAAACTAGATATATAGAAGTACTACACACACACACACACACAGAGAGATTTAGGAAAGAGGCAATCAACATACAGCAAATTACTATTTCCTTACCATTAAAAATACGCAAATAGAACTGGTAGTTTAATGTAAGAATGAAAAGGAAGTACTCCGCGTGCAGCTAATGCTTTGTCTGTTTGACCAGCAAACAACAGAGAGCAAGGCAAAGGGCAAGTCTAGTTCATGATTTAAGCAAAAAGATTGATGGGATAAGTTTTGTTAGTAGAAAACACAATAGTGAACCCTAATTTAATTGAAAAATCAGATAGAAAAGTAGTTTGTGCTATTTGAATCTGAAATCATAATCCTCGGACCTCCAAGCTTTGGACAATTTAACTGATTAGCCATGTAAAAGGTAATGGAGAGCTTCAACAGTGGAGGAAAGGATATAAAAGTGAAGATGTAGCACTTCCTTCCATCTACTTGAATTTTGCTGAGGCCCCAAATTTACAAGCTCCAGTCTTTCATAAATAATCTTTGTTGCTAGACGGTGGATGTTTATTACGCCTATGTTACTACACTAGAAAAAAAGATTATGCCATCTTTACCAATAACAGCTTAAGCACCCCTCCCAAGTAGAACGGGGAGGACAAGAAAAAGAAAAAATGAAATCTACAAGCAGCCCGATAGACATGTTCAATTACTTGTCAAAAACTCACCAGTACTGTTTCACCATCTCCTAAGGCAACGTCAGCCTCAGATAATGTAAATAAAGATGTATCAGAAGTAAAATTCCTGAAGGATCAAACAACATGAGCAGCATGATAAGCATGTGTAAAGGGGATAAAATTTTCATCTTAAAATACACAATCGAGCTGGAAAGTCGAACTCTGGAAGTTTTTATACACTTACCCACTAGTGGCTGACTTGTTAGATGTCTCACCATTTTGATCACCAATTGAATTATTCGCATCTACATCATTCACAATAGAACTTACTGTAATTGGGGATATTGCAATAGTCGAATTAAGGGAGACGATATTTGTGAAGGAACAAACTGAAAAAGCTTATTAATTTTATTGTCGGGTGGAAGGGAATGAAAATAAGTTATTTCTTCAACCAAAAACTCTTAAATTTATGCTTTTTGAAGGAAAATTTGACCATTGCTACAAAAAAATTGCACAAAATATTTGGATATCTGAAAGCTACATGACAATTATTACAGGGGAAAATTATTTCTTTTTGAAATATAAAGCTGTTAAGATTGTGGTCAAAGTTCAATAAATTGACTCTCAAAAGAAAAGGGTGAGAATTTTGGGGCAGGCATGGAGTTGTAGAAAGAAGATAGCATTTTTCTTTTTCGACAAGTAGAAAGAAGATGGCATTAAACTGCCTATTCTACTTACTAGGTTCAGATACTGCTGGAGAATGTTCACAAATTAGGGTAACACCAGATACTGAAACAGGTATTTGGAGTGGATTTTTGAATTCAATGGCTAACCCAATCGCCTCTGCAAAAATGAAACAAGAATAACTCAGATAATTAGGAAATTAACAAGAAGGTAATGCAGAAAAGCAAAAAACCAATGTATGTATTGCTTGGAGAAAATCAAATTCGTTAATTTGAGGCCATTGCTAATCACCCCGACTTGTCTTGAACTTACTATTATGGTAACTACGAGTTCTACCCTCCAATAAACAAATTAATTCATATGGAATACCTATTGCTAATCCTCCACCTCCTTGTTCTTCTTCTGTACATGTTTTTTTTATCATCCTTACAAGAAAATTCCATAAATAAAAAAAATCAGACAGATCATAAGTCAGTCAAGGAATTCAGGGTACATTAGAATTGATCTGGAAATTCCTGTTCAATTTTGATCCCATCTATAAATTCCAGACAATTTGACGAAATTATGCCTTTTAGATGCATTTTGCAGCCTATCTTTTAATGACACAACAAACTCAACCATGGGTTAATAACAAAAGCTCATCAGCAAAAGACAGGAGTAAGACATTCAAATTTATCAACAGTGAAATAGGATCTCACTCACCTCCAGCTACACAAATATTTGATTCTTTAAACTTCTTTGGCAAAATTTTAGATTGCAGTTCCAGCCAATTACTCTTACTTGACAATGTTGGAATCATGTCTTCCTCTAACGATCGCCACAGACTTTCTTTTACATGAATCTGAAGTTCCCCCAAAATAAACGGAGGAAGAACAACAAAGATGGTATCAGAAATTTTAAAGAACTAAAATTATATATAAATACATATAAGCAATTACATAATTAAGTCCAATAACTTCGATTTTGTTCATTGACTTCAATTAACCCTATATACATACACCAGTAACAGACAATAGTCTGGGTGGAGTTGAAAAGATAAAAATACTGAACAAGAAAGACAAATAAAAAAAGTGAAGACCAGAGAAGTGTGTAATTGAGTCAAGGATTTGAAAATATGGTGTTGAGCATTACGAGGTGGAATAGTTGATTCAGAAGCAGGGTTTTTTAACGACATTCATGAGATGCACATCTGGAGTTGTTAATTGGGCAACTTTGAAGGCTAGAAGATTTACAGTAATTAACTGAGAAATTATACAGCGGAAAAAGCACACCCGCGAAGTAATAACCAACAGCAAAAGGCAAAGAGAGGAAACCCAGAATGTTGATCATACAAAACGGTCACTATCAAAGAGATGAGGAATGATTCCCCAATCTTCACGAAGAATACGTTGAACCAGAAGCAGCGAAGAACACAAAGTAACACGTCCAATGAGGATACTGGGACACGCATTACTAGAAAACAAAGATATTTCATGGTGCAAAACATTTTATTTTCTTTAACAATTGTAAGCAACAGGAATGTCCTAAACCAAATTAGAATATATTCCCAGGATACATAATGTTTTGGGCTCATACGTCTTAGATGTTATTATCGATTAGCAACAGCAGGTTTAGAATAAATGTTGTTTTACGAACTTACCTCAGTAACTAGATGCTTGATCGTTTCATATCTTGGATAATACTATGAATAATATATTTTTTATGTTTTTCAAATTGAAAAAGTGGAAAAGAACATTAGCTGATGCAGATCGTCAACAAATTCTATTATAGAGTGTTACAGGCAAGTCGAATGCAAAGACAAATCACAAGTTTGCCAACTCATCAAGTTAAAACATGAAATCATTCATGCGCACAATTTTTGGAGAGGATTTGTGACAAAAATCAGGACAGTAACTGTGACCATCAGAAGAAACAATTAATGAACTCTGGGCAGATATAGAATTAGGTAGAGGATTTCAAGATTAAAATGTTACAGTTTATTACATTAACGAGACTCTGCAACGTTAGCCCAGACTTGCAAAAATGTTTTCAGTGTATTCCCTAACAGTAGAAGGCGTTTGATTTGGTGATAGTGAACTCGAGCTTTCAGAAGAGGGATGAGCACTTGGTTACCTTCCAGAGTACGGGGGCCAAGACCCAAATCAATTATCTCCTTCTTAGGAGGTATGATAAAGGTCTGTGCACTGACTGCAAGGTTATCCCGAGTGAGAACCTCGCGACCCAGCATAGGATTTTGGTGACGGACTTGGACATCGTGATGATGAGGAAGAAGAGGGTTGGGTGGGGTCGTTCGAAGATCAAGTGGTGAGTATTGACTAAGGATAAGGCTCAAGAGTTGCAAGAGAATATGTTGGTTGTAAGTGCTTGGAGGAGTAGTGGGGACGTGAGTGGTATGTGGACGTGGACGGCGAACTGCATTAGGGAGGCGCGAGAGAGGTGTTAGGGGTCTCTAAAGGTTACGCCGGCAGCCACAAAGGGGACTGGTGGTGGAATGAGGAAGTCCAAAGGAAAGTAGAAGCTAAGAAAGCGGCATATTTGAAGCTTGTAGAGAGCACGGACGAGGAGGAGAAGATGACCAACAAAGAAGGGTATAAGAAGACAAAGAAGGAGGCGAAGCTAGCGGTCACGGAGGCTAAGACTGCAGCGTTTGCTCGTTTGTATGAAGAACTGAGGGACAAAGGCAGGGACAAAAAGTTGTTTCGGCTGGCCAAGGTGAGAGAAAGGAAGGCTCGTGATCTGGACCAAGTGAGGTGCATCAAAGACAAGGAAGGCAGAGTTTTAATGGAAGAGGCACAGATCAAGCGAAGGTGGCAGACTTACTTCCATGAACTCTTGAATGAAGAGGGGGATAGGAACATTGTGCTGGGCGATTTGAAGCACTCCGAGAGTCATCGTGATTTTAGGTATTGTAGGCGCTTTAGTTTGAAGGAGGTCGCGGGGGTTGTGCATAAAATGAGCAGGACAAGAGCGACCGGACCAGATGAGATTCCGATTGAATTCTGGAGGTATGCGGGTAGGGTTGTCTTGGAGTGGCTGACTGGGCTATTCAACATTTTTTAGGACGAAAAAGATGCCCGAGGAGTGGAGGTGGAGTACGATGATCCGGTTGTACAAGAACAAAGGTGATATCCAAAATTATAACAACTATAGGGGTATCAAGTTGCTTAGTTATACTATGAAAGTTTGGGAGAGGGTGGTGGAAGCGAGGGTTAGGAGGACTGTGTTTATTTTCGAGAACCAGTTCGGTTTCATGGCGGGACGTTCAACTACAGAAGCCATCCATCTTGTTAGGAGGTTAGTGGAACAGTACAGGGATAGAAAAAAGAATTTGCATATGGTGTTTATTGACCTAGAGAAAGTGTACGACAAGGTCCCGGGGAGGTCCTTTGGAGATGCTTGGAGGCTAATGGTGTTCCTGTAGCATACATTAGAGTGATTAAGGACATGTATGATAGAGCTAAGACTCGGGTGAGGACAGTGGGAGGTTACACCAAGGATCTGCGCTCAGCCCGTTCTTATTTGTTTTGGCGATGGATGCACTGACACGTCATATTCAAGGAGAGGTGTCATGGTGTATGTTATTCGCTGACGATATAGTACGGATTGATGACACGTGAGGCGGTGTGAACGAGAAGTTACAGGTTTGGAGACAAACCTTAGAGTCTAAAGGTTTCGAGTGCAAGTTCAGTGTCGTGACGGGGGGAGAGGATATAGACGTAAGGCTTGACTCGCAAGTCATCCCCAAAAGAGGTAGTTTCAAGTATCTTGGGTCAATTATCCAAGGGAACTGGAAATTGACGAGGATGTCACACACCGTATAGGGGCGGGGTGAATGAAATGGAGGTTAGCATCCGACGTCCTGTGTGATGAGAATGTAGCACCAAAACTTAAAGGTCAATTCTACAAGGCGATGGTTAGACCGATTATGTTGTACAGGGCAGAGTGCTGGCCAGTCAAGAGCTCCCATATCCAGAAGATGAACGTAGCTGAGATGAGGATGTTGCGATAGATGTGCGGGCACACTAGGTTGGATAGGATTAGGAATGAGAATATTCGGGAGAAGGTGGGTGTGGCCCCAATGGAGGATAAGATGCGAGAAGTGAGGCTTAGATGGTTCGGGCATGTGAGAAGGAGAAGCTTAGATGCCCCAGTGAGGAGGTGTGAATGTTTGGCTCTGGCGGGTATTAGAAGAGGTAGAGGGCGGCCTAAGAAGTATTGGGGAAAGGTGATCAGGCAGGACATGGCGCGACTTCAACTTACCAAGGACATGACCCTTGATAAGAGGGTATGGAGGTCGAGGATTACGGTAGAAGGGTATTAGGTCGTAGTGTGTTTCTCTGGTCCGTTCCGGGTTTATTAGGGCTAGTCTACTAGTACCTTGTCGTTGTTCTTAGAGTGCTAGTATTAGGGTTGCTTTCGTAATATCTCCTGCTTCGGTTTTCTAGTATCTTGTCGTTGTTACTACTTGTTGCTATTGCTATTGCTATTGCTTTCTTCCATCTATTTTGTCTGGTTCATACATTGTTGGTATCATTTTCCTGGCCTTGTTGTTGATATTTGCTTGTTTCTATCCTTCCTCTCGAGCCGAGGGTCTTTCGGAGCCTCTCTACCTTCCCAGAGTAAGGGTAAGGTCTGCGGCTCTGCGTACATGTTACCCTCCCCAGACCCCACTTGTGCGATCCCACTAGGTTAGTTGTAGTTGTTGTTGTATTCTCTGACAGTAACATGAATGCAAGAATATGAGGAAGAACACAGTGGATCAATGGCTGGAAACTAAGGGTAAACACATAATCAAGGGCAGACAAAAGGCAACAGTAATGAAAGAGACCATTGAATAGGAAGGCTAGGCATGCATGATTAAGTAGCGGCAAAAATTTACATCACTCGCTGACTTAAACCTGATGAAGGACAGAGTAACAAGTCAAAAGGCCTTGGGCATGGATTCCAGAACAGAATAACAAGTCAAAAGGCCTTGGGCATTTAACAAATTCCAGAAAACAAAAGAACGGAAAGAAAAGGAAACGACAAACAAATAGAAAAAACTAAAAGATTGAAAAAGTTCTAATTAGCTTACAGCTGCTTGGGATGCATAGGTACGATGATCCTCGTAAACCACTTTGACTGAAGGGATGTTGATTACCGGTAACTGAAGCTTTGGAACCTCATATGTTCTGCCTGTTTGCTTCAGAATATTACAAAATAAAAGAATAAACAAGGACAACTTAGCTTTCGGATCAAGAATGATAATGACTAAAAATAGGCAACACAACTAGATGAGAGAAAAAAACCAATCTCAACAAAACTAGATGAGAGAAAAAACAGAACATATGTTAACTCTTGTAAAGCAACCAGTGTATGTTTCACACACTTGTCGACTAATCCATAAATAATTCAAATTAAACAGAAATGGCTGTTACAAACCAAGATTAACTGAAGTCAAAATCTAAATAGAGGTATGAATTTATATTGAGAGAACTATTCCACATGTCAAATTTTTTTCTCGGTATACCTGAGAAAGAAAAACTCGACATTGTGGATGCTTATCTAGTCTAGATAATTAAAAACAAAAGTCAAGAAAATTGTCTCTGGCAATGCTGAAGCTAATAAATACTAGCACACCAAATTATCTTCGGCAATCTTTAGCAATTACCATTTTTTAAAGCCAATAGTGGGCTAAATTAAACTGCTCAGTTTAAATCTAGAAGCATCGCATCCTGCAATCAAGGAATCTTTTTTCCTTCTGGTCTGTGAATTACTATATAAAGTCACTAGCATCTAACTTCCATTGGATGTGTTAAATTGAAATTTCATCTGAATTCTGTTTCTAAGTCCTGATTGTTCAAAAGATTAGAGTCGGTACACGGTAATTTATAGCCTGTTTGGCCAAGCTGCAAAAAACAGCTTATTTTGAGAAGTACTTTTTCTCAAAAGTGCTTTTCTCAAAAGTACTTTTGCTGAGAAGCAGCTTGTGTTTGGCTAATCAACTTGAAAAGCACTTCTGAGCAACATTTAGTGTTTGGCCAAGCTTTTAAAAAGTGCTTCTATGTGTATTTTTCTCAAAAGTGATTTTCAAAAAAGTGCTTTTGAAGAGAAGCTACTTTTTTTTGCTTCTCTAAAACTGCTTCTGCTTCTACTCAAAAGCACTTTTTTTTTCTTCTAAAAGCTTGGCCAAACACTACAACTTTGAAAAAAAGCACATTTTTTGAGAAGTGCTTTTGGCTTTGGAGAAGCTTGGCCAAACAGGCTATTAATCTCCGCAAGGAAAGTAAGCAACCAGTACACCTGTAAATCCAGAACTCCATGACCTTTTAACTGGTGATCTAATGATCTGTGATATATAACCAGTTTGACTGTAGAGAATAATATTTATCAACAAATGCACTAACAACATTGTTTTGAAGTTGATAATCTTTCCAGGAACCAACCAGGTGGGGAGTTCATCGGTAAGACAGAGGCTGTAAGAAACAGGAGAATATCAGGACGCAAAACTAATGCTTACCTGAATTATCTGAAAGAAATCCTTTAGGAATAACTCCTGTGTCGTCTTAGATTGATGACCACAAGCTAGAACCTCCAACATATTTTTAACAGCAACATCACAGATCCCCAAGAAACCATACCACCTGAATAAAATGACAACCTTATTACATTGCCCCCTATTTCCCTAATGCTATTAACTATCTTTAACGATTGTAACAAGTAACAGCGGAGGGAGGAGATCTTTTGCTAGATTAGTACAAGGATATGCCATAACCAAAGGCAATTAGAGAGTTAGAGGAAGAAAGACATCAACAAGTAGCCATGGGGACAATGGTAACTATCAACTGCTTTTCTGAGCAGTTTGTCTGTAGACAGGACTATTACGATCTAGGTACGATTTTGCAAAAACAAGGAGGTTGTTAATAACTTACTTCCCTATGTGGAAATGAACATGGTCTCTAATGTGCCTCCATGTAGTTCCTTCAAAAACAGAAAGAGCGCCTTTGTATGTTCGAATTGCATGTTTTGTCTGATAATGGAGACAGAAGAAATAGTTATACTCTAGATCACTGCAACTTTTTGAAAATGGTAACAAGAAGATCACAGCATTTTAAGCAGCTATATGCATGATTGGGTGAGAACAAATACCTGATCACATTTTTTATACAGGTCCCCAGAAAGAACAAGATGAAACCCGTACTTGCGCAACATGGGGGGAGTGGAAAACAAGTAACAATAGGATGCTTGCTCGAGCATTACTGCTGAATGGAGGGGTTCCTAAAGAATAAACCTCTTCAGAACAGGAAATAAAGATTGTCATCCACCAAAATGTCAAAAATTGGGCATTACCTCACCAGAGATACGGAAGTATACACTGGCAGCCTCCTTATACTGATCTCTGGCCTTCAACATCTCTACCCACCATAGACCACAACGTGTAGCATTTCTCTGACCCGATGATCCGATTTTCTGCAAAGAAATTATGTGTCATCGATCTACCAAAACCATACAAAACCTTAGATCATATTATACCAATCATATAAGGCCAATAATAAGCCAAAAAGTACAAAAGAAGCAGCAACAATAATAGAAAAACACTTGATCCATAATATCATTACCTAAATAAACTACAAAGAGGCCAATAAAACTTACTTTTGTCAGAAGTTGCTACGTCACTTAAAGAGCCTAACACGCAGACCTTATAAAAAATAGGTTTCTAAACAATTAGGGGCAGTGAATACTACCATTTTTTCCTTGATTTTCAAAAAATAACTTTTATACCCAGAAATATTAAAAATCGTTAAATACATTCTCTTCCTTTTTTCTTTTTTTCAGTGGTCGCTGGTGAAGAAACTAAAAAGACAACTGAAGTAAAAATGACAGACCAGAGTATAGTTGATATAACTGACACAGAAGAGGGATGCGTACATACTAAATATGTGGTAAATGCATTCTCCATGCAATATTCACCATCCTTTCTCGACTGATCCAACATGAAGTAGGTCAGTCCCATCATTTCCTGCAATATGAAAAGAATGAGAAGAAAAACGTTAAGGGCAAGATGCATCAAGAAAAGCTTGTAATCACAAAATTGGATTTGATATCTGTTTTAGGCAGTGTTATTGAAAGCCCTTGCATCATCCTTTAAAGTAATGCAAAGCGAGAGGTTACTGCTTCATGGGCGAAGCCAAGCGCTTTAAAAAAGTGTACGCTTCAAACAAGGACACCAAGTTGATCCTAACAAGAAAAGTTGATTCTTTGAATCTCAACTTTGAGGAATTGGATTAATATCAGCATTCTCGTAAACTGGATGTTAAAATTAGCTATTTTCTTTGCAATTTGATCATTATAATACTCTATCCGTACATTTTTGGTGTTTTTAAAATTTTCTGTAACTTGTGCGCTTCATTTCTCGCTTTTCGCTTCAAGCCCCATGGACCTTGTTGCTTTTTTTGTGCTTCTTGCCTCTAAAAACATGGTTGTAGGTGAGAACACAATGGAAAGGTTATAAAACCAAACAAAGCATTAAACAGAAATCTATCATGCATGCCCTTCCTATTATTCCAGTTGATTATAGATGTATGTACATCTATATCTATATTACATTAAAAGTAAGAATCCCTAAATTAAAAGGGTTAAATTACTTTAATGCCCTTCTTAAATCTAAAACTACCCTACTTAAAAAAAGAAACTAACTCTTGAAAAAGGGAAAACAAAATAACGCATGCAGAAGAGTTGCCACTGTTTCAAACCCCACAGCAGCAATACTTAATTAGGCGACAAGCTTTGGCAATATCAATTTATTCACAAGGAAGACAAACATGGCTTCTTTCTTCTACACTCTTTTTTCGATCAATGCTTCATCGCTTTTCATCATTGTGCGTCCACAAAGAAATTCCGCGTTGCCAATTCACTCAGTAAGCCAATCTCTTATCTTTGTACAGCTTCTATAAAATAAATGTTAATCGAATTTCTGTACAGCTTCTATAAAATATTATTTTTATTCGACAACATTTCTTTATATGTACGCCGTGGTAAAAAAGGAAGCTATGGTTTCTTAAAGACAAAGCAGAAACTTTAAGACGTGAAACATTTGCAACCGTAGTCGACATTGCACATACACATTTAAAGTGTGTTTTTGAAGTATCTAAAAATAAAGAAACAGTCAAGTTGAATATTTGATATATTAGAAGAACTATTGTCGTTCGAACAATACTTTTGTTGAATTGAGGTTTATGTTCAACACAATATTAACAACATATATACAACACATAATGGTAAAACAAAAAATGAATTTAAACAAGTGAAAAAGAAAAAACAAGTGAGAAAGAAAGGAGAGAGGACACTATGTTGAAGACAAGCATGACTCCAAAGAGGAACAAAGGTAGTCTGGAAGTTCAAAATTTGGTCTTTCACATGAATATTCCAGAGTCTAGCTCGAAGAACAGGGGGAAATCCGTATGCGGCAGTTATCAATGAAGATTAATATTATTTCATGGAATGTTAGGGTATTGAATCGTAGGGATAAAAGAAGAGTTGTTAAATTGCTAATTGAGAAGTGGATGGCAGATATATATTGTTTACAAGAATCCAAGCTGGAAGGGGATGTACAGGGATTTGTGAAACAACTATGGTCAAATAGATGGGTTAAATTTGGGTGTTTGGAGGCCAATGGGAATAGGGGAGGAATTCTAGTGATATGGGATAGTAGCAGGGGCGAAGCTATGTTGGCCCAAGGGTGGTCGTCAACTGACCACCCTTCGCTGAAAAATTATACTATGTATAAGGTAAAATATTACTTGTTATTGATTAAAAATAGTCTTTGAACACCCTTGCATAGCCCACTGGCAAAGGGTGCCCCTTATTGAATTTCCTGGTTTCGCCACTGGATAATAGGGTATGGAGAGGGGAAGTGATTAATGTAGGAAGCTACACGATTACTTACAAGTTTGATTCTGTGGTGCAAAATTTTTCATGGCATATGACTGGGGTATATGGGCCTCATTGCAGAATCGAGAGAAGGAATGTTTGGTGGGAACTAGCTTGCATCCAGAGGAGTCTGTGAAGGTCCATGGGTTATTTGTGGGGACTTTAATGTAACAAGATTCATGGAGCAAAGGAGGGATTGTTATAGGGTAACAAGAGCTATGAGGGATTTCACTAAGTTCATTGAGGACTTAGAACTCTATGATCCCCCACTTATAGGGGGAATCTTCACTTGGAGCAGGAGAGAAAATTCACGTACTTCCTCAAGGATTGACAGATCTTTGTTCTCTTGTGAGTGGGAAGATGAAAGTAGTTGAAATGAGGAAGCTGAGATGGATGTGTGGGCAAACTAGGAAAGACAAGATTAGGAACGAAGTTATGAGGGACATGATGGGAGTAGCCCCTGTGGAGGACAAGTTGCCGGAATCAAGGCTGAGATGGTTCGGGTATATGAAGAGACGAGACATAGCTGCCCTGGTTAGGAGGTGTGAGAGGTTGACCATGGCGGGTCTGAGGAAGGGCAGGGGTAGGCCAAAGAAGTACTGGGGTGAGGTGATTAGGCAGGACATATCATTGTTTCAGCTTACCGAGTACATGACCCTCGATAGACCAGTACTAGTACTATTTTTGTATTTTCTTATTCCTGGTTCATTATTATTACATGTTGTGTCATTCGCTTCCGCTACCCTATTACCTTATTGTTGCAATTGTTTGTTGCTTTATTTTCACTGTTTCTTGAGCCGGGGGTCTACCAGAAACAGCCTCCCTATCTTCATAAGGTAGGGGTAAGGTCTGCATACACATTACCCTCCCCAAACCCACTTGCAGTTGCACTGTGTTTGTTGTTGTTGTTCTAAGCGGGATGACTTTCAAAAATATCAAGCAATCTGTTCTTCCTAAGGTTGCCTCTGATCATACTCCTTTATCTCTACAATGTGGTGACTGGGAAAGCAATAAGTCCTATTTCAAGTTTGAAAATTGAGGGTTAGGGAAAGAAGGATTCAAAGACAAAATAACAGTTTGGTGGTCCTCCTTCAATAATCAGGGCAGACCTAACTTTATACTTGCCAGGAAACTCGGATTGCTTAAAGGCAAATTGAGAGATTGGAACATAGCACAAGGGGGCAATCTGGAGGTTATGAAAAATAATTGCTTGAACAAGATCCTAGAACTCGATTTAGCACAAGAAATCAGGGACCTTGACGAAGATGATTATTACAGAAGGCTGGTTTGCATATGGAACTGGAACACATTGCTAAAAACGAGGAGTCATCTTGGAGGCAAAAATCTAGAGTTCAATGGTTAAAGCGGGGAGATAAAAATACCAAATTTCTTCGGAGAGTGGCTAATGCTAACAGGAGGTTCAATACTATTGATAAGCTAATTATCAATGAGACTTTAGTTGGTGATATGAATGTGATTAACAGGGAGATTCTGGATTTCTACCCGCAGTTGTACACTGAGCCGGAAGGTTGGAGGCCTGATTTTGCATGCCAAGATTGCCCAAAAACTAATGACGAAGAGGAATGATGGCTACAAAGAGAATTTGATGAAAATGAAATCTTATAGGGTCTCAAGGCTTGTGCACCAGACAAAGCACAGATGGGTATACCATGTGTTTCTTCATTCATTGTTGGGATGTGGTAAAAGCAAATTTGGTTAAAACTTTTCAAAATTTTCATTCTCAAGAATATTTTGAAAAAAGTTTCAATGCTACTTATGTAGCATTAATCCCTAAAAAAGTTGGAGCTGAGGAGTTGAAGGATTACAGACCTATAAGTCGTCATCTCAAAGGTTCTAACAGAGAGATTGAAGATGGTGATTCACAAGCTGGTAGATTCTCAACAAATAGCCTTTATCAAAAATAGACAGATTATGGATGCTACTTTGATTGCTAATGAGTGTGTTGATTCTAGAATCAACGGCAAAATTCCTGGGATTTTGTGTAAACTACAGATTGAAAGGGCTTATGACCATATTAACTGGATCACAGTTAGGTTCTCTATTCTAGTAAATGGATCTCTAGAGGGATTTTTTCATCAGGAAGAGGATTAAGTCAAGGTGACCCTTTGTCACCTTTCCTATTCATCATTGCAATGGAAGGTCTGAACGGTTTGATCATGAAGGCTAACCAGGAGGGATGGATAAAGGGTTTTAAGGTTTTAAACAACGTTAGCAGCAATCTGGAAATCACTCATTTGTTATAAGCTGATGATTCTCTAGTTTTTTGTGATGCTGATGAGGAACAAATCAGACACTTGAGGATGATTCTTTCTATCTTTGAAGCAATTTCAGGCTTGCATGTAAATTGGAGAAAGTCACAGATATACTCGATGAATGAAGTCCCCAACATTCAGAGACTAGCTGGAGTTTTAGGTTGTGAGGTGGCAGTGTTACCAACCACTTACCAGGGTTTACCTTTAGGAGAAAAAAATAAATCTGGAGTGAGAGTGCTGGAGAGGTGTGAAAAGAAGCTTTCCAAGTGGAAAAGTAACTATCTATCATTAGGAGGAAGGGTCACCTTGGTGAATAATGTTTTAGATTCTCTTCCTACTTATATGATATATTTATTTCCTTTGCCAGTGAATATAGAAAAAAGACTTGATAAATTGAGGAGAAAGTTTATTTGGCAAGGAAATAAGGAGAAGAGGGGTTTTCATTTAGTGAATTGGAAGACCTTGACAAACAGCAAGAAGGATGGAGGATTGGGAATCAGAAATTTGATACATCACAACAAAGGTTTACTAATGAAATGGCTATTGAGATTTCCTGCGGAGGCACAAGCTCTTTGACAGGTAATTAAGGAGAAGTATGGGGCAGACGGTCTCTGGTGTACAAGAGAAATTTCTACCAGTTATGGGGTAAGTGTTTGGAAATCTATAAGATCTTTATGGCCAGCTTTGAAAAGCAATGTCAGCATAAAAGTGGTAATGGTGTCAAGGCTATTTTTTTGGAATGATGACTGAATTGGAATGGTCCTCTCAAAGACAGTTTTCCAGATTAGATCAACTTAGTGTAACAGCCTCAAGCAACAGCGGCAGAGACCTGGAGTCAACAAGGGCGAAATTTTACCTTCAGAAGACTTCTAAATGACTGGGAAGTTACTAGAGTGACTGAACTTTTAAATCTTTTGGAAAGTTTCAAAGGCACTACAGAACAAGAGGAGAGTCTAGTGAGGGAAAGAAACAGCAGTGAAGTTTTCTCGGTGAAGTCAGCTTATAGGGTGCCAAACAGGTCTGGATTACATCATATTGGGCCTTGGCATTGGAAGAACATTTGGAAGGTGAACATCCCTTTCAAAGTGACATGTTTTTGCTGGCTAGTGGTTCAGGAGACTGTCTTGATACATGATAGTTTGGTGAAAAGAGGAATACAGTTATGCTCTAGATGCTTTATGTGCGGGAGAGATGGAAACAAACAGTCACTTGTTTCTACATTGCAGAGTAATCAGCAAGTTGTGGCAGTTATTTATGAGTTTGAAAGGATTAATCTGGGCAATGCCCAGGACAACTGCAGATATGCTAGCATGTTGAAATGATCCAGTCAACTTACCGAGGAACAAGACTTGGTGGAACATGATCCTGCATGTATTTGGTGGATAATTTGGAACGAGAGGAACTTAAGATGCTTTGAAGGTATAGTCAACTCTTAACAGAAGATCATTATGAGTTGTCTATTTTTGTTTTTGTTAGATAGTTATGTGTAAATAGTCATATGTAGTAGGAGCAGAATATGTCCTAATCTCATATGTAGTAGGAGTAGAATATGTATTATATATAGGGCTCATTGTATCATTATTAATAAAATAAATTTTTTTCCCGTGCATTCTCACATGGTATCAGAGTTTCAGTGACAAAATTATCGGTGTGCGTCATTCCAGCGACATCCGGGAAGAAAGATCTCATCGCCGTGCAACAAGTTCATCTTGTTCCCAGGGTTCATCACTGCTACAGTGGAACTGTGCATATACCAGTACCACCATCAGATCCAAAACCCTTGTGCGACCAAACCCCAGAAATCCAAGTCCCATCGGAACAGAAAAGTCAGTCACCGTGCGGCTTTCTAGTTGACGACTCAAGATTGATTTGCGTTATCTCCTCACCGGTAAGTGTTGTGCAAAAGCCAACACTACCATCTTGTTCGGAAAAGTCAAGCGACAAAACCCCAGTCAATCGGTCTGGCAGAAAGTCGTGTCGCCAGAACTAGGGTTCCGGTGAGCTACAATAACTTTTCCGGCGCGTGTGATCCATTCCGGCCGCTTTTTGACAAAATTTCTTCAAGACAACTTGCTCGTCCAGTGATTCCAAGCCTACAACAACAACAACAACAACCCAGTGAATTCTCACAAGTGAGGTCTGGGGAGGGTAGTGTGTACGCAGACCTTACCCCTACCCCGCAGAGTAGAGAGGTTGTTTCCGATAGACCCATATAAATTACATCGAATTCTGACAACTTTTTTTAAAAAAAATCCGGTGTGAACAGTGCCCCTTTTTCGGCGTGAACAGTGAGATTCCCGGCGTGAATAGTAATTTCCAGAAAGTTTCTGTGTTTCTAGTGGTGTTTTAGAACCTATTTTATAGTATGGAATTCGGCTTAGTCTCACTATTTTTAAATTTTTCCGGCGACCTTTCGACCAACTTCTGTTTATCAGCAACCACCTGGTTTTGTTGCTCAGGGAGAGTCTATGGCCTTGTATGTTGAATGATCAGCTTGTAGATATTTTTACCAAGTCCCTCACTGGTCCTCGTATTAGTTACATATGTAACAAGCTCGGTACATATGATTTGTATGCACCGACTTGAGGGGGAGTGTTAGATAGTTACGTGTAAATAGTCTTAGTCCCATATGTAGTAGGAGTAGAATATGTTCTAGTCTCATATGTAGTAGGAGTAGAATATGTATTATATATAGGACTCATTGTATCATTGTTAATAAAATAGATTTTTCTCCCGTGCATTCTCACAGCTTCATTTTTGGTGCAAAGAAACATTAGTAGAAGATGTAGATTCAGTAGTTGACATCTTGGGGTCTTTGAAACTAGCACAGGACTAACTTTTTGTTCTTTTTTGGGGTCCAGTAACTCAGGTTCTTCTTAGCAAAGCCTTTGTGCTAAGGATTGCTTTCATTGTTAATAATATACATGTTATCTGGTTCAAAAAAAAGTGATACCTACTCAATTGATTATGTACAGCTGCAAACTATGACGGTGACCGAAGTAGAAAACGATACTACTAAAGAAACGTCTCTTCTCCCCATATTTAACTTTGATTGTTCATTTTTTAGGTCTAAACGATATTCAGTCATCTTGACCTTGAACAAACAAGTCTAGCATACGACGATCCATATTGATCATTCATACAAACTTATAATTTATTACAACAACATGCCCAGTATTATCCCACACTGTGGGGTCTGGGGAGGGTAATGTGTACGCAAACCTTACCCCCTCCCTACCTTGTGAAGATAGAGAGGTTGTTTCCAATAGACTCTCGGCTCAGAAAAGCATAAGCACCACATTAATGAAAAAATAGACAAAAAGGACAGCACCAAAAAGCCATGTAAAAGCAGCATAAAAACAACAAGTTAATAAGATGACCAAAATGAAAGAAAATGACGGGTAGTCATAGAAACCTACTACCAACAGAATGCGAGAGTGTGTACTAATACTACCGGTATGAACAATCTAGACCACCTACCCTACCACCCTAATCCTCGACCTCCACACCTTCCTATCAAGGGCCATATCCTCGATCAGCTGAAGCTACGCCATGTCTTGCCTAATCACCTCTCCTCACTTCTTTTTCGGCCTACCTCTACCTCTCCGTAGGCCCTCCAATGTCAACCTCTCACACCTCCTCACCGGGGCGTCTATGCTCCTCCTCCTCACATGTCCAAACCACGTAAGTCTCACTTCCTGCATCTTGTCCTCAATAGGGGCCACTCACCTTGTTGCGAATAACCTCATTCCTAATCATATGTAACCTGGTGTGTCCGCACATCCATCTCAACATTATCATCTCTGCTACCTTCATCTTCTGGACATGGGCATCTTGACTGGCCAACACTCAGCCCCATATAACATAGTCGGTCTGACCACATCTCAGTAGAACTTACCTTTAAATTTTGGTGGCACCTTCTTGTCACATAAAACACTGAAAGCGAGTCTCCAATTCATCCATCCCACCCCAATACGATGTGTGACATCTTCATCAATCTCCCCATCCCCCTGTATAATAGACCCAAGGTACTTAAAAACTTCCTCTCCTAGGGATGACTTGCGAGTCCAGCCTCACCTCCCCTTCCCTGAGTCTCACCACTGAACTTACACTCCAAGTATTTTGTCTTGGTCCTGCTCAATTTGAAACTTTTAGACTCAAGAGTCTGCCTCCACACCTCTAACCTCGCGTTCACATCGCCTCGTGTCTCGTCAATAAATACAATATCATCTGCAAATAAATTGCACCACGGCATCTCCCCTTGGATATGGCGCGTCAGTGCGTCCATCGCCAGGGCAAACTTATAATTTATTCTTTCAAGTATAATTATTTACTCAAATTATTGTTTTAATTATAATATTAATACTCTTTTTACAAAAAATTGTATATTAAATTATTGGATATACATGTGCATTGCGCGTGTCGAGAAGCTAGTTCATTCAATATGCTTCAAAACAAAAGAAAGGAGTCAACGATAAACTGCTTCTCGTGTCTATTGGATCTCCCCTCCTAGGAAGACTACATGATGGAAAATGCAGTATTTGGATCGATCTTATAACACATCAAAATAGAAAGCCAAGATATTTCAAGTTCTCCCCACCAACAACATACTCTAGCTCTAGTACAATGTATTTAACACTCCAGTTCTATCAAAATGTTTGATAACCTTCACATTATCCGATAAGTAGGCTTTATCCCAAAATAAATTGGATATGCAACTACATTCATGAACGGTTGCATGTAAAATAACAGGTAAATGGAAAATAGCTAATTTTATTAGCCCAATCACTTTCACCGCACCAAATATGACAATCGCAACAAATTTCTATTTATCCCAAAAAAAAGACAGCCATGCATCATAAGGTAAGCAGACTTGTTTTATGAGCACAAACGAAGGGTCGATATTCGAAGAGCATTTTTGTTTTCTAAAGCAAACACGGAGTTGTTAACTGTTTCTGGAAAACCAAAAACAGCGAAAGGCTATTTTCCGAAACCAATTCTTCCACCATACAAACCAATTCTTTCAAACCAAATCCAAACACATGTTGTTCCCAAGGATCAAAATCAAAACAAAACCAAACTGTTTTCTAATCCAAATCCCACACGTCAAACTCATAATGAGTAAAGGTCTATTTCTTCGCAAATTTCTTTCACAAATAATTGTGAAAGTAGTGGTTTAAAGCCAAATAAGAAAAAACTTTTATTAATGCCACAAGACATGAAGTTAGAAATATACTAAGAACTTCCGAAGTAATTATGTTCAGAGTAAATATGTTATCTTTTCATTGTTTTAAAAGGATAGGTAAGGTGCATTATAGTATTTTATTCTAAAATGGTAATCTGAGGATATAAATAGAAGACACACATAAGGATAGTAATAGAAGACACACATGGGGC
Organism: Nicotiana tomentosiformis; assembly: GCF_000390325.3. Lineage (NCBI taxonomy): Eukaryota > Viridiplantae > Streptophyta > Magnoliopsida > Solanales > Solanaceae > Nicotiana > Nicotiana tomentosiformis. Next base: position 123,794,399 of record NC_090812.1, on the reverse strand, counting down.
CTAATTCAACCCCAAAAGCTAGCTCATGAGATGAGGATTGCTCAAGAACATATAAGGAGACCAAGGATCCTAATACCCACCGACGTGGGACAATTAACAATACTAAAACATTTCATTGCTAAAAACAAAAAGTATAAAAGAAATGTGCATTATTCAAAGATTATTAAATGCTTTTGAGCCCATATTAAGGATGGGTTGGGTACCAGGGTATTAGTACCAAACATTCATATATGAGGTACGTTAATCTCTAAGGTTGGAATATAGATGTGAGTAAATTATCAAGGAGATTTCTCCAAAATCTACCCAAAGCCGAGGGAAAGTATCTTCTTTCCCTTGTCGAATCTGAAAAGGAATTACATAGGATAAAGACGTAACATCACTCTTGTGAAACCAAATTTAACTATTCAAGTGTCAGCCAAAGAGGAAACTGTTTTCCTCCGTTTTCTTTAGCCCATTCAGTCATAAACAAACAAATAAGGAAATTTCGGAGCAAACAGTAACCAGTTTTGTGAACAAATTATCATTAACATATTCTCAAACTTAGGGGCACTATGAATAACCATAGCCCCACAGGAAAACATCAAGAATACGCCAGTAAGAAAAGAATAACCGACATTCTTAATCATCTAATTGCTTAGCATAGTGATCATAATAAAAGGTTGGTTTGGGCCAGCACTGGAGTTATATTATGCTCCAGTACAGTTTCAATAGTTAAGATAGACTATTACAGTTTTAATAGTTAAGAACAAACAATCTGAAGCTCAAACCATTAATCCAGCAAAGCCAGTGGACAGTAGTTCATATTTTTATTCATCTTTTAATAAAGTGCTAACAAATCCAAGCAATTCATAACAGAATTAGCCAAACAATGTAAAAGACCTAGACCCAAATGGAATTTAAAGTTCAGCCTGTACAAGAGTAATAAGAAAGCAAGTATTCTTTATTTTACAGGACAGAGAACGTAGAAGTAAATTGTGACAATGATTTTCGTTAGAAGGAAAACACTACTTAGAGCATCCAAAGAAAGCACAAGTCCTGAGCAGAATCACATAGTCTACATGGTACAGAGGTGGATCTTTAAAAGTTATATATGCAATGGTGGAAGATAAGAAATTAGTCACCCATGCTAAAATGTGGAATATAGAGGAGGGAAGCTAATTTACATCAACATCCATTATTTTGTTTTTAAGAAACAACATCAACCCAGTGAATTCCCGGAGGGTAGTGTGTACGCAGACATTACCCTTACCCCGAAGAGTAGAGAGGTTGTTTCCGATAGACCCTCGGCTCAAAAAGACGAAAAGAGACAATATATCAGTACCATCAACAGAACCATAGGAATAATAGCAACATCATAAGAACCAGAAAATAGATGAAAAACAATAACAAAAACCAGTGAATAAGGCCCGGTACTATGAACAACGGAAGAATAGTATGAACACAACAAAAATCGCTAGCAGCCTAGGACAAAACTTTATGAGACTAGCCTCACACCCGGTACGAAATAGAAAAATGCCCAGCTACCTCCTAACCTACCCCCTAATGCTCGACCTCCACACCTTCCTATCAAGGGCCATGTCCTCGGAAATCTGAAGCCACGCCATGTCCTAATCACCTCTCCCCAATACTTCTTAGGCCGCCCTCTCCCTCTTCTCGAACCCACCAAAGCCAACCGCTCACACCTCCTGACCGGGGTATCTGGGCTTCTCCTTCGCACGTGCCCGAACCATCTAAGTCTCGCTCCTCGCATCTTGTCATCCACAAGGGTCACACTCACCTTCTCCCGAATATCTTCATTCTTAATCTTATCCATCCTAGTGTGCCCGCACATCCACCTCAACATCCTCATTTCTTCTACTTTCATCTTCTGGATATGTGAGTTCTTAACTGGCCAACACTCTGCCCCATACAACATGATCGGTCTGACCACCGCTCTATAAAACTTACCTTTGAGTATCGGTGGCACTTTCTTGTCATATAGGACTCCAGATGCTAACCTCCATTTCATCCGCCCCACCCCTATACAATGTGTGACATCCTCGTCGATCTCTCTATCCCCATGGATAACCGATCAAAGGTACTTGAAACTGCCTCTTTTGGGGATGACCTGTGATCCAAGTCTCACGTCCAAGCCCGCTTCCCTCGACTCAGCGCTGAACTTGCACTCCAGGTATTCTGTCTTAGTTCTGCTCAACTTGAAACCCTTAGACTCAAGGGCCTGTCTCCAAACCTCCAGCCTCTCGTTAACGCCGCCTCTCCTTAACGCCGCCTCGCGTCTCATCAATCAGAACTATTTCATCAGCGAACAACATACACCATGGCACAATTTCTTTGTTTTTAAGAAATTGTTTAAGAAATTATGATCAAATCATTTTTTATGATTGAGCTATAGATGTAATATAGAATTAGAAGATCTATTAATTTTAACATAGTGAAAATGAATTTTTATATGAAACACAAGTTACATTTCTTTCCAAGTAATATTCATAAATCTCAAAGTAAGACAGTGAAAGAAGAAGAACATTAATAATTTGTGAGGCACATTTTGCCAATACTTAGTACCCAGCATTTCTTCTAATGAACCAGCTAAGACATTAACAACTAGAGAGACGACTAGCATGGATCATTTTAAATAAAATGAAAAACAAGTTGTTGCCTGACGCACCTAAAGGATTAAATGAAGGCACATATGTTGCCCGTATGAGCTCATCAGCTAGCACTTACTATTTTCCTAAGTTGCTCGGGCTCTTAACTTTCGGTGCCGCACCCGTGTAGACACGACATGAGTGTGGGTGTGGGATCCGTAGTGGATATGGTCAATCGATTTTGGGTACTATCACCAAATTCGAAGGTGAAACTCGGGACAGATACAATGATTACTGAAATCAAAATAAAAGCTAAGGTGAAATTGAAGAAAATTGAATATGAATTTCTATGTCAGTCTTTTTTCCTTTTATCTCCTTCTCGGATTCTCCTTTGGAAACGTAGAAGGGCTACAAGTTCCAATTAGAAAATGCTTTTTTGTTTTCTTATTAGCTTAGTTCAAATTTTAATGTTCTTCATTCTTTATGGTTATTGAACTTGTGGTCCTTTTCCTGCACTCTACAAGCACCAAGTAAGTTTTCCTTATAATGTCTCATAATTTAGGCATATTTTTATAACTCTACTTTTAGATATTTGAATTATTTTTAGCCGAATCCCCGCACTCTATCCATACCCTCGAATCTTAAAATTTAGATCATGAAGAATCCAACCTCTAGATCCACACCCATGTCGGACACCCGCACCTGAGTCCGAGGCTCCGAGCAACTTAGCTATTTTCTCAATTCCAATGCATTTAGTGAAAACGTGCAATAAAGACACAATGCTTCATATTTTCGAAGACATGTATTTATGATTCAAGAATGTGCCAATTGAATAACTCCTTAGGCCAAATAGACATAAGAACTTACAAGAGAATTCATAATCAAGCAAAAATACACAAAAGGACCGAGGTTTCATTGGACATTAGTTATTTTGCTCATCTAATAGTATGGACCAGCAACCGCACCTTGGAAACCCAAGTCAAGAAAAGACACATATTTCATTAAGTGAAGGGCATCATACCAGAGCCATGTATTATCCAGAAAAGTAGCTTACAACAAGTACACTGCTGCCTAGTAAATGGAAGCTCAATACATAATCTCAAGAACTACCTGAACACCAGCATAGTGTTTCCATGCTTTGTCGAGCTTGTAGTCGGTAGAAAGTAGACGATAGTTAGACAATGCAAGCTCATAATCATGTAACATGAAGGCGTAATCACCCAAAACTCTTATTTGTGATTCAATAGAGCTGAAAGTATACCTTGAAAGGCAACCACAAACTTTGATTAGTCATGAAAAGAAAAATGAAAACAGAACCATGTAACAAACTAGACAAAGGATGAGCTTGCAAGCAAACTTACGTTGGACCAGCTGGGTTTTCTGGTGTATCTTCTTTCCCCTTTCTCCACCACAAGTTCTTTATTTGGTTTCTAAAACCTTTTCTTGTTGCGGAAACCTGCAATTTAGCACTGTAAGTCACAAAAAACCACAGAAGCAAACAGACATGTTATCATCACCTTCCAAAAAAATTTTTTTTTTTTTTTTTGGGGGGGGGGGGGGGGAGGGGAGGGGGGCGGAATACCTGCTGATTGAGAAGACGGATTTTTTGCTCCATATGAGGAATAATATGTTTAGACGCTAGATCTTGTATGAATTTCTCCAGCTGCTCGATTCAACGCATAAGTAAATAATTACTTACATCAAGGAGAAAGATATTAATAACCAGCTATCCTAAGAAAGTACCTCAAAGGTCAGCCATACAAGGTTCAGGAACAAATACCTCATCCAAGTCATCTGAGCTAAGGAAACAGCGTAACTGCTGGCCATGTGAAATATCAGTTTTCTGTCGGACAGAAGAAGATAAACTTTGTTTACTTCATCTAATAGACAAAGATAATAAATCCAATAAATATGATGTGAAAAGGATAAACTCAGGAAGATTATCTTACAAAAGCAGCCCACAGATTTTCATGTTCTCCTGACCCGCCCTTAGAGGAGTTGATACACAGCAAATGACAACAATTAGCCCCAAATGTGCTCCTCATCTCTGCCAAGGTTTTGGTTGCTCTGTAGAAAATACAGAATATCATTAACAGTGACATCATGCAAAATTGAGCTCTATCTTTTTGTAACCAAAAGACCGCCACAATACGACTAAACCATAAGCCTAGAAACAGCTTTGATAGTTTGAGAGGCAATAGGGAAAAGGACTATATGATAGCCCTACAATAGAAGGAACTCCTCTTGTGCCCCTTTTAATAGTTGTGTACCGTATATTCATTCCAAGACTGAGTTTAATGTGAAACCCTTGATGATACTAGATGAACTTCGCATCAACATGACTTAGAGAGGCTTTGGAACTTGTTAAGTGATGAATGCCATGTTGTGACTGAACAGTGAACACTGACAAGGCTCCTTGTTGAGTGTGAAAGTTATTCAAACAATGAGATAGCACTTGCGAGATCTAGGAAAAGAAACGAATGACAAGAGACAGGTATCAGAGAGCCGAAGAAGCAAGAAATGACCTGATGGGCAGTACCTAGGCGCTATCTCAGCAATACTGAGGTGCTGAAAAGCAGAAAAAGAAGATTAGCACATGCCAAGTGCTTCAGAGCAGGAAAATTATGCTTCTAAAGTTCTCCAACCGCTAGGCACCACATGCCCAGAGCCTGGTTCTAGGCAGCAGGTGTATGTTGTGGCTGTTGGTCAATGACTAGGCACTCCAACAACAGCTCCTAGGTGCTGATAAGCATTTTCTAGGTTTCCATTAAGAACAACGACAAAATTGCCTTCTGTCTGTTGCCATGGAATGTATAGGTAGGGATTTTTTAATGCTTGCAAAGCCCATTGCGCGCTCTCTATCCCCTTTTTGGGGCGTTCCTAAAGAGAAGAGAGTTCAGTCTACAAGAGCCGTTGGGCCACATCCATCCATCCTAAACAGTAACCCTTTCCTTGTTTGGTCTTCGGAGAGGGAGCTAGACGAGCACTTGCAAGAGAGCGACCGGCAGATCTAAAATTGCTATAGTAGAGTAGTTAAAAAGTACCTCCCAAAGGTTCTAAGGTTCTACCTTTTCTTGTGCGTTTGGGAATAGATAGAAAGTTTCTAAATGAATAAAAGACTCTTGATTGATTGAATGTAATGTTCATGAGGTTCTACATCATCCTCTTCACCATAAATGATCCGCTTGCCCGAAAATGACATGGATCAATATGGAAATCCCAATTCATTTGGCCTTTCGATACAATCAAATAGAAAGCCCCAAAGGCGCCATATTCTAGGAGCTCAAACTATGTGCTTGAATAAATCCTCCTATTGGCCAAGGGACAAGCCTTTCCATGTTCTATGTTATATATATATATATATATTGAGGTTTTCCACTGAAGTAAGATTTTGAGGATGCAATTCGTTGAATGAAGTGTTAGAGAAATCATAGTCCTAGATTTTATATTGAATTCCATAACATCGCAACTGCCTTGTCTGTCATTCGGGGTGGACGTCGGGTTCGGTTTGGATTATGAAAACTTAAGCTTTTTTCTTTGGTAAGGTAAAGTTTAAATGTGTCTGCCGGGAGTCTGATTTTTTAGAGTTCGGGTTCGAATTTCGGTTTGCTTATTTCAGATTTTCATTTGAACCTATATGTTGGGCTTCTTATTCTTCTAACAAAAAAAATGAACCTCCAAATGCTAGTCATGTCAATTTGCCTTAATAAATTCTCATCCCCACCACAATCATCTAGAGATTTGGTAATTGTAACTTTGTAGGTACAAATGCAAACCCTTGATATAAGAAAAGATATTACAAGAAGAAAAATAATAATAATAATATTATTAAAATAATAATAATAATAATAATAATAATAAGACACTTGTCATTATCCTTTACAAGTTCAGTTCTAAAATAAGTGAAAAGTTGTGGGTAGTACCAAAGATTGTCAACCTATTCTTAAGTGGGTTGTTGGCCTTTACTAATTATTTAAGCTAATATTGGCTTGGGATTGGGCTAATGTCTAATGGATATGCTTGACTGATTTAGTTGTTAAGGCCTATGGGCAAAACATAAGGTACAAAAATTTCCGGATTTTTGGATATCTGAAATTTATCACCGCGATTCTGAAATCCGAATTTTTCAAAAATTAAAACCAAACACCAAACCGTAATTCAAAAAATATGAAAAATCCAAATTTTGGTTTTTGACCAAACTATTTTTGGTTTGGATTTCGGTTTTGCCCAAACTATGCCCACCCCTATTTGTCATTAGGTTAGTACTTACAATAGATTTAGTTGTTTGAACAAATCCTAGTTGTTGTCCTTAGCAATTAAATTAGTGCCAATTCGTCATGGGACTGCACTAATACGAACTGTATATTACTTGTGTACATCCACGTACACTTATGTGTTTGTTGAGACAACACTAACTTTATTTGAGCCGGTCTCAGAAGTATGTTTTGTTTAGTTCCAGGTTCAGATAAAAGCATTTATTCTTATTTAGGGAGGTTGCTTGAAACTTCTCAGTCAGTTTAAAATGCCTAGGGTATTTTGAGTTTAGCAGTTAATTCAGCATCAGGAATCAGACGCTCAAATCAGACATGCTTGTCTCAACTCCCAAAAAGAATTTGCACTAAAAGTTCTGTAATCTGATTAAAGGCATAAGGTCTCTAAAGAGGTCTCTAAAAAGTTCTCCAGTTGTGTTCAAAAAGCACACACCAACAAAGGCAATAAAGTACGACTTCCTTCATCTTTTCTTTTCTTGTTTGATGACTAAGGCCAACTTCCCTCATTTCAAGCTTCTTCCCGCACAGGAATCTCAGGACTTCCAATGTCTTTAATTTCTGTGTGTCCCTAGCCTTGTGCAACTTAGGGAAATCTTATGTTACTATTTGAATTCAATACAAGCAGAATTATGAGTTTATTTCATGGTTTCCTTTAAAAATCTATGAGTTCTTTGACTGCTAAAAGTTAATGAAATAATTTTTTGCAAGTACAGTTAAGTAAACAAACTTGTTTCTTTATTTTCAAATACTTTCTCGTCTTTCTAGAAACATCTATCCTTTGCTTCACAACAGCATTATTTCAAAAACTTATGCTGATCAAAGTATCTGGTTTTATTAAAGTACTTCAATTTCCACTCTTCAAGATCTGTGATTGTGATGTTAACAATCTCAGTGTTATAAATCACCATGTCAGATTACATTGGACAATTTCAGAAGGAAGGAAAGAGCATCAAACCTTTCTAATGAGGCGTCCTCACCATCGTGTACCAATACAAAATGCTTTAGAATTTTTGGATCCATTGCACCAGCATTGAGAAGGGAAGGCAACTGATTAGTGTTAAATAGGTCAACAAATTTGTTGATGGGATCTTCATCCCGTGAAGAAACAGCCAAAAGACCTATATTGTTATCACCACAGAGGTAGAAGCACTGTAAGCTAGAAACGGATATTCAGAGAAGTGAGATGGAACCTCATTTCTGAAAAAGAAAAGAGAAGTGAAAAAGAGGGAGTACATTGGGGGGAGTGACTCAAGAAAGTGTCAGAAAAAAAAAGGTAGCTTACATGTCACAGGATGGTCAAAAGCTTCATGTTGTGAAAAGGAGACCGTATGTACTAGCTCATTGTTGAAATATTGGAACCATGACGGTAGGAACTCGTTTTGCGAAGCTACATTGGAACATCATAGGGGAATTAGTCCAACAAAATTCCATACTTCCAGACAGAAAATTCTTTTTTAACTCCAAATCACAGAAAGTAAACTAATTGGTTATGGACTACAAATACAGCAAAAAACTAACTGGGCCAGTATCAAAACTGCAAGTTATAAATCTAGCTGTCCACAATGAATTGTAATCTTGCCAGGCCTATGATTTATCTGTTGATACACTTTTGTTAATAATAAACTTGGAGATCACATATCATTCTTTTTTTAAGATGAGAAAGAATTTAACAAGTTTAATGTAGTGGGCAAAAAAATTACAGTTGAGCACAGTCTCAATTTCCAGAGGTTCTGAACATAAGTCAGAAAGATCTTTCTCTCCAGCATCAGTGATAACTTGGTTTAACCGCTCCTTTGCAACCTTGAGAAGAAAACATGTCAGTTCTAAAGCAATAAGCTTATACAGAAAAAAGATATCATCATTCAGTTCTCAGGTCATAGAAACCAACAAATAGAACATAAACTTCAACTTTAACGTATTGCCCTCAACAGAAACAAATTTGAATGGAATAGGCCAATTTGACAAGAAAGTAAATGAAGGGGGAATGTAACCCAATATTTTCTATGTAACACTAATTCCTTCAGAATACTACTCGCAGAAAATGTTTTGCTAAATTCAATGCATGTTTTGAATGAAGGGGCCGCTTGGAGGCTTGAAACTTGAGAATCTGTCTAAAAAAAGGTTATAAACTTTTCTGACTCAAAAGAGATGTAGACATTTCTAGTAATGCAATACTTTACTCACTTTTTGAGCTACTCTACATAAGTGACATTCTAGTCATGTTAGGATGCTCATACATAGAGCCACAATAGGTTTGTTTGTTATGCTTTCAAGAATCTTCACTTTATCAGGTCAAAACTTGGTTCCAAAGCTTCAAGAGTCTTTCTTGTGTTTACTAATAAGGTCCTCAAAATGTATCAAGGTTGAACTAGTTCTCTAAGTCATGATTTTCTCCAAGACATAGTGTTTTATCTATGAAGCTCAATGTTCTATTCCAATGGGTAGTAAGAACTGCCTTTGCAGAATGTGAGGTTACTGAGGTTAAACTAACTGTGTTCCATTGGTCCCAAAAGGTTTCAATCCCCCAGCCCTCATATCCTTCTCTTCTGTCTTTGCTGCTTTCCCACCTCTTTTTTCTACACTACAGCTTTTCAACAGCTTGCTACCTTCACTATTCACATTGAACAATAACCCCCACCAACTCCCCCCCACCCCTTTATTTCCTCATCTCTAATAACTTTGAGTTTAATAACAGTTCACGTATTTTGCACCTCTTCTCAATTTAACCCTCCAAATTCCCAAGGATCAAGGCAATAAGTGCACCCCAATCCAATTAATTTTTTTTTGAGATGGTAACAAACCAATTAATTTTTATTTTTACCTAATGTACAAACGTAGAGAAAGATGGTTTATATTTTGGATGAGGAGAATGCTCTTTGGAAGGAGGTGTTCCGGAGAAATATGGGGTTTTCGAAGGGGGACGGAGGACTAAAAATATTACACTTCCCTACGGATGATGTTTATGGAGCAATATTTTGAAAGGGTGGGAAGAGTTTTTTGGGAATATATCATTTTAGGGTTGGTGATGGGAGTAGAGTAAGCTATTGGGGACACAGATAGGGTGGAGGTAACATTTTGAGTATCACTTTTCCTTAAATGTACACAATTTCATGCCAAAAGAAGATGTCAATTCAAAGCATACGGAGGCTGCTAGATGGAGAAACACATAGGGATTTGACATTTAGGAGGAACTTGCAAGATTCGGAGATCGTAGAGTTCTAGAGATCAGTGTTATCAAACGCGCGCTTAAGCCCTGAAGCGAGGCTCAAAAGAAATTGAGTGTTTCGCCTCGCTTAGCGGATGCTTTAGTGTTGTCATCAAGGCTCTAAGTCATAATTTTCCTTGACAACGAGCATAATCCTGAAGAGGCGACACTAAACAATTGATATTTCACTTTATCGTAAATTTTCTTCAATTTCTTTGTCCATATATTTGGTATTCATGCTAATAGATATTAGTCTTGGACTACACATATATATTTATAGTTTTTCTCCATTTGCGCCTTTCTTCATTAAAGCCCACGCTTTATTTGCGCTTAAGGCCCCAACAGACCTTAAAGCTTTTTGCGCTTTTTGATAACACTGACAGAGATTGATGGAGTTGCTCCATAAATAGAATATTTCACACAATAGCCATGATGCTTAGAGATTTTGTGTGTGGGTGGGTGGGGGGTGGGGGGGGCATTGGCGTTTTCCCGTAAAGTCTTATTATGGTTTGCTACTGGGTAGGGAGGAGGTAGACTTTTCGGTTCGGATTCCTAAAGTACCGAGCAAGGTGTGTTTCTTTACATGGCTAGCTACAAGGGGGGTGATTCTACCAGCTAAGAATTTGAGGAAGAGGATTACATGTGCTAGTTAGTGCTTCATGTGTAAGTGCTCGGATGAAGATGTAGATCACCTACTAAATACACTGTCAAAGCTCCACGGCTGAAGGTTGTGTGCATCACTTCCAAATCAAGGTGAAGTATTACATAAAAGTTCTGTGCAATTACTTCATTATTCAGTCGTTTAGTAGCTTCTGGTTGAAGCACTACATGAATTTAGTTTTACGACAATAAAGATTGAGAAGCAATGAAATCATTAGTAAATGATTTAGTAGCTTACTAGCTTAATACTCCATTAAAGTAATGTGAAATAAAATTACCACTCCCTCTTTCCCATTTTGTTCCACACAATCACTATTTCAAGAATCAATCAAATAACTTTTTCTTTGACTACACTTATCTTCTTCATTTTTTATAAGTACATTTAATTATCCAAAATCCAATTATAGTAGTACTCTTCTGTAAGTAATGAATATATATTCCAATTTTATTTTCAGCTAAGAAAGTACCTCAATATTAGGCTGCCGAATATCTGAAGCATAAAACAAGCGCAATTTAAACTTCTTGAGCCTGTAAGGCTGATCACTTGCAGTTCGAACTGGCACTGCATATTCCAATAAAGTAAAACATTTCACAAACAGTTAATTCTACGAAAAAATTACAATTAAATTTACATTAAGATTTTATTGAAACGGAGTTGACCGTCGATATTGTTGAAATTGCAGAAAGGAGAAAGCAATTGGATGAAGGAGAGTTGATTCTTCTGAGAAGATTCCTCAACGAGAGGGGTGCGTAGGACCATGACCACTGGAGTGATCTCCTCCAATATCATTCGCCCTAGAGTTGAGTTCGCCGGATCCATCGTCGCCGGTGACTGGATTGCAATGACTCGTGACTCACCAACTCGCTTGAGCTCACCGGCTAACTATTTTGATGGGTGTTTATGCTCAGAAGTCAGATCCGGAGCTGTTGTACAACGAAGTGAAATGAAGTAATGGAAATCTGGGCTACTAGTCCAAACCAACTCTATTTAAAACATTTTTTAAAAATATATATAAAAAAAAAGTGAAATTGAAAAATAGTCAGATTTATAGAAGTGTTAATTGAAAAATAGCCACATTTTCAAAAGTAATCGAACTTTTTATATAAAGATAAATCTGAACGAAAATATTGTTAAAAAATCGAAAAATATTCCAGCATAATATATTAGAGTTCCAGTATAATATACTAGATTTTCATTATAATATACTGGAGTTCCAGCATAACATACTAGACTTTCAGTATAATATACTAGAATTCTAACATAATATACTAGACTTCCAGCATAATATACTAATCCAACATAATATGTTGAAAATTCATACACAAGTGCTTCAATCTCCAGTATATTATGCTGGAACTTTCCGTGTGTTGGAGTTCCAGCATAATATGTTGGAAGTTCATACACAAGTGCGCCAACCTCCAGTATATTATGTTGGAACTTTTCGTGTTACAGCAAAATAATGGCTATTTTTCAATGACTTTACAAACGTTGACTATTTTTCAATTTTTAGTCCGAAAACTGGCTCGCCCGTGCTATTTTCACAAAAAAAAAAATGCTAAGAGCCCTTAAAAGTTTTATGACCAAAATATAATATGGCCATTTTGAACATTCTATTACCCAGTTGTCCCATCACTTCTTATACCTCTCTTTTTGTCTTTTTCTTTTTTGTTGGTCTATTTTACTTTCTTTTTATTTTTCTTAGTATATTTTTTTTTTCACTATATTTTTTTATTTTTAATAAAATTTTACACTCTTTTTCAATTTTTTATTTATTTTCTTATTTTTTTAGTTATATTATTTATTTTATTTTACTTTTTTGTATTCTTTTTTGTTCTCTCTAGTAATCTCTCTTTTTTATTTTTTATTTTTCTTATCTTAATTTTTCATTATCTTTTGATGTATTTATTTATTTTCTTGACTTTCATCCAAACTATTTGTCACTTTTTTCTACTTTCTTTTTTAATTATTTTTTTCTTGTATTACTTTTTCAAGTAAAATTCCTTTGTCCAAATATTTTATCACTCTTTTTTACTTATTTTTTTGTTCTTTCAAATTAAATCGGTGAATCCTAATATTTTTGTTGGGTCACTTTATTTTACAGTATTTTTGAAATTCTTTATTTTATTTTATATTGTAGATGGTTTTCTTTTATAATTTTCAAACAAATTTTAAGATTTAATAAAAATTATCTCAAAATTTTTATATATATAATTAAATATAATATTAGTATATTGTGAATATCATTTAGCATAGCACTAACCACAGTAGACAATGATTCAAAACTAATAACAGTATACCATTTTTCTACCGGATCGCTTCAATAGAACTAGAGGATAAAATTTTACTAAGACACCAGCCATGTCAAGCCACAGTCCTGTCAAGCAAACCTTAAACCACGGCCATGCTCATGACTCTCTCAATGCCCACATGGCTAATACGAGTCTTAAGGATCACTGATTATGTTACCATAACCAATATTTACTGCCTGGACTGTTAAACTGCCTAGGCTCTACAGTCTTAACCTCAGAACCATCGGGTGATACAGTATAAAACTGGCAACAAAACATGTTTTAAGAATAGACTAGTATGCATAAGTTCAACACAGTACTATTTAGCCTATCATTTAGGCTAAATGAATATCTAAATTATAAGAAACAAATCAAATACCTGAGGCTGCCGAGATTGTGGCCAAGTAGCCTTTTCTGATTTTTATTTTAAATATAAAATTGTTACAAAGGGAGATTTAGAAAAGATGAGATTCTAGAGAGATGGGAGATTTTTTTAGAAAGAGGTGAGAGCTATTAGCCGAAGCCTGGCTCTAAACTAAAAATTGAGATCCTTATATAATAGATTTGTCTCTAAAACAAACAAACAAAAACTAAACAATAAAATGGTCGACACAATAATTATATCATGGTCGACAAGATAAAAAGCTAAAACCTAAAAGTCAAAAAGAGAAACGGACAAACTTTATAAAAGTAGATTCCCCTACAGTGGTGGGGTCTATTACTTTATTAAAGTTATTCGTCCTTATTACCCCAATTATTCAATGATGGGGCCTTCAGTGTCTCTTTCAGTGTTTGTTTTTTCCTTTAGTATTTTTGACGGAAGATTCTTTCGTAATTTCTTTGAATTATTGCAGAAATCTTTCTACACTTTCGAGGTCTACTTCTTCATTATCTTTAACCTTTTGAGATTCTCCTGCTATGACTGTGTCATCTTCCATAGTGTGGTATGTTGGGCCTCACGAGTCATGAGCAAGTCTAGTAGAGTCTTGCGGATTTGTACAGAGACGTCTGTACTTATCTTCGAGAGGCTACAAGACTGTTAGAAAAACTTTTCTTTCTTTTATTATCTATCGTGCAGATTTATTTATCCCGAAGTTTGAATCTTTTCTCTCATCTCTCACTGATGGTAAGGACACGTTCTTCCGGAGCAGCTAAGTAGGCGTTAGTATTCCAGGCCAGAGCCGCGAGAGGTTGGGGCTGAGGTAGAGATGGAGCACGCGCCACAGTTAGGGGATCTGCTAGAGTAGCCATTGTAGATCCACTAGTAGCTTCAGTTGAGGAGCAGATTCCTGATCATATTAAGCCGGTGGGACTAGCTCGGGATCCTAAGGGACCTACTGCTACACCAAGACTCCATGAGACTTTGGCTCATTTTCTGAGCATGTTTGAGGGTTTGACTCAGGCGGGTACGATCCATGTTGCTCTAGCTAGTTCACGGGCTGGGGAAGGAGCTAGACTCCCACCGCACATACACCAAAGCAGTTGGCTCATGGTTATCAGACACTGGGAGTTCTACCGATATATGCAGTCATTGCAGTTCAGCCCGGGATTAGACCAGCCTTCACTGTTGAGGAGCAAAAGAGGATGGAGAGATTTCAGAGACTTCATCCTCCTTATTTCAGTGGAGAGCCTACTAAGGATGCACAAGGTTTCCTAGATTAGTGTCATCAGATTCTGCGAACTTTGTGTCTGGTGAACTAGAACGGGGTTGACTTTACTACCTTTCGGTTGTCAGGGCTAGCATACATATGGTGGCCAGATGGTGCAACACCACTCACTTGGTCTCGGTTCTCAGTTCTCTTCTTGGAGAAATTTATTCCACACACTTGCAAAGATAAGTTGCACAGTGAGTTTGAGCATCTACACTAGGAGGGTATGATTGAACCCAGTACAAGATGAGGTTCACGGAGTTGGCTCGACATGAAGTATTTTTATTCCCTTATTGAGATGGAGAGAGTCAAGATATTCATTGAGAGCCTCAACTACAGTATCCAATAAGGGATGGCCTGAGAGGCCAACTGGTCTTACTTTCCAAGATGCGATAGAGATTTCGAGGTGCTTAGAGCCTGTCCACAGATAGTAGAGAGAGGGGGGGGATGCCAAGAGGTCCCGTGATTCAGGTGGTTTTAGTGGTGCCTCATCTGGAGGCCAGGGGCATCATAGTAAAGACCGTCCTTTTAAGCCTGCTCAGTCAGCCCATCAGGTTCCTCGTGATTCTTCAGTCTGTCACAATTCATACAATGCTCGTTCAGGCCAGTTATCTTTCAGTGCACTTCCAGCACAGAGTCCATACCATGCTTCATTGATTTAGGGTTTTTTCGGCAGATATTAAGGTCCTCGGGTCAGTCTTAGAGCTAGCAGCCTCACCAGATGAGAGGTTGCTTTGAGTGTGGAGACTTGAGTCAACACAAGAGAGATTGTCCTAGACTTCTGAGAAGTGTACCATGTCAGGGCACCCAATCTATGATTTCGAAGACAACAGCTACACTACTCGCACAACTATATAGGGGTGGAGCCTAGTCTGATCAAAGCCGTCCTAGAAATGGAGGTCAGTCCAGTGAAGGACAAGCCTATTGTTATGCATTCTTGGGGAGGCCAGAGGCAATTTCTTTAGATATTGTGATCACAAGTATTGTTCTAGTGTGCCACATGGATGCTTCGATATTTTTTTACCCTGGTTCCACTTATTCTTATATGTTATTATATTTTTCTTCTTGTCTGGTTATGCCACGTGATTCTCTTAATATTCTTGCTTATGTGTCCACACTGGTGGGAGATTTTAATATTGTGGATCGAGTCTATCAATCTTGTGTGGTCACTATTTGTGGTTACGAGATGAGGGTAGACTTGTTGTTACTGGACATGGTTGAACTCAAGATTATTTTGGGTATAGGTTGGCTATCTCTGTACCATGCTATTCTTGATTGTTATACTAAGACTGTGATGTTGGCTATGCCGGGGTTGCCAAGGTTGCAATGGAGGGGGGTTTTGGGTCATATCCATAGTAGGGAGATTTCATTTTTGAAGGCTCGACGGATGGTTGAGAAGGGGTATTTGGTGTATCTGGACTTTGTTAGAGATGTTAGTGCGGATACTCCTACTATTGATTCAGTTCCAGCAGTGAAAAAAATTTCAGATGTGTTTCCTGCAGACCTATCGGGCATGCCACCCGATAGGGATATTGATTTGGTGCCGGAAACTCAGCACATATCTATTCTATGGTATCATATGGCTCCAACTGAGTTAAAGGAATTGAAGGAGTAGTTACAAGAGTTGTTGGATAAGGTGTTCATCAGGTCGAGTGTTTCACCTTGGGGTACACCAATGTTGTTTGTGAAGAAGAAAGATGGTTCCATGAGAATGTGTATTGATTACAATCAGTTGAACAAGGTCACTATCAAGAACAAGTATCCACTGCCTCGCATTGATGATTTGTTTGATCGACTTTAGAGTGCCAAGGTATTCTCGAAGATTGACTTGAGATCGGTTTATCATCAGTTAAAGATTAGGGGTTTCGGCATCCCTAAGACGGATTCAGGACTCGCTATGGGCATTTTGAGTTCTTAATGATGTCTTTTGACTTGACTAATACCCGTGCAACTTTCATGCATTTGATGAATAGTGTGATCCAACATTATTTGGATTCTTTTGTTATTATGTTCATTGATGATATCTTGGAATGTTCTTGTAGTAGGGAGGAGCACGAGCAATATTTCAGGATTGTGTTTCAGATTTTGAAGGAGAAGAAGTTATATGTAAAGTTCTCCAAGTGGGTATTTTTGTAAGATCAGTGGCATTCTTGGGCCACGTAGTGTCTAGTGATAGGATCAAGGTGAATCTGAAGAAGATTGAGGCAGTTCAAAGTTGACCCAAACCTTCTACAGCTACATAGATCAGGAGTTTTCTAGGTTTGTCTAGCTACTATCATCGTTTTATGGAAGGATTATTGTGGCTCCATTGACCAAGTTGACTCAGAAGGGCGCTCCATTTAGATGGTCTAACGAGTGTGAGGAGAGCTTTCACAAGCTCAAGGCTGCTTTGACTACAACTCCAGTATTGGTTTTGCATTCAGGATCGGGGATGCATATTATCTATTGTGAAGCTTCGCGTGTTGCTATTGGTTATGTATTAATGCAGGACGATAAGTTGATTGCCTATGCATTTTTCCAGTTGAATCCCTATGAGAAAAACTATCTGGTCCATGATTTAGAGTTGGCGGCAATTGTGCATGCGCTTAAGATTTGGAGGCACTACTTATATGGCGTATCATGTGAGGTTTACACTCATCATTGGAGTCTTCAATATATGTTTAAACAGAAGTATTTGAATTTGAGGCAGCGGAGGAGGTTGGAGCTATTGAAGGATTCTGATATCATTATTTTGTATCATCTGGGTAAGGCAAATATGGGAGCGGATGCCTTGAGTAGGAAGGCAGAGAGCATGGGAAGTTTGGTATTTATTCCAGTTGTGGAGATGCCTTTGGCTATGGATGTTCAGGCCTTGGCCAATCAATTGTGAGATTGGATATTTCTGAGCCTACCAGAGTTCTTGCTTGTGTTGTTATGCATCGTCCTTGTTTGAGCGCATTAAGGATCGTCAATATGATGATCCCCATTTGCTTATCCATAGAGACACGGTGTTATGTGGTGATTCTAAGGAGGCGGTTATTGGTTATGATGTTGTATTGCACTTTAGGGTCGGAATTGTGTTCCTAATATGGATGGTTTGAGGGATTTGATTCTTGAGGAGGCCCATAGCTCATAGTATATTATTTACCCAGGTGCTACAAAGATGTATCGTGATTTGAGGTAGCACTGGTGGTGGAGGATGAAGAAAGACATTGTTGGGCATGTTTTGCGGTGTTTTGTCAGCAAGTAGAGTATGAGCATAAAAAACTAGATGATTTGCTTTAGAGGTTAGATATATCGGAGTGGAGGTGGGAGCGTATTACTATGGACTTCGTGGTAGGCTTTCCACGGACCTTGAGGAAGTTTGACGATGCCGGGTCATTGTAGACAGACTAACCAAGTCTGCGCATTTCATTCCGGTCATGACTTCTTACACTTTAGAGAAGTTGGCTTAGATCTACATTAGGGAGATTTTCTATTTATATAGAGTGTATGTTTCTATCATTTCGGATTGGGGCACTTAGTTTACATTGCACTTTTAGAGAGTCGTTCAGCGTGGTTGGGCACGCGAGTGAAGCTGCGTACTGAATTTCACCCTCAAACGGATGGACTGTCTGAGTGGACCATTCAAATCCTTGAGGATTGGGGCACTTAGTTTACATTGCACTTTTGGAGAGTCGTTCAATGTGGTTGGGCACGCGGGTGAAGTTGCGTACTGCATTTCACCCTCAAACGGATGGACTGTCCAAGTGGACCATTCAAATCCTTGAGGATATGTTGAGAGCCTGTGCTATTGATTTTGGAGGCCAATGGGATCAGTTTCTACCATTAATAGAGTTTTCTTACAACAACAACTACTAGTCTAGTAGTCGGATGGCTCCGTATGAGATATTATATAGGAGGGATGACGTTCTACGGTTGGTTGGTTTAAGCCTGGTGAGGCTAGGTTTTTGGGCACAGATTTGGTTCGTGATGCCTTAGAGAAGGTGAAGTTGATTAAGGAGCGACTTCATACAGCGCAATCCATATAGAAGAGTTACATTGATAGGAAGGTTTGTGATGTGGCCTTTATGGAGGGTGAGAAGGTTCTTCTTAGAGTTTCGCCTATGAAGGGTGTAAGAGATTTGGGAAGAAGGGCAAGTTGAGCTCTCGGTATATCGGTCCATTCAAGATTCTAGAGAGAGTTGGAGAGCTAGGTTGTACGCTTGCCTTGCCACCCAGCTTGTTGGGAGTTCATACGGTATTTTATGTTTCCATGCTTCGTAAATATCATGAACATCAGTTGCATGTGTTGGATTTAAGTTCAGTGCAGTTGAATGAGAACTTGCTATTGTACCCTATTTTGCACAGGTCAAAATAAAATATAACTTTTGGTTTCCCTGAAGTTGATAAAGAAGAGTCGTCACCTAATGTTTAAAGGTATACTAGGGTACCTATAAATCTATAACGATCATTATCTTAAAGGTCTACTAAACCAATGAGATCTGGGTAAGTGTTCTAGTTATTCTAAGAGGAAGGTGTTAGGCATCCCTTAAATTCTACCTGAGGTAGTTCCTTAAACTTAGGTTAGGTGCAGGGAAAGGATTGTCTATATCCTAGTTGATTAATTATTTAAGCTACTAAATGGGCTTCTATAAAAGTCTTGTATAAATGAAGGAAATATTTATTTTGGAGGAAAGGTTTGTACCTCCTTTAAAATGGCAACATTTTCTTTTAAAATCATGTCGTAAGGTCTACGAAAACAATGGATTATTTGAAAATGTGTACTCTATGCTACACCCTATATAAAATAAAATGTACCTTGTTTGTTTATTTGAAACGTTGTTTGGCAAGATCAATACATTTCCCAAAGGATATTTGATTTTGTTTCTTTGCAAAATTGAATCCCTCTGTATAGCGAAATTGCCTCTTTGTTTTAAAGTAATTCATCCACCTATGTGATTCATTTGAATGTTTTCAAAGAGAGATTCTTGTCTAAACTCAAACAATTCTGCCAAGGCCTATAGAACAAGCAAAACTCATTAGACAAAGTAAGTAAACGAGGAAATATTATTTTTGCTAAGCGATTAGTTTTAAAACATTCAAATTCCAAAAATGTTATGATTGTTAAAATGATTAACCTTACTAGTCACAGTTACCTTATTAAACTCAATTTGCCTAAAGTCTTCCTAAGTGATCAAAGTAAAAAAAAAAAAGATTCCAATGTCAATGTTAGTTCATATACAAAAATAAGACAATAATAATAATAATCGTTTCAGATGAAGGGAAAGAAAGTTAAACTCTCATATTGGGCTGACTGATCAGTCAGGCCCAGCTAGGCTCTAAGCGGCAACAAGCTTCAGTAGACAGCAAGGATACAATCTAATTCTTTGAACTTGGGCCTGAGTTCTTAAGTCGGCCCAATGATCATGCAAAGAAAAAGAGAGGAAAAAAAAGAAGTCAATTAGTATGTGTAAATAAAGGTAAAGTAAAAATAAAGTTTACAATAAACATGATCTAAATATAACAGAGCTAAATTTTTCTTTGTGCTAATCCCCTGATGATTAATTAAGGTTGGTAATTATGGGCTTAGGGTGAACCATATTTACTTATAAGGTTCCTCTGTGAACCCCTGGCACTTCAGAGTTTACACGGATCTCTTGGACCCTGATCAGTGCTTGTGCCAGGGAGATGTACCTTAATGGTAAAGTCAAGCCCTGACCAAACACCCTTAAGTACTGAACCTCAGTCTTCTACAGAGGTTTAAACACAAAGAAACCTCAACCTGACAGTCTCACATAATTAGCATGAAATAAAAAAGTACTGAAGATCCATTATAAGACTTTTTAAAGATTCAGCCACCCAAAGATACCAACAACTTGGAACAAACAACCATGTTAGGAATTGCAATCATCATTAGAGTAAAAAACCATAGCAACTAAGAACTAATACAAGCTTGATCTTAAACTATTTATCAGAACACAAGATATAAAGATAGGTCATCACATGTGAATTCTCAAAGTTTTAATAGTTGCAAAGGCTTAAAGGTTGGTTCTAAACCATTTCATGTAGCACAACATTTACAGAATACTCCCGACAGTCACTACTGAAACACAGTCGAGAAAAGGTTACAAAGCACAAAAGACTAACTATATACTCCTGTAGATAGGCTCTACTATTTACAATTTAATTTCAAGACTGCCACTATAAATGTTAAGGCATCAGTAGTTAGCCAAACACATTGCACTCATTTACTGATTTTATTAGAGATCTAGTGCTTCATGAGGATCCAATCTAACAGAATTCCTTTAAAGGAGGATTAGATTGTTAGAGATAACTATAGAACACCAGAGTAGTCTCAAGATAGTCTTCCAACAATAATCAAACACAAAGTTGTAGGTCTCACTATATGCTAAACAATCCAAGCTAACACTTTATTCAAAATCTGTCTAAAGGAGTCATACTAACAGTAAGAATTTATGAGCACATTGAGCATGAGTAGGATGGTCAACTTCTTGTCCCACTATCATATCCTATAGGCAAAACATGAAATTGCACATTAGGGTGAATAATACTCATTCAAACTACCAAGACCAACAATGTCTCCATATATTGCATAACGACCCTCTGGACAGTTTTCAAATACCACACATGCATGAGATGGCAATAATGCTTATTCACAGTTGATCTAGGAAGGAGGGATATGTGGTTACAAGTTAGCATCTATTTGTTCAAGCAATCATGATAAATAAACATATGGATCACACTGATATAATTGAACATAACAATATGATATTATAAATGAAGTAGTCAGTTAGAATCATTCAACTAGCTAATCAAAACAACATGATACGGATCATCCAAGTAAGATGGTATAAGCATGAGAATCAACAAGGATCCTTCAATTAACCAATTAAAGAAAAACAACATGGTAAGAATTATCCAAATAGAATAACATGAGAATCACCCAATTGGTTAAACAGGAGAGCAGGAATGTTTATGGACATATTCAATTAACTTGATCAACATGAGAAAAATAGCTGCCATCACAGAGATTAATTAACTCAATCAACATAAGGAGTTAACAGTATGAGGCTCACAATAACATCATTTCAATTAGTTAAGGAATATACCAAATGACATATCAATATGAGAAAACAGAATCTAATCATAAAATGTTGACTCAAATAACAACATAGGAGATAATCATAGTTATTAGCAAGAAATATTAATTAACCAAATGAAGAGTAACACAAGCAGTGAAACACACTTGAGGATCACATACTTGACTAACGAGTGTCATGAAGAAGAATAGGCCACGATTAACAGAAAACATCAAATGAACAGAACCACATGACAATTACACAAAATAACTGAATAATAAAAGGGGCCAGTGGTTTACTGACCTTCTTCGGAGTACCAAATCAAGTAGAGATAATTACTAGCTATTTAAAGACCCAATCTCAGAATCAATTTGTAGTGGTCGAACTCGAGCAAAAGTGAAAAATAAGAAGATTAGAGACTTTCAGAATATTTTAAGCAGATAGCTTTTCTTATATTTTTAGGGTAGTTCGTGTTAGGTGAGAGCATTAAAGCTCCTATTTATAGTGTCCATCAGAGTCTTTGGGTTTGTTTGAGTTTGAATGATTTAGTGGAAGATGACGAAGACACTGATGAGAGCAAGAGAAGAAAAGATGAGGAAAAAACAGAGGGGGAAATCAGAAGGAGAGTTTTACCTGCTTGAAATGATGGAGGAATTAAATGTTGAGGCCAAACGGATTGCTGGTTAAAACCAATGTCCAGAGGTAACTGTGTTTGACCTCTGGACCAAGAATCATCATAGTGATGTCTAAGATCTCATAAATCTATAATATGCATGCAATGACTTGAACGAATAGAAGATGAAATGATTATATTCTTGTTCTTTCGTATTTTGGTCTATTTCGGGGGTTGGGATTCAAAATCGGGTGAGAAAAAAGAAAATCTCGGCGGGATTCGCGGTTGACAGAGGAAGAATGATAAAACTTTGACCGATTTGAGTGACCTTGAACGATTTTGTGCAAGGTTTCAGGTCTGAGAGGGTCTGAGAAGATGAGAAAAAAGAGGGAGGAAGAGAAAAGAAGGGCGGTCGGTCTCTGATGGAATGATTAAGGTTTGTGGAGGGGTTGGCTAATTAAATTGAGAGACTGGACAGGAGCCGTTGGATCACTTTGATCAATGGCTCCAAATATTTGGAGATGAAAAAGAGAGAAAATGTTTAATTAGGATATAACGGGGGCCGTTAGATCATTTTGATCCAATTGTGGAGATAAAATAATGAGGGGTTAATAACTAAAAGGGAAATAAGATTAAATTTGGACCGTTGATGACTTTAATCAATGGTCTAGATTATTTGTGTTAGTTATGTGAGTGGTTCGGAGGGATGACATGTCGCGTTGTGATTGGTAGAGAGTAAATGGCGTGGATCGCCAAGTAGGATGGTAATGGGGCTGCCAGACGGGGTCAAGGGTGTTGGGCTAATGTTTCGGGCCAATTGAAGGCTGGATGGGAATTTAAATCATGGTCATATTGAATTAAAATCAATTGATTACAATTGTAGCATATTTTAAGTTTTAACACCCTTTATAATTAAATTAATTAGACTTATTTAATTCTAATACAATATAATTATATAATTAACACACGTATTAATAATTAATTACTATAATTAGTTTTAGATTTTCAAAAATAATTATAATACTCATCTAAAATTATGAAAACTAATTTTAATTAATTAAAGTAATAGAAGTAATATAATTATAAATATTTAAGACTAAATTATTATTAATTATGAATTAATAATATTAACTATTATTATACTTATTATTACCTATTATTTATATCTTGAGAAAATAGATATTGTTAATTTTTAAAAATACTCTACTACATTTATTGCTTACCAATAAGTGTAAAAATCTAATGTAAAAAACGGGAGGGTCAAAGTTGGCTGCCAACAGCCTCCCCTCTTTGACCGGATATTCTAAAAGAGTTTGCGAGCAAAAATATTGACTTAATGACCAATTTTGCCCTGACTTTAGACATATATTGCAGAGATGGTGTATAAAATTGTGAAAGACCATGACTAATGAGATTACAGCCGAATTCTGACTTTGAATCGCCTATATACCTCAGGCTTAACGAGGATCGTGATATATGTAGTTCTGGAATGATGATTTGGAGAGTGTTATGCTTGCATGAATTGCTCCAGTATCGTGTTATGACGATACCGCAAAACTAAAAGATTTCAAGACCTAATAACTTCTAAATTGCAGCTTGATTATAGGATTTGAGGGATTTTGACAATTTGAAGTTCTACTGATCGAATTGAGTTGGAAACTAGATCCTTGGCTCGCTTATGGGTCTGTTGTCCCTCATAGCAGCGTAACCTGGTTTGCTGCTTAGGAAAAGTTCCATGTTTGTAATGTTTGATCGTGCAAAAAGGAAGATACACACATACCCATATATTGTAATGCAAATATGTTAGGATATAATGAAAACATGCAGGAACAACAATGCCTGGCTGCCGCCTAGTCTTTATTTGGGATCTCTGGGCGATAGCATGTTTTAATCTGAAGTCTTCGAGCTATGGAGCATTATTTGGGATGTCGGGGATGGGATGTTTGAATTTTGACTTTGACGATTAGTCGGGCTGTGTACCGTTCTGAAGTTGTCGGAGCCTTTGACTTTGAATTTGAAACTCCACGCGATATGAGTATTTGACGTTGAATTTGTCTTTGAATTTGAATTTCCTCGCAATGGGAATATTCAACTTTGAGTTTGAATCTTCGCACGATGGGAGTATTCGACTTTGAATTTGAATCTCCGCGCGTGGGGAGTAGTTGACTTTAAATTTGAATCTCCACGTGATGGGAGTATTTGAACCAAACAAGAATGTAAAAATGCATGTAAGCTGCACGAATAAAATACCAAAACATTCAAGATTAAAATAGGAAAGTAAATGAGCATCCCAAGAGAAACTCTTGACTGTAGAACTAATTTACGATCATCCATCAGTGGAACATATGATGAAATTGAATGGTCCGTCGTTCGATTGGCAAAGTTGGCGACGAGGTTTGCACATTCTATTTTGGAATCTCCGATCTGGTGGAGCAACAGTGCGATATATACAAAAGTTCTCTATTTGGAAGAGCAGACGATGCGATCTGTATAAGGTGCTCTGATTGGTAGAGCAAACGGTTTGATATATACAAGGTGATTCGATTGGCAGAGCAGAAGGTTTGATATGTAGAAGGTGCTCCGATTGTCAGAGTAAATAGTTACATACGTACAAGCTGATCTGATTGGCAGAGCAAACGATTTGATATGTACAAGTTGCTCTGATTGGCAGAGCAGACGGTGATCTGGTTGTGTCGAAGGCTTGGCTCTATGATACTTGTAAAGAATTCAATGTTAATCCTTAGCTATATGAGACTAAAATGAATTGAACGATAAAGGAGAATTGAGAGCTCATGAAGTTGTAGCGAGTCTGGCGTTGATTCTGGTGCTATCTTGCGCCTTTTGATTCTTGTCAATCCTGCTCTCAAAGAAAAATTCTTAGTAGGGGAAGGGAGTTGATCCGTATTGATCGTAAACCTGGCCTTGCCCTGAATTAGTTGGATTATGTCATGAGGTTTGGCAAGTGGAAAAGTTATTTTTTAAAAAATGATTTATGTTTATGGCAAACTCCGTCATTCTGGATTATGACATATTTTGATGCTTCCTTCGATACGAGTATCATTTCTGGGTGGCTCTACTCTTCTAACGACGCCTTCCTGGATATGCCCTTGATGATGTAGCTTCCTTGCTGATGCGATCATTTCCTAATCTAGACAATGCATTACAAAGGCTTTCCTAGGGTGGTGACCGAAACTTTTCAGGTTACTTATGTATCCAAAGGAATCAGGTCTGAGCATAGTTTGAGGGTATGTGTAAATAAAATATTGAACCGAGCCTAACTCAGGCATCCTACGTATCCAAATGGAATTAGGTCAAAACATAGTTCGATTACAATAGATGCAAAATGATAGAATTTTGAAATGATATGACTGAGTCTGACTCAAACTGCCTATGTATCCAAATGGAATCAGGTCAAAACATAGTTCGGTTACAGTAAATGACTGAATCCGACATAGATTGCCTACGTATTTTAGCCAAAGGAAATCAAGTCATGGCGTAGTTTTGAATACATGAAAATGATATTTGGATTTTCTATTACAAAGGTGGGACTGGACCCTACGTGGGTTGCTTACGTATCCTACCGTGGGAAGTCAGGTCAGGCGTAGTTATGTTGCACAGAAACATAATTCTATCGCCTTCAAATGTAGTATCTCTTGATCATCTGAATTTATGGGCTTCGTGCACACTCTACTATCCATTTCTGCTAAGATTAATGCTCCTACGGACAATACCTGATAGACCACATAAGGACCCTGCTAATTTGGCGCGAATTTCCCCTTAGCTTCTTCTTGATAGGGAAATATCCTCTTCAAAACCAGCTGTCCCATCATGAATTGCCAGGGTTTCACTTTCCTATTGAATATGTTGGCCATTCTATTTTGATACAACTGACCATGGCAAACGACATCCATCCTCTTTTCATCGATGAGCATGAGTTGTTCTTGCCTGACACGTACCCATTCCGCATAGTGAAACTTGGCTTCCTGGATAATTCTTAAAGATGGTATTTTGACCTCTGCAGGTATTACAACTTCAGTACCATATACCAGAATGTACGGCGTTGCCTCGGTAGACGTCCTCATATTGGTGCAGTAACCAAGTAGGGAAAATGATAGTTTCTTATGCCATTGCATGTGATTGTCCACTATCATTCGCTAGATCCTCTCTATGTTCTTGTTAGATGCTTCAACTGCTTCATTCATATGTGGTCTATATGTTGTGGAATTATGATGGATGATTTTGAACTTAAATTTCCCTTATGAGATCGCTGTTGAGATTGGCTTCATTGTTAGTTATGAATGACTCCGGGATCCCGAATCGGCAGACTATGTTGTTATGGACGAAATCTGCCACTACCTTCTTGGTAACATCCATGTATGTGGAAGATTTGACCCATTTAGTGAAGTAATCGATGGCTACCAAGATAAAACAATGTCCATTTGATGCGGCCGGTTCTATGGGTCCAATTACATACATGCCCCTAGCGACGAACGGCCAAGAAGAACCCATCACATTCAACTCATTTGGCGGAACACTGATGAAATCCTCGTGAATCTGGCAATGGTGACATTTCTACACATATCGAATACAGTCCTTTTCCATGGTCATCTAAAAGTATCCAGCCCTTAGAATATTCTTGGCTAAAGTGAAACCGTTCATGTGAAGCCCGCACATTCCCATATGTATTTCTTTCAATAATCTCGTTGCTTCAGCAACATCTACACACCTTAATAGACCCAAGCCCGGGGTCCTCCTACACATGACTTCCCTATTAAGGAAAAAATGATTTGCCAATATCCTCAATGCTCGCTTCTGACCATTAGTGTCACTCTCTGGATATTCTCTCACCTCGAGGAACCACTTGATTTCATGATACCAAGGTTTGCCATTTGGTTCTTCATCTACATAGAAGTAGTACGCGTGCAGATCCTGGATTTCTACTTCGATAGGGTCAATGAAGTTCTTGTACGGGTGTTGAATCATGGATGACAATGTTGTAATAGTATCGACAAACTCATTCAAGATTCTGAGAACATGTTTGAACTCAATCTTAGTGAAATTCTTACACAATTCCTTTACACAATGCAAGTATGGAATGATCTTGACGTTCTTGGTGGTCCATTCTTTTTGGACTTGGTGGATCAGCAAATCAGAATCTCCTATGACCAAAAGTTCCTTGACGTTCATATCGGCCTCCATCCTAATTCAAATGATGCATGCTTTGTACTCCACCATATTATTTATACAGAGGAACCTTATCTTTGCTGAAATCGAGTAATGTTGTCCTGATTCGGAGATTAAGACTGCCCCAATTCCAACTCCCTTGAAATTTGCAGCTTCATCGAAGAACATCCTCCATCTTGATTATGACTCTGAAATTTCTTCCTAAGTTAACAACACTTCTTCATATGGGAAATACGTGGTAAGTGGTTCGTAATTTTTTTCCACCATTTGATTCAGCGAGATGATAGGCCAATGCTTGTCCTTTAATAGCTTTCTTTGTCGCGTATACGATGTGGAACTGACTGAGAAGTATCTGCCATTTTTTTGATTTTCCCGTAGGCATCGTCTTCTTAAAGATGTACTTGAGCGAGTCAAATCTGGGTACCAAATATGTGGTATATGCTGACAAGTAATGTCTTAACTTCTGAGCGATCCAAGTTAAAGTACAACATGTCTATTTTAACAAGGTGTATATGTCTTTGTATGGCGTGAATTTCTTGCTCAAGTAGTAAATAACATGTTCTTTCTTTCCGGTCTCGTCATGTTGCCCTAACATGCATCCAAATGTATTATACAAGAGGAACAAATATAGTAACAGCGGCTTCCCAGGTTCAGGAGGAACCAGAACTGGCGGACTAGATAAGTACTATTTGATTCTATCGAAAGCCTTTTGGCATTCCTCTGTCCATTCGTAGCGACATCTTTCTTCAACAACTTGATAATTTATTCATAGATTACTGTTGATTGGGCTATGAATCGGCTGATGTAATTTAGTCTCCCAAGAAAGCTCATTATGTCCTTCTTTCTTTTGGGAGGAGGCAAGTCCTAAATAGCCTTAATCTTCGAGAGATCCAACTCTATTCCCTTCTTTCTCACGATGAAACCCCATAATTTTCCAACGGGAACTCCAAATGCGCACTTCACAGGATTCAACTTCAAATAGTACCTTCGCAACCATTCAAAGAACTTCCTCAAGTCACTCAAATGATTTGCACTCTTCCATGACTTGATGATGAATTCATCCACATATACTTCAATCTCTTTATGCAACATGTCATGACAAATGGTTGTTATGGCCCTCATGTAGGTGGCACCAATATTCTTGAGGCCAAATGGCACGACCCTGTAGCAGTAAACTCCCCATGGCATAGTGAATGTTGTCTTTTTTGCATCTTCTTCATGCATCAAAATCTGGTGATATCCAGCAAAACAATCCATGAACGATTGTAAATCATGCTTCTCATAGTTGTCAATAAGGATATGGATATTAGGCAGAGGAAAGTCATCTTTGGGACTTGCTTTATTGAGATCTTGGTAATCCACACATATCCTAATCTTTTCATCCTTCTTAGGCACTGGTATGATGTTGGCGAACCAGGTACGGTAATTTGTGACCCTTGCCACACTCGCCTCTATTTGTTTGGTGACTTCTTCTTTGATTCTTATACTCAAATCAAGTCTGAACTTCCTGGGTTTCTGCTTGAGGATGGCTTGGCGGGATTGGTAGGCAGTCGATGCAAGACGATGTCAGTACTTAGTCTAGGAATATCATCAAACAACCAGGCAAATACATCAATGTATTGTCAGAGTAGCTCTACCAATTCTTCTTTCTGCTCTGCCCCAATGTGATTGCTGATTCGAGTCTCCTTTAGGTCTTCCTCATTTCCCAGATTGATCACTGATGGTAGGCTATAATCTCGTATTTTAGTTGCTTATTTCACTCTAATTCACTGCACTTTATTCATGTTTGAGCTTTAATTGATAGTGCTTTGCACTTATTGTGTATTTTATGCCTTGTAGGAGTGATTACGAGCTATGTAGATGTTACAAAATGAATTCGAATTATTTGGAGCTTTGAAGTCTGAGTAAAAGCCCAAGGGATTAAGCCGGTATCGCGTTCGGGAGTCGAAAACCACATATGAATATCAAAAAGCGAGGAAAATTCCGTATTCTGAGAAAAGCCCATTGCCACGGCGCGTGGGTGGTGCGTGGGGCACCGCGACTACCCATTTTCCAGCTATCTGTCAGAAATCAGCTCTCTGGATTTCCCCACTAATGCCCTGTGCAATTTTTACAGAGTAATTTTCCTATTTCGGCTAGGAGAAGGTAATTTCGTCTAGGCCCGACCCTACTTGGTATAAATACACGGAAAAATGTTATTTTCTGGATTTTTTGGACATATTGGAGACCTAAGGAGGCTAACGAGGAGTTGGAGAAGCAAAAACAGAAGGAGTTCATCATTCAATCCTCACTTAAGACCCGAGTTTGGATCGTTTTATGCTTTTCTTTACTTTAAACATATTTGTGATGAATTGCTCCATATCTATGGAGTAGTTCCTTTTAGGGTTTGATGGATTTGGTGTATTGATATTTGTTTATGGATTATAACTCTAGTTTTATGTATTGAAGAGTTTTTGGATGATTTAATTGTTGCATCTATATTCACTTGTTCATGTAATTGATAAAGGCATAACTTGTGATATCTTTACATTATATTGTTGGTTGAGTTCATTAATTCTTTTTAGTAATCAAAAGAGGCTAGTTGAATCATTGATTAAACCTAGTTAGGAGGTTAATCGAGAGAGGTTCTCCTAAAGACCAATCCACTAAGCATTTTTGCATATCTTCACGTGCTTAAATTGGTTTATCTTGTGAGGTTAAAACTTAATCGAGAGAGGAGTTTTTACTGCACGTTTGAACTAATAATTGAGTGAATTCGAAAGACTCACTTGAACATTAGAAGTGAATTATCTAGAGTTAGATCCCAAACAATTATCTTGCACCTATCCTATCAAAACCCTCTCTTCTCCCATTGATATCTTTCTTTGCTTATTCCTTGCTTCGATTGTCATTAGTCAATAGCTCTAGATTCTTAGTTAATTGTAGTTTTAATCACATAAATCTCAACTGTTGATCATCTTGGATAGCAATTAAACTAGAAACTACAAAAATACTATTTAAATTCAATCCCCGTGGATACGATATTATATTATACTATATTCAACTAGCGAGTATAATTAAATTGTGTATTTTGCGCTCGTCAATCACCTATGTTTCTTTGAGTTTTGGCTTTTTCTGGCTTTCTAACTGTTCAATCTCTTGTGGTAAGTTCTCGGCATCATGCTCTCGTTATATTCTTCGTAGTCCGAATCGTTGTACTCGAGGATTTTGTTACATGTCATGATTGTGGAACGCGGGTTTTTATTAATTTGATCACTGAAAACAAAAGTCGAATAAAAATAAAAATAAATACAATTTTGCAATGATTTTCATGAAAATAATTCTTTATTTCATTGAAAGGAACTTCTCAGCGTTCAAAGAGGCGATTTAACAAAAACGCACCGGTATTGTTCAAGCCTCAATTGACCATGCAGCTTTCAAAAGTTACTACAATTCCATACTAGCAAGACTCTCGACAAACCAGAGATGGGCTGGCTGTCCAGTTCTGCAAAGTCTCCTTGTTTGGCATTCCTAATAGTTGGTGTCTTGATTTGTCGTAGCATTCTTCGATCATTGCCACGAAGAACCTTTGAGATTCTATCGACGATATCTTCTTCTTATGGTAAGCTCTGACCCGGTCCCGGAATATACTTTGGCACAAAAACTTTCTCCCTAGGGTTACTGCCGTATACTCCTCTAATTGTAGGTTGGTATCCTAAGCCAGCGGTACCCTTCTGCCACTTTGGTTGAATTGGCTCAGTTATCGCATCTGATCGGGCTCCTAACCCGGACCATAGCATGTACACACACTTCATTATTTCTCAAACTTCCAATCCTGACCCATATGGCGACTGCGTGTTATGGTCTCGTTCATTCCTCCCTATTTTCATTGCTTGCATGATCTCGACTTTATGAAAAGCGACCCTATCCAGTTTCTCTATAAAAGGAACCACATGTTCTAAATAAGCTGATCGGCTCCATTCCCCATGTATCACTATCTCCTGGGAATCCCATTTAAATTTCATGTACTGATGGAGAGTAGAAGGAACTGCCCCTGCCATGTGTATCCAGGGTCTTCCCAGTAGAAAGTAATAAGAAGACGAGATGTCCAACACCTGGAACAATACCTGGAGCTCAACGAATCTAATTCACAAAGCTAGGTAGATTTCTCCAATAATATTTTTCTGTTACGCGTCAAAAGCCCTTACTTTCACATGGCTCTCTTTTACCTTTCTTAAGTGGATGCCTAATTCTCACAGAGTGGAGAACATGCAAATATTTACTTCGGATCCCCCATCGACCAATACCCGAGATATGACTTTGTCTCCACACTTGACAGTGATGTGTAGAGCCCTATTGTGATCTATTCCCTCCATAGGAAGTTCGTCCCTCTGAAAAGAGGTTTTGTTTGCCTCAATCATCTTCCCAATAGTTGTTGCCAGTGCCTCACTAGTGGTATTTCCTGGCAGGCTTACTCCACTCAACACTTTCACCAGAGTGTCTCTGTGACTGTCGGAACTCATCAACAAGTCCCTGATCGATAAGTGGGTAGGGGTCTTTCTAAGCTGCTCTTCTATGGTATATTCCTTAACCGGCATATTTTTCCAAAACTCTACTGCCTCTGCGTCAATTATGTTCCTTCTTTGGTTCTACTCTCTATTTGAATTTCCTCGGTTCAATTCTTCAGCAGCGTAGCATCTCCCAGATCTAGTCATCCCATGAACGGTCGTAGTTACTATCATTTTCCCTTTCCTTTCGACTGATAAGACCATGAGACTGCCTTGTACTCCTGATTCCAATCCTGTCTTACGGCTACGACAAGCCGTGGTTGATATTTTTGAACCATTACTGGCGGTTTTAATTGCATAGTGATTAATGGGATTGCCCGAGGAGTTGTCCTTGCCGCTTCAGCATTCCCGATAGTAACAATATTGCCCTTTATATCATAGTCCTTCTCCAAGGTAATCATTTTTTCTCCTTGGTTTCTGTGATTTGTTAGTGGGTTTTGGTTGGGGTGGGGTGCATTGGATAGCTCCACTTTTGATCAACATTGTCACGACCCAAAATCCATTAAGGCCGTGATGGCGCCGGACACCACTGTCATAGCAAGCCAACCATAATCAATTAACTTAATTACCTATTTTAGTATTTTTAAAATCAAAATTTCTTCAATGAAATAGTAAAGATAAAACTCATAGAGTAAATGATAAATATTTTTAGCAACTAAATTTCTAAACAATTCACAACCATTCCCAAACCCGGTGTCATAAGTACATGAGCATTTACTAGGGAATTAAAATAAAATACAGCATCTGTCCAGAATACAAATTAGACAGGAAAATATAATAACCCTGAAGGAGACTCTGTTAGTTAAAGATCGTAATATAGAATGCAGCTCACCTATATCCCCACAATTATTAACCACACCTCTACGCCCACAAGGCCGCTAGACATATATGTACCTGCACAATAAAATATGCAGCAAGTGCAGTATGAGTACGAAAACTACGTATACCCAGTAATTATCAAGCCTAATCTCTAAGTGATAGAGATGAGATGACCGACTTTGACACTCACTAAGGGTCATCAATAATAAATGGAATAAATTAAAATTATTCAAATCAACATAATTCACAGAGTTAACAATAATTTTATTCACTTAGCAGAAATAATAAAAATCCTTCAAATCCAACAATTTCCAATCTATTAATTAAATCCTTCAATTTCAATAAAACTTCCAATTTATCAAATAGATTTACAAGCTGCAATTCAATTTAAATAAATTTTTAATTTATTAAATAGCTCTACAAGCTGCAATAAACTGTCCAAGTATCATGTAATTATTACTATTATCAAGCACGATTTCTGCCGAGGTCGTTCGGCCTGATCCACAGTATCGTGTACACTGCCGAGGGACATGCGGCATGATCCATAGATGCATCTATCCTGCCGAGGCGTTCGGCCCGCTTCACAAGAAAGGAGGACATTTTCTTATGTACCTCCGGAAGGAGAGTATATTTATTAAAAGATAAATTCGGGAGGAAAAACAATTTCTCTTAAAAATTAATTAATTTGAACAGAAATTCAAGCATATGAGATTTCCATCCTTTAATATTTTTATCTAACAATTTACAACATAAATATAAATATATCAAATAATTTAATTAAGTAAAGACTACTATTTATATAAGTAATTCATGCTTTTGAGTCTTAAACTACCCGGACTTTAGATAGTAGCTACGCACGGACTCTCGTCACCTCGTGCGTATGTAGCCCCCATAATTAGCAATAATTGTTTTAATATAATCACCTATGGGGTAATTTCCCCCTCACAAGATTAGACAAGAGACTTACCTCTTCTTGCTCCAATTTAATCCACTAGTAGGCCTTTTCCTCGATTATTCAACTTTGATTAGCTCGAATCTAACCAAAAATAACTCGATACAATCACTAAAATTTATAGGAATCAATTATATAAAAAAATACTACATTTTCAATAAAATTCCGAAAATAATTAAACATTTGTCTGTGGGGCCCACATCTCGAAATCCGGCGAAAGTTACGAAATCTGACAACCCATCTGCTCAAGCTCAAGTTCGTCAAAAATGGCAAATGGGACGAATGTCCTTTTTTATAAACTGCCCAGGTAGCCTTAGGAATTGGGCCTCGATCGTGGCCCTCGAGCCTGAGCTTCGGTCATGGCCTCGATCAAGGCCTCGAGCTTGGGACTCAGTCATGGCCTCGAGCCTGGGACTCGGTCATGGCCTCGATCATGGCATCGAGCTTGGGACTTCGATCGTGCCCCTCGATCTTGGGTCTTGATCCTGGCCCTCGAGCCTTGCCTTCGATCATGGCCCTCGAGCTGGACCTTCGATCGTGGCTTCGATACTGAGCCTCGTCCCTGGCTTCGACTCAGTCCGTCGACCCTGGGCTCGATATCTGGGCTCGATCACAGCCCAGAATATCCAGCAGAAGGGAAAAATTGCAACAGCTTTTTAAGTCCAATTTTTGATCCGTTAACCATTCGAAACTCACCCGAGGCTCTCGGGACCTCAACCAAATAGACCAACAAGTCCTAAAACATCATACGAACTTATTTGAAACCTCAAATCACCTAAAACGACGCTAAAACTATGAATTATGCTCCAATTCAAGCTTAATGAAACTTAGAATTTCCAACTTCTACATTCGATATCGAACCCTATCAAATCAATTCCGATTGACCTCAAATTTTGCACACAAGTCATAAATGACATAACGGAGTTATGAAAATTTTCAGAACTGGATTCCGAATCCGATATCAAAAAGTCAACTCCCCGGTCAAACTTCCAAACTTGAATTCCTATTTTTGCCATTTCAAGCCTAATTTAACTACAAACTTCCAAATAAAATTCCGAACACGCTCCTAAGTCCACAATCACCATACGGAGCTGTTGAAATCGTCAAAATTCTATTCCGGGGCCGTTTTCTCAAAATGTTGACCGAAGTCAAACTTCGCCTTTTAAAGCTAACTTAAGGAACCAAGTGTTCCGATCTCAATCCAAACACTTCCAAATCCCGAACCAACCATTCCCGCAAGTCATGAATCATTAACAGCACATACGGGAAGTTTTATTTTAGGGAACATGGTTCTAAATGCTTCCACGATGGAAGAAATGTGTAGAAATTCATAACCAACTGCCGAGTCAACAAATTATTGAGTTTCTCCCTCTCACAAGAACCATTGCCTCATTATGAACCAAATAACGATATTTGCTCTTTAATATGTTTCATAAAAAAAAAATCTTATCGTACTGATCCCAGGTCCAATAATCTCGTCTCACTCCAGTACAAGCTGCCCAAGCAATAAGCCACCTCAGACACGGCAAAATGCCTCATATGACGCCACAATGAGCTAATATGCTACAGACTCGATTGCGATACATAAGGAAAGACGAACTCTGGAAAGGATTTCTCATCTCACGTGACTAATTAGACAACTAAAAAGGCGTCATGAACCTTCCTAAAACAAATGGGACACAAACACACACAATAGAATATATGGGACTGTACTCAACATCACACTGTTGCGGCGTGCAACCCGATCCAAACAATATACCCGTGGCG
Organism: Nicotiana tomentosiformis; assembly: GCF_000390325.3. Lineage (NCBI taxonomy): Eukaryota > Viridiplantae > Streptophyta > Magnoliopsida > Solanales > Solanaceae > Nicotiana > Nicotiana tomentosiformis. The sequence goes on along the minus strand of NC_090812.1, from coordinate 123,758,797 downwards.
GTGTGCCACCCGATCCGCACAAAACGAATCTACAAGGAAATACTTGCCGAGCTAGAATGCTCATTACTTACAAAATATCTGAATATTGGACAGAAGCACGCTAAGTGCATAATACCATCCTTTAAAGGACCGACAGCTCCATAGGCTACAAAACTCAAGCACAACTAAGATGCGATATATGATCTGAATCTCGAGAGCCATCTTGCTCACATAACAATATCGCTATGCGGAACTTCAACACATAAGAAATTTATCAAGATGTTTCTCAACTCACACGGCATAATATATTATTACATGTAATAGCCGACGACAAAACAACATCCAACGTCCGAATACTCCTCCATAAGTAGCGCTATGCTGAATGAACACATCCGACCTGATATAGAGTCCATATTTATATTTAAATCCATCCACAGACCTCAAGCCGATTCTGATCGCACCATACTAGGCTAATAACCCTTCAAGGATCCATAATCACCCTTTTTTCCCATAACACACAAGAACAACCATCAAAACCGGAACAAACTTCCACATTCCACAACCAAATGAACCGAGCGCCCTCCAGGCAAAAAATCTCGAATTAGCGATATCGCCACAATCTTCATACTTGGTTTCAATCTTCAGTCAATTAAGTGACTACATGCCATTCTTACACAATCTTTCCGTGAGACACGCTCCCACGACCTTCCGCACCAGGTAACAAGTCTGCACATCCATGCTACCGGTTACTCTAATACTGTAAAGCATATCAAGAATCCACAAATCAATACACAAGGTCTCTTACACCTGACATCGACCTTAGGTGATGCCGAAAACAATACCATCTTACTTTAAACATCTAAACCCTTTTCCTTCTCATCCGAGCTCATAACATCCTTGTCAACACCCAACTAAAATCTTGGATCCTCAACTTTCGAATTCCATGCTACTAAGTGCACTAAATCACGCAATGCGCAGGAGTACAAGAATTCCATCATAACTCCCGAACCACTAATAGGGTAAATACTTCATCATATAGAAACCTTCTACTTAACTCATTTCAAGAGAACTATTGCAACACGTGACTGAATTCCCATATCCGCAGAAAATACCGGCCTCAAGTAGTGGTCTAAACCACCATAACTCTTTCTGGATCCCTCTACACATAACATGCCATAATACTTGAATTCCTCCAAATAAAATCAATTACGGCGGCTGCCAAGCCTTGCACGTACCGCTATAAATTACATGCATGACTTTATGCACTGAATGAACTGATCATTGCCACCATCATGCCGATTCAACCATTGTTAGCTGGCCCGTCTTTTTCTCAATTTATTCTCAACTTGCCTTAGAAATAATAATAGCTCCATTCATTACATCACGAACTCAAATCCGCACTCATCCCGAGTGACCTTATTTCACGAGACCACGTTGTTTCAAAACCCATTAATCATCTCATATCCCTCCTTGTGCTCACTTTTACGTCTTCAATTGGTACACCCATTCTGATACTTCTTTTATGAATCCGAAGTTATTTTCTTCTGTTTCTCTAATGCTACCCTATAACCTGAAGATAACGCAGAGTACTCCAAGACCCATTTCATAATCTGCTGCAAAAGCTCGATACTCAACCATACTACGGACTCGAGATCCTTAGGCATCGTACTTTAAATTTTTGAACCCACTAAAACCGTTATTGAGAGGCACTTGCTCTGACTTGTTCCCAAACATGATCAACTCCAAGGCCCTGCTAGCACATGGATACTTTATCAAGGAAACACCTGACTGTCTCACTTTCACTGTGCATTACATCTACACGTAGCATAAACTTTGAGTCTTCCCAAAGCCTCAATACGAATCGATAAGGCCAAATATGGCACACATTCCTTAAATCCTTTGCTCAGATTACCACCGATGTTTTGTTTTCTTAGTCGTAATAACCCACCAATACACCGATAACCAGAAACCACACAAGTTGACACTACGCAATTCAATCATAGATGGTGGGGCTCTCCCACTTAGCTTGAAGCTACAACTACAAAATTCTAGAATCCACCGAGATTCTTTCTTCATCGTTGACATGATCCTGCACACGCAACTCGCTAAATTTTCTCGAAATCCTTCTATTAACCTTTAATAAACACTCTGAACTACTAACCACATTTACATATTAAATCTGTTACTGGGTAGCCAATAGAATTCTTCGCAGAAGTTCGTCAACACCACACGACCGTTAACTTGCTCACAAGAGATAACCCACCTGTAAAAATTACATGCCGACATATTCCAACATCGATGCAGTGGGTGCAATTACTATGAAATCAATAGATAATCCTGAGTCCGAGCTTATTCACCAGCTGCACTAGTCCGTTCACTCCTCATGGACGTCAACTAAAGGTGAGACAATACATTCCAATCCAAAATCATGTTGTATCCTTCTTCATATCAAGCAACTCCCTATCTTCCTCAATATAGTAGCTAATATTATAGCTTAATTCCGTAGACCTAGTCACTGTCCATCCTAAATCCCAAATTACTTCAAACTTTCCTCAAACCGTGTAGTTATCCTACCACGTAACCCATATGCCACCTTGCCACTCTCCCACTTTGGTCAACCATCTCCTTTAAGCACCTACTCAACTTCTATTTTCTTACACTTGGCCTTCTCGGAACCTAACCACCACAAGAGACCTTCCACGTGTCCTTCCTCATCCTTCGCTGCCCAGTTGTTGCCTTAACTAAAAATCCGTCTCTGTAGTACTTGAACCAATAGGTCGTTGCCAGCTTTAAACCTTTCTGAGGATCATCTTTCTCGAGCCATCAATACTAGGAACACTGCTTCAATCTTGAACCACTGCCCAGCATGTTCTCTAACAACTGCTTCCCCAACACCAATTCCTAACACCCCGTCGTGAAGGCGAGTTGAAGAAAACTATAACACCGGCAAACCTTAATGCATTTAACAAGGCGATGACATCACATCAAAATTGAGAACTCTACCACGCTCGAAAATATCATGATTTATTACTCCATCAGCCCCGAACCTGAACATTCATAGTCCGATTGCCTTTTCTCTGTTGGAAATAAAACATAAAACCTCTGAATTATGTACTGGGAAAAACATTCTTTCAAGTCGTTTATTGCCCTGACACATAGACAGGCATTCTACCATTTCATAAACACTATGCGATAACAATGCACGAATCGTCATAACAATCAATGCCAAATCTCAAAACCTTACGTAGTACTGATACTGAACTGAAACGATAGAGCGGCCTTCTGTAAGGTGACAACAATAGCCCAATTAATTATACATGGAGAAGAATCCTGCACTACATCTGTAGTACCATTAAAAATTTCCTCGATCCCCAATTTATAACAAGCGTTTCACGTCGCATAAGATTGAATAGGAAGGAGATGTAGGCATAAGCCTCAAAGGAATCGAATCGCACGATGAGGAATCAAAAAGGGAAGTATTCTTAAAAGCCCTGTAGCCTCTCGAAGATAAGCACAAACGTCTTCGTACCGATCCGCAAGACTCTACTAGACTTGCTCATGACTCGTGAGATCTAAGTGAACCTAGTGCTCTGATACCATGTTGTCACGACCCAAAATCCATTAAGGTCGTGATGGCGCCAGACACCACTGTCAGGCAAGCCAACCATAATCAATTAATTTAATTACCCATTTTAGTATTTTTGAAATCAAAATTTCTTCAATGAAATAGTAAATATAAAACTCATAGAGTAAATGATAAATATTTTTAGCAACTAAATTTCTAAACAATTCACAATCATTCTCAAACCCAATGTCACAAGTGCATGAGCATTTACTAGGGAATTAAAATAAAATACAACATCTGTCCAGAATACAAATTAGACAGGAAAATATAATAACTCTGAAGGAGACTCTATTAGTTAAAGATCGTAATATAGAATGCAGCTCACCTATATTCCCACAATTATTAACTACACCTCTACGCCCACAAGGCCGCTAGATATATATGTACCTGCACAATAAAATATGCAGCAAGTGCAGTATGACTGCGAAAACAACGTGTACCCAGTAAGTATCAAGCCTAATATCGAAGTGGTAGAGACGAGATGGCCGATTTTGACACTCACTAAAGGTCTTCAATAATAAATGGAATAAATTAAAATTATTCAAATCAGCATGATTCGCAGAGTTAACAATAATTTTATTCACTTAGCAGAAATAATAAAAATTGTTCAAATGCAACAATTTCCAATCTATTAATTAAATTCTTCAATTTCAATAAAACTTTCAATTTATCAAATAGCTTTACAAACTATAATTCAATTTAAATAAATTTTCAATTTATCAAATAGCTTTACAAGCTGCAATAAACTGTCCAAGTATCGTGTAATTATTATTATTATTAAGCACGATTTCTGCCGAGGTCGTTCGGCCCGATCCAGAGTATCGTGTACACTGCCGAGGGATATGCGGAACGATCCATAGATGCATCTATCCTGCCGAGGCGTTCGGCCTGCTCCACAAGAAAGGAGGACATTATGTACCTCCGGAAGGAGAGTGTATTTATTAAAAGATAAATTCGGGAGGAAGAACAATTTCTCTTAATAATTAATTAATTTAAACAGAAATTCAAGCATATGAGATTTCCATCCTTTAATATTTTTATCTAACAATTCACAACATATATATATAAATATATCAAATAATTTAATTAGGTAAAGACGACTATTTACATAAGTAATTCATGCTTTTGAGTCATAAACTACCCGGACTTAAGCATTAATAGTAGCTATGTACGGACTCTCGTCACCTCGTGCATACGTAGCCCCCACAATTAGCAATAATTATTTAATATAATCACCTATGGGGTAATTTCTCCCTCACAAGATTAGACAAGAGACTTACCTCTTCTTGCTCCAATTTAATCCACTAGTAGGCCTTTTCCTCGATTATCCAACTTCGATTAGCTCGAATCTAACCAAAAATAACTCGATACAATTACTAAAATTTATAGGAATCAATTCTATAAGAAAATACTACATTTTCAATAAAATACCGAAAATAATTAAAAATTCGTCTGTGGAACCCACATCTCAAAATCCGGTGAAAGTTACAAAATCCGACAACCCATTCAATTATGAGTCCAACCATACCAGTTTCACTCAAATCCGACTCCGAATCGATACCGAAATCTCAAAAATTCATTTTTATGAGATTTCTAAAATTTTCCCAAATTTAAATCTCAAAACACTAATTTATGGTGAAAACAATGATATACTTGTATATGTAGACCAAATCCGAGTTAGAATCACTTACCCCAATGTTTTTCCCTTGAAAATCTGTCAAAAGTCGTCTCTGCTCAAGCTCAAGTTCGTCAAAAATGGCAAATGGGACGAATATCCTTTTTATAAACTGCCCAGGCAGCCTTCGGAATTGGGCCTCGATCGTGGCCTTTGAGCTTGAGCTTCGGTCATGGCCTCGATCATGGCCTCGAGCTTGAGACTCGATCATGGCCTCGAGCCTGGGACTCGGTCATGGCCTCGAGCCTGGGACTTCGATTGTGACCCTTGATCTTGGGTCTTGATCCTGGCCCTCGAGCCTTGCCTTCGATCATGGCCCTCGAGCTGGACCTTTGATCCTGACTTCGATACTGAGCCTCGTCCCTAGCTTCAACTCAGGCCGTCGACCCTGGGCTCGATATCTGGGCTCGATCTTAGGCTCGATCACCGCCTAGAATATCCAGCAGAAGGGAAAAATTACAGCAGCTTTTTAAGTCTAATTTTTGATTCGTTAACCATCCGAAACTCACTCGAGGCTCTCGAGACCTCAACCAAATATACCAACAAGTTCTAAAATATCATACGAACTTATTTGAAATCTCAAATCACTTAAAACGACGCTAAAACTACGAATTATGCTCCAATTCAAGCTTAATGAAACTTAGAATTTCCAATTTCTACATTCGATGTCGAAACCTATCAAATCAATTCTGATTGACCTCAAATTTTGCACACAAGTCATAAATGATATAACGAAGCTATGAAAATTTTCAGAACTGGATTCTGACTCAGATATCAAAAAGTCAACTCCCCGGTCAAACTTTCAAACTTAAATTCCTATTTTTGCCATTTCAAGCCTAATTTAACTATGGACTTCCAAATAAAATTCTGAATACGCTCCTAAGTCCAAAATCACCATACGGAGCTGTTGGAATTGTCAAAATTCTATTCCAGGTCCGTATTCTCAAAATATTGACCGAAGTCAAACTTGGCCTTTTAAAGCCAACTTAAGGAACCAAGTGTTCCGATTTCAACCCAAACACTTTCGAATCCCGAATCAACCATTCCTGTAAGTCATGAATCATTAAAAGCACATACGGGAAGTTTTATTTTAGGGAACGTGGTTCTAAAAGTCAAAACGACCGGTTGGGTCGTTACAAACATTTCGATCTCATCCTTCAAACCATAGTAATCCTCGATGTCATGTCCACAATATTTGCTTGCATCGAAATACATGTTGGGCTGGTTAGGGATTCTTCCTTCAATTGGGAATAACAATCCGACTCTTTTCAATATCTCAAATAGTTGGGCTAAAGGTTCAGCGATTGGGGTAAATTTTTGGGTTTCGGGCTTCAAAGTTTGGATTGGTCTAGGAGCATAGACGAGTCTATTTTGATGGGTGGTGGTTTGAACATGGGCGTATGGCCGTGGTGGATTTGAGTGTATATTGGCTCGGGGTGGATTATAGTGTGGTTGGGTATTGTAATATGGTTGGGAATTGTACACTGGTTTATAAGCGGGCTGGTTTTGAGGGTGAGTGTTTGCGCGGTAGGGATTGGCTCGACGAGGAGGATTCGATTGATAATAGGGGACAATTGTCATCACCTCTTATTTCATCTTCCTTCCACTGCCGATGGAACGGACTGTATAGCCTTGCTAGTAGCATGTATAGCAGCCATTGAGTGTATCTTCCCGGACTTAATACATTCTTCCAGGAAATCTCCTATTTTGACCAGCTTAGGGAAATTCTGACCCATCATCCTCATCATCTTCTTGAAGTAGATTCCTTCTTGAACACAGATGAAATATTTGGTCAGTTCGTTGTCATCTAGCGGGGGTTATGCTCTAGTTGCTTCTGATATCCAACGACGACCATACTTTTGAAATGACTCAAAGGGCTTCTTTTGTATGTTCACAAAGCAAATCTATCTGGGGTGATCTCAGTATTGAACCTGAAGTGGTTCATAAAATCTTCGGCCATGTCTTGCCATTCTCTGTAGTTTCTAGGATCATGTCTAGTGTATCAAGTGAATGCTTCCCGAGTCAGAATCCTTATGAATAGTTTCATCCTCAACTTCTCATTCCTTCCCGCTCCTACTAACTTGTCACATACGCTCTCAAGTGGGTGTGGGGATCGCCTGTCCCATCAAAGATATCAAACTTTGGAGGCTTGTACCCTGCCGGCATATCAACATCTGGATGTATGTATAAATCTTCACAATCTAAACTCTCTCTCCCTAGGGCAACTTGCAGGTTCTTCATTTGTTTTCCTAGTACCCGTAATTATTCGGACAATGACTCATCTTCCTTGGATTTTGCTCCTCTCAATAGTATACTGGTCGATCTCATAAGGCATCCTGACCGTGAAAACTATAGTGAAAGTGGGTTCAATTGTGGTATATAGGGGTGGAACATATTACTTATGGTTGGAGGTATGTGCCCCAGGTATACATTGTATATCGGTATTTGTGAAAGTGACATTGTCATGAGGAGGAGTTTGGGTCTGATTGATAGTGGTTGGTGGATTTTGTGGGGCTTGAACGTAGTTGGGAACATAAGGGGTGTGTATGTGAGGATTTGGTAGATTTGCAGGGGTAACTAGCGGTATCACTTGGGTTATGGTAGGGCTTGTAGTGGAAATATTTGGGGTATTAGTAGGTTGTCAGCTTGATGGAGGAAAGTGGTCGGGGATTGAATTTGGTGACTGAAAATGGGGTGTTTGTATAAGCATCGTCACGGCCAGATGTGACAACTCCCTGATTTGTTGTACCTCCTCCCTTAATGACCCCATCTTTTGTTCCATCTGAGCGATGTGTTCATTATTCCAAGTTTCATCCCTTCCCCTGATCCCCCTAGGCTGTCAGTTACCACCAGAGCATTTCCGCCGGGTTTTCTGTAGCAATCATCTTCCCTTTGGACCTTAGGTTATATGGTGGCTCGGCCAGTTTAGATATAAACACAAATCAACCTTTGTTTCGGGGGTAAATATATAAAGCGATAAAACAGGAAAACAAAACAAAAGTAGAAGTTAGCTTAGGGAATGCACATATAATCACATAAAGTAGTTAATTCACATATTCAACCAAGCACATTCCTAAACATATTCAAGGACCTCCCTTTGTCGGAGGTGGGCCTACATCATGAGTGTTTGACAAATATCCAAATTTGACACATTCAGATTCGGAGCAAGTTTGGTTTTTCATTGATGGAAATTTACTGGTTACATATGGATTACAAAGACTTTATTACTGATATAAAAGATAAGGGGTAGTTGCGAACAACTACAATGTGGCCCTTCTAGGGTCTACGAAGGTTTATTGGGCTTATAGAGTTGGCCTTAGGGAATTTAAGAGTGCATAATGGAAATCAACAACTTAATAGTCATCCCCCGAATCTCCTCCCAAACTCCCCTCTGCTGGATCTTCTTCAGGATCTTCCTCGAATTCCTCCTCGACATCATTAAGATTATACTCTGGCTCCTCTTCTGGATCTCCTCTAGTTCTTCCTCGAACTCAATCTGTATGTACTCCACTATTTAGTTGTCATCATTTGGCAGCGGTAACATATGATCAACTAATCCCGGTGCTACCCGTTGGTGCATGGTAGGGGCAACAAGATAGTGAGGCAGGATCTCGTGGTATATTTGTAAATCTGCTTTTGAGTCTTCCAACCAAGCTAACCCTTCCTTACTTGTCCTGGCTAGTTGATCTTTTTCAATAATCCACACAAAATACTCGGGCATGCACCATGAGTTTTGCCCCATATCCATCGTGACCAAGTCACTTCACTCGTCTTGTAGTCGTCTTACCCTCGGAATTGGAACTTGCCCATTGTAGTCGTCCTCATACAAAGCCATTCAAGACCAAAGTGGTACGTCTTGAATCAAGCCAAACTACTTAGGACTCTTAGCGGTGCATATGGCTGAACCCTTTCCAATCCCATCAACTCTATGAAATATTTCTCTGGACCTCCAACAATTGCTCTGCCACAGATCCAAAAAAGCTTCCATTTGATGAACTCTCCGGTTAGCTGGGTCAAAAATTCCCGTGATTCTTCTTAACCATGTGGTGTTGGCCCATGCCTTATCCTCTTTTCGTGACTGTGGATCATATTTCTAGTGCCGACAAAGTAATCGATTATCGGCTCCCTTTGGAAGAAATACTTCATAGCCCATATTTGCAACAACAGGTTGTAGCCTTTAAAGATATCATACCCTCTCAAGCACGCCGATAGTGCCCTAAACATCTCCACCAATAGCATCGGAACAAGAGTGACTCGCAAATTCCCTCGGAAGGTGGCCAATATTAGAGGTAGTGTATTGATATTGATTCACCCCTTCTGATATGGAAAAACCTGAAGTCCCAACAATGCCAAAGAAAATGTCAGGGGGCTAAGTCCCTCCCATGTTGCCTTGTCACATTGACAAATCCTCAAGATGCCAATTATAGCTTTCCCGATGCCCAAATTTGTCAAACAACTGGTCCAGGCTTACCCACCCATCTTCAACACTTCTCAAGTTCCTGTTACTCTTTAATACTAATGCATGGAGAAACCTGTGATCTGGCATAATGACTAACAATATAGGCTTCCATCCGGCGAATGGCAATTCCGTGAAACTGGTAACTTCCTCGAGTGTTGGTGTCAGCTTACAATTAACAAACTTGAAACTGCCTTGACCGGATCCTAAAACTCTATTAGCAACCTGGTTAGTACTCTGTCAGCTCAAACATTCATTAATGCGGCCAATGCCCCGAGGTGTGTTCTAATTTCTTCTTCGTGTTCTCGTTGAATATTTCTCCACCACTGTTTCAGCTTGTGGAGTGCTCCCATGACCTTACTAATTTTTGGGATGTTGTGGTTGATTTCCATCTAAAAGGGGAGAAAGGCTAAGTAAATATTTTTCTTTGAATCCTTGGTGTCTTATCTGGATTGATTTGTCATTCCACAAAAGGCATGTCGTTAAGTGCATAACCTGTTGACATTAGGGTGGCTTTCCTACTCGTGAGTCAATACCAAGGATTGACTCACCTAAGGTGTATGCAACATGACCTACGTTTGCTAAGAGTAGAGTGTTTCTTAAATTGTGAGTTTGACTGAATAACTGTGAGACGATATGTCAGTTGGCCTGACAATATCGTTCTCTGAAACTATAGAGTTTTTGAAAGAATGTTCGGAGGGGTGAAAAGACAAACCTCGCGTGATTTATGTGTGATTGTGTTTAGCAACACCTATTCAAGCAGAAGGACCTTAATTTGTAGCAGCAAAGACGGTTAGAGTTGCTGAAAGACTATGATATCACCATATTATATCATCCGGAGAAGGCCAATGTGGTGGCCGATGTATTGAGTAGGAAGGCTGAGAGTATGGGTAGTTTGGCATATTTACCGGTAGTAGAGAGGCCACTAGCCATGGATGTTCATGCTTTGGCCAATAAGTTTGTGAGATTGGATGTTTCGGTGCCTAGCCGGGATCTTGCTTGCGTTATGGCACAATCATCATTGTTGGAGCGTATCAAGGCTCGCCAGTTTGATGTTCCTCACTTGTTGGTGTTGAAGGACATAGTACAACGGGCTGGTGCTAAAGAGGTTGTGATTGGTGATGATGCTGTTATATGGCTTCAAGGCCGGATTTGTGTTCCAAATGTTTATGGGTTGAGAGATTTGATCCTTGAACAGGCTCACAGCTCGCGCTATTCCATTCACCCGGGTGTCACAAAGATGTACCGTGACTTGAAACAGCATTATTGGTGGCAGAAAATGAAGAAAAATATTGTTGCTTATGTCTCTCGGTGTTTGAATTGTCAACAGGTGAAGTATGAGCATCAGACATTGAAGAAATATAATGCAATTTGGGTTATTGTGGATCAGTTACTAAGTCCGCACACTTCATTCCGGTGATGACTTCCTATTCTTCAGAGCAGTTGGCTCGGATTTACATTTGGGAGATTATCCGCCTGCATGGCGTGCACATTTCCATCATTTCTGACTGAGGCACTCAGTTCACATTGCAGTTTTGGAGAGCGGGGCATCGAGATTTGGACACACGAGTTGAGTTGAGTACCGCGCTTCATCCTCAAATGGATAGACAGTCCAAGTGCACTATCCAAATCTTGGAGGACATGTTACGTGCATGTGTTATGGATTTCAGAGGATCTTGGGATCAGTTTCTACCGCTCGCAGAGTTTGCCTACAACAACAGCTATCAGTCAAGAATCCAGATGGCTCATTATGAGGCCTTATATGGGAGGCAATGTTATTCGCCGATTGGTTGGTTTGAGCTCGAAGAGACTAGATTGTTGGGCAATTATTTGGTCCGAGATGCTATGGAGAAGGTTAAAGTGATTCAGGAGCGACTTCATACAACACGATCCAGACAGAAGAGTTATATTGATAGGAAGGCTCGTGATGTTATATATATGGTGGGTGAGAAGGTTTTGCATAGATTTTTGCCCATGAAGGGTGTGATGAGGTTCGGGAAGAGTGGCAAGTTCAGCCCTCAGTATATTGGCCTTTTTAAGGTGCTTGAGAGAGTTCGAGAGGTGGCCTATAGACTTGCCTTGCCACCTAGTCTGTCGGGAGTTTACCCAGTGTTTCATGTTTCGATGCTCCAAAAGTATTATGGTGATCTGTCTCATGTTTTGGACTTCAACAGGTGCTCTTAGAAGGGGATTTGACATATAATGTGGAGCCGATGGCCATTTTGGATCGGCAGGTTCGAAAGTTGAGATCAAAGAAAATAGCATTAGTGAAAGTTCAATGGAGAGTTCAGTCGGTTGAGGAGGCTACTTGGGAGACCGATCAGGAGATGCGAACCAGATATTCTCTCTTTTTTGAGACTCCAGGTATGATTCTAGACTCGTTCGATGATGAATGTTTGTTTAAGAAGGGAATAATGTAATAGTTCTGCCGGTCATTTTGTATATTGTAGCCCCATCCCCCTATTTATTGCTTCGTCTATGTTCATTTGTGCTTATGTGACTTTCCGAGGTGGTTGGTTTGGTTTCGGAGCGAATTAGGACACTTAGTCCCAAGGTTGGAGCCTTAAGTTGAAATAGTTAAAAGAGTTGACCGGAGTTTGACTTTTGTGTAGATGACTTCGGAATGGTGTTTTAATTATTCTGATAGCTTTGTATGGTGATTTTGGACTATGGAATGTGTCCGAATTTAAATTTGGAGGTCCGTAGGTTGATTTGGTGCTTTTTAGCGAAAGTTGGAAAATTGAAGGTTTGGAAGGTTGAGAAGTATATCGGGAGTTGACTTTATTGATATTGGGTTCGTATTTTTATTCGGGTTTTAAAAAGAGGTCTGTTGTGTCATTTGGGACTTGCATGCAAAATTTAAGGTCATTCGAAGTTGATTTGATATGGTTCGACATGAGCTTTGGAAGTTGGAAGTTTATTAGTTTCATTAGGCTTGAATTGGGTTGTGATTCATGGTTTTGGCGTTGTTTGATATGATTTGAGGCTTCGAGTAGATTCATGCTATGATTTATAACTCGTTGATGTGTTTGGATGGGGTCCCGATGGCCCCGGGTGTGATTCAGATTGAGTTCGGGTCATCTTTGGACTTAGCAGATTTGCTAAAGTTTCTGATGCCTGATGCATTCGCACCTTCGTTGGATTGACCGCAGCTTCATTGCAGAAGCGGAGGAAGGCTAGGCAAGGCTGGGTGCGCAGGTTAACTGTAGATACAAAGCGCAGATGCGTGCAATGGTCCACAAATGCGGATTTGGATGGAAGCCTGAGAGCTCACATATGCGATAGGATTTTTACGTAGAAGCAGACTCACAGATGCGAGGGTGTGTCCGCAAAAGCAAAAACCGGAGGCTGATGGGGGATCGCATATGCGATATTCAGACCGCACCTGCGGAACCGCAGATGCGAAATCACTGGAAGAGTTTATATTCGAAGGGTTTCATTAATTATCTCATTTTGGAAGTTGTGAAGCTCGGCTAAGGGCGATGTTTGGAGTACTTTTCACCATAATTGAGGAGGTAAGTGAAGTTTAGTCATTTTTGTAGATAAATTACCCATTGATTATTACACCTAGTTTATGTGAGTATAAGGTGAAATTTGGGGATTTTCGGCTATGATATTGGAGAGTGAGATTTGGTGATTTGAGCATCGATTTGTGGTTAGAATTGGATGAAAATGGTATGGTTGGACTCGTAGTTGAATGGGTGTTCGGAATTTGTAAATTTTATCGGGTTCTCGGGTGCGAGTCCCGACTTGACTTTCTAATTTTGATTAAAGACCTTAGCTTTATTATGTGGGATTAATTCCTATGGCTCTTATTGATGATATTAAGTTGCTTTGACTAGATTCGAGTCGCTCGGAGGCTAATTCACATGGCAAGGGATTTTTGGAGTATTGATTTGCGTGATTTGAAGTAAGTAACATATCTGAACTTGGATTTAAGAGTAATTACCCCTGGGAACCCAGTTATATGAGATGTATTGGGGTCACGTACATGCTAGGTGAAGGACGTGTGGGCGTGCACTGGTATAATCATGATAGGAGTTGACTTTCGGACTATTACCGGACTTGCTTTGCTATCATATCCTGTTATATCCGTGTTTTCCCTACTTGTTTGATTATTTGAGCTATGATTTATGTTAGAAATCATGTTTAAGCTATGCGATTATTCGGTTAAGACCTAACGAGGCTATTTCTGTTGTTTTGAGCTATATGTCTTAACTCTAGTTGCACTCTCAGTCATGATTCTTTTTTTGCATATTATATCTCAGTCTCTATTCATTACTCGTTGTTACATACACATTGTTGTGGTTTTCCAAATGTGCTACTGTATGGGCTGGGTGATACGAGATTTGTGAGCCCTTGAGACTTGAGATGTTGATGACTGGGGTGGGCCTTAGAGCCGAGTTCAGAGTGTTATTTGGATCTGGCTACACGCTGCAGCAGGCCATATTGGATTTATTATTATTTGGATCGGGTTACACGCCGTAGCAGACCATATTGGCTTTTGATTAGCGCTTGGGCAGGATCCGCCCATCTAGAGTCTGACATACCAGTATTGCAGGTTGGTTTTAACCTAGTGTACGAAGGATACTTTGGCAAAATTTTCCAAAGTCTCTAAGAGTAAACATTCGAGGACGAATGTTCCCAAGGGGGGAGTGATGTTACACCCTATATTTTCGTACGTAAAAATGCGTCGTAAGCAAACTAATGTAGGACCAAAAATGAGATAATATTTAAAAGTATATAAAGTAAGTTAATCATGTTACCTCTGAGGTTACAAATATTGAAGATCATGAACAACAAGTACAAAGAGGGTTGGACAGTTCAGAAGCTAAAGCAATTAAATAAAACAATGTTTCGTCGAAAGTCGACAAGTTGGGAATGTTATAACATGTACCTTTGGGGTGAGACTAGGGTGATTAACATGATAAGGAGATTATGTTATGATTTATATTAGTCGTATGACATCCGTGTGTTATGTTTTAATGTCAAGCGAGTTGTGGAACAAAAGTCGATGAAAGTCATCACAAGTTACACTCATAAGTTTTACTGAAACTTTGGGTCAAATGTAACTGCAATTTTCTCCCAATATACTTAGAGTTATGGGGTGTTCCACCCATCAAATTAAAGATCTATGAGTCTATTTTTCAATGCATTAAACCGTTTGTCAATACGACATTGGAGTAGTGAGATATGGGCATATTTGCGATACTGCGCAAGCTGCTAGGTGACAAGTAGGTGTGTCACCTACTTGCTTAAATGAAAGCCCAAAAATGGGCCATTTCGGGTCGTCCAAAGAGGAGATAGTGCGATAAGCTCACGAAATCAGCTCACTTCCTACCGGTAAGATCTATATATAGAGCAGAAGATTATGCAAAGTTATATATTAAGGAGATAGTGCGGCTACACGGAGTACCCGTTTCTATTATATCTGACCGTGGGGCTCAGTTTACAGCACATTTTTGGAGGTCATTTCAGAGAGGTCTAGGGACTCAGGTGAATCTCAGCACAACTTTTCATCCACAGACTGATGGACAAGCCGAGCGCACAATTCAGACGCTCGAGGATATGTTACGAGTATGTGTGTTGGATTTTAAAAGAAGTTGGGATGAACATCTACCTCTTATCGAGTTTGCATATAATAACAGTTACCACTCCAGTATTCAGATGGCTCCGTACGAGGCTTTGTATGGGCGTAAGTGCAGATCTCCTATAGGGTGGTTTGATGTTGGGGAATCTGGGTTATATGGGCCAGACCTGGTTCAACAGGCCATAGAGAAAGTAAAGCTTATCCGGGAGCGACTGTTGACAGCTCAGAGTCGTTAGAAGTCATATTCTGACGTGCGGCGACGAGACTTAGAGTTCAGGATTAACAACTGGGTATTCTTAAAGGTATCACCTATGAAGGGCGTGATGAGGTTTGGCAAGAAAGGCAAGCTTAGCCCACGGTATATTAGGCCTTATAGGATCATTCGAAGAGTGGGCCAAGTAGCTTATGAGTTAGAGTAGCCCTCAGAATTGGAGTCTGTCCATCTGGTTTTTCACGTATCTATGCTACGGAAGTGCATTGGCGATCCTACCCGAGTGGTGCCCACGGATGATGTACAGATTACAAAGGACTTGTCATACGAGGAAATTCCAATTGCCATCCTAGACCGACAAATCCGCAAGCTACGAAATAAGGAGATAGCTTCCGTGAAGGTTTTATGGAGGAGCAAGAATGTAGAAGAGATGACGTGGGAATCGGAGGGAGAAATGAAGTCTAAATACCCCCACCTATTTCAAACTGAAGATATGGCTCGAGATGGGATGCTACAACACAGCTCTATTCAGGCTAGCAGGTCATCAGGTAAGCTTTTATTTTTCACTTTCAATATTTATGATTTACGGTCGGTGAGGCAAATTGCTGCTATTTATAAAGATTGGCCATGTGTGGCATGCATAGTATGTTTTCTGGCTGCGTGCAGGTTGGTTTTAACCTAGTGTACGAAGGATACTCTGGCAAAATTTTCCAAAGTCTCTAAGAGTAAACATTCGAGGACGAATGTTCCCAAGGGGGGAGTGATGTTACACCCTATATTTTCGTACGTAAAAATGCGTCGTAAGCAAACTAATGTAGGACCAAAAATGAGATAATATTTAAAAGTATATAAAGTAAGTTAATCATGTTACCTATGAGGTTACAAATATTGAAGATCATGAACAACAAGTACAAAGAGGGTTGGACAGTTCAGAAGCTAAAGCAATTGAATAAAACAATGTTTCGTCGAAAGTCGACAAGTTGGGAATGTTATAACATGTACCTTTGGGGTGAGACTAGGGTTATTAACATGATAAGGAGATTATGTTATGATTTATATTAGTCGTATGACATCCGTGTGTTATGTTTTAATGTCAAGCAAGTTGTGGAACAAAAGTCGATGAAAGTCATCACAAGTTACACTCATAAGTTTTACTGAAACTTTGGGTCAAATGTAACTGCAATTTTCTCCCAATATACTTAGAGTTATGGGGTGTTACACCCATCAAATTAAAGATCTATGAGTTTATTTTCCAATGCATTAAACCGTTTGTCAATACAATATCGGAGTGGTGAGATATGGGCATTTTTGCGATACTGCGCAAGCTGCTAGGTGACAAGTAGGTGTGTCACCTACTTGCTTAAATGAAAGCCCAAAAATGGGCCATTTCGGGTCGTCCAAAGAGGCCTTTTAAAGGCATATTTTATTCATATATTAGACTTAAAATAGAGCATAATAACCAGACATAAGCTCTGCAAAGAATCCTCCCAAAAATTTCTCACAAACCCTAATTGATTTTCTCTCCCTTTCAAGTTCTAATTGGAGGTAAAACCTAGAGTTTGAAGAACCAAGATAGGAGCTGAGTTATCCAACAAATAAGGTGAGTTTACTGCTCTCTTTCATCCAGTTTTTCTTCTATAAATTCATGGTAAGTTGTTCTATACTTGTGAGAACTCACGGGACGGTGATCGGAAGCCGTGAGTTCGAGTTATTCACTTGTAGCGGACTGTTTTGTGTTGCTATTGGGCTGCGTGTTTTACTACTATTTTGTGGAGTTTTGGAGGAGTAAGGGGGTGTAGAAACACCATATAAATGTAGGGTGGTTGGCTGGTCGTTCGTCATAACATTTTTGGGTCGTTTGACACTACTACGGTGGTCGTTTTGTGTATGAAGAGATTGGGGTGTGTTTGGGCTGTTTTGTAGTATTTGATGGTGTATATAGGGCTGAAAAATGATGTATATATGTTGTCATTGTTCTGTTCTTGTATTGTTGGTGTTATCTTGAATTTGGAGGAAGTAAGGATTATAGGGGAGATGCTGCCCGTTTTAATACAAAATAAGTTTGTCGTTCGTTGTGCGATAGTTGTACCTTTCGTAACTTAACGATAGTATTATTATCATTCTTGTAGATTAAGGTGCGAAGAGGTGAGTTCAACTTGGTGATTGGAAAGATTGTGATAAGGTATGTTAAGGCTAAGCCTTCCTTCATTTTGGCATGATCTCGTAGCTACATGTGTTAGTAATGAGACAAAAAGAGAAGTTCATATTCATGAATTTATTCACACTATTCTAGTCTCATAAGTTACAATATTATTCCTTATCGAGACTCTATATTCAATTTTAGTATTGTCTTCTTTCAGTCAAGAGAGCAGCAAGCCTATATATACAGTATTACAGTATTTTCATTACCATCGAGCTATAATCGATGGGCAGGCCCCTATTGGGCAACCTCTGATCAGATGGAAAGTTATATACCGAGCCTACTGTGGCCGAGCGCCTATGAGCGAGCCCAGCATGGCCGAGATACATAGCCTAGTATGGCCGAGCGCCTATGAGCGAGCCTACTACGGCCGAGCATTTACACGTACCGAGCCTTATAGGGCCGGACATTTATTTTACTTACTATATTGAAGGAGTTTAGTCACTATCAACA
Source organism: Nicotiana tomentosiformis (assembly GCF_000390325.3). NCBI lineage: Eukaryota > Viridiplantae > Streptophyta > Magnoliopsida > Solanales > Solanaceae > Nicotiana > Nicotiana tomentosiformis. The sequence continues at coordinate 123,740,608 of NC_090812.1, read as the reverse complement.
GGTAAGTATATCTCTAGATCATCTTTGACTCCCAGTTACTTCCAGTTATTATAGTATCAGTTCAGTTTCGATTTTCAGTTATGTTATTGCCCTATATACTCGGTACATTATTTTGTACTGACGTCCCTTTTTCGGGGACGCTGCATTTCATGCATGCAGGTTCATATAGACAGACGAGTAGACCTCCTCAGTAGGTGTTTCCAGAGTTTAGACTGATCGGTAAGCTCCACATCCTTCGGAGTTATCGGGTCTAGGTTTTTGTGTGCATCTTATGTATGTATTTATATATATAATATGGGTAGGTCAGGGCCCTGTTCCGATCACAATATATCTATCAGTAGAGGCTTGTAGACATATCCTGTTGGTTAGTGCAGTATGTTGGGTTTGTAGGCCTGGTATGTATATTTGATGGTTTGTCAGCTGTAGTAGCTATGACGGCCTTGTCGGCCTAGCTTTATATTGATGTTTAGTTAGCGCTAGTTTCCATTCAGTTTTATATTTTGCTTCGCAAATTGTCTTGCAAGGTGGCCCCATGGCCAAAGTATGACATTATATGTTCAGAGTCCCTTAGTCGCAATTTGGTACGCCAGGTTAGGTGAGGCACCGGGTGCTTGTCTCGCTCCTAGGTTCGGGGCGTGACAGGCACCTTGAGTGAGCTGAGAGTGAGAGTACCAGAGGTTATTACTATAAAATCATTAACTTGACATGTATATTTGACATGTAGGCATAGAGATGCACTTTCACCATGCTAGCTGGTAATTGAAATATTCTTATCCGTGTTGGGCTTTAACTGTTATACTTGGAAATATGTCCAAATTTTTGTAATGTGAACGAGCTAAACATGATAATTCCTTTGAGTTATTTACTATTACTGTCATTATTATATCCTGTGTTGCTATTAATATTGGTCTCTGACTATATTTTCTAAGCTCGTCACTGCTTTCAGCCCAATGTTAGGTTTGTTACTTATTGAGTACATGGGGTTGGTTGTACTCATACTAATCTCTGCACTTTGTATGCAGATCTAGGTACTTTAAAGTGCGGTGATTTCTAGAGCCGTGTTGGTGTCAGTACTTGGGAGACTACGAGGTAGCTGTTATGTAGTCCGTAGACCTTGAAGTTCTCTTTCATATATTTTCTTTATTGTTGTTCTGTTGTCCAGACAGTTGTATTGAGGATTTGACTTTGTATTTTAATATTCAGTAGTTCTCATGTACCCGTTGACACCGGATCGTTGGGATGGTTGTAACAACATTGTTGTTGTTTCATGATATTTTCGCTGTTGAATTTATTAAACCTTATTTTTATCAAATTCATTATTATTGTGTGACCGTTGGCTTGCCTAGAAAATAGTGTTAGGCGCCATTGCGGCTCCGATGGGAGTTGGGTCGTGACAATTCAAAATCAGTCTAAAAGAGTCATACTAACAATAAAAATATATGAGAACATTAAGCATGAGTAGGATGGTCAACTTCTAGTTCCACTATCAGAGCCTATAGGCAAAACATGACAATACACATTGGGGGTGAATAATACTCATTCAAAATACCAAGACCAACAATGTCTCCATACATTGCATAAAGATCCTCTGGACAGTTTTCAAATACCACGTAGGCATGAGATAACAATAATGCTTATTCATAATTGATTTAGGAAGGATGGATATGTGGTTACAAGTTAGCATTTATTTGTTCAAGCTATCATAATAAACTAACATATGGATCACACTAGTTTAACTGAACATAACAGCATGATACTATAAAGGAAGTTGTCAGTTAGAATCATTCAACTAGCTAATCAAAAAAACATGATGAGGATCATTCGAGTGAGATGGTATGATGGTATATGTTACATTTCGGGTTTTCATACGTTAAAGTTTCGTCGTACGTTAATCAACGTAGACTCGGGAATGAGATTATTTTGGAGGTTATAAGTATTTATGCTATTTATAACATGTGATAAGTAAGTGGCGTGAAGGTTAGAGGGTAAACAAATCAAAGAAAATGAGTTTCGTTGAAGGTTATCAATTTGGGATAAAATATGGTCCAAGCTATAATACCCGGTATTTATGGACTAGTGTCATACAAGGTATCACATGACCATGATAGTAAGGTATATAAACTGTGTTAAAAGTAAATAGTATTTTAAGTAATTTGAGATAATTCATAACTATGTGAATTATTGGTTAATTATTAATTTTTAGTGGGAGATTAACAAGGTAATTAGAATTTGTGGATAAGCTTAATGGAGACATCACCCCAACGTGGCAGCAAGGGGTTTATTTGCTAAGACCAAACAATGACTCTTTAGCTAGGTGGCATATTTAGGGGATGTTGGCAAACTAACCCTGATCAAGTGGGGCCCACAACCACTATGATAAGAGACCTCCCTAATTCATTAAAGGGAGATGGATATATCTACAAAGTAATGGATGCAAACTTCAACAAAATTCATACGAAACTACCTAATGAGATGGTTGGAGCTACTGAAAGACTATGACGTTGATATTTTATACCATTTAGGGAAGGCGAATGTAGTAGTCGATGCCCTCAGCCATAGATCTATGGGTAGCCTATCATATTTACAACTAGAGAAAAGGGGGATATCCCATGAGATTCATCAGCTAGCTAGTCTTGGATTTCGATGACTGGATTTAGGTGATACCAGAGTTACTATTCAGGACACGGCAACATCCTCTTTAGTAACTGAAGTGAAGGAAAGCCAGTAAGGGGATCTTGTGTTAGCTCATTATAGAGATACAACCCTTCATAAGGAGAAGATACCATTTGAGATTACAGGAGATGGGGTCCTAAAATATCGAGGACGGTTATGTGTCCCTAATGTTGCAGGGTTGCGCCGACAGGTTATGGGAGAGACTTACTATTCTCGTTATTCTGTCCATCCAGGAGAAACAAAGATGTATCATGATATCAGGGAAATATATTGGTGGGACGAAATGAAAAAGGATATAGCGGAGTTTGTTGCTCAGTGCCCTAACTGTCAGCATGTTAAGATTGAGCATCAAAAACCCGGTGGATTATTGCAGGCTATAGAGATTCTGACTTGAAAGTGAGAAGTAATTAATATAGATTTCATCATAGGCTTACCTCGTACCCAGCGTAAGTTTGATTCTCTATGGGTGATTGTCGATAGACTTTCAAAATCAACCCATTTTCTGCCTGTTAGGGCTACATATTCCGCAGAGGATTATGCAAGGCTTTACATTAAGGAGATAGTACGATTTTATGGTGTCCCTATATCTATTATCTCGGATAGAGGTGCTCAGTTTACAGCTAATTTCTGGAGGTCCTGCCAAAAAGGATTGGGGACTCACGTAAGTCTTAGTACAACATTTCATCCCCAGACAGACGGATAGGTTGAGCGTACTATTCAAACATTTGAGGATATGTTACGAGCTTGTGTGATAGACTTCAAGGGTAGCTGGGATGATCATCTGCCGCTTATTGAGTTCGCGTATAGTAATAGCTATCATTCTAGTATTCAGATGGCTCCATACGAAGCTCTTTACAGACGAAAGTGTAGGTCGCTTATAGGATAGTTCAATGTTTGGGAAACTAAGTTAGAAGGACCAGAGTTGGTACAACAGGGAAATCGAGAAGATTAAGCTTATATAGGAAAGGCAATTAGAAGCTCAAAACTGTCAGAAGTCTTATGCGGATAATCGACGGCGAGACTTGGAGTTTCAGGTTGACGACTAGGTATTCCTAAAGGTATCACCGATGAAAGGTGTTATGAGGTTCAGTAAGAAAGGAAAACTTATCCCTCGGTACATTGGACCATATAAGATCATACGCAAGGTAGGCCAGGTAGCATATGAGTTAGACTTGCCTTCTGACTTGGAGTTTGTACATCCAGTCTTTCATGTGTCTATGCTCCGTAAATGTATCGGAGATCCTTCCAGAGTTGTGTCAGTCGATGATGTTCAGGTCACAGAGCAGCTATCATATGAGGAAACTCCCATTGCTATACTAGATAGACAGGTTCGGAGATTGAGGACTAAAGACATAGCTTCGGTGAAAGTACTTTGGAGAAACAATAATGTGGAAGAAATGATTTGGGAAACCGAAAAAGATATGAAGTCTAGGTATCCTCACTTGTTTCCTCTTCCACAGGAGGATCCGACAGAGACATCAAAACCTTAAGGTGCGTGTATGGATTGTTTTGTTAGTTATTGTCATTGGTTGTGTGAGGCCATTGTCGTTATTGATGATTGTGGCCCTATGTGGCATTGAATTATTAAGTTTTCTACAGGAAGGGTTAGTAGTAGTACTGTTACAAAGGCGACTTTGCCAAAATTTATATAGATCCTGGGGAGTTAAACATTCGAGGACGGATGTTTCTAAGGGGGGAAGGATGTTACATTTTGTGTTTTTGTACGTTAAAGTTTCGTCGTAAGTTAATCGACGTAGGCTCGGGAATCAGATTATTTTTGAGGTTATAAGTATTTATGCTATTTATAACAGGTGATAAGTAAGTACCGTGAAGGTTAGAGGGTAAACAAATCAAAGCAAATGAGTTTCGTTGAAGGTTGTCAATTTGGGATAAAATACGGTCCAAGTTATAATACCCGATATTTATAGACTAGTGCCATACAAGGTAACACATGACCATGATAATAAGGTATATAAAGTGTGTTAAAAGTAATTAGTATTTTAAATAATTTGAGATAATTCTTAATTATATAGATTATTGGTTAATTATTGATTTTAAGTGGGAGATTAACAAGGTAATTAGAATTTGTGGATAAGCTTAATGGAGACATTACCCCAACGTGGCAGCAATGGGTTTATTTGCTAAGACCAAACAATGACTCTTTGGCTAGGTGGCATATTTAAGGGATGTTGGCAAAGTAATCCTTATCAAGTGGGGCCCACAACTACTATTATAAGAGAGCTCCCTAATTCATTAAAGGGAGATGGATATATCTACAAAGTAACGGATGAAAGCTTCAACAAAATTCATACGAAACTACCTAATGTGATAGCAACGTGACTTACAATTCTAAGGGAGCCCGGTATAACTTTTCTCAAGAATATCATACGGATTTTTCCTACTTCGATCTCGCCGTTACGTGCTTTGACGTGATTTACGTGTGTTAGAGGGATTGTCAAGAGAATCGGCTCAGGTATGTTAAGGATATCCATTCTTTCATTTTGGCATGATCCATACAATACAACGAAACGAGAAAGCGTACAACTTTCATAAATGACTCTATTCATAGAAGTACTAGGGGTGCCTATGTTATTGATTCCCCATGTGTCCTATTATTATATCGTCTATTCAGGGGTCTCAGAAAATACGTAAGTTGATAAAGTTTATCCGAAGGCATATTGATCTTATGACATTCCGAGAAATCTTATTAACTTACTTCTTATGCATTTCATTCATTTATACATGTACATTGACCCATGACCAGATGGCGTTATATACGCGTATATTATATGTATATTGGATATGGGAAAAGGTTACGACGTTATATACGCACCACCACCTGATCAGTTAGTATACGTTGATGATTTCGCCCATAGAGGCCGAGATGATATGATGGGATGCCCTCAGAGGCTTGATGATGTTATGTACACATACACCTATGCATGATACAACATTTATACGCACATGCATGACTTTATAATATTTCAGGATTCACAAAGTTATTTAGACTTACAGGCAGATTCCTTTACTCCATGTTTCTTTAATGTCTTTTATACTGATTTTCATGCCTTACATACTTAGTACATTATTCGTACTGACGCCCCTATTTCCTGGGGCCTGCGTTTCATGCCCGCAGGTACAGGTAGACAGGCTGACGGTCCCTATTTTTAGGATCCTTGATCAGCGATAGTCGGTGTGATCCACTTGATCAGGAGCTGTTATTGATTTTGGTACGCTATTTGTGTATGTGGCTATGGGTATGACGTGGCCCAGTCCCGTCTTTCATATAGTTGTACGCTCTATTAGAGGTCCGTAGACAGACATGTATAGTTGGATAGTATGTGGCCTTGTTGGCTTCTAGTTTTGGATATATAGTTATCTATAGTAGCCTTGTCGGCTCGCCCTACCGTATTCCGCATGTATATGTATATATATGTCTTTTGGACATGTTTTCCTCATGTATGTTATTCACGTGATTCAGCAGTTTATTGACAGATGTTATTCATGACCTACCCTTAATTCATGTTTATATCTTAGATGCATGCTTAGGGGTGTTCGACAGGTAGGACTCGGGCACTCGTCATGGCCCATCGGTTCGGGTCGTGATAGTATAAGCATGAGAATAAGTAAGGATCCTTCAATTAACCAATTAAAGAAAAACAACATGGTAAGAATTATCCAAGAAGAATAACATGAGAATCACTCAACTGGTTAAACATGATTGCATGAAAGTTTATGGACATTATTCAATTAGCTTAATCAACATGATAACATGAGTATGGAGATCAACAAACACCTCTCAATTGACAGAGTAATAATATAAGTTAAACATAGCTGCCATCACAGAGATTAATTAACTCAATTAATATAAGGAGTTAACAGGATGAGGCTCACAATAATATTATTTCAATTAGTTAAGGAATATACCAAATGATAGTATCAGTATGAGAAAATAGAATCCAATCATAAAATGGTGACACAAACAACAACAACATAGGAGATAATCATAGTTATTAGCAAGAAGTATTAACTGACCAAATGGAGAGTAACACAACCAGCAAAACATAACTGAGGATTGCATACTTGACTAACGAGTGTCTTGAAGAAAAATAGGTCATGATTAGCAAAAAAATCAAATGAACAGAATCACATGATAATTACACAAAATAACTGAATAATAAAAGGGGCCAACGGTCTACTGACCTTCTTCGGAGTACCAAACCAAGTAGAGGTAATTACTAGCCGTTTAAAGACCCAATCTCACAATCAATTTGTAGTGGTCGAACTCGAGCAAAAGTAAAAAAAGAAGGAGATTAGAGACTTTCAGAATATTTTAAGCAAATAGCTTTTCTTATATTTCTAGGGTAGTTCATGTTAGGTAAGAGCATTAAAGCTCCTATTTATAGTGTCCATCGGAGCCTTAGGTTTTGTTTGAGTTTGAATGATTTAGTGGGAGATGACAAAGACACTGATGAGAGCAAGAGAAGAAAAGATGAGGAAACATAGAGGGGCAAATCAGGAGGAGAGTTTTACCTGCTTGAAATAATGGAGGAATTAAATGTTGAGGCCAAACAGACCGCTGGTTAAAACCAATGTCCATAGGTAACTGTGTTTGACCTCTGGACCAAGAATCATCATAGTAATGTCTGAGATCTCATAGATCTATAATTTGCATGCAATGATTTGAATGAGCAGAAGATGAAATGATTGTATTCTTGTTCTTTCATATTTTGGTCTAGGGTTTCGAGGGTTGGGATTCAAAATCGGGTGAGGAAAAAGGAAATCTCAGCCGGATTCGCAGTTGACAGAGGAAGAATGATGAAGCTTTGGTCGATTTGTGTGACCTTGCGCGATTTTGTGCAAGGTTCCAAGTCCGGGAGGGTCTGAGAAGATGAGAGAAAAGAGGGAGGAAGGGGAAAGAAGAGTGGCCGGTCTCTGATGGAATGATTAGGGTTTGGGGAAGGGTTGGCTAATTAAAATGAGAGTTTGAACGGGAGCCGTAGGATCACTTTGATCAACGGCTCAAGAATTTTGGAGATGAAAAAGGAAGAAATGTTTAATGTGGATAAAACGGGACTGTTGGATCAAAATGATCGAACAGTGGAGACAAAACGCTAAGGGGTTAAAAATTAAAATGGAAATAGGATTAAATTTGTACCGTTGATGACTTTAATCAATGGTCCAGATTATTTGTATTAGTTATGTGAGTGTTTTGGAGGGATGTCATGTCGCGTTGTGATTGATAGAGAGTAAATGGCGTTGATCGCCAAGTAGGATGGTAATGGGGTTGCCTGACCAGGTCAAAGGTGCTGGGCTAATGTTTTGGGCCAATATGCTTTTGGTATTAGGCTGGATAAGAATTTAAATCATGGCCATGTTGAATGAAAATAAATTGATTGCAATTGTAGCCTATTTTATGTTTTAACCCCCTTTATAATTAAGTTAATTAGACTTATTTAATCCCAATAAAATCTTATAAGATATAATTAACACACGTATTATTAATTAATTAATGTAATTAGTTTTAGATTATCAAAAATAATTATAATACTCATTTATAAATTATGAAAGCTAATTTTATTTAATTAAAGTAATAGAAGTAATACAGTTATAAATATTTAAGACTAAATTATTTTTAATTATAGAATGATACTATTAACTATTATTACATATTATTTATATCTTGAGAAAATAGATATTATTAATTTAAAAAATACTCTATATTTATTGCTGACCAATAAGTGTAAAAATTTAATTTAAAAAAGGGGAAGGTCAAAATTGGTCGTCAACACCTGGCTTATGAAGAAGAGTTAGTCGCCATTTTGGATATGTAGGTTCTGGATATGCAGGTTCTGAATTTGATATCGAAAGAGGTTACATCAGTGACAGTTCACTGGAGAGAGGTTAACTGGTCGATGAGGTGACTTGGGAGACCGAGCATGATATATAGAGTATATATCCTCATTATTTTGGCATTTCAGGTATGATTCTAAGCTTGTTCGAGGATGAACATTTGTTTAACAAGGGAGAATATGACGACCATGTCGTCCATCTTGTGTATTTGAATCTCGTTTTCCTATATGATATTTCTTGTATACTTGTTCATTTTTTATGACATGTGGGGATGATTGGTTTGGTTTCGGGATGGCTTGAGAGTAAATTGGAACACTTAATTCTATTTTGGATAGCTTAAGTTGCTAGAGTTAACCAGGGTTTGACTTTTGAGTAGACGACCTCGAATTGATGTTTTGATGATTCCAATAGGTTTGTATGATGATCTTAGACTTCGGCATATGTTCGTATTTGGATTTGAAAGTTTCTAGAGGGTTTTGACTCTATTTACTGAAAGTTAGAAATCTGAAGGTTTGAAGAGTTTATAGATTTGAGTGAGAGTTGTGATATTATTAGGATCCGGTCTATGTTTCAGGACGTTGGTTATGTTTGTTTAGTTGATTGGGTATTGTGTGGAAAGTTTGGTTAGAATCCGGAATGTTTAGGCATGATTCGGATATATTTGGCGAAGTTAGAAAGTTTGAAAGTTAAGAGGTGAATTTTGTTCGTCGATTCATGGTTTTATTGCTATTTTTGATGTTTTGGACCTTTGGATAAATTTGGATTAGGTATTTGGACTTGTAGGTAGGGTATGACAGGGACTTGGGGGGATCAGGTGTGCTTCGGATTGATTTCAAACCATTTTGGTGATTATGGACAATTTTGGTGCTGGTATGTCGCACCTGCGATACTGTTTGCGCAGATGCAACGCCGTAGAAGCGAGGATTTTGGTCGCACATGCGAGGAAGGATTTGAGGTTGGAGGCTCGCAGATGCGGAGGTGTAGTCACATCTGCAGTATTGCAGAAGCGACTTCGTAGAAGCGAGGGCTGTACGCAGATGCGAAAGGATGACTTGTTAAATAAAGCTCGTAGATACAAGGTTTTGTCGTAGAAATGATGTTGGACACAGATGTGGAATCCCCAGCAGAATGTTATAATTCGAGGGTTTTGTACATTTTTCACTATTGTTATCTTTGGAGCTAGGCTAGAGGCGATTTTGGAAGGGGTTTTCACGACTACCTTGAGGGTAAGTGGTTTGTACTTGATTTTATTATATATCTTGTTTCCCCATGGCTTGTTACATTTAGATTATGGGATTTGGAAGAGAAGTTTTGGAGTTTTTGCCTACAATGTAAGAGAGTGTAAATTGGGAATTTGGAAGTCGATTTGGACTCAATTTTGGAATCTAATCACATATTTGGACTCGTGGGGTTATGGGTAGTCAGGATCTACCCCTTGACTCGGGTTTTGACCAAGTGGTCTCAGGTTGACTTTTGGAGATTTGATTAAAGATTGAAGCTTTATTGTTTGGAACTTTGCTTGACACCATAGTTTGTGTTATTTGACTTGATTTGAGCCGTTCGGAGGCCGATTTGCATTCTTAAAGTATTGATTTTTCTCATTTAAGGTATTTTGCCTAATTTTGTTGTAAGGGAATAACCCTTAGGGTTCAACCTTATTTGTCTAATTGGAATGTGTGGAAAGCGACTTATATGCTACGTGATGAGCGTATATGCAAGTGTTATGTATGATTAATGACCCGATTAGATTTTAGGTTTCCATTATGCCTTGTTTGGACTGTGTGCTTTCTATGATTCATGTTTGAATCATTTGTAAGACTACGAACTTCTTGAATCATGCTAGAGATCATGTGTAGGATTTGATTTCCTGTTTGAACATGATACTCATTATTGTATGGCATACCTGCCTAATTTGAGCCGTAGTCGTACACTTCGCACATGCACACACCTCGATATGCTATTTTATCAGTCCCTGTGTATGTGATTTGATATCCATTATTAGTATATATTTATCCTTGTATATGTTCTCTGTGAAATGAACAGGAATGATAGCACGTGAGCGGTCCGTGCGGGACGAGCTATTATATCACGTGAGTTGTCCGTATAGTTCTTATAATTATAGCACGCGAGTTATCCGTGCAACGTGTGGATAAGGATCCATCCCCCTAGGTTCGTCCTCTCATGTTTCTCTCTTGACGGTGTATACACGGATTATGAAAAACTGATCAGTGTTTGGTTTTGCGTATCTTCTCTATATGCAAACACCTTGGATGTATACATGATTTTCATCGCATATCTTCTCTAGATGCTAGTTCTGGAATGTATACATACCTCTTTATGCATATCGTCTCTATATGCCGCTTGATTGAAGAAATGATTCACATTACATATTTTCTCTATATGTCAACCTGTGTAACTTAACTTGCTTATTCACACTTTTGCTTATTCACACATATCTTCTCTATATGCAATTGTCGATGATTTATTGATGCTAGGCGCATATATTCTCTATATGTTGAGCTGTTAAATTGTTACGAAACTTATTCATATCTTCTCTATGCTCATTGATTGTCTATACATGTACTTCATCCTTAGATTTTGGTACTATTGTTGTGTACTTCTATATTATGAACTGAACAGGTTTGATAAGTGGGTATTATTGATGACTCTCACTACTACCTCGCCGAGGTTAGTCATAATACTTACTGAGTACATGGGGTCGGGTGTACTTATACTACACTCTGCACTTAATTGTGCAGATTCAGGAGTCGAATCCAGCTGAGTATTGAGAGATGCTGCTATTGCGGTTGAGACTCGAGGTAGAGCTGCTTCCAAGTTGTAGTCACTGACGTCTCTTTCTATATTTCATTACTGTTATTATTTCAGACAGTACGTTGTGTTAGCAGACTTTTATTCATATATTAGAGCTCATGACTCAATGTTACTAGCTTCTGGAGATTTGGTGCATGGAGTTTTTATTTATCTATGATTTTTTGACTTTCAGACTCATTATTCTACATCTGTTATTATTTTCCCATAAATTTTTATGATTGGCTTGCCTAGCAAGTGGGGTTAGGCGTCATCACGGTCGGTGGTAGTTTTGGGTCATAACAGAAGGCACTCTAGTTATGATCGCCATAAAGGAGAGATAATAAACTATATTTTATTGGTATGAACAAGGTAGTAAAATGTCATAATATATTTCTAGATGGATAAAGGAATTTCCTAGATATATTTAGATGACCTTAAGTCACAATGACTCTCCAACAAATGGACGACATCATGGAATAAATCCGTAAAGAGGGTGGCACGATTTTGAAATCATTGCCACGAGAAAAGTTAAAAAATGGATTCTTACCCATTAAGAAAACTCTTAATGATTTTGGTTAAATTTTTCGAAACAGAGAACAAGTTATATAGCATCACTTTAAGGGTTACGGTGAAACTTTAGTTCTAAAAGAACTATAGAGGATATAGAAATATAAGCAAATATGTAGCACCTCAAGTATGAAATTGTTATTCAAATGGAAGTGATCGAGAACGTGGGTTTAAAGAGATATCATATAGTATTATTAAAAGGGAACCATTAATAAAAGGTGTCGCGAGGCTCAGATAGAAAATCATACATCATTGAGGTGCATGAGGCTTCTAGAAGGAGTGGGGTTATACACGTGGTTTACTTTACCATCAGAACTACCTTCAGTGGACTTGATCTTATATTTATCTAGCTATGGAAATATGTGATGCATGTGAAAATAAAGTAACTTTAGTGGTAATACCATTTTCTATCCTTAATAGGCATGCTCATATTTTTAGAATGAAGGCTTGAATTACTAGGAAGAACCCGATTGAGATTATTGTAGACAAGTTTGTGGGGTGAAAACTATAGATAGAGCTTTGGCTAAACTGAGATGACATAATCATGAATACAACAAAAGACTCACATTCGAGGATGAACGTTTCTAATTAGGGGAGAATGTAAAGCTTCATGAATTTTTATAATAAATTCGAGTGAGTTTCAAGCTTAAAAGTACAATTTAAGTAAAACTCGAGCTACGTGGGACCCATCTGAGGATAATATGGCCGTTAGGATACTTAGGAATCACCATAATGTAAGTTGGGTAAGTTGGAATCCCAGGTCAAATCGGGGCCTTCAACTATGAGATCAACTGTGGCATTGTAATGATCCGACCGGTCATTTTGTGTATTTGAGGCCGTTTTCCTTCCTGTATGTGTGTTTGTTGTTTAATGATTTGCGGGGTTGGTAAGCTTGGTTTTGGGAAGGTTTAAGAGTGCTTGGATACATTTAATCTATACTTGAGTAGACGACCTCAGATTGGTGATTTGAAGCTTCTAATAGTTTAGTATGGTGGTTTTGGACTTAGGTTCATGTCTGGAAATGGATTTGGAGGTTCCAAGAATATTTTGGCTTTATTTGCTGAAAGTTTGTAATTTGGAGGTTTGGAGAGTTTATAGGTTTGACTGGGGGCAGACTTTGATGATATGGAATTTGGATTATTGTTCTAGAACTTGGAATAGGTTTATTTTATTATTTAAAACTAGTGTGCAAAATTTAGGTGTAATCTAGATTGGTTAGGCTTGAATCAGATACTTGTTTTGAAGTTCGGAAGTTCTTGAACTTAAGAGGAGTTTTGATATGTGATTCATGATATTGGATGTTATTGTGTTGTTTTTAGCCTTGGAATAAGTTTGTATTAGGTAATCATACATGTTGGTATGATTGGCTGGGTCCTGGAGGGCTCGAGTGTGTTTCAGTTTGGTTTCGGACCATTTGAAAATAGTTTGGTAGTTCTAGTTCTGGTGCATCGCATATGCGGAGGTTTGGTCGTGGGTGCAAAAGAGCAGGTGCGAAAGCTGATCTCTTTTGCGAAGTTGATTGATTCTTTGAAGGGGCGTAAGTGCGAAGTCGCACCTGCGAAGTTGCTATGCGTGCCTGCGAGGATAGGCAGGATGAGGAGTTGCGTTAATGCGGATTTTTATGTTGCACCTACGGTTCCGCAAATACGAAAGAATTGGTCGCATGTCTGAAGGGAGGCTGTGTAAATGAGCTTCACAGATGCTAGAATGGGCTCGCATAAGCGGCATCTGCAAGGATTTGTTCGCAGATGCAAAAATCACTGTGCAGACTTATATTTTCAGGGTTTGGTCTATTTTTCATTATTTGGAGTTTTGGAGCTCGGCTAGAGGCAATTTTTGGAGAGTTTTTCATCATTATTTTGAGAGTAAGTATTTTCTACTTGGATTTAATTATATATCTTAATTCCCCATAGATTTGTGCACTTGGAACATGGATTTGGAAGAGGAAATTGGGGTTTTGCCCACAACTTAAATGGATGAAATTTGGGGATTTGAGGGTCGATTTGGACTTGGTTTTGGAAGCTAATTACATATTTGGGTTGTTTTTGGATAGATTCAAGCCGTTCGGAGGTTGATTCGCAAAGGAATGCATTTCTGGAGTATTGATTTGACTTGTTGAGGTAAGTATCTTGTCTAGCCTTGGTTTGAGACACTAGTTTCTTGAATTGGGATGATGGCTACGTGCCGGGGGTGACACACATACGGAGGGATGGGCATGTGTGCGTGCACCTGAATTTTATCCATGCTCAGGGTAGTTCTTAGGAGATGTTATGCCTTGTATTGAATACTAAGCTTTTTGATATCATGCTTCATAAGCTTGTACCCATTTGTGAGCTACTTGAATCATGCTAGAGCTCATGTGTCGGTTAATTTCATGTTTAACCATGATAATTGCTATTTTGTGGCGTATCCCTTTGATATGAGCTATGGTAGCACACTTCGCACAGGCATACACCTTAGCATGTCACTTTTATTTGTCCATGAGTTTATGATTTGATATCCATAGTTTGTAGACATATATTCTCGTATATGTTTTCTGTGATATGAACTGTATTGACAACACGTGAGTGGTCCGTGCGGTTTGAGTTATGATAGTACGTGAGTAGACTATGCTGTTATTATATTATGGCACGTGTTGTCCGTGCAGTGTGTGGATAAGGATCCATCCCTCTAGGGCCCTCCTCTCATGTTTCTCTCTTGATGATGTACACGCGGTATGAGAAAAACTAATCAGTGTTTGGTTTTGCATCTCTTCTCTATTTGCAAACACCTTAGGTGTATACATGATTTTATCGCATATCTTCTCTATATTCTAGTCTTGGAATGTATACATGCCTCTTTATTCATATCTTCTCTATATGCTAGTTTGAATGGAAAGTGAAGGCATAGTACATATCTTCTCTATAAGTTAACCTATGCACATTGATTTGATTATTAGTGCACTTCTCTATATGCTGACATTGATGATCCTTTGGTGATAAATACAAATCTTCTCTATATGTTGAGATGTTAAACTGTTATAAGACTTGCACACATCTTCCCTATGTGCACTAATTTGGTTATACCTGTATTTCATGGGTAATTTGGTACCATTGTTGTGTACTTGTATATTTATAAACTAAGCAGGTTGTTAAGTGAATATCATTGGTAATTCATGCCACTACTACCTCGCTGAGGTTAATCATGATACTTACAGAGTGCATGGGGTTGGTTGTACTCATACTACACTCTGCACGTAATTATGCAGATTCAGGAGTTGGATCCAGTCGAGCCTTATGAGCAGAACTATTTGCTGTGTTTTGGAGATTGAGATATAGATGCTTACTAATCGTAGTCCCTGGCGTCTCTTTCTATGTTTATTTACTGTTATTATTGATTCAGACAATATTTCTATATTTCAGACTTATATTTATATGTTAGAGTTCAGGACATAGTGTTACTAGTTCTGGGGAGTTGTATTATGATTTAGCATTATCTATGGTCATTTGTCTTCAGATTTATCTATTATGTAATTTGTTATCATGCTTCGTTATTATTTATCACAGGCTTGCCTAGAAAGTGGGTTAGGCGCCATCACGATCGATGGTGGTTTTGAGTCATGACAAGTTGGTATCAAAGCACTAGGTTGCATAGGTCTCACGAGTCATGAGCAAGTCTAGTAAAGTCTTGCGGATTGGTACGGAGACGTCTGTACTTAACTTCGAGAGGCTACATGGCTATTAGGAAAACTTCATTTCATTCATTCTCTATTGTGTATATTTTTTTTATCCTAAAGTTTGAATCTTTGCTTTTCTATTCTCTCACAGATGGTGAGGACACGTTCATTTGGTACAGCTGAGTAGGCACTAGTACCCCAGGCTAAGGCTGCGAGAGGCCGGGGTTGAGGTAGAGGTAGGGGTGGAGCACGTACCGCGATTAGAGGCCCTACTAGATCCGTTACTATGGAGCCACCAGTATCTCCCATCGAGGAGTAGATTCCCTATATTGTCGAGCAGGTGGGAGCAGCTCAGCCTCCGAAGGGACCTATTGCTACACCTGGACTTCAGGAGACTTTGGCTTAAATTTTGAGAGTGTATACGAGTTTGGCTTAGGCGGGCATGATCCATGTAGCTCCAGCTACCTCTCAGGCAAGGGGAGGAGCCCCAACATCCGCCACACATATACCAGAGCGTCTGACTCATGGTTATCATACACCGGGGGTTCTGCCTATGCAACCAGTCGCCGTGATTCAGCCCGAGATTAGACCGTCCTTGACTGCTGAGGAGCTGAAGGGGCTAGAGAGATTTTAGAGACTTCATCCTCCTCATTTTAATGGAGAGCCTATTGAGGATGCACTAGGTTTTCTTGATCAATTACATCGGATTCTATGCACTTTGGGTCTAGTGGACTCGAATGGAGTTGAGTTTTCTACTTTCCAGTTGGCAGGACCAGCATACATGTGGTGGCAGACTTATGAGTTAAGTAGGCCAGTTGGTGCAACATCACTTACTTGGTCTCAGTTCTCACTTCTCTTCTTGGAGAAGTTCATACCATAGACTCGCTGAGTTGTGCATTGAGTTTGAGCATCTACACCAGGAGGGATTTACTGTGACCTAATATGAGATGAGGTTCATTGAGTTAGCTCATCATGTAGTATTTTGGTCCTTACTGAGAGGGATAGAGTCAGGAGAGGGCCTCAACTATGGTGTCTGATATGGTATAGCCTGAGAAGTCGAGACTGATACTAGTTTTCACCAGGCAGTTGATGTTACCAGGCGCTTAGAGTGTGTTCGCAGGCAGGAGAGAGAGGAGCAGAAGGCCAAGAGGCCCATTGGATTGGGTGGATTGGGTGGTATCTCAACTGCAGGCCAGGAACATCATAGTAGAGGCCATCATTTTAGTCCTGCTCAGGCAGCTCGTCAGGTTTTTCATGGTTCATCAGTCAGCCACTATTCATACAACACTCACCTAGGCGAGATATCTTCTAGTGTAGTGCCAGCATAGACTGCATACCGTGCTCCATATGCTCAGAGTTCAACGGGCAGATATTGAGGTTCTCATGTGTCACACCTAAACCTAGGGAGGTGTGGCCAGCACCTGGTGCCATACTCGGCCCGAGCATACCACTCTGTAACTGTGAACTCTGGAGGGGTAACCCTCAACTTAGGCCGATGAGGCCTACCTACAAGCTGAAAATACTAATCAAGGCCGACGAGGCCACCATGAACGTCTACAACCAGCAATACAAAACTGAACATGTACACAGGGCTGACAAGACCACAATATTGATATACAAAATATGCAGGACTCGTCTACAAGCCTCTAGAGATAACTGAAATGAATCATGGTCGGGACAAGGCCTCGACCTACCCATTAAACTTGTATGTAAAAATGGACTCAAAGGTCTAGATCTGGTAACTTTGGGGAAGTAGATCTTACCAATCAAGCAGATGTTTGGCTCTGTCTCCTGGGAAGGCCTATCCAACTGCCTATCAAGACCTGTAGGCATGAAATGCAGCGTCTCCAGCAAAAGGGACGTCAGTACGAAATAATGTACAGAGTAAGTAAAGTAACAGAATAACTGAAAGTTGAAACTGAATTGATAATATAATAACTGAAAGTAACTCGGAGACAAAGATAATTTGAAGATATGCTTACCTGCTGATACTGACTCAAATCTCTCAAAATGGCAAGTAAAATAGATGTTCGGCCCTATAAGGCTCGTTATGTGTAACTGCTCTGTCGTAGTAGGATTGCTCATAGGCGCTCGACCATACTAGGCTCTGTATCTCGGCCATTCTGGGCTCGCTCATCGGCGCTCAGCCACAATAGGCTCGGTACATAACTTACCCACCGATTATAGCTCGATGGTGGTGAAAATATTGTAGTACTGTCCAATAGGGGCCTGCCTACCGATTATAGCTCGATGGTGGTGAAAGTACTGCAATACAGTATATATATATAGACCATCTGCTCTCTTGACTGGGATAAGACAATACTTAATTGAATATAAAGTCCCGATAAGGGAGAATACTGTAACTTATGAGACTAGAATAATGTACATAAATTCAGGAGTATGAACTTCTCCTTATGTCTCGTTATCAAACGCATGTAGTGACGAGATCATGTCAAAATGAAGGACAGGTTTAGCCTTAACATACTTGTATCAATCTTCCCAATAACCACGTTGAACTCAATTGGTCGCACCTTAATCTACAACCACGATAATGATGCTATCATTAAGCTATGAAAAATCCAACGAATGGAAAGCTCATTCTATATTAAAATGGGCAGCATCTCCCTTGATTTTGTTACATTTCGCACGTCCTATATTGCAGAAACAACCCAAACAACAACCAGTAACTATATGGAACACAACCAACACAATAACACGTTGAGCGGCAAGCTCGGTTCATGTCTAATAGTACTATATTTTAAACCATTTACCTCTTATTTATATTGAGGAAAATATTGATAATAATAAAACAATATACTCAGGTTATTCCATAAATTTTCCAGCCATAAAATGTTGTAAGAACACCTCTCAAACAGTCCAACAATCAACAACATTACTAACAAGCCTCTTGATCGATATCTCACAAGTTATAGCTTCAACGACCTAGACGTAACTTGGATAAAATCAAATACATGTAGAGTAATAGATTACTTACCTTCAAACATACGGAACAACTCGAATTTGAGATTACTTCACCACAAAGTATCCTTCCAATGCAGCCACAAGAACAAGGAAGAGAACTAGCAAGCACTTCGAGTTTCTCGGCACTAGTATCGCTTTGAAATACTTGAAATCACTTAGGGTTGATATGAAACCCTCAGGAGAGTATTTTACAGAACATATGCCACTTAAAACAACCCCCAACATGAGCTGAGACCACACCAAAATCAGCAACCACAAGAAGAACAAGAAACTCAGTATCACGATGGGATTTCTAGCGTTTGATTCATGTTTTTATCTTTGATTTTCACTCTAGAATCATGGAGACTGCTTTGAGAGTGTTTTGGGAGAGTATACGATCTGGTTGGGTCGAAAAAATGAACCCAAATGAGCTTTGCCCCGATCTTTAAAGGTTGGAGAATCATCCACCGCCTAAGTGGGTCCCAATGGGAGCTGCTTGCACAGTCTCTCAAAAATGCAAACATCTCTCTACTAAGATGTCATATCGATGAAAGGTTTAATGCGTTAAAAATTAGACTCGTAGATATTCAATGTTATAGGTGGTTCATCCCTTAATTCCAAGTATATTGTTATAAAAGTCCAATTATATTTGACCTAATTTTCAGTACATTTATGAATGTAACTTGTAATGACCTTTGCCAACTTTTGTTTCACAACTCGCTTGACTTCAAAATATAACACACGACTATCATAAAAATAAAATAACCCATAACATAACCTCCTCATTATGTTAAGTACCCTAGTCTCACCCCAAAGGTACTGATTATAATGTTACCAACTATTCAACTTTTAACGAAACTTATTTTCTTCAATTAGTTTAGCTTCTAAGCCTTTCAAACCTTTTGGTACTTGTTATTCATGATCTTAAATATTTGTAACCTCCAAGGTAACATGATTAACTTACTTTGTGTACTTTAAAATATGATATCATTTATGAGCTTACATCAATTGACTTACGACGTACTTTTACGTACGAAAACATGGGGTGTAACATTATTCCCCCCTTTGGAACATTTGTCCTCGAATGTTGACTGATGCACTTATCAGTCTCATAACCTATAGCTCTTACAAATACATTAATATTGTCCTTGTTATCTAGGCAATTGTCCTATGAATAAATCCAAAGGCCGGGGCATTCCCCCATTTTGGCCTCTTTCTCATACCATGACTTGTGTGATCGGAATTCTTCCAATCTCGTAACTGTTGCTACCTTCTGTCATGCAGCCTGTACGACTATGTCCTTGTATGTGCGCCTATGCGACTTTTTTATCCTTTTCCTCTAGCTTTTAGTCAATCTCTTGGCCTCACTTTGTGATTATATACCGAACTATAAAAAGTAATCCCTCTGCGCATCTATATGTGTACTGAATTTCTTCACTCGGTACTTTGTCGAACTTACGACTATTGCTATATTTTATTTCATAGCCTCAGTTATCTATCCTTATGTCTTTACTGCATCTAGGTAGGTCATAGTATACCAAAACTCTTACTTCGGGTTATTATTACTGAGGTCTGCTACCTAACTCCAGGTTGCTCTCTCACTGCTTATCCTATATGTATAAATCTAAGTCATTTAGTGCTTCCTCATTGTTGTTCATCTTAAGATTAACGACCTAATCTCATCTCATACTTTGAAACTTGGGAAAATATCCAAAATTGCCCCTCTACTATGGTATATAGTTTAAGTTTGTCCCCCGTTATACTTTTCGTTCAGATCTACCCCTACTGTTAACAAACTTTCTAGAATTGCCCTTAACCCTAACGGATCTCCACCGTGGCACCCAATCACTCTATTAATTTATCCACATCAGCTGCCATATCAGCAGGTCCCACGTTAAAATTAACTTCATCATCACACACCCGACTCCATGACCTTCATCTTCCTCTTTCAATCCAAAACAAATTCACCATTAAAGTAACATCCATTTTCAACCACCAAAGAATATCAACTGTTTCTCTCTCTCTAGAATATAAAGATTGCCCTCATTCGCCCATGAGTTTTTAGCCATTATCCATTTCCCCCAATTTGAGATATGGAAAAAATAATTATTTTAAAATTTCAGGAATCTTCTCCGCCCCATATTTTTTCTTTCTCCTCAAACCCACTCCACATCGCTACACCTCGCAGGAAAACTCCCATGAACAGAAAAATTTTAACGGTGATTAAGTAAATATGAACTAGCTAACAAAAGGAACAAACAAATCCCCAAAACCACCATTAAAGCACCATGTAAGCTTATAGCCATCCGCCACAACCTAAAATCGAGCCGCTGTCGAACTCCACCACCAGAATATTCTAGTAGCGACATCCCCAAACAAATCATCATAGCCAATAGCCCCATTTTCGACCAACAAAAAAATCCAAACATCCAGTGACCACCGGTGAACGCCGCTTACCAACAAGAAAACCCCAACCCACTTCCCTTGTTTCATCTATAAGATTTCACTTAAATACCAAATTGGTACCTTTATGTTATGATATAACTTTGTTGGATTTTCTTAGAAGTGTGCTTTGTTATGAGTCTGCTATCGATTTATATAGATTAAGAAGAAAGGGGCTAACGATGGAAATGGAGAGAAAGTGAGGGGTTCAGATAAGTAGGGGTTGTAAAGGAGGAGAGATAAATGGGTACATGAGATTAGAGATGAGTAGCGTGAAGTGGCAGGAGGGGGGGGAGGTCGAGTGACTTGGCAGCTGACATGGAAAAAATTGAGGGAGTCAGCTGCCACGGTGTAGATCCATTAGGATTAAGGGCAATTCTAGAAAGTTTTTTAACGATAGGGGTGGATCTGAACGAAAAGTATAATGGAGGACAAACTTAAACTATATAACATAATAGAGGGGCAATTTTGGACCTTTTCCCTTGAAACTTTTATCCACATATTGTTGATTCACCTTAATGTTGATCTAAAATCTACCACTGATAACTTACAACCTCTTACGTAATACATTGTCACTAGGGCTCACGTCTCATCGGGGAACATTTGGAGTGATTTGCCTGATCTATCTAGGGACAATACTATAATTCAATAACAGTATATCATCGCATCCAAACATGATTCATCTTATTGGGGGGGGGGTATTCTAATCCCATGCAATTCATGAAATCCCTTTTCTTTTAATCATTACTAAATCAAAGGCCTAAATGTCATCCTCTTATTTACCACAATTACACCCTTATTATACTACCAGGGTAGCATTCCATCTTTTCTAAATGCTCCTAGTCTTAGGCTCCTCCGAGTTCATTCAAGCTATAATGAGCTTTCTATAACTTACGAAAACCTTTAGCCCTCTTGTTTTGATGGGCTAAATCTCGAGGCCTTACCTATTCTCGTCACCTTCTCACCCACCTTTCCTTATCATTACTCCTATCTACCTAAAACCTTGATACTCTACCATACTTTAGCTTGTGACCTACACATATCTATTTATATTACTCGCAACCTTCCTTTAACTTGTTAGCACCATAGATTTCCTTTCGTGCCTTCTCAATTTTCTTTAAACGTAAGCAATTACCTTTCCTGGTCTTTCTGCCACTTGTTGCATGAATACTTGGCTTATCTTAGTTCCCACGCATGCTGGAATTTTGTGCAACTCATATGATCTCAAATATTACTTTTGATAGGTGCCACTTTCTTATGGAGTGCATACAATGTTGTAGTGAGATTGTTGTTACAAGGCCATTTCTTCTTCAAGTTACTATACTTAGGTTGAAGCCTTCTTTCTTATTTTCTCAGCTAGTCTTTTGTTTTAGTACTTAGGGGAGGCCCTCTGACTCCTGTAAAGTTGTGAGCTTATTACATCGTATACCCGAAGGAATTTCTGATGTTCTTACTCGCATATAATTATCCTTATTTATTTACCTTCGTGCCCTTATGATCGCAGGGTTGCTTCTGAACTGAAATTTTGACTGCCTCCCCAGTAATACTCTTTTTTGTTTCCGTAACACTTATACAGTACCTTTAACTACCCCAACTCCTATCTGAATATTTTTCAAGGATCACGATGTCATCATATTTGCGAGACTGAATTCCCTATGTTGGGTTTCACTATGTTTATCTTGCACAAATTGATTTATCTGTATCCTCTTGTTTATACATAACTAGACTCTTTTTGAATCAACTACTAACTACTCGTTGGTCCATTCTCATGTCTATATTCCGCGTAATCTCTCTTGGGTTATGCCCTTCGTCTTAACTTACCTCTCGCGTTGGCTCCTTATGTATAAAGTGTGCATTTGCACTTATTTATTAATAACATCCTAGACGGGAACCCTTACTGCCTCTCCCTGGGGTCGTGCTTGCATAATGTTCTTGGGTCGTAACATATCTGTATGATCTGAATAAATACAATCTCATTCCTTTCGCCTTTTTACCACATTCTTCCTTTACCATTCCATAGTTACTTCTTCATCTTTGGCGTCTTTTCACATCTCCACGAACTCTTACTCGCCTTGTGGTAACCCTTCTGTGCAAAGGATAACTAAATTTCTTATGCACGAGGGTGACACCTAGTGTAACTAGCACACTTAGTCCCTTAAGCTTAACTCTGCTCACAGTGCTTGCTTTAGGGAAGCATCTTCCTGAATGACCTTTAAGGGTTATTCTTCTATTATCCATTCTATTATTGCCGGAATGCGATATCTAAAATTCTCATGATGTCGACTATTATCAAATCTTTTGATCCCTAATTCATGTTCAGTTTATCTGGTTCACTAGCCCATACTAATTTTTATTACTCTGGGGTCTAACTTTTCCTTATGGTAATCACGTTGGAGCCACCAACTCATTTCTCGAAATGAGGATATGACTTTATGGCTTATACTCTTTTATTGTCTTAGGCCTGTCACCTCTTGTTTTTTCCTTCACTTGACAATATATACTGTTATCCTATCATATTTTGATTTACCGTTATTATCCATTTATCACATCTTACTCATAATGCTTTATTTACTCTCTTCTTATTCTTCTGCTAATATCTCTGTCTATTACCTTATTCTGAAAACTTCAACAAAACATTATTTCGCCTTTAGCTCCCCTTACTCCATCCACTGGCTCTTCGAGTCGTCTAACATTCTCTCATTACTAGGATTCAAGTTCCTATTTTTTGAATTTTCTGAATATTTTAGTATTCATATCTAACTGTACTATTCTAGAGTGCACCACTTGGGTGTCTCACAAGGAGAACTATTACCACGTTTGCAATATCCTTTGGAAATGTCAGCTAACGCTAACACTTCATCCACCATTTTGGGTTACTCTAACCCCAGCTGGATCCTGATATCCCATCTTTCTCTTAATCTATGTCTGTTAGCTCCCATAGGACATAACTGAGATAGGTGTAGCCAATTGTACATACCTCTATTACTCTTGAAGGTAACTCATAATGCTTATATTTCTCTGCCTGAATTGTAATTACAAATAATCTTCACTAACTGGGCACCTCGTATCCTCTTTCACCTTGCTTTTGTTACCTGTTGAAACTTATACTTTTACCTTCTGGTACTCCTATGGCCTGCTATTCATGGGGTATGTTTGATATTCCCATCTTAGGGTCTTAAGCTGAAAATTTGCACATCTGGTATGCACGATCTGATATGGCCTCAAACAGGGCCACGTCGTTAAGAACTCTCTCGCTATTAGTGCCCTTAACTATTATTGTATTAGCCGTCTGTCTAGATGTAATCTTTCTAATTGCAAACATCTCTGAATTATTACCAAACATAAGTCATAACTCAAACTCTTATGACTCAGCTTTATAGCACAATTTGGATTTTAAAGATGGGTAACAGACTCCTAAATGCCTTGTAACTTCATGTTTATATAATGTGGTGCACAACACATCTATAAACAAAGCTCTACTAGACACGGCTTGTAGACTCCCTAGGATAGAACTGCTCTGATACCAAGTTTGTCACGCCCCAAACCTGGGGAGGCGTGGCCGGCACCCGATGCCATACTCGGCCCGAGCGTACCGCTCTGTAACTGTGAACTCTAGAGGGGTAACCCTCAACTTAGGCCGACGAGGCCTGCTTGGAAGCTGACAATACCAATCAAGGTCAACGAGGTTATATTCTGAATCATCTAAAAATAATGTCTCTCTCTTCTAAGAGATAAACACACCCAAAAGCACATATACATAACTGTGCAGGCCGACGAGGCAACCATGAATGTCTACAACCAGCAATACAAAACTGAACATGTACACAGGTCTGACAAGGCCACAATACCGATATACAAAATATATAGGACTCGTCTACAAGCCTCTAGAGATAACTGAACTGTATCATGGCCGGGACAGGGCATCGACCTACCTATTAAACCTATATGTAAAAATAGACTCAGGGTGTATACCTGGTAACTCCAGGGAAGTAGAGCTTACTAATCAAGCTGATGTTTGGATCTGTCTACTAGGAAGGCCTATCCAGCTGTCTATTAGGACATGCATGCATGAAATGCAGTGTCCCCCAGCAAAAGGGACGTCAGTGTGAAATAATGTACCGAGTATGTAAGGAAACAAAATAACTGAAAGCTGAAACTGAACTAATAATATAATACCTAAAAGTAACTAGGAGTTCAAAGATAATCTGAAGATATGCTTATCTGCTGATACTGACTCAAACCTCTCAAAATAGTAAGTAAAATAGTTGTCCGGCCCTATAAGGCTCGGTATGTGTAACTGCTCTACCAAAGTAGGATACTTCATAGGCACTCGTCAATACTAGGCTCTGTATCTCGGCCATTCTGGGTTCGCTCACAGGCACTCGGCCATAGTAGGCTCGGTATATAACTTACCATCTGATCAAAGGTTGCTTTATAGGGGCCTGTCCACCAATTATAGCTCGATGGTGATGAAAATACTGTAATACTGTATATATATATATATATATATATATATATATATATAGACCCTCTGCTCTCTTGACTAGAAGAAGATAATACTTAATTGAATATAAAGTCCCGATAAGGGAGAATACTGTAACTTATGAGACTAGGATAATGTACATAAATTCAAGAGTATGAACTTCTCTTTATGTCTCGTTATCAAACGCATGTAGTGACGAGATCATTCCAAAATGAAGGAAAGGTTTAGCCTTAACATACCTGTAGCAATCTGCCCAATAACCACGCTGAACTCAACTGGTCGCACCTTAATCTACAACCATGATAATGATGCTATCATTAAGCTATGTAAAATACAACGAACGGCAAGCTCATTTTATATTAAAACGGGCAGAATCTCCCTTGATTTTGTTACATTTCGCACGTCCTATATTGCAACAACAAACCAAAAAACAACCAGTAATTATATGGAACACAACCAACACAATAACACGTCGAGCGGTAAGCTCGGTTCATGTCTAATAATACTATATTTTGAACCCTTTCCCTCTTATTTATATTCAGGAAAATATCGATATATATATGTATATATATATATATATATCTCTGCTCTCTTGACTGGAAGAAGACAATACTTAATTGAATATAAAGTCCCGATAAGGGAGAATACTGTAACTTATGAGACTAGGATAATGTACATAAATTTAGGAGTATGAACTTCTCTTTATGTCTCGTTATCAAACGCATGTAGTATCGAGATCATTCC
This sequence comes from Nicotiana tomentosiformis, assembly GCF_000390325.3. Lineage (NCBI taxonomy): Eukaryota > Viridiplantae > Streptophyta > Magnoliopsida > Solanales > Solanaceae > Nicotiana > Nicotiana tomentosiformis. Next base: position 123,714,419 of record NC_090812.1, on the reverse strand, counting down.
AAAATGAAGGAAAGGTTTAGCCTTAACATACCTGTAGCAATCTGCCCAATAACCACGCTGAACTCAACTGGTCGCACCTTAATCTACAACCACGATAATGATGCTATCATTAAGCTATGTAAAATACAACGAACGGCAAGCTCATTTTATATTAAAACGGGCAGCATCTCCCTTGATTTTGTTACATTTAGCATGTCCTATATTGCATCAACAAACCAAAAAAACAACCAGTAACTATATGGAACACAACCAACACAATAACACGTCGAGCGGCAAGCTCGGTTCATGTCTAATAATACTATATTTTGAACCCTTTCCCTCTTATTTATATTCAGGAAAATGTTGATAATAACAACACAATATACTCAGGTTATTCCATAAATTTTTCAGCCATAAAACGCTTCAAGGACACCTTCCAAACAGTCTAACAATCAAAAATATTACTAACAAGCCTATTGATCGATATCTCACAAGTTCTAGCTCAACGACTTAGCCATAACTTAGATAAACTCAAATATATGTAGAGTAATAGGTTCCTTACCTTCAAACATATGTAACATCTCTAATTTGATATTACTTCACCACAAAGTATCCTTTCAATGCAGCCACAAGAACAAGGAAGAGAAACTAGCAAGCACTTTCGGTTTCTCGGCACATTGAAATACTTGAAATCACTTATGGTTGATATGAAACCCTCAGGAGAGTATTTTCAAGAACATATACCACTTAAAATAACCCCCACATGAGCTGGAACCGCACCAAAATTATCAACCACTAGAAGAACAAAAAACTCACTAGCATGGCGGAATTTCTAGCATTTGATTCATGTTTTTATCTTTGGTTTTCACTATAGAATCATGGAGACTGCTTTAAGAGTGTTTTAGGAGAATAGAGTCTGCTTGGGTCGAAAAAATGAACCCAAATAAGCCTTGCCCCGATCTTTAAAGGTTGGAGAATCATCTACCGCCTAAGTAGGTCCCAATGGGAGCTACTTGTGCAGTCTCGCAAAAATGCAAATATCTCTCTACTCCAATGTCGTATTGATGAACGGTTTAATGTGTTAGAAATTAGACTCGTAGATATTCAATTTTTTAGGTGGTTCATCCCTTAATTCCTAGTATATTGGGATAAAAGCTTAGTTACATTTGACCTAATGTTCAGCACATTTATGAATGTAACTTGTGATGACCTTTGCAACTTTTGTTCCACAACTCGCTTGACTTTTAAACATAACACACGACTATCATACGAATAAAATAACTCATGACATAACCTCCTCATTATGTTAAGCACCATAATTCACCCTATAGGTACGGATTATAACGTTCCCAACTTGGCGACTTTCGACGAAACTTATTTTCTTTAATTCGTTTAGCTTCTAAGCCTTTCAATCCTATTGGTACTTGTTATTCATGATCTTAAATATTTGTAACCTCCAAGGTAACATGATTAACTTACTTTATGTATTTTCAAAGATGATCTCATTTATGAGCTTACATCATTTGACTTACGACGTACTTTTTCATACGAAAACATGGGGTGTAACATCATGGTCAGTCACAAAGTCAGCAACCTCATCAGAGGACGAGTTGTTTTGAGTACGGGAACTTGAGTCATCTCAAAAGGGATTGCCCCAAGTTTCTGAGTAGTGTACCGTATCAGGGCACGCAGTGCATGGTTCCAGTGCCAGCAACTACACTACCCACATACCTAGCTAGGGGTAGAGCTCAGTCTGTTCGGGGCCGTCCCAGAGAGGAGGTCAGTGAGATGGAGGATAGGTCAGCTGATATGCATTCCTAGCCAGACCGTAGGCAGTTGCTTCAGATGCCGTGATCACATGTATAGTTTCAGTGTGCCACAGGGATGCTTAAGTGCTATTTGACCCTGGTTCCACTTATTCTTATGTGTCATCATACTTTGCTCGTTATTTGTATATGCCTCGTGGTTTTTTTGATATTCATGTTCATGTATCTACACCTGTTGGTAGGAGTGTACAAATGAAACTGACAAACCACACTAACCCGATAATCCGAGTCAAACCGAGGAAAAAAATCCGACTATGGTTTGGTTTGATTTGGTTTGGTGTTGGAAAAAAAACCCAACCATATTTGGTTTGGTTTAGTTTTAACTAAAAAAAATTAAACCGAAACCAAACCAACCCGATATTATATGTATAGAAGTTTTAAATATATTTAATACATAAAAATATTTATTATAGTGTAGTTTATAAATATTTCTTAAGCTTTTTCATAGTTTTATCTTTTAACATATTATTTCAAGCTTGGGCTTATAATTTTTGGATGCGCCAATAAGTTTTTATAGTCCATAAATATTAGTAACTCAAATAAATCCTAAACCAAAATCAAATCAATATTAATGCTAATAAAATATTCAATTCAATTGTACAATGAATGAAAATAGTGCTGGATATCTATTTTTTTTAGTTTTTCCATGGTTTAAATAAAATGTATAACTTATTTTTCTTTTAGTGGTTAGTCATGTAAATAATAGAACTTATTAGTCGTAATTTTAAATTATGTTTGTTTTCATTATGGCTTATTAATAATATTTATTTTATGCAATTTTATTATCTTTATTATTGAATATTTTAGTACAATGCCATGACTCATCTCATATTCATGTTATTTTATTAAAAAATACCTTATATAATTCTGTCTTACTAGGATTAAAGAAATATTTGGAACACAAATTTTAAGTTTTGTGCTATGAAGACTTTATGAAGAAAAAATCGAAAAAACCCAAAAATCCGAAAAACCCGAGATTAAAAAATACGACTTTTATTGGTTTGGTTTGGTATTTAGATTTAATAACCCGATACAATCGGTTTGGTTTGGTAATTAAAAAATTCGAATCAACCCAATCTATGTACACCCCTGCCTGTTGGTGATTCTATTGCGCATACCATGTGCATCGGTCTTGTGTGGTTACCATTGGGGGTTGTGAGACTAGGGTTGATCTGTTATTTCTTAATATGGCTGACTTCAAGATGATTTTGGAGAATGTATTGCTTATCTCTATATCATGCTACTCTTAATTGTCATGCTAAGACCGTGACATTGGTGATACTGGGGTTGCCAAAGTCAGAATACAAGGGTTCTATTGGTCACACCCCTAGTAGGGAGATTTCTTTTCTGAAGGCTCAACGGATTGTTGAGAATGGGTATTTGGCGTATCTGGCCTTTGTGAGAGATGTTAGTGTTGATACTCCTACTGTCGAGTCAGTTCCAGTAGTGAGAGAGTTTCTAGATGTGTTTCAACCTACCGGGCATGCCATCCGATAGAGATTTGATTTTGGTATTGATTTGGTGTCAGGCACTCAGCCCATATCTATTCCACCTATGTAACTAGCAGAGTTGAAGGAATTGAAGGAACATTTGCAGGAGTTGTTGGAATGATGGTTCTATGAGAATATATATTGACTACAAGTAGTTGAACAAGGTCACCATCAAGAACAAGTATCCATTGTCTCACATTGATGATTTGTCTGATCAGCTTCAGGGTGATAGGTGTTCTTAAAGATTGACTCGAGATCGGGTTATCACCAGTTGAAGATCAGGGCTTCAGAAATTCTTAAGACGACTTTCAAGACTCGTTATAAGCATTATGAGTTCTTGGTGATATCTTTTAGCTTGACTAATGCCCCGACAACTTTCATGCATTTGATGAACAGTATGTTCCAGCCTTATTTGGATTCCTTTGTTATTGTGTTCATTGATGATATCTTGGTATATTCCCGTATTAGGGAGGAGCACGAGCAGTATTTGAGGATTGTGCTTCAGATTTTGATGGAGAAGAATTTGTATGCTAAGTTCTTCAAGTGTGAGATTTCGTTGGATTCAGTGGCACTCTTGGGCCAGGTGGTGTCCAGTGATAGGATCAAGGTGGATCCAAAGAAGATTTAGGTAGTTCAGAGTTGGCCCAAACCTTTTACCTTTGTGGAGATAATAAGTTTCTTAGGTTTGGCGTGTTACTATCGTCGGTTCATGGAAGGGTTTTTATCTATAGCAAATCCTTACTAAGTTGACCCAGAAGTGTGCTTTATTCAGATGGTCAGACGAGTGTGAGGAGAGCTTTCAGAAGCACAAGACCACTTCGACTACGACTCTAGTTTTGATGTTGCCCTCAGGATCACGGATGTATACAATTTATTGTAATGCTTTGCGTGTTGGTCTTGGGTGTATGTTGATTTTGGACGGTTGGGTGATTGCCTATGCATCGCGCTAGTTGAAGCGCCACAAGAAGAACTATCTGGTCCATGACTTGGAGTTGGTAGCTACTGTGCACGCGCTCAAGATTTGGAGGCATTATTTATATGGTGTGTCTTATGAGGTGTATACGAATCATCAGAGTCTCCAGCATCTGTTTAAACAGAAAGATTTGATTTTGAGGCAGTGGCGATGGTTGGAGTTGTTGAAGGATTATGATATCACTATACTTTATCATCCGGGGAAGGCTAATATGGTAACAGACACCTTGAGCAGACATGAGGAGAGCTTGGGGAGTCTAGCATTCATTCCCGATGTGGAGAGGCCCTTAACTATGGATGTTCAGGTATTAGCAAACAAATTGGTGAGACTGGATATTTTTTAGCCTACTAGAGTTCTTGCTTGTGTTGTTGTGCAGTCATCCTTGTTTGAGCGCATAAAGGCTCGTCAGTTTGATGATCCCATTGTTTGTCCGTAGGGACAAGTGCAGAGAGGTGGTGCCAAGTAGATGGATATTAACGATTATGGTGTGTTGCGGCTTTAGGGTCGAATTTGTGTTTCTAATGTTGATGGCTTGAGAGAGTTGATTCTTGAGGAGGCTCATAGTTCGAGGTATGATATTCACCCAGATGCTACGAAGATTTATCGTGACTTGAAACAACATTATTGGTGGAGAAGGATGAAGAAGGGCATTGTTAGGCATGTTTCACTATGTTTGAATTGTCAACCGGTCAAGTATGAACATCGGAGACCGGGCGGTTTGCTTTAGAAGATTGATAAAGTGGAGTAGAAGTGGGAGCGTATACTATGGACTTTGTGATAGGGTTGCCACGGACCTCGAGAAAGTTCGATGTTGTTTGGGTCATTGTGGATCGACTGACCAAGTCGACACATTTCATTCCGGTTATGACTTCCTACACTTTGGAGCAGTTGGCTAAGATACACATTAGAGAGATTATCTACTTGCATGGTATACCTGCTTCTATCATCTCGGATCGAGGCATACAATTTATATCATACTTTTAGAGAGTTGTTCAGCATGAGTTGGGCACGCAGGTTGAGTTGAGTATTGCATTTCACCCCCAAACGGATAGGCAGTTTGAGAGGACCATTCACATCTTGGAGGATATGCTGAGGGCCTGCATTATTGACTTCGGAGGCTAGTGGCATAAGTTTTTACCTTTAGCGGAGTTTGCCTACAACAATATCTACCAGTCTAATATCCAGAAGGCCCCATATGAGGCCTTATGGGAGGCGACGCCATTCTATATTTGGTTGGTTGGTTTGAGCCTATTACTAGATTATTGGGCATATATTTGGTTTGTGATGCTTTGGAGAAGGTGAAGTTGATTCAGGAGAGGCTTCGTACCGCTCAGACCAGGTAGAAGAGTTATGCTGATAGGAAGGTTCGTGATGTGGATTCATGGTAGGTGAGAAGGTTCTCCTTAGAGTTTTGCCTGTGAAGGGCGTGATGAGGTTTGGGAGGAAGAGCAAGTTGAGTCCTCGGTACATTAGTCCATTTGAGGTTTTAGAGAGAGTGAGCGAGGTGGCTTACAAGCTTGCTTTTCCACCTAACTTTTTGGGAGTTCGTCGGGTGTTTTCATGTTTTCATGCTTTAGAAGTATCATGAAGATCAGTCATATATGTTGGATTTCAGCTCGGTGCAGTTGGATGAGAATTTGGCTTATGAGGAGGAGCCGATGGCCATTTTGGATAGGCAAGTTCAGAAGCTGAAGTTGAAAGATATTGCATCGGTAAAGGTTCAGTAGAGAGGTCAACCGGTGTAGGAGGTGACTTGGGAGACCGAGCATGATGTGCAGAACATATATCCTCATGATTATAAATCTGTTCGAGGATGAATATTTATTTAAGAAAGGAAGAATGTAACGACCCGGCCGATCGTTTTATGTATTTGAACCTAGTTTCCCTATTTGATGCTTCCCGTATGTATGTTTGTTGTTTGATGATTTGCGGGGTTGGTTAGCTTGGTTTCAGGAAGGTTTGAGAGTGATTTGAGACACTTAGTCTCGTTTTGGAAGTATAAGTTGTAAGAGCTGACCAATGTTTAACTTTTGAGTATACGACCTCGTAGTAGTGATTTGATGGTTCCAATAGGTTCATATGGTGATTGTGGACTTAGGCATATGTCGTTGTTTGGCTTTGGAGGTTCCTAGGATATTTTGGCTCTATTTGCCGAAAGTTGGCAATTTGGAGGTTTGGAGAGTTTATAGGTTTGACCGGGAGTTGACTTTGATGATGTCGAATTCGGATTGTTATTCTGAAACTTGTATTAGATTTGCTTTGTCATTTGAAACTTGTGTGCAAAGTTTAGATGTTATCCGGATTGGTTGGGCTTGAATCAAATGCTTGGTTTGAAGTTTTGAAGTTCTTAAACTTAAGAGTTATGTAACATGAGTTTTGATGTGTGATTCAGAATTTTAGATGTTATTTTGATGTGTTGAGCCTTGGAACAAGTTTGGATTAGGCAATCAGACTTGTTGGTATGATTGGACGGGGTCCCGGAGGGCTCGGGTGTGTTTCATATTCGTTTCAGACCATTTGAAAATGGTTTGGCAGTTCTGGTTCTGGTGCATCACACCTGTGGAGGTTTGATCACAGATGCGAAGGCGCAGATGCAAAGTTGGCTAATCATGTGAAGGGTCGCTTCTGCGGAGAAGGGGCACAGGTTCAAAGTCGCACCTGCGGAGTTGTTGTGCATGCCTGCAAGGATAGGCAGGCTGAGGAGTTGAGTAGATGCGGATTTTGGTGCCGCACCTACGGTTCCACAGATGCGGAAGATTTGGTCGCATGTGCGAAGGCGTGATGAGTAAGTGACATTCACAGATGCGAGAATGGGCTCGCAGAAGTGGCATTGCAAATGCGATAGATTAGTCCGCAGATGCGAAAATCGCTTGGTAGACTTATATTTCGAGGATTTGGTATATTTTTCATTATTTGGAGTTTTGGGGCTCAGCTAGAGGCGATTTTTGGAGAGTTTTTCATCACTACTTTGAGGGTAAGTATTTTCTACTTGGATTTGATTATGCATCTCAATCCCCATAGATTTGTGCACTTGGAACACGAATTTAAAAGAGGAAAATTGAGATTTTTGTCTACAACATAAGAGGATGACTTTTGAGGATTTGAGGGTTGTTTAGGACTTGATTTTAAAATCTAATCACATATTTGGACTCGTAAGGTTATCGATAGTCGGGATCTACCCCTGGATTCAGGTTTTGACCATGTAGGCTCGGGTTGACTTTTGTTGACTTTTTGTGAATTGAATAAAGATTGAAGCTTTATTGTTTGAAATTGATTCCTATAGCTTACTTTGACGTTATTGAGTTATTTTTGGCTAGATTCGAGCCGTTATTCGCGACGGAAGGCATTTCTGGAGTATTGATTTGGCTTGTTGAGGTAAGTATCTTGTCTATATTTGGTTTGGGGCACTAGTTGCTTGAATTGTGATAATGGATACGTGTCGGGGGTGATGCACAAACGGGGGGATGGGCATGCGTGCGTGCATCGGATTTTATCCATGCTCGGGGTAGTTCTTAGGCTATGTTATGCCTTGTATTGAATACTAAGCTTTTTGCTATTATGCTTCATATGTTTGTACCCCTTTGTAAGCTAGTTGAATCATGCTAGAGATCATGTGTAGGTTGATTTCCTGTTTAACCATGATAATTGCTATTTTGTGGCATATTCGCCTAATATGAGCTATGGTAGCACGCTTCGCACATGCATACACCTTAGCATGTCACTTTTATCAGTCCATGAGTTTGTGATTTGATATCCATTATTCGTATACATATATTCTTGTATATGCTTTCTGTGTGATATGGACTGGATTGATAGCACGTGAGTGTCCGTACGTTTTGAGTTATGATAGCACGTGAGTGGTCCATGCGATTATTATATTATGGCACGTGAGTTGTTCGTGCATCGTGTTCCATCCCCCTAAGATCGTCCTCTCAAGTTTCTCTTGATGACGTACCCACGGTGTGAGAAAAACTGATCAATATTTGATTTTTGCATCTTTTCTCTATTTGCAAACACCGTGGATGTATACATGATTTTATCGCATATCTTCTCTATATTATAGTCTAGGAATGTATACATGTCTCTTTATGCATATATTCTCTATATGTTATTTTGACTAAAAAGTGAAGGCACGGTACATATCTTCACTATATGTTAACATGTGCACATTAATTTGATTATTAATGTATATCTTCTCTATATGCTGATGTTGATAATCCTTTGGTGATAAATATATGTATTCTCTATATGCTGAGCTGTTAAACTGTTGGAAATATTACTTGTTAAATCTTTAAATTGAAAGTCTCATTTTGTCAATTGTTTTTAATATAAAATGAGAAAGAATTTTATTTTGATTTTGTTCGAATGGTTTGGATTGATTATAAACGTCATGATTTGATAAAATAAATTTTTGAAGTTATTTGACTATGAATCTATTTTTGAAATAATAGTTTGGATGTTACTAGTGGAGACTGTCGAGATTGATTCGAATCTTTAGTTAATTACCATGAAACCATATGTACCGGTGTAGGGACATATTCCAAGGCTAAGCCGAGGTTTATGGGATAAATTTTTTCATTGCGAGGATAATTGATTTTTTACTTAAAGTAATGAGGTTAAGTCGACTCTTATAGTACTACGGAAAGCCGCCCGAACAAGTAGAGTCAAACACTACCTAGTGGTTGTTTATATCAGTATCAGTATAATATTCCAGTGAAAGGTAAAAATAATTTTCTTATGCTTATGCCTAAGGAGCAGAAAGTGATTTGAACGACTTAATTATATTAAAATAATTTTGTATGATTTTTATTAGAATTATGGGTTGATACAAATATTTTAAAAGTTTATATCGTGGTTTTTATTAATTTTTTTAATTTAAAATGATAAAGAGTATGAATTAATGTAATTGTTTACCGCTTTAAATAAAATATCGGTTGCATATGTTTTATAAAGTCTTGTTTCAGAAACTCCAGTTAGAGAGAGTTAATGACACTTATTGAGTATCGTGGTGGTGTATTCAGCCCTCAAGGGCCCTTCTTCAGGGTTCCGCTTACTTTGCATGTTTCAGGATAAGATGTGGTACATGATGAGCAAACAGGGCAAAGCGAACTCTCTTTCTGAGGTATATGATGAAGCACCACTTCTATTTCGTGGTAATTGTCATGTTATCCTTATTTTCTTTTAATCAAAAATTATCCCAGGTGTTTACTTTATTCTCATGTCTTAGAGATTCCATAAATAGTTATTATCTTTTGGGGTGTATTCATTAGGCATACATGAAAGAAATATTGTTATCCTTACATATTTTTATTTATTGAAAATAATTGATTTAAAGATTTTGTTTCTCATCTAAAATGATTGTGTTTTAAAAAGGCTTCTACATGCATCTATTAGGTATATAGATGAATATTAGAGTTGGTTCACTCAGGTCGGATAGTGTACCAAATATCGGTCACGTAATTTTGAGTCGTGACAGTTAGACACGACCGTAAAATATATAATATGATATATACAACCTTCACGGGAACACGACGATACTTGGTCAATATGATCAATATAAATATTTGTGTGCATCAAGTTCCTCTGGTACAATAATCATAAAAATTCATATATGAAAACTGCCATTATATAAATTAGAGAATAAAAAGTTTGGAATAAAAAAAGAAATATAATTAAGAGATTGTCACGAGAAGTTGTAAGTAAAGTCGCGACGATACTGAAAGAAAAATAGATGTATTAACAAAGAAGAGCAACATTAGAGAGCATACAAATATCCAGGTCCTTACAGCCAAACCATCACTTGAAGGATTGAGGCTATTAAACAACATAATTGTCATGGCAAAACATAAATTGCCCCAAAACCTGTTTGGGGGAGGGGTAAGTGTTATTTGTAACCAAAAAAAAAAAAAAAATTAAATGTGGAATCATCCGAATGAATCCTATATATAGGGACTAAAGAGCAACGAATATTATAGTAATATTTTGTGCATCTAATAATACAATAAATCAACAATTAATACTCATAAAATACTCAAACCACTGTTAGTAGACTACCAGAGAAAAGGTCATTCATGCAAGTAAAAAGACATGGAACCAAGCCATTATTTAGATAAGCATCCAATTTAAGAGCTCAATAAGTTCTGCAATATATTATTAAATATACATTAATAGTCTGGCATAACAAATAAAAACTTTCAGCTCAGGAAAAAATATCAAGAATTAAATGAGCTTGTAATGAGTATGCTAGATATCAACTACAATAGAAAAATAATTTAGGACCTCTCCAAAATCGATATATCTCTTGTTTACCCTTAAAATTGGATAACAATTAAACTTATAATGTGGTTTTAAGGACACGTGATTTCACCTAATACCAATTGATAAATGTGAAGATTAATAACAGAAATGAACTATAAAATAAACGGAATTCAACCCTTGAGCTAGGGTGCCTTCGAACTGATTGATACCAAAACAGTTAAAAATAAAGCAAGCTGATGAACAAGAGAGTATAAGCTAAAGAGAGAGCGTTATATTGGCTTTTTTATGCGAGAACAATATATCTTACAAATGGTTAATACTCCCCTTTATATAGTAGATGAATTCTACTTATGGTATAACTCTAATTACAGAAGTAAATCCTATGATTAGCTAATTAACCGTTCCTAATTTGATCCGTTCCGAGATTTTCGCCATGATCTTCGACTAGTTATGGATATTTCGCCTTTCCGTTATTATGTTATCTTCGATCTTGCTCGATGCCTGTCTCATTCGATCTCGATCGCTGCTGGCCTCGATCTCGACAGGTACCTCGAATCTCGAACTTGGTACCTTGTCCTCGTACCTTGGTCTGATCCGCTACGGGGCCGACCTTCGATGCAGCTCCCTGGTCCCGGTCAGACAGAAAAATTGGGTAGGGCTCGATTTTAACAGTATATATCTCTATTTTGAAGTGAGTTTCAAAATCACGCCGATGCCCCAATTTTACGCTATATTAGCGCTGGCATATTATATATATATATATATATATATATATATATATATAGGTTAAAGAAAAAAATTTAGAGGTCATACTATATTCATATAAATTTCCCCCTTTATGTGTGGTCATTGATCTACTTCAGTTTGTAGCATATCGACCAGAAATATGATTGCGTCATAAGAATCTTCAAACCAGATAGACAATGTCACACATAATCCCCAAACATTCTATAATGGCAGAACATTGTACTTGCTAGCAGCTAATTCGGAGTATTTAGGTTACAATGTTTCTTTTTTATAGAACCAAATTTGCACAATTTTTTTTATAGATATTCACGGGCTCGATTGAACCAAATTTGCGTGGAACAAATCCAATAAATAAAATCTCTCAAATTCTCAATTCAACATAATTTTATCACATTCGATTTATCATCTATTTTGTTTAAGAAAAACAGATTTTCTGCCCAACCCATGGCCTCTATTTCCTCCTTTCATGGAGAACTGTCAGTCGTCGTCATCAATGGTACTCTGAAATGACGGAAAGCTCCCTCCAACATAGTCCAGATCAGGGGCAGTTAACGTCAAATTAGAAATTTAGGAAAAGTATCTAAGAATAAAATATTACAATTACAATAATAATATAATAAGGTTGACAGTATCATCATAGAAGCAAAAGCGAGAAGTCCGTTTTCTTCTTTCCTGAGCCAATCGTTATTCAACTATTTTATGCCAAACAGGAATTAGGGTTTATTTCAGTTCAAGAACGAGCGTATCAGAAACAAATTATTTATTCGAAGACGAAGCCTTGTGGTCAATTGCTAAAACCCTAATTCCTGAGTTGAATTGCTTGCTTCTGGAGCATATTTGATTGGAATTTGTGCATCGCGAAGCTCACATTTACCTCTTGGATCTCTCTGTTTCATCGAGTAAGCTCCTTTTTCCTAGTTGGAAATTTTGCTCGTATTATGTGTTCCAATGGTTATATTGATGTTTAAATTCTGAGATCAAGATGTTTCCTTGGTGAGAGAAATATGTTAAATGACTAGAGATTTGGAACGTCCACGTTCTATTTTGTTTTAAAATTATTGAACTTTTGGTGTGTATCCAAATTTTTTAGTACTGCGTATATTCTGTATGTTAAATTTGGGAACTTTGGTAGCGGAGGTGGTGAATGAATTTGAGGGAGGGCAGGAATTATCTACTTTGGTTGGTGTTCGGAGTTCAACTCTCCGCTTACCCTTTAATTAACCTTATTCCTTTTAGTAGTCTTATTGTTCTGGTAAGTTGCGCGAGTACTGTGATGGCTATTGGTCAAAACTTAAATTGCTTGATCCTGTAATATTTGTGAAGTAATAGTCTGTAAATGTTGACTTAGGCTGATAATCTGCTATTTCTTGGGAGACATCTCTGATGCACAATGAATTTCTACAAATATAGCAATGAGGTTTTAGCTAATTGAAGTTTGTAAGTATGAGATTTTGCTGAATGAGGAATGTGACAATTGCTGTTAGCTGTTGAAAAGGAATACGGAATGAAGAGAGAATGATTGAAAAATCAATTTCTTTGAGTGATGTTCACCAAGAGTTTGCACATCTGCTTTTTGTTAGTGAGATATTTGCAGTGCAGAAAATCTCTATCAGGAGTTGTTTAGTGGGGTATCAGTTTTTGCATGTTTTGATGACAGGCATATTTCAAGCTTAGAATAAAATGTTGTATCATGTACTTCCACTGCTTAGATGATGTGGTATTTAATTATTAAAAGGAAAAGAAATTATCAATCTTTTGCAATTGGGAACTATGTCATTGTTAATTTTGTATAAAATTTTGATGTCTTGATCGTTTGCAATTCCTGTCCTTGTGATTGTCTCCAAAAAACAAGTAGCTTTCTCTCTTATTCCTCTCTCTCTTTTATGGGGGGAACTTTTCCTGGTTTCCCCATTAACAATCTGATTGGACATCCAGTACCACTTCCTTTTTTCATCTTTCTCTTCTGCCTTACCATTGTAGATGTGGACATCATTGCTTAGGTACAACGTGCCTCCTTACTTATCTAAAAAAGAAAGAACCTGCTACATCTTGTGAAAAGCATAGTGCCGAATATTGATTATTTTTTGCCTACTTCATCTCTTAGTAGATTTTGGTTTCTTAGTTTCATTTTATTCCACTTTCTTTTTCGAAGTATCGGTGGATGTCCTCTGTAAGACTTCCCAACCCCCTGGAAGGTGGAGCTTTAGAAACTGAAAGAATGTATCTCTGCGTGAACCCACATTCTGAATTCTCTATTTAGCTTCACCAAAGAAGGTTGTAATTTTGTTCTGGATTTAGCTTTGTTTTGTCGCATTCTTTTTCCCCACACTTCATATTTTGGTTATGTTAGACCAGTAGAGCTTATGCAAAATGAGAGCATCGGGTTGCTTTTCTTTGGACAAGATACCAAAAAGGTTGATGAACCCTTTTAATACCTCCTTGTTCTGTATGGTGGTCCCAACATTACTGTTATATCTTTTAATTTCTGCTTTTTCAATCCATTTTGTTTTAATTCCAGTGCTGTACTCTTGATGTTCCCAGAAAAGATAGTTTTGAACTTTTACTAACCTATCAACACTTTTCAGGAGATAATGCTGTACCCACGTACTTGTTGCTAATTGATGGATCCTGATAGCAAGAGTTTTGGAAGAGGTAAGACTGCAGATATTTGATATTGTGAGGGTCTTTATTTGCATAGCTAGGTTCTGATTTACAGTAAAATGCTTCATTTGGTCAGTATCTTGCTCAAATCTGCAGCTGGCTGATTTATCTGCTTTTGCAATCCTCGTTGTGTGGGCCAGTTATCTCTTTCCGGATGTAGAAATGATCTTTTACTGCTTTCTCATTTTTGTGTGGTTCTTCTGCAGCACAAGGACACATCTGTCTTTGTTCATTTGGGAGAAAGATAAAGGACTAGTAATGCTAATGTTATCCTTGGGGCTTTACATGTGGCGTAATTGTTTATCATAGAATAAGATTTTGTAGAAGTTTATATCACAGAGCAATGTATTCTCAAGCATTTTCCTTCATCATCTGGATGGTGTTAGCTGTCAGATTAAAATTCTTTAAGTTCGGGATCATTGTGACTATTATAAGCCAAAGTTGATTAAATTTTAGCAAAGGTAGTTGATATTTTAGTCACATGTGAGGTGCTGGAAAGATACTGGACTGCTAAAGAGTATCGGGTTTCTCAAAGGGCTTAGATTTATCTATTAATATTCTGATGATGAATTAAAATTCAGGTTCTAATGTGGTTCTCTTTAAAATGCCTATTGTTTTTAATCAAGAATTAGTTTATAACTGTTTTTGATTTGGTCAAAATGCACCACCAGGGCCCAGAGAACTTGCAGGTGCTGTGGATCTTATCAGTCACTTCAAATTGTTGCCTCATCACGAGTTCTTCTGCAAGAGGTCACTTCCGTTGTCTATTTCAGATACTCACTATCTTCACAATGTGGTGGGAGACACAGAAATTAGGAAAGGGGAAGGGATGCAGTTGGATCAGCTTATACAGGAAACTTCCTTGTCAAGAGAGACGAGTTCCCGCATCCAGCCATTTGACCTAGATGTTCTTGGAGAAGCTTTTCAACTACGTGAAGCGGCTCCAGTTGTTCTGCCTCCTGTAAGAAATTTACTGAGTGAAGCTTGAGCGACAATATTTCGTTTGTGTCAGCATCTTTTAAGTAATGTTTTAACTTTTTTTTTCATAGTCTGAGAAAGGCGTCCCAACTGTAGCTGGAAAATCTAAAAGTGAGTCGAAAGACAAGGATAAGAAGCATAAAAAGCACAAAGATAAGGACAAGGAGAAGGACAAAGAGCATAAGAAACACAAACATCGGCATAAAGATCGAAGCAAAGACAAGGATAAAGAGAAAAAGAGAGATAAAAGTGGTCATCATGATTCTGGTGCTGATCATTCGAAGAAACATCATGAGAAGGTCTGCTACTAGCAAAACCTTGCGATATTTTTTTCCCTCCCCTTTGATTCCCCTTTGGCCCCCCTTTGTTGGAGCTATTTCTCCTTTGGTGACTCGAAACCCACGACCCTGGGGTTGTAGGTGGTGGGTGCTGACCATCTGAGCAACCCCCTCTAGTCAACCTTGAGATATTTGGTGCAATGTGTTGATTCTTACTATACACGTCATATGCTTTTTTAATATGAAATAGTTTAGATGAATGGTTCAAAGAACAGCTCTTTCAAATTAATTTGCTAAATATTTGTCTTTTCTTAATAGCATTGTCTAAAGATGATAAAATTTTACTTTGTCGTTTGTGACATTTGAACTTTGCTGAAAGTTACTCTTGCTTGAATTTCACTGGATCATATGATGCTATTGAGTTCGTTATCCTTTTGTGTTGTCAGTTGCCTTTATAGGATCGCAGGGAGAAAGTCAAGGACATAAAGGTTTATCTTTCTTGAAAAATGAGACCAGGACCCTGTGAAATGAACTGTTGCCCGGCTTTTTGGTTAATGAGGCAAAAAGTTGTGTTTGATGTATGGTTTAGACTGTTTAGTTTATTAAGACACTTTCACATCAGCATAAAACTCTTTCTTGCTGCTGCAGCTTTGATATGACTCAAGCTATCCTCTCTCTCCTAACCTATCGCGGTAACCTGAACTTTGAATCTGTTAACCTCATCGTTTTGTCAACGTACTGAATTAGATGAGAGGTTGACTTTGTAAACTTTTATTTGCGAAACTTGTTTTTTTTCCCTTGCCATTTTATGTTCTTGTTCGGTGATGCTTATCTACCTTCTTCTTGAGCTGCTTGTTGAAAATCACCAATATTTGCACGAGTTTAGAACTTTAGCAAGAAGCAACAGTGGTACTTCACAGAATTGAAAGCTGTTGTATTTATAGCGGTGACTGATTATGATATTTTAATTGATCCCAGAAAAGGAAGCATGATGGAGAGGATCTTAATGACGTTCACAAACACAAGAGAAGCAAGGTAGAACTGAATGATTTTTGCATTCATATGATTTTTGAACAACTTTATTGAAGTGTTTTCCTTGGAGCTCTATTTTTGAGGAAATATTTGTGCGAGAAAAGTGTCTGGGCAGTGATTTGTTTTGGTTGTAATTGTGTGAGTGTAAGCTAGTGTACTCCCTCCGTTTCAATTTATATGAGGTAGTTTCACTCGGTACGGAGTTAATGAAAAAAAAGGACTTTTGAAACCTGTGGTGTTAAAAGCGTAAGGGGTACAAAACTTTGTGGGGCAATGACGTGTGTGTGGGGCTAAAAAGCTTCTCATTAAGGGTAAAATGGGAAAAATGATAAGTTTAAAGTTGATTTGTTTCCAAATATAGAAATGTGTCATTCTTTTTGGAATTGACTAATAAGGAGAGTGTGTCATATAAACTGAAATGGAGGGAGTATTATTTTATTCAAAATTTTTAAAATTTTCAAAAATTAACCACACTTTTTTGTCGGATTTCTTTCTTTCTTTCTTTTTTTTTTTTTTTGAAAAACTTGCAAATGATCTTAACCAAACAAGTATCCAGAAAGTCTCAAGTGTTTTGTTCTGATCAAGTTGCATTGGTGGTCTTATACTAGCACCTATAACTAATTCTGCTGTTATCACATGCTGAAATATTGCAGCACAAGAGCTCAAAGATTGATGAGATTGGTGCAATAAAGGTAGCCGGCTGAAATATGGCGTGTGGTTCTATCATTTGTTTAATCCTCCGACTTTGCAGTTGAGAATTTCGAGGGATCCTTTACTTAGTATTGTGAAAAATCTGAGGTACAGAAGTTAGTTTCCTGCTATATCCCATTAATTGAAGAACTTCATTGGCATGCCCTTTTGTTTCAATCTATTTTCTTCACATTAACTGAAGAACTTCATTGGCATGCCCTTTTGTTTCAATCTATTTTCTTCACATGGGCAAGATTGTTCCGTAGAGTTCACAGCTGATCAGATGCCACCACAATTGTTGTGCATATGTGACTTTGCTTTATATAATTAAACTTTGTTTTCCTTTTCCAAAATTACCAACTTAAAAAACAGACGCATTCAACTATCTTTTCAATGTTAAAGAAGCTGCATATGCATCTGAAACAGGTATACTTTGTGTGCTTTAATTAGGTATCTAATTAGTATTTCTCTTCCTTAAAAGCCATAAAAACTATTCCTTGTCTTTTTAACTGGATACATATTTTTTTTAAGTGCCAAGGAGTAGATCGTCTCAACAGATTAAAACGTCAAGAGGTAAAATATGGAAGTGGAAAGAGAAATATCAGGCTAGTTATGGCGCAAACTCAACATGCATATTATCCCAATGTCTGATTCTATACTAAGATGAGTATAGAGTATACAAATTTGACTACCTTGCCCTACATGTACGCTGGAGAATAAAAGGTGAAAGTTGCTGCCAAAGGATAGTTGGAAAAGGACTGAAGTTTCTTATCCATATTGGAGCGCAGTTGAGATCATTTAAACAAGAAAAGCAACACAAGCAATCAATGATGTGCGATCCCTTAGCTTTTGGTTTTCATTATTGTAGAATAATCTCTCATATGTGGATTAAATATATTTAAGATTCTTAGTTATGTCACTGAACTTTGATCCACAGAAGATGTCTTTGACCGTTTAAAATGGAGTATACCACTGACCAAGTATCTCATGGAATAAGGATTTTATCCAACTTAGATTATGAAAGCTTAGGCAGAATGGCTCTGAGAATTGGCAATATGATACTTGTTCCTTTTGGACATATTCGTAGGTGAGAGGGTAAACTGGAGTTTAAAGCCTTAAAACGGAAGCAAAACTCCGTGAAGGAATTGCATGAGCAAATTGTCTAACTTTTTGCTCAAGCATCTTAGGGTGCATGACAACATCATCTTGAACAACAGGCTTGGTAAATCTGTTCACTAATTGGTTGGTAGAGTTATCATTAAAAGAAACCTGATGTAAACCTTGATTTAAAGAAACCTGATGTAAACTGATTCAGCTTTATAACGTAGCTTCTAGTGCCGCACTTGATTGAAGTCCTCTCTGATATGTGCGTTAATCTTCCCTTCTTTTGTTCTCTAGACAATAAAATAGACAAGAACAATATCAGAAGGAAAAGGAGAAGAAGGAAAATAAGGATATCAGGAAATCCATGTTACCTCATTGAATATTGGAAGTAGGAACTTCACTCCACATTAAACTTGCATTGAATCTCTCAATGTTAAGACCCTGAATATAATTTACCAACAGTTAAGACTGGTGCTGTGTAACCAGTCTGGCAAGTATTTTGCTCCTTTTCAGGATGGTTAATAGTTGGATGGACCATTTCTTAAATAGATGGTTAATGCACTTGTCTATGTTACAATATTCACTTTTTTGGGATAGAAGGAAGAAGGAGTTTGTTAAGATTGCAACAAAAGTGATTGTGGCAGCCTAAAGTGTGAATTGAGTATTCCCAGCTACTACTAACAGGCGTAACCCCCCCCCCCCAAAAATTATTCTGTATTTATCTTTAGAGGTGTGATAGGGGAAACAAAGATGGAATCGGATGGTAATGTAGTTAGTTTGTTTTCAGTTATTGTAGAAAGGCTAAACAAGAGACAATTAGCTGAATACTTTAGCATGTGATATTGAACTGTAGGATGCACTTAGTTTATTGGATGTCCCTGAAGGGACTCCAACAAAATGCACATATCGGATTAAGAAAAGCAGCTTCCTGTCCAGTTTCTGGAATTTTGTATTTAAGGCACTCTAGGAAGTTTAAACAAGACAATGTTTGGAAATTACTTTGGCATGTGAATATTGAATGGTTGGATTTGATAAAGCAGCTTCATTTTCAGTTTCTGTACCATGCTGAACTTTCACCTTTGAACAGGTATCCGTAGTGAATATCTGTATATCTGATCTTAGTGATGTTAAAGCTTGTTTCTATATGTATGCAACATATACCATTTGATGGTTAATGCATGTTTCACTTCTGAAGTTCAGTCTCTGCACCATTCTTCACCTTTGAACTGGTATCCAAAATGAACATCTGTATATGCGAGCTTACTGGTATTATAGCTTATTACTATTTACAACATATATATACCATTTGATGCTAAATGCGTGTTTCTCTTCCTTTGTAAGCACCCCAGGTATAGAGAAATTATCTTTTTGCGTGCAATCGAAATTACTTTGCAGTTGTTATAAGGCTCTAATTTTGTAACCAAGTCTTTTGAACTTTTTTATGCCTGGGGTGTGCATGTGTAATATTTGAATGGTAAGTTTTAGTTTCTCTTTTTGGACAATCTTTTTTGGATGGGTTTATGAGTCTCTAGTTTATTCAGCAAATGTTTGTTGAGTAATTGAAGGGTTTATGTGGGCGCTTCTGTTTGTGAAATCCCAAGAGTTATTCTGCGTGGGACATTAGCACTGTGTGGAAATGTTAGTTCAATGTGTAATGAAATGGGGCATTGGTACTGTGTGGAAATGTGGTATTCATTACAAGCAAGGCAATTGAAGTATTAATAAAAAGTGCCTGTATCCTTTTCAGTGGCGTATTCTGTTAGTCTGCCCCCCTTTTGATCGGTGAGCAACACCTTACAAAGGTTTATTTGACATGGTATTTATCCTTTTCGTATCCTTCTTGTTCTTAACCAAGAGCAGAGCAGTGTGGTACCTGTTACGTCACATATTGCATAATACGCCTGTTTATTTTTCCATGCAGAATTGCCTTTGGACTAACTAAAGATTGCCAAGAAGGTGAATTCACCTGTTGAAGTAGATTTTAGTGCATGGTACAACTGTTGAAAATCACCAGAATATGTAATATAAAAAACGGACTTCCTTATAGTTGGTAATGACACTGATAACGTTGATCCCTTCATTCAGCTTTAGTGACTTACTGCATGGTGTGTTGTGGTCATTTGTGTGCTCCCCCTCTTTCAAAGGCTCTAATCTCCAGGCTTAGTGTTTAACCAGCAGCTTTGGGTAATAAGAAGAGAAGGTTTGATGAGTGTTGGTGTGGTCTTTTCTGATTTGTCCTTCCCATTGAGCTTGAAGGTGATCCTTCATCAGCAGTCAAAGGATGTCTATATGTACAATGCTAGGAATTCTGCTCATCATGGCTAGATATTCTTGAATATACTAGGCTAGAAATGAGATCAAATAGTTGTTTGACATGAAATCCTGGTAATATATGTATTCATATTTTGCTAAACTGGCGCTCCTTATGCTAATAGATCCTTTCATTCTTGGACGTAACGAGCCCTGTATTGAAAAACCTGCCATTACCTTCCTTATTGGATGAAAAGGAGCTTTGAATTGTTAGCTTATGTGAGAACCTCCTTATCATCTCACCCACTTTGTCCATGAAAGACGTCTGATCTTCTAACCCTTCCAGTGTGCTGAACTATACTTCAAAAGATTATGACATTTCACATAATCTACTTTGTCTTCCAATTTGCTTTTTTGGGTGGAGAAGAGGGAATGTGCGTCACATTAGTATGCTCTGCGATTATGCGAATCTGTGTCATTGAGTTACCTGATGAGTGATAGTATGGTGTAGTTCCTTTTGATAATGTAAGATGAAGTCAAGATGCTAAGAATGATAACGTTTTTGGTTTGGCATGTGCACCTTATTTAGGAAGCAGTAAGCATCTGATGTTGACGGGAAGTGATTTATGCGATCCATAAAAAATATTTATGGATGACACGTCCAACAGTACCATTCTAAGTGGTGGCAATTTATCAGCTTTTGTAAATGCATTTACCTTTTAGCCAAGATCCATTATTACCAAAAATACATGAAAGAGGTGTATCTGCAATATCAAATTAAAAAATGTTTCGTTGAGAGTTTATCTCCCAAAAGGATGATATGGTTTAGAGTACAAGAGTCTAAGTATTTATTTTTTC
Source organism: Nicotiana tomentosiformis (assembly GCF_000390325.3). Lineage (NCBI taxonomy): Eukaryota > Viridiplantae > Streptophyta > Magnoliopsida > Solanales > Solanaceae > Nicotiana > Nicotiana tomentosiformis. The sequence continues at coordinate 123,693,295 of NC_090812.1, read as the reverse complement.
TAGTGAAGTCAGGCATCGATATTTTGCAATACGTTACACTTGATCCATTTTTATTCTTGTTGTTAGCTAACTATCTCTCTTCTTTAGCCAATCTCTGCCCTCCTAGGGTAGGGGTAAGGCTGCCAGACCTCACTTGTAAGTTTTTCATTGGGATATTGTTATTGTTGTTGGAGCTAATTGTCTCGTATTTGATGGAGTTCCAGTGTAAAATGAGTTTGATTCTACATGTCCAAGTTTACTTCTGTAACTTTTGATTATGGTTATGATTACCCTTCTTGAACTTCGCGAGGAGTCAATAGCTTGGCAACAGAAGACTTTTGCCTAAGGGTGGGGATAGTATTAGCCTAGGGTTGTTTGGTACGCGGGATAAGGTGGGCAAAGGTCCAAATATGCCCTTGTACTATATGAAATTGAGCACAATTGTCCTTCGTTAATACTTTAGCTCAAATATGCCCTTACCGTCACATAGTTGGTCCATATATGCCCTTAGAGTTACACAATTGGCCCATATATGCCTTTTTCGAAACGGAATTCACCCAAACTAATTAGCTCTTTCTTTAATTATATTAAAGTGTATTACAAACACTATTTTCTTTTTATTAGTACTTTTTTTTCTTTACCTTTCTCTTTTCTTCTCTTTTTTTCCCTTTTTCTTTCTCCCTTATTCGTTTCCTCCATTACTCATGTCTTCTCCATTTTCATCACCAATTTCACTTGACAAAACTCATGAATTCCAATTACTAAGAAAATTCTCCCATAAGGTAATCAAGTTCCAATTTTACTGGCCCTCTAAATAAACGAAATTAAATTATTCCAAAAATTATGGTTTAAACTTTAAAATAATAAAAATATCTCAACCTTTAACAATACTCAAAAGATCAAAATATTTAAATTGTTTTCAGAAAGATAATTTAATGATTAAAAATCTAGAGTTCAAGTTGTAGTGTTATAAATTTGAGTTGTTAGTCTTTTATCAGCTGGACATTTTCTATATTTTTTATTAACTATGTAGATTAGGGGTGTACATGGAACGGGTTGGTTCGATTTTTATCAAAATCAAACCAAACCAATTATATCGGTTTGGATTGTTCGGTTTTGTTGGATTTTCATATTTTTTGTTACATAAATATTATTTCAATCTTACTTTGTTAAATTTTTTAGAACTAAATATATGTTCAGTAAAAATTAAAAAATTAACAAACATATGATCTATAAAAATATTCTTATGGGAGAATTTTCTTAGTAATTGGAATTCATGAGTTTTGTCAAGTGAAATTGGTGATGAAAATGGAGAAGACATCATTAATGGAGGAAATCAGATAAGGGAGAAAGAAAAAGGAAAAAAAAAGAAAGAAAAGAGAAAGGTAAAGAAAAAAAGTACTAATAAAAAGGAAATAGTGTTTGTAATACACTTTAATACAATTAACGAAAGAACTAATTAGTTTGAGTAAATTCCGTTTCGAAAAGGGCATATATGAGCCAACTGTGTAACTCTAAGGGCATATATGGACCAACTATATGACGCTAAGGGCATATTTGAGCTAAAGTATTAACGAAGGGCAAATGTGCTCAATTTCATATAGTACAAGGGCATATTTGGACCTTTTCCGTATAAATTATATCCCACCTACCTTATCCCATCAAACTTGAGATTATTTTATCTCACTTCTTAGGTGGAATAAATTAGTTCAGGGATTATAATTTCAGGACTATAATTCGAAAATAATTTAGTCCGCGTATCAAATGATCCCTAAAAGTTTAACGAATGTCAATATTGTTGAAAGATAGTATAAGGATAGTTTTGATCTTTATCCCTAAAACGTATAAAACTGAGAGGTGTTTTTTTTATAAAATATTTAAAAATTCATGGGAAAATGAAAATCAAAGGAAAAGTAGTTCATTCTCTAAATAGTAAGAATACCATGTTGCCGACTTCGGATCCATTTCCACTATCGTGTTCTTGCTAAAGAATCTTTCTTTTCAGTGAGCAAAGGGACACTGATATCTCGGATCCTTTTCGCTTTGTCTTTTATTGTCTCTTTCCCATTCTATTATGTTTCTGCTAACGATATATGATAACTCTACTCATCGAGTGTCAAAAGACAATATTAATAAGCATGATCATACACTATTCATTAATTGGAAACAGAAAACCCATATTACACCAATATTTTCACGTCAACTTCATCGTATATTTTCTCTCATTCGTGACTCTTCGCTAAAATATCAATTTGCATTACATATTCGAAAGAGCTTTTAATAGACAAATGTAGAAGTTGAATGATCAATGAATATTCTAGAATGTCATGGTTTTACCTGTCTTCTGCTAGTGGCAGAATCCAATAAATTGGGCATTGTTTTTGCTTGTAAAAGTTGTATCATTGACTCTCCTATTCCAAATTTAGGTCTTTTTAGAAAAATGAGGTCAAGGATAAAAGGGGAGAGACAAATCTCCACTAAATCTTTTAAGCCTAATTTGCGCAAATTTTTTTTTTATTTTTTATGGATCGCTTTTTAGCTTTGGGGCAGCCACACTTTAGAATTTCAAAAGACCATAAAAAAAAGGTCCAGTGATAAGAAAAGAGCTTATGAAAAGCAAAAGTCTCATTCATCATATGATCAAAAGACTCAAAAGTTAGGTTAGTCTACATATATGACGGGCAGAACCAACCACAGCTTGTATCGTAAGTGAAGGTTCTCTTAAATACTTTTTTTTTGGGTATGAAAGAAAGTAACATTAATCATAATTTTGTTTGCTAAAGATAGAGATGTTGAAAGAATATAACTGTGGGGAACTCGTCCAATTTCAAAACAGCTTAATCCATTAGTTGCAGATCTATAATTCAAATAAAAATACCCACACCCTCAAGTAGGCGAAGTTTTAAAACGGAGCTAATTTACATCATACAAGATGTTATCGCAATAGACAGAGGTTTTCGTTTCAACTTTCATTATCATTCAGTAGGAAAATATTTTAACATACTCAAGTTAGAAATGAATATGATTCACCTGAGAATATGTGTGCATATCTAGAATGAACAGGTAAAAGAGTTCTTATTTAATTTTTAGTTTTGTGATAATGCGTTTTAAACTATTTTATTTATTAATAAATACCAAACAAATAAATGTATGACAATATTTTAAAATAATTTTTATTACTTAAATATAGTTCATTATATTAGGCGGCGTATTCTGCAAACTGCAACAGTTATCTGCGAGCAGCAAAAGGGGAGCAGTCAACCGCAATGTTATCCATAAATCTGCCAGTTTTCTGAAGCAATGATATTTGAGTCATAAAACCGAAGGCAATGTAAATATATGGTAGGATACTAGGAAACTAGGATCTCTAGTAATCTTTTTGCACATTTGTTAGGGATTTCTTAGGGTTAGATAACTTGTATGTATAGGGTGTGTTTGGTACGAACGAAAGCTTTTTCATGTTTGGTTGAATTAAATGTTCTGTAAAATATATTCCTCATGATTAACTCATTTTCCTTCAGAAAATAACTTCCTTAACTAAAAAGAGGAAAAATATTTTTCAAAATTCTTTTTTAACCTTTCCCACGCTATTCCTCACCCATTCTCCAGCCCTTATCCCTATCCCCACCCAACCCCAACCCCTACTCTACCCCTCACACAGACCCCCACGCCCAAACCCCTACGTACCCTCGCCTCTTTCCCCCACTCCCCCCGTACTCTCTCCACCGCCACGCCGATTCCTAGACCCCGACCTACCACCCTCCCATACTCTTACCCATTTCGTCTCCCGTAGTGTTTGTCTCAATTATATATTTTCTAAATAATATTTTCTACTACCTAAATAAACATAAGAAAAATAAGTAAGAAAATCACTTATTTTTAGGGTTGTTTAAAATCGAACCGTAACCGTTAACCGAACTGAAAAAATAGCTTATTGGCTTATTGGTATCGGGTTATCGGGGTAACGGTTGGTGAACGGATTAAAATTTTATAATTTATAGCTTAACGATTTGGTGACGGATTACTCAATTTCCTAATCGGATAAACCGTTAACCCGTTAAGAATTTTTATATTTATACTTTTACCCCTATTAATCAAGAAGGCAGGAAGATAATTCCAGATGAGGGCCATGAGCTTCCCAAATCAATTAAGTAAGAATCATGTTAACAAGTTGATTACATGAGTTTGGCTTTGCAAGCTAAATATGATATTCCCTCGGAGTTGGTTTAAGTGGAAAGAGAGAGAGCAGAAACACACTTACTCCTCTATTTGTTTTTTGATAGCTGGACTTAATAGCTAAAAGGGAGAAGATAAACAATGATAGATGATATCTGTAGACAACTTGAGTTCAAATGTTGGTACTGATTCAAACCAGTTTTCTGACATATTAGACTTCAGTTACCAGCACTTACCAGATTGGTTGAAATAATGCTTAGTTTCTTATGGTTGAGCTAGTTGTAATTGCCAAAAAGAAATCAAGCGTGGGATAAAAAGAAGCCGTCTTTTATAATCTAGCACATGATTTCCGTGAGAAAATGATAAATTTTCTAGTTCTCTACTTCTCTTTTAATGTCTATTTGGTTTAGCCGATAAACCGTCCGATAACCGCCCGCTAATCGTTAATTCGATACCAATCCGCCAGATGTCTTATTGGATGGCTAACAGATTACTACATTTATAAATCGATAACCGATAAGTCGAACCGTTAAGCATAAATAACCACCCGATAAGCATCCCTACTTATTTTCCAAGAAAATATTTTTCATGAACCAAACGCACCCATAGTCTTGATTAATGTTTTAATTTGTATTCATAAGTCAATCATTATACTCGCCATGAGGGTATAAAGTATAATTATGGGTATAATGTTATACATGAACTCGAGTTCACCTCTTCCTAGGATGAGGGAGATTGGATAACTAACTACTGGAATAACAAATAATGCCAGAGGTATTGCGAGTAATAAGATCTTCAAGTTAGTAACGAATCCTTTTCGTATGTGATTGGTTTTTTATATGGAACTTTTGTACAATATTAATGGGTTTGGAATATTATAGCTCTTGATACTCCCACACACGAAAATAAAATAATATGCATATCTCCTCTTCGAGATATATAAAAGTTTTCAATTTATTTTTGAATACCTCCCTTGATAGACAATCAATCCCCCTCTTCCCCCCTACTTTTCAACGTCATGCGTCTCTTGACCTTTTCGAGTTATATTTTAAAGGAGCTTTATTGGTGAAAAAGAAAACAGTGCCAATTATTAGATTTCCTTTCCCGCTTTCTATTTGCTTTAGTAGCCAGAAGGGCTTTCAGAAGTCGAGTCGGAAATCAAAATATTGCTTTTTTTTTTTTTTTTAATCAAAAGCACAAAAATAGGTGAAAAAAAATTAATGACCAATTTATATATAACTTATTTCTTCAATGCGCTATGCCTTAATGACACATTTATCTGTTAAGGTATAACATGAGTTAAATGCGCTATATTTGAATTTTAAATTGGCGGGCAAAATATATATATATAGCGCAAAGACAGGTAGGTATAGCATATCCAATATATACGCTATACTTATATAAAATATCTGGCCCGTCTCCTTCCCCGACCAGACAGAAGCAGAAACACCAAAAATGGCCCCCCCCCCCCCCATTTTTTAACCAAAAAACTCCATTGGAGCCCACCCGTCCCCAAAAAATTGTATCTTCTCCGTATTTTAGCAAGCTAACATCGGATCCAAGGCGTTGTCATGTAGTGGATCTCGTCTATTGCTCGTTTCGGCTCCCAAATCATCAATTTTTCACATTTCAAAAAATTATAAATCGAGGTATTCCGACTTACTTTTTGATAAAACTCATGTATATAAAATGTTTATTAGTTGTTATTTACTGTGTTGTATATTTATTTTGTGATCGTTTTATGATTTAATTAATTTTTTATTTTTTATCCGGATTAGTTTATTTATGTGCTAAAAAATTAGTAAAAATATATATTGTTATTTTATGAATAATTATTATTATATATGATTTTATTGTTGTACGTATATTAATATGTGATTTTGTTGTTGTTTAGTACCCTTTAGTGTTATGTTGTACCCTTAATTGTTATGTAGTGCCCTTTAGCGTAGTAAAACTGATAATAAATTTTAGCTTATGGTAGTTGAATTTGTTTATGGCCATTTAGAGTAGTGTTACTTTAGTGCTCTTTAAGATTCCGTTGTGTAGAATAAAAACTACGTGCTATATATGTAGCGCATATTATGCATGCGCTATACCCTCAATTATTGGTGGGTCAGTAAAGTTCAGATGAATTATTGGTGGGTCAATAAAGTTTACATATAGCGCATGTGTTACAAGCGCTATACCTTAACGGGCAAACGTGCCGTTAAGGTATAGCGCATTGAAGAAATGCGTTATATATAAATTGGTCCTCAGTTATTTTTTTCACCTATTTTTGTGCTTTGAGTCCAAAAAAGCAGGGCTTAGTTGAAATATAGATCGACAACTCCAACTTATATATATATCCTTTAGAAGCCCTCTTGAATCTCACGATGATTTTCAAATATTTGGATGAGTCATGACTTGTCTATTTGTCTTGTTCTTTCATTCATTTACTATACCTCTTCAGCACGTGAACATCCAAAACCCAACTTTCTTTTGCCAAAACCCACGTCTACATTTGGTTTTAACTATACGAGAAATTCTGCTTCTCAATTCATGTCGCATACGCTAGGTTAACTGGGTGAGATCAGATTGTTTGACGTGAGATCAGGATAAATATCAATGTATGTCTCTGGTGAACTTGGACACTATAACCTAATAATTTGATGTTAAACTATTGGCATTTTATCAGCATGTGCTGAAACATAATGATCCGTTTAAGTTATATTAACAGGCAACGTTAGTGAATTTGTGCGCGGTATTTCGTCGTTCTTTTAATATATTAGTGTCTTGTCTTCGATTAGCAGCAGATGCCGGTTGAACCACATTATTACAAACGGCTAGTCTTCGGTTAACAACAATGTTTCTGTTGAACCATATTACAAAAGCATTTTAATTCTATACATTAATAGTGCAAAGAATGTTTTTACACTATTAGGTCATAAAAAAGATAATTACAAGTAACTATTCATAAAATTGAGATTAGTAATTCGAAAAATAAGACAGCTTACCTACTGTAATAGGTTAAAACATATTGATCTATCAGTGTGTATAAGTTCAATTCTATTTCAAAAGATTATGACATTTCATATATATGATTTTGGAGTAATCTGATAGCCAAAAGTGGGTGTTGTTTCTTCTGAATAAAAGATGATAACGTATCTGGTTTTGCATGTGCACCTTAATTATATATTTTGGCACATTGCACCTGTACCATGTGTTGGTGAATTATTATATAGTTCTCTTGAAAATTATACTACATTTTCCCAACCTTTCTGCCAAGATCGATCCAACTATACCAGAATAGAAAGAGATCTGCCTATAATATCAAATTTCAGAAATGTTAGGTCCGAAGTTACTAAGTACTTTCTTCATTTGAAATAAACCCTAAAGAGTCGTCCAGTCACTTGGGTCAATTTCCAATGTCTTGATAAAGAATCTCACACTTTCTATTGAGCCAAGGGACATTGGAATCTCGGACACTTTTTGGTTTGTTTGTTGTTGTTACTTTTCCATTTGTAGACATTAAGAGATCTCTCTGGGTGTCGCTGAACATTACTAAGCATAAATATAGGATAATAGAAACCCTTTGTTGCAGTACCCTAATTTGTGTCATTTTGTTTGATTAAATACCAAATCTACAATTACATTACATGTTAGAAAAAAAAGGTTCTGTTTTGATAGTAACGTGAATCTCCTTGGAATGACCCACATTGATTGAGGAAATAAACTTTATATAATTTTGAATAATTCTTACCTCATGATCTAATTTTTATGATTGAGTTAGATAAAGAGCTTTATTTTAATTATGGTATCAAAGCTAGACTTATTCCTATTCTTGGTCTACTCATTACTCAATGTTGGCTCTCATGCTACGACATTTACGCTCCACGTAACCAATTCTGAGCATGCGAGAGGTTGTTAGAATATCACACATTATGGTTAAGATTATATTTTTGTCCTTATATGATTTTGGGCATCGAGGCTGCTTTTTTTGCTATCCATTCTTTATTAAACGGTTGATCGTTTTGAATTTAAAAATGTAAATAATTTCATAGATGGGTTACTGGAGATCATTAGGAGTAGGAAGATAACATTAAGGAAGAAAAAAGATTTTACTAAAGAAGACTGTCTTTGTAAACAAATTAAAGGCCTATATGTAGGCAATTATCACTTTGGACCAATTCCAACAGCATTGAAATTAAACCTCCACTATCAATCATTAGTTATATGAAAATTGATCCTGTCCTTTTTCTAGTGGCATGATAAGATATTCAATAGAATTCATATAAATTATGCTTCGCTTTTTGCATATAAAGGTTGAATCAGTGATATTTTCCCCCTATTCCTGATATATTTGTGGCACTAATAGAATCCTTTTTTGAAAAGTATCCTTATTTCATATTCATGATGATGGAAATTTGCTTTTGTAAAAGCGAGTACAGACAAATATAGGTCATTTAAAGAGGAATGTTGAAGAAAAAAGTTGAAGTAGAAAAAGGAAAAAGATCACTATCTCCACCAAATCTAATTTTAAGCCAATATCATGTAACTCCTCTTTTCTTTCCTCCTTTTCGATTGCTCTTTCCGTTGGGGCAGCAATTTGCTCTAGAATTTCAAAAGCTCAAAGAAAATTAAAAAGGTCTGGTGATAAGAAACTAAAAAAGCAGTATGAAAAGCAAAGCCTCATTCATCATTAAATTAAAAGAGAGGTTGGACTACATATATATATCTTATATTCACTCAATAACATTTTGCAACGGCTAGTTAATGTGTAAAATTTGTCTTTTTCACCAGAAAAAAGACATTCTAAAATAAGGTAAAGGTATATTCATTATTGGCGCATCGTTTAATACTCTAACTGGTGCAAACCCATCGCACGTTACACAATTCTACCCAATAACGTGAAATAATATTATTATAAAGTGCAGAAATTTCAAATTTATTATACTTACGCAAAACCGATCAAGCTTATTTGCATCAAGTAGTTCACATTAACGCTACCGATCTAATATCACAATTTGTTGTTTTGAATTTCATATATTGCTTAAAAATGCACAATAGAAACACAGAATTATGAATTATGCATTCTACACCATAACGTCAAATAATTATATCTCAAAGCGCGACATATATTTTCGCATCAACCATTCAAATATATAAAATCAATAACGCATCCCTTGGTGGAGTTCATGGGGTGTTCATCGATACATCTTCATTTGTGCGTGCAGGAGGATACAATGCAAATCCATTTCGCGTTGCACGATTGAACAGTCATCATTAACGCTACCGGTCCAATAAAACTTTTACTCTCTCTGTCTCAATTTATGAGTCATACTTTTTTTTTTAGTCTGTTCTAAAAAAATGTGTATCTCCTCATTTGAAAATAATTTAACTTTACTCTTAATGAAATAATTTATAGCCATATAAATATTTATATTTTGTTTTAGATCACAAGTGTTAAAAGTCTTTATTTATTTCTTAAATTCTGTACCAATCAAATACAACCAAATAAATTGAGATGGATGGAATATATTATTTGTATTTACTTTAACGATTGCATAAATAGTCATTGCAGAAACCTTTAATTTGGCCGAAAGTACATAAAAGATATATATATGATCTTTTATTTTTTTATCCAACATGAATATTTTGGTTATTGAACTACAATATCTATTTTTGTGAATTGGATAACTAAATATTAAAAATCTCATATATTATGTCGAAAATACAAAACATATGATCCGATCTACGTGCAACGTCAATATCATATGACAATAATTAAATAATATTCAAATACATAAATATCAATTATGCATCCTTTGGTGTAGTTTGTGGAAGTTCATCAGATGCATCTTCATTTGTTAGTTGCAAGAGGATACAACGTAAATCTCGCAGAACATTTTCATGCCAACATTACAATAGTGTACGCAGCGCATTGCGACCATTTTGTTGGCTTGAGTAAGTTTGTTTTGATGATTGATAAAGGAACATATGCAATGAACCAAATCCATACACAGTGTACACATGGCACAGGCAGATTCAAGCACAAGGCATGCACGTGGATAAACACAAGTGGTTATATCTTATATCTTATGAACGAAAATGTTGCATAATTGATAAAGAACATGACTCTTTACTTGAAGAGAACTCTATCCTAGATAAGGGAGGAGTTAGAAGTTGAAGATAACAAGAACTCTTCTACCATGGAAGAGTATAGCATTAGAACTCTAGTTATTTCTTATTCTACTAACTCTATAAATATCAGTGGTATTCTCTTCTACAGGTGACGCACAAACGCTGAAGTTAAGCAAGAATTGAGAGCAAAATAGCAAGGCATTTTGCAAGCAATTCCTATGTTTTAAGTGTGCGAACCTGAAGCTACATGAACCAGATAGAAGAACCAGTTTCAAGTGTCTGTCTTTTATTCTAGTTCAATGTAGCAGGGCTTTTGAGTTGTACTTTTCAACTTTCTCTAGAAGCATTCGTACTAGGTACTTTGAGTTGTATTGTTCAAATTAGAGTTAACTTGAAGTTGTCGCAACAGCCTGAGGCTGGTTGCCACAAAGGGTTAGATGTAATCCTTAGGTTTACAAGAGTTTTGTAAACGCTCTTGTTTGGCTCAGTGATTTAGTGAAGTATTGAGAAAAATCCTACTGGAAAGTAGGTCGTAGATTTTTTTACCTTTTGAGCCGTGTGTTTTTCACGTAAAAATACTTGTGTTCTTTACTTTTTGCATTTATTATTTCGCAACTGTAGTATAAGAAACTCGTAGAAGAACAAGGTCCTTCTATAATATGTGCACGCGAAAAATTAGACATCACACAAATCATCCCCTCTTGTGTAGTATTGAAGTATAAAATATCAATTGGTATCCGAGCGGGTTATTCTTGAAGAGGCTAACACCTTAGGAGAAGATCAAGATGAGTGCACCACATGAAAATTGGGAAGGACAATCCATTGCTAGGCCACCACTTTTTAATGGCCAATACTACTCTTGGTGGAAGTCAAGAATGAGAGATCACAAATAGGGAGATGACTATGAGTTATGGAATATTGTCACTGATGGTCCACTGGCTACTTTGAAGAAGAATGCTGAAGGAGTAGATGTGCCAAAGACAAGAGTTGATGGCAATGCTGAGGATTTTAAGAAGTGGGAAAAGAATGCCAAAGCCAATAAATGGCTTGTTTGTGGACTTAGTCCAGACGAGTACATTAGAATCTAAGGATGTTTCGCTGCCAAGCAAATTTGGGACACACTGCAAGTGGCCCATGATGGAATAACTCAGGTGAAGAGATCAAGAGGAACTCTACTGTACTCTCAGTATGAAAACTTTGCTATGAAGAAAACTACAGCAAAGCAAGAGCTACAGAGAAGCAAACCAATGATGGCTGCTACAAGTGTGGAAAGACTGATTACATGATCAAGAACTTTCTTTTGTGGGAGATTGAGTGGAAGAAGGAAAGAGCTGAATGAAGGAACATGAAGAAGGAACATGTTCATCCCAAGAAAGGCAACAACAAAGGAACAACCAAGGCTATGGTTGCTACTTGGGGAGAATGCTCAGATGAAAGCTCAAATGGTGATGATGATGAACGAGCACTAATGGCTATCGGAGAATCTAATGAAGAAGCTGAGGTAAGTGTCTTTCATCTCAAAGACAAGATTAAATTTTTGTCTAAAGAAAGATTATCTGAATTACTACTAGAGCTGATTGATGAATCTGAGGATGTGAATAATGAAAAAGAACAATTGTCAAAAGAATGTGTCATTTTGAAGGCTAAGTACAAAAACCTTGAATTTAGGTCTTGTGAAACTGAAAGTGAAAAAATACTGTGTTGAAGAACCAGGTTCATGCACTTGATACAACTATCCTAGAACTTAGATCTTAAAATCTAAAATTGAAATTAGGAACAGTTAAAAAGACAGTTGGTGACACACAACTCACTTTAGAAGCGAATGTAGGTAAAATGAAAGATGAATTGTATAAAAGGGATAAACATGTAACAGTCTTAAAGGAGGACTTGAACAAGGTTAAGCATGAACTAGACAGAACTTGTAAATGGAACAGGTCCTCTGATGCAGTTTCATGGCTACAAGAATATCATAGTAGAAACAGAAAGGGACTTGGCTTCAGGAACTCTACACCTAAGTGGGATACCAAAAGCAAGTTCCTCACACTCCCTGAGAATAAAATTTGTACACATTGTGGTAACACTGATCACTATAAAAGTTATTGCACTGCAAAAGAAAAGGCAGATCAAAAGAACGAAAATTTTGTTCTAGGGAAAATAGGCTGCCAAATTGGGCTAAAAAGAATTTGATTTATCCTTTTGCCTATAGAAAGGGACCCAATCTAGTTTGGGTTCCTAAGACTATCCCCTGATTTCTTTTTGCAGGTCCAAGTGAAGGGCAACAGCCAAATATGGTATATGGATAGTGGCTGCTCAAAGCACATGACAGGAAGCAAGAACCAGTTCCTTTCACTTGAAAACCTTAAAGGAGGCAATGTCTCCTTTGGAAATGAAAAGAAAGGTAAGATCGTCGGTATTGGAAAGGTAGATAAGTCTGACTCTCACTCTATTGAGAATGTCTACTTGATAGATGGACTGAAATACAGTTTAATAAGTGTATCATAATTGTGTGATATAGGTAACATGGTAACTTTTACCTCTACAAAATGCTCTGTGTGAATCTTACCACTGACAAGATAGTTTTGCAGAAAAAAAAGTGAATAACATATATGTGGTGGATCTGTCCACACTTACAAATAATGAACTCACTTTCTTAAGTGTGTTGGACAACGATCCCCTCATTTGGCACAAGAAACTTGGACATGCCAGTCTAAGCCAACTAAATAAACTAAGTCTCCAAGGACTTGGTGATAGGGCTGCCTAACATTATGTTCAAGGAAAATAAATTTTGTGAGGCTTGTGCAAGGGGGAAGCAGGTAAGATCCTCTTTTAAAAGCAAGAAAATGGTAAAGTATTACCAGGAAGATGGAACTGGTCCATATGGATATGTGTGGACCAATGAGAACAATGAGCAGAGGTGGTACGAGATATGTTATAGTGCTTTTTGATGATTACTCTAGTTTTACTTGGACACTATTTTTAATATCTAAAGATGAAGCATTTGACATGTTCACTTCATTTGTTAGAAAAACTAATAACTAGGTAATCAACTTGCATCGATTAGGTCTGATCATGGTACTAAATTTGAGAATGCTAAATTTTCTGAATTTTGTGATGAGCATGGCATATACCATAATTTTTCTACTCCTAGAACTCCACAATAAAATGGAGTTGTTGAAAGAAAGAATAGGAAATTGGAGGAAATGGATATGACAATGCTACTTGCTTGTAAATTGCCTCATAGCTTTTGGGCAGAAGCTGTGAATATTGCATGCTACATCATAAATAGGTGCATGACTAGACCTCTTGTTGAGAAGACTCCCTATGAGTTACTTAAAGGGAGAAAGCCAAATATATCCCACCTTAGGGCATTTGGATGCAAGTGCATTGTGAACAATAATGAAAAAGACTCCCTAGGTAAGTTTGATCCCAGAAGTGATGAGGGAGTATTCTTGGGATATTATTCACATAGTAAAGCTTATAAGATTTACAACAAAAGAACTATGTCTGTAGAAGAAAGTGTATATGTTTTTGATGAAACTAACATTCTTTCTGAGAGGTAGGAATCAGATGATGAAGAAATTGGGATGGTAAGAAACTTAACTAATGCAACATTCCAGCCTGAAGCTGAACCAGAGGAAGGAACAAGTCCTTCTACCCAGGGCAACCTGACAGGGGAACTGAACAGAGAGGAACTGATCCTCAAATCTCGAGGGAACCTGTCCATGAACCTGTTCCATAGCCACAAAATATTGAAGGAATATCTAGAAAAAACCAACTGGTTGTGAAGCCTTACAAGTATCAAAGTTCTCATCCCATTGGGAACATAATTACTGATCCAACCTCTGAAATCAAAACCAGATCTTCTTTGAAGAACCTCTGTGCTTTTGATATATTTTTTTTTATCTCTTCTTGAACTTAAAAATATTTCTGAAGCGTTGCAAGTTGCATGCTGGGTGAATGCAATGCGAGATGAACTCAATCAATTTGAGAGAAGTCAAGTTTGGAATCTGGTACCAAGACCCAAGGACAGATCAGTGATTGGCACTAAATGGGTCTTCAGAAACAAACTTGATAAAGATGGAACAGTAACAAGGAATAAGGCAAGATTGGTGGTTCAAGGATATAGTCAAGAGGAGGGCATAGACTATGATGAGACTTTTTCTCCACTTGCAAGATTGGAAGAAATTAAACGCCTTATAGCATTTGCTGCTTACATGGAATTCACTCTTCATCAGATGGATGTCAAGAGTGCTTTCCTCAATGGGTATCTAAAAGAAGAAGTGTTTGTCAAGCAACCTCCTGACTTTGAGAGCAAGGAATGTCCTGATCATGTGTACAAGCTTGACAAGGCATGTTATGGGCTCAAACAGGCTCCAAGAGCATGGTATGAAAGATTGTCTAAATTCTTGCTTGAGCATGGCTACAAGAAAGGTAAAATTGACAATACTTTGTTCTTGAAAGAAAAAGGTAAAGATATCTTGGTAGTTCAGATATATGTTGATGATATAATCTTTGGAGCAATTACATACAGGTTAAATAAAGAATTTTCTAAGCTAACGGGGAGTGAATTTGAAATAAGTATGATGGGTGAGCTTAATTTCTTTTTAGGCTTACAAATTAAACAAAATTCAAATGGAATAATGATCCATCAGCAGAAGTATATGAAAGAGTTGCATAAAAGGTTTAAAATAGAAGATTCCAAAGAAATTGATACCCCTATAGCAACAACCAAAAAATTGGATTTGGATGAACCTGGTTCATTTGTTGATCAGAAGATGTATAGGGGAATGATTGACTCTTTGTTATATATCTCACTACTAGTAGACCTGACATTGTTTTCAATCTAGACCTTTATGCTAGATTCGAGGCAAATCAAAAAGAGTCACACTTGGCAGATGTGAAGAGGATTTTGAGATACCTAAAAGGCGCCACTGATCTCTGCCTACGGTATCCAAAAGGTAGTAATTTCAACTTAGTGAGATATACTGATGCTGATTATGCAGGTTTTCTTGTGGATAGAAAGAGTACTTCAGGTATGGCACACTTTCTTGGCTCATGTATTGTGTCTTGGGCCACCAAAAAGCAAAATTCTGTGGCCTTATCTATTGCTGAAGCTGAGTATGTGGTTGCTGCCTCATGTTGTGCTCAATTGTTGTAGATCAAACATCAATTGATGGGCTTTGGAATCGATGTAAGTTGTATCCCCATTTTTTGTTACAACACTAGTGCAATTAGTATGACCAAAAACCCGATTCATCACAAAAGAACTAAGCACATAGATGTTAAGCATCACTTTTTGAGGGACAACTATGAGAAATGGTTGATCACTGTGGAATTTTACGCTACTGACAAGCAAATAACTGACATCTTCACAAAAGCTCTATTGAGAGATCACTTGTAAATGAATAAGTTAGAATTAGAAATGATTAAGATCACCTAAAAGGAATCAGTTCTAACTAAATAATTGGTTAGATAATTTGTGAATTTTTAAAATAATTATATTAGATATTACTCCGTCTCATACTTTCATTAAGTATACTCTTGTGCCATGTGCTAAAATGTCTCACTGATCTCTAATGATATTACCCTTATTTTCTTGGAAAATTCAGCCGTACACAAGAAAACTTTCAGTGAAGAACCTGGTTCATCAAGATTAAAAGGTATGTATTCTCCATTCCGCATATTTTGAAATAACTCTAATTAGATCATGATAAAAAAGGGAGTCCCATTTAATCCCAACCTCCTTTAAGCCTATCCATTATAAACGAACCAGTTTTACCAAAGATTCCCACATGCCATAATTATCCAAAATCTAAGGAAGAGCCCAACGTCTATTCAAACTGACATTCCCAGGTTGATTAGACTTCTAAACCCTAAAAAGCAGCTGTTACCCACTTCAACTCTTCATCTTTAAATTGGTAGAACTTTAACCATTTCTTCACTTCTAATCTTTAAAGAAAATTCAAGACGCCAAAATTCTCTCAACCTTCTCTCATCTCTTCTACACTCATCTAATGGCAAACCCTTCTGAAAACCCCAAAGTGACTGAGAAACCTTCTTCACCACCCAAAGAACCATCACCCACACCTTCAACCACCCCTATCCCCAAGAAAGGACGTGTTAAGATGATTGCTCGTAAAGTAGTCACTAGCAGTGAACAAATCAAGAAAATAAATGAGAAATTGAAAGCAAGCCAGGCAGAGGAACCCTAAAATTCAGATGAATTTTCAAGTCTGCAACTGAGGGGGAAGAACTTATTTTATCTGAAATAGAACATGTAACTTCTGGGCTAAAAATCTCATCTGATTTTATTTCTGATGTGGCTGAAAATCTGGAGAAGTGGTTTGTTCTTGTTGGTACTATAGCTGGTGTAGAGTCTGAATCTACTAAAATTGGTGGTAAAAATAAAAAGGGAAAAGAAAAAGAGAGTGAGGGTGAAACATGAGATGTGAGGGGAAAGGGAGAAGACGGAGTGGCTGAATCTTCACCCACTCCTGTTGGTTTGACTGAAGAAACAGGAGAAATGATGATATGGAGCGAGGAGGCTGTTAAGGAAGAAGGAAGTTTGAGAGAAGAAGGAGACAGTAGGTCTGGAGATGCGAGTGCAGCGGAGGAGCTGGTTAGGCTAAGGAAAAGGTTCCAAGAACTTGTTCCATCTGAGAAGGAACCCCTACATGAACTCTTGAAAAGGGTGTCTGATAGCTATAATCTAAAGAAGAAGAAGAGTCCAGGAGTTGAAATCCCTGGTACTGCTATGGGAGGCAAGACGAGAAAGGTTGTCTCTTCTATCCCTGTAGAAACTCCTCCCACAAGAGGAAGAGCTACAAGGAGTTAGAGGAAGCAGAGTGAGGCTGACCTAGAAATAGACCTAGTTGAGAGTAAAAAGAAAGCTGCTGCAAAAGGGAAAAAAAAAGGTGGGTGAACCAAATGAGACAATTGAAATCGAGAAGATGGACCTGGTTCTTCATGATGAGGATGAGGCAGAAGAAGTGGAGGCTGTGATTCCAAATGTTCAGAAAAGAAAGACTTCCAAAAAGAAGTCCCATGCAAAGACTGTTGATACAGAAACCTCTACCTTGGCAAAAAGAACTAGGCCTGCTAGGAAATCAAGAAAAGTGCAAGTAGTGGAAGAAGAAAGTGAGGAGGAATAGGAGACTGATGAAGAACAGGACAAGATGATGAAGTTTGTCAAAGAATAATCTTGAAGGGTAGACTCCTTAGAGATTTGAAAGAGGAATGAATGGTGTTGATGTTGGAGAAATTAGAATTTCAGGGCTGGAAGGACATGGTCCTTCAGTTGGAAGGGAAACTAGCCCGAGCAGAAATTGTGGAGTTCTTGGCAAACTGTAAAATCAAGAATGGAAGAGTAACCAGTGTGGTGAAAGGGGTGCAAGTGAGTTTAGATGACAAGGAACTAGGAGAGATTCTAGGGGTACCAGCTGAAGGGTATAATGATTACAAAAAGTTGAAGTGGCCCAGCCTAGAAAACCTACGTACCTCACTTGCCATCACCAAGAAATTTGCTGACAGAGACTTAGAGCTACCAGGCCTGGTATTAAGAGTGAAATGAAACATGCCCACAAAGTGCTTTTTGAATTTGTCAACAAAGTTGTTCTGCCAAGACAGGAGAAAAGGCATATGGCTACTTTCATGGACCTGATCCTTATAGAATGCCTGGATAGTGGAAGGTAGATCAACTGGTCAGGGTTTATAATCCAGCTCCTTGATAGGGTGGTTTCTGGCACTAAAACTCATGCCATACCCTATTGGTTCATACTCACTGTTGTGCTTGCTCACTTCAAGGTTCTCCTCAAGAAATGGGATGTTAGTACAAGTAAAGATCACTTTGGGGCCAACACCTTGATTGTCGGTGACTATGAAGTCCTTGCTGCTTCCAAAGAACCTGGTTCATCCAAGAGGGTGCCTGTGAATAGCAAAGTGAGAGCTTTGGAGTAGGAGAGTGGGGCTATGGATGCTGAAATTGAGAGGCTGAAGAAGAGGCTGGCTGAAGTAGAAACTGAGAGAGATGCTCTCAGGTTTGAGCTTGCAAAGGAGAAAGAGAAGAATGAAGGCATTCTTCATGACATGTTAAAGCTGCTTCAGGCCAGAAACCAAGAACCTAGTCCTTCCAAGCCTTAAACCCTTCCTAGCCTAGTTTGTAACTAGTGATTCGAATGGGATATTTCTTTTTGCCTTTCTTGCTCATGGTTCCGTACCTTTATTACTTGTTATGTTTTGTGGATGAATCTTATCAATGATAATCACTGCTTTTGCTCTAATTGTTTGTTGATATTTCTTAGATGGCTAATTTTCTTAGATTGATAAGAGAAACTTGAATCCATGATTGCATTTGAAGTAGCTTAGTGGCCATGAATAAGATCTGCTAAAATCTTGTTATATAACTTAATTATGAAACTTTTCGATAATGCCAAAAGGGGGAAGATATGTCGTGCTTTTGCTTAGGACTATGATGTTTAAAACCTAATGAACCTGGCCCTTGATGATTTGTGACTTTAGAATGGAAAGTGTTCTAACATTGTGTTGATGTTGAGCTGAGTTGAAAAAGGTTTCATGCTTATGAAAAGCACATAGTTTGTCATCATTAAAAAGGGAGAATTTGTTGGCTTGAGTAAGTTTATTTTGATGATTGATAAAGGAACATATGCAATGAACCAGGTCCATACACAATGTACACATGACACGGGCAGATTCAAGCACAAAGTATGCACGTGAAGGGAATAAACACAAGTGGTTATATTTTATATCTTATGAACGAAAAGGTTGCATAATTGATAAGGAGCATGACTCTTTACTTGAAGAGAACTCTATCCTAGATAAGGGAGGAGTTAGAAGTTGAAGATAAGAAGAACTCTTCTACCATGGAAGAGTATAGCATTAGAACTCTAGTTAATTCTTATTCTACTAACTCTATAAATATCAGTGGTATTCTCTTCTACAGATGACGCACAAACGCTGAAGTTAAGCAAGAATTGAGACCAAAATAGCAAGGCATTTTGCAAGCAATTCCTGTGTGTTTCAAGTGTGCGAACCTGAAGCTACATGAACCCAATAGAAGAACCAGTTCCAAGTGTCGGTTTTTTATTCTAGTTCAATTGTATCAGGGCTTTTTAGTTGTACCTTTGAGCTTTCTCTAGAAGCATTTGTACTAGGTACTTTGAATTGTATTGTTCAAATTAGAGTTAACTTGAAGTTGTCGCAACAGCCTAAAGCTGGTTGCCACAAAGGGTTAGAGGTAATCCTTAGGTTTACAAGAGTTTTGTCAACGCTGTTGTTTGGCTCAGTGATTTAGTGAAGTGTTGAGAAAAATCCTTCTGGGAAGTAGGTCATGGTTTTTTTTTTAATCTTTTGAGCCGGGTATTTTTCACGTAAAATTACTTGTATTCTTTACTTTCTGCATTTATTATTCAGCAACTGTAGTGTAAGGAACTCGTAGAAGAACCAGGTCCTTCTATAATCTGTGCACGTGAAAAATTTGATACCATACAAATCATCCCTCTTGTGTGGTATTAAAGTATAAAATATCATATTTGAGCGTCAAGAAAGGCTCTCAATGCTGCTAATAAACAGCATTGAGATATATTTATTGTTCGAGTGGTGCAAACACATGCCGTGGATGTGTGTTTTTATAGGAGGAGGGAACGTCTACTCATTTCGCCTATATAAATTGGTTAAACATGTTCATGAATGTTACGTAGAATCATCATCATCAGCATTTAAACACCCTAATGAATATCGTGTAATATGAATCCTCACATATATAGACCATTTCAAATATAATTCATGACACGCTTTAATAATAATTATCTTCCCTAATGGGGTATATATCGTGTATATGTTTATTAATTACATAAAATATTCTTACACAGTTTATATTATTGCTGCGGAAATCACACTTCTACGCAGGAAACTAAGTAAGGTGTTTTTTAATGAGAAAAGATATAAATAGTACTTATGATGTAGCCTCTCAAACTTTAAATATGCATAGCAATCATATATGTTAAACCATTAGATAAATCATTAAATGTGACATTAAGCCAACTTCCGAACTAATAAATATGTTTCCTAATGTATGCCACTCTTAAGTTTGCACATGTTAATATCGATCATACAAAAAATGCACAATTTATTTTGTTGTTGTGGAAGTCACATTTCTACGCAGGAAACTAATTGTAAAATGGTATTTTCTAAATCAAATTATTTATTCCAAGCTGATGATCTTTTGCAAATACATTCAATTTAGTTATATGTCTTGCTTATTTAATATTTTCATCTCGCATTCAATTATAACGTTATGTTTTGTTATTCTCAATCCTGTGATTAGTTAATGCAATTTATTATAATTACAATTTATGTCTTCATTAATTATCTTTCAAATCTTCCTAATTCAGAAACAAATAGAGAGGGAGAGTGGACAAAAAAAAATACAAATAGTATTTATGATGTAAATTCTCATACTTTAAATGCATAATAATCATAGACGTTCGTAAATTAAATAAATCATTAAATGTGACATTTCATAAATTTCACTATCGTAGCTCCAACTTTCGATCAAAATAAATATATTTTCTTATATATGTCATACTTAAGTTTGAACATGTGAATATGGATCATACAAAACGAACACTGGATGACATCTTCACCATCGTATGCAATCATGCACGGTAATTTTGGATACCAATGATTATTTCCTCTCAACCGACATATTGTGGTGATTTTGATATTACCCCTACTTAGGGCCTGACTCTTTGACATCGGACGTAGCGCGACTGTGGCAAGGATGGGGCGTGATGGCCTTGCCATTGGCGTAAGTGCGAGCAAAACGATCATGCGAACAATGGACAAGACATTGTCATGAGGACTGTTGTGGGCAAGTATTGGCAGGGGTCTTAGGGCAGGCAAGACATACTTGGCAAAGGCTTGACAAGGCAGTGTGGGCAAGCTGGAGCGGCATGGCATGGCATGCGCGCCAAAGTCAGTGGTGGCGCATGCACTTTGGGTTGTGGCAATGCCAATTGCGGGATAAGCTAAGGCAAAACAGTGCGGGATAATGGCAAAGGCTTTAGGTAGCTAAGGCAAGGCTATGTGAAGCAAAATACAAGCAATGGAACGGGTAAAACAAGGGTTGACATAGACAAGGTAGAAACTCGGCCAAGACATGTGCGGGCGGCAATGGCGTCGAGCGTGTGCAGCAAAGTCATAGGCGGAAGGTTGCGGGTAAGGCATTGGTATGGAACAATGTCAAAGGACCAAGGCTAGGTGCAATGCCAGCATTGGGCGTGCAACAACTGGCCAACAAAAGCGCACATACAATGCATAGGCCAAAGTAGTTGGCGATTACCTTTTTGTAACTACTTGTACCCATGTCTGCTTTATGCTTGTATCCAATATCATTTCATGTAGATCATGGCCTATGTAGTTGGGGATGTCAACTATATATTAGGAACAGATTTAGCATTAGCCTCCAAGTAAAAAAAGCTATAGACAACAAGTGTCAATATGTTGTCAAGTGCCAAAGGCTACCTATGTGCTATAAATAAGTGCCTTTGGAGTTAGTCAGATTGATGTGGGGGAATTTCTTGTGAAATTCAGTAAGGGAAATAAGAGTGAAACATGAGGGTTTCTAATGTTTCAAAAGGGACTAAGGCTAGGCATTGTGCAGGTCTTAGTGTGCAAGATCGACTTGTGATCTTGACTAGATGAGATGGGCTGTGAACGACTTGTGTTCATAGAAAAGTGAGTATTTTTCGAATTAATACAAAGGTTAGGATTTTTCCGTATTTGATTGTGTTCTCTTTACGTTTGCTGCCTAAAATTATCTAAGTACAAACTTGCTGAAAATTTGACTAAGTGTTGGGAAGGCTGAGTCAAGTGCGCAACTTGACTGCCGCGTGGGTATGACTTTGGGCTGACAAAAATTGCCCTGTGATAGGTGTTATCAGAGTGGAGTAGGTTCGTGGCGGTGGCAAGATAGCCAGTAGCAGATTTCGTGGTACTGTTTGAGAACATGGCTGGTGGCACAAATGCTGAACTTCGCCAATGGGTGGAACAGTTGGAAGCATTTGTTGGGCAGACCCTTGAAATAGGCGCTGATCCTTCTGTTCTTGCGAGAATGGCACGTTTGGAGGCAGATTATGCGGCAATGCATGAGACTACTCTAGCATAAATGGCCTTGGTACGTAAGGAAAAGGAAGAACTGCGTGAGGAAGTGCTTCTACTCGAAGGGCAATACAAAGCACTGTCCCTAGAAGTGATGATTACACAAAGGTGAGGATTCCGGAGCCAAAGGCTTATAGTGGTACAAGAAGGGCCAAAGAACTAAAAAATTTCTTGTGGGATATGGAGCAGTATTTCCAGGCTGCTCGTGTGCCAGATGAGGAAAAGGTGATAATCATACCTATGTATTTGACTAATGATGCAAAGGTGTGGTGGTGTACACGAGTTATGGAAGTGGAAAGTTCTGGACTGCCCAAGATTGAAACTTGGGAGATGATGAAGAAAGAATTAAAATCTCAATTCCTTCCAAGCAACTCGTTATGGGTTGCAGGAGATGGACTGCGTCGCTTGAAACAAAGTAGCACGGTGAGGGAGTATGTCAAGGAGTTCTCATCCTTGATGCTGAATGTGAGTAATATGGCAGAGGAAGACAAGCTGCATTACTTCATGAGCTGATTGAAGGGCTGGGTGCAATTAGAGTTAAGAAAGCAGAATGTTCAAAGCCTCTCTACTACTATTGCAATGGCATATGCGTTGGCTGACTTCAATTTAGGTGATGACCCGGCTGAATCTTCTAATCCAAAGTCCGATGCAAGGAAGGACAAGGCAAGTGAATGGAAGAAAAGTGGGAAGGGCCAAGTTACTGAAGATGAAGGCCTTGGCAAAAATGAAAGTAAGGCGGAGACTTCCAATGGAAATGAAAGGAGCGGCAAATTCAAAGGCTGCTTTACTTGTGGTGGACTTCACTTGAAGAAAGACCGTCTGGTGCAGGCTAGGATAAATGTTGTGTTGGATGCAGAAAAGCGAGATTAAGTGGCGGAGGCAAATGACATTGTAGCAGATGTGAATGGAGCAACAAGGGCATTGTATGTCAACAACCCCTTGAGGATCATAAATTGAGTTGGCTCGATGAGGATGTCGATTTCAAAGGGTGCAGGTGGTTTGTTAGGGGACTGAATCTTTGACATCAGACGTGGCGCGACTGTGGCAAAGATTGGGCGTGATGGCCTTGCCATTGGCCTATGTGCGGGCAAAACAATCATACGGACAATGGACAAGACATTGTCATGAGGACTGTTATGGGCAATTATTGGCCAAGGTCTTGGGGCAGGCAAGACATGCTTGGCAAAGGCTTGACAAGGTAGTGTGGGCAAGTTAGGGTGGCATGGCATGACATGCGCGTCAAAGTCAGTGGCACAGGCACTTTGGGTTATGGCAATGCCAAGTGCATGCTAAGTTAAGGCAAAAAAGTGCGGGATGATGTCAAAGGCTTTAGATAGCTAATGCAAGGCTATGTGAAGCAAAATACAAGCAAAGGAAAAGGTGAAACAAGGGTTGACATAGAAAAGGCAGAAACTCAGCCAAGACATGTGCGGGCAGTAGTGGCATCAGGCGTGTGTAGAAAAGTCATAGGCGAAGGTTGTGGTCAAGGCATTGGTGTGGAGCAATGTCAAAGGGCCAAGGCTTGGCACAATGCCAGCCTTGGGCATGCAGCAGCTGGCCAGCAAAAGCACACATGCAGTGCATATGCCAAAGTAGTTGGCGGTTACCTGTTTGTAACTACTTGTACCCATGTCTGCTTTATGCTTGTATCCACTATCATTTCGTGTAGATCATGGCCTATGTAGTTGTGGATGTCAACTACAAGTTAGGAACATATTTAGCATTAGCCCGCCAAGTGGCAAAAGCTGCAGACAACAAGTGTTAATGTGCTGTCAAGTGCAAAAGGCTGCCTATGTGCTATAAATAGGCGCCTTTGGACTTAGTCAGATTGGAATGGGGAATTTCGTGTGAAATTCAGTAAGGGAAACAAGAGTGAAACGTGAGGGTTTCTAAGTATTTCAAAAGGGACTAAGGCTAGGCATTGGGCAGGTCTTAGTGTGCAAGATCGACTTGTGATCTTGGTTAGACGAAGTGGGTTGTGAACGACTTGTGTTCATAGCAAAGTGAGGGTTTCCTTTGTAAGTTTTCGAATTAACACAAAGGTTGGGATTTTTCCGTATTTGATTGTGTTCTCTTTAAGTTTGCTGCCTAAAATTATCTAAGTACAAACTTGATGAAAATTTGGCTAAGTTGTCACGACCCAAACCGATGGGCTATGATGAGTGCCCGAGCCTACCTATCGAACACCCCTAAGCATACGTCTAAGATAAAACGTGAAATAAGTGTAGGACATGCATAACATCTGGAGGTAAACTACTGAATTATGTGAATAACATACGCGAGAAAACGTGCCCAAAAAGACATGTACATATATATACGGAATACGGTAGGGCGTGCCGACAAGGCCACATACTATCCGATTATACATGATTGTCTACAGACCTCTAATAGAGTGTACAACTATATAAAGGATGAGACTGGGCCCCGTCATACCCATATATGTATACAAACATATTGTACCAAAAACCCAAAAGCATCTCCAGATCAAATGGAGCACACCAACTCTCGCTGAACAAGGATCCTAAGAAGGGGGACCGTCAGCCTGTCTACCTGCACCTGCGGGTATGAAACGCAGGCTCCAGAAAATAGGGGCATCAGTACGAATAATGTACCGAGTATGTAAGGCATGAAAATCAGTACATAGAAGACATAAAAGAAGTATGGAGTAAAGGAATCCGCCTGTAAGCCTAAATAACTTTGTGAATCCTGAAATATTTATAATATCATGCATGTGCGTATAAATTTCATATCATGCATAGGTATATGCGTACATAACGTTATCAAGCCTCTGAGGGCATCCCATCATATCATCTCGGCCTCGGTGGGCGAAATCATCAAAGTATACCAACTGATCAGGTGGTGCTTCGTATATAACGCCATAACTTTTCCTCATACCCATATATATATACTAACTGATCAGGTGGTGCTTCGTGTGTGTGTGTGTGTGTGTGTGTATATATATATATATATATATATATATATATATATATATATATATTGTCATGACCCAAACCGATGGGCCGCGACGGGCGCCCGGTACCTTACTCAACCGAGTACCGACGTAACGTATCTTTCTTATTACATTATCATATACACGTGACATACGGGCCTAATAGGCCAACATAATCATTTATAAACTAAAAATATAGGCCGACAAGGCCGTACAATCTTTCACGTACACGACATATGTCTACAAGCCTCTAAGAGTACATAATTGTCATAAAGGTCGGGACAGAGCCCCGCCATACCAAACCATACATATCTAAATCATACTGACCAAACAAGCAACTCCGGAGCAAATGGAGTGCACTAATATATTCTGCTGAGATGATCGCCTATTTGGAGGACTCTCGACCTGCGGGCATGAAACACAGCGTCCCCAGGCAAAAGGGACGTCAGTACAAATAATGTACCGAGTACGTAAGGAATGAAAATCAGTAAATAATAGACATGAGAGAAACATGGAGTAAAAGACTCGATATGTACGTTTGCATAGCTCTATGAATCATTTCATTTTTATAATGTTATGCATATGTGTATAAATGTCATACCACGCATAGGTATATGCGTTCATAACATCACCAAGCCACTGAGGGCATTCCATCATATCATTTCGGCCACCGTGAGAAAATCATCAACGTATACCAGCTGATCAGGTGGTGGTGCATATATAACTCCATAACCTTTTTCCATATCCCATATACATATAATATACCTATATACGCGTATATAATACCATCTGATCATGGGTCAATGTATATGTATAAATGCATGAAATGCATAAGAAATACATTAATAATATTTTTTCGGAATGTCATAAAAATAATATGCTTGTCGGATAAATTTTATCAAATACGTATTTTTCTGAGACCCATGAACAGAAGATATATAATAATTTACATGGGGAATCAAGAATATAGACACCCCTAATATTTCTATGAATAGAGTTATTTATGAAAATTGTGCATTTGCTTGTTTCGTTCGTGTCGTATAGATAATGCCAAAAGAAAGGAGGGATAGCCTTAATATACCTGTAAAATCAAGCACAGAATATATCCTGAAATCAATATTTTGCAACCAACTAAAACTTCCCACCAAAAACCCATATAGATTGTCACTGAAGCAATCTCCATCAGAAAAATAACTCCAGCACAACATTTTTTTAATAACTGTTACCCAAAAGAAAGTAAAAAGCTACGAAGGAATTCCAACCTAAGCTCTTAACATACAACATCTACAGAAAGCAAAGCATATTGGATAGTGAAGTAAAGAGATTGTTAGAATTGAGAGCTTCCTCCGTAAGCTTAAACAACTATAATATTTTGAAGAACGTTAGACTTTAGCCACCCAAAATCATGTGACTAGGTGGTGCAGTATTGTTACTTGCATAGCCTTATTGGGAAGATACGCATATCATTTAAGGAACTACCTGGAAAAGTTTTTTTGAATACAAATGACTAATGACTTGATGTGTTTAATCTAAAAATGCCACCTTACCAAAGTGATTCAATAGTCACTTGATATATTTTCCATGTGGCTGCCACGTTGCCTTAGTCTTTATCCAAATTTTTGCCATTCAAGAGTCTTGATATATTTCCTTAGCCATTCAAGAATCTCGATATATTTCTATCCCATTATCCAATAATTCACATAATTAAGGATTATCTCTAATTACTTAAAATACTACCTACTTTAACACATTTTGTACACTTTACTATCATGGTCATGTGGTACCTTGTATGGTATTAGTCCATAAATACCGGATATTTTAGCTCGGGCCGTATATTATCCCAAAATGTCAAACTTCGACGAAAATTATTTTCTTTGATTTGCTTACCCTCTCACCTTCACGAATTTACTCATTACTTATTTCAAATAGCATAATGCTTATAATCTTAAAATAATCTCATTCCCGAACTTACGTCGATTATCTTACGATAAATTCAATGTACAATACTATAGCGTGTTACATCGTCGTAATAAATTACTGCGGAGCGTAACATCATCGTAATAAATTACTGCGGAGCGTAACATCATTCCCCCCTTTGAAACATTTTTCCTCGAATGTTGACTGATGCACTTATCATTTTCATAACCTATGTCTTCCAAATACTTTAGTATTCTCTCCTTGCCATCTAGGCAATTTTTCAGTGAATAAATCCAAAGGCCAAGGCATTCCCCCTCTAGGCCTCTTTCTCATACCACGACTTGTGGTCGGAATCCTTCCAATCTCGTAACTTTGCTACCTTCTATCATGCAGCCTGTATGACTTTGTCCTTGTATGTGCGCTTATGCGACTCTTCTCTCCTTTTTCCTCCAGCTTTTAGCTAATCTCTAGGCCTCATTTTGTGAACATATATAAAATTATGACAAGTTGTCCTTCTGGGCGTCTATGGTTTTACTACATCTAAGTAAGTTCCCCATTGTTACTGAGGTCTGCTACCAAACTCCAGGTTACTCTCGTTGCTTATCCTATATATATAAATCTAAGTCCTTTAATGCTTTCTCATTACTATTCATCTTAAGTATGATGGCTTGATCTCATCTCATACTGTTGAACTTTTATCCATCTATTGTTGATTCACCTTAATGTTGATCCATCATCTACCACTGATAAATTGATCTCTTATGTAACACTGCCGCTAGGGCTCACGTCTCATCGGGGACATCTGGAGTAATTATATTGATCCACCTAGGGGCGATAATATACTTCTATAACCGTATTTTGTAGCATCCTAGTATGACTCACCTTACATGGGTATTTTAATCCCGTACAATTCATGAAATCCTCTTCAAGTCATTACTCAATCGAAAGACCAAACGTCATCCTTTATCTATCACAATCACATCCTCATTCTACTAGCGGGGCAGCATTCCATTTCTTCTAGATGCTATTAGTCTTAGATCCCCTTGAGTTCATTTAGGTTATACTGAACTCTTTACAACTTAGAGAAACTATTAGCTCTCTTGTGGGCTTAATCCCGAGGACTTATCCATTCTCATCACCTTCTCACTTGCCCTTTCTCATCCTTACTCCTGTCATAAAACTTTGTCGCTTTACTATACTTTAGCTTGCGACCTATACGTATCTATTTATACTACTCGCAACCTTCCTTCAACTTGCATGCACCGCAGATTTCCTTGTGTTATTTTAGAACATCAAGCGAGACATCACATCGTCTCTAACTCTTATTTACTCTCTTAACTAGATCTCTCGGTACCTAGAAACCATAGGCTATAATACATGCCATTGGCGATGCCACTATCATTCCTGGATACTGAATCCCAGCGTTTTTAGCCTTCTATCTGAAGTATGGACTATCCACAACCTTCTGCATTTGAGTATCTCGTACGTTGTTTACCTTTACCTTACTTACTGTAAAAGCTCGCATCACATTTTCTATCTATTTCATGACCTCCCTTCTACATAGGTATAATTCACGTCCGCAGCTTGAAACTTTATTATAAAACTTGCTCACTTGATATATTTTCCATGTGGCTGCCATGTTGCTTTAGTCTTTATCCAAGGTTTTGCCAATCAAGAGTCTTGATATATTTCCTTGGCCATTCAAGAGTCTCGATATATTTCTATCCCATTATCCAATAATTCACATAATTAAGGATTATCTCTAATTACTTAAAATACTACCTACTTTTAACACACTTTGTACACCTTACTATCATGGTCATATGGTACCTTGTATGGTATTAGTCCATAAATACCGGGTATTTTAGCTCCGGCCATATTTTATCCCAAAATATCAAACTTCGACCAAAATTATTTTCTTCGATTTGCTTACCCTCTCATCTTCACGAATTTACTCATTACTTCTTTCAAATAGCATAATGTTTATAATCTTAAAATAATCTTATTCCCGAACTTACGTCGATTATCTTACGATAAATTCAATGTACAATACTATAGCGTGTTACATCGTCGTAATAAATTACTGCGGAGCGTAACATCATCGTAATAAATTACTGCGGAGCGTAACATCATTCCCCCCTTTGGAACATTTTTCCTCGAATGTTGACTGATGCACTTATCATTTTCATAACCTATGTCTTCCAAATACTTTAGTATTCTCTCCTTGCCATCTAGGCAATTTTTCAGTGAATAAATCCAAAGGCCAAGGCATTCCCCCTCTAGGCCTCTTTTTCATACCACGACTTGTGGTCGGAATCCTTCCAATCTCGTAACTTTGCTACCTTCTATCATGCAGCCTGTATGACTTTGTCCTTGTACGTGCGCCTATGCGACTCTTCTCTCCTTTTTCCTCCAGCTTTTAGCTAATCTCTAGGCCTCATTTTGTACACATATATAAAATTATGACAAGTTGTCCTTCTGGGCGTCTATGGTTTTACTACATCTAAGTAAGTCCCCCATTATTACTGAGGTCTGCTACCAAACTCCAGGTTACTCTCGTTGCTTATCCCATATATATAAATCTAAGTCCTTTAATGCTTCCTCATTACTATTCATCTTAAGTATGACGGCTTGATCTCATCTCATACTGTTGAACTTTTATCCATCTATTGTTGATTCGCCTTAATGTTGATCCATCATCTACCACTGATAACTTGATCTCTTATGTAACACTGCCGCTAGGGCTCACGTCTCATAGGGGACATCTGGAGTAATTATATTGATCCACCTAGGGGCGATAATATACTTCCATAACCGTATTTTGTAGCATCCCAGTATGACTCACCTTACATGGGTATTTTAATCCCGTACAATTCATGAAATCCTCTTCAAGTCATTACTCAATCGAAAGACCAAACGTCATCCTTTATCTATCACAATCACATCCTCATTCCACTACCGGGGCAGCATTCCATTTCTTCTAGATGCTATTAGTCTTAGATCCCCTTGAGTTCATTTAGGCTATACTGAACTCTTTACAACTTAGAGAAACCATTAGCTCTATTGTGGGCTTAATCCCGAGGACTTATCCATTCTCATCACCTTCTCACTTGCCCTTTCTCATCCTTACTCCTGTCATAAAACTTTGTCGCTTTACTATACTTTAGCTTGCGACCTATACGTATCTATTTATACTACTCGCAACCTTCCTTCAACTTGCTTGCACCGCAGATTTCCTTGTTTTATTTTAGAACATCAAGCGAGACATCACATCATCTCTAACTCTTATTTACTCTCTTAACTAGATCTCTCGATACCTAGAAACCATAGGCTGGAAGACATGCCGTTGGCGATGCCGTTATCATTCCTGGATACTGAATCCCAGCGCTTTTAGCCTTCTATCTAAAGTATGGACTATCCACAACCTTCTGCATTTGAGTATCTCGTACCTTCTTTACCTTTACCTTACTTACTTTATAATCTCGCATCACATTTTCTATCTCTTTCATGACATCCCTTCTACATAGGTATAATTCACGTCCGCAACTTGAAACTTTATTATAATACTTGCTCTCTTGATAAATTTTCCATGTGGCTGCCACGTTTCCTTAGTCTTTATCTAAAGTTTTGCCATTCAAAAGTCTTGATATATTTCCTTAGCCATTCAAGAGTCTCGATATATTTCTATCCCATTATCCAATAATTCACATAATTAAGGATTATCTCTAATTACTTAAAATACTACCAACTTTTAACACACTTTGTACACCTTACTATCATGGTCATGTGGTACCTTATATGGTATTAGTCCATAAATACTGGATATTTTAGCTCGGGCCATATTTTATCCCAAAATGTCAAACTTCGACCAAAATTATTTTCTTCGATTTGCTTACCCTCTCACCTTCACGAATCTACTCATTTCTTGTTTCAAATAGCATAATGCTTATAATCTTAAAATAATCTCATTTCCGAACTTACGTCGATTATCTTACGACAAATTCAATGTACAATACTATAGGGTGTAACATCGTCGTAATAAATTACTGCAGAGCGTAACATCGTCGTAATAAATTACTGTGGAGCGTAACATCATTCCCCCCTTCGGAACATTCGTCATCGAATATTGACTGATGCACTTATCATTTTCATAACCTATGTCTTCTGAATACTTTAGTATTCTCTCCTTGCCATCTAGGCAATTGTTCTGTGAATAAATCCAAAGGCCAAGGCATTCCCCCTCTAGGCCTCTTTCTCATACCACGACTTATGTTCGGAATCCTTCCAATGTCGTAACTTTGCTACCTTCTATCATGCAGCCTGTATGACTTTGTCCTTGTACGCGCGCCTATGCGACTCTTCTCTCCTTTTTCTTCCAGCTTTTAGCCAATCTCTAGGCCTCATTTTGTGAACATATATAAAATTATGACAAGTTGTACTTCTGGGCATCTATGGCTTTACGACATCTAAGTAAGTGCCCCATTGTTACTGAGGTCTGCTACCAAACTCTAGGTTACTCTCGTTGCTTATCCCATATATATAAATCTAAGTCCTTTAATGCTTCCTCATTACTATTCATCTTAAGTATGACGACTTGATCTCATCTCATACTATTGAACTTTTATCCATCTATTGTTGATTCACCTTAATATTGATCCATCATCTACCACTGATAACTTGATCTCTTATGTAACACTGCCGCTAGGGCTCACGTCTCGTCGGGGACATCTGGAGTAATTAGATTGATCCACCTAGGGGCGATAATATACTTCCATAACTGTATTTTGTAGAATCCCAGTATGACTCACCTTACATGGGTATTTTAATCCCGTACAATTCATGAAATCCTCTTCAAGTCATACTCAATCGAAGGACCAAACGTCATTCTTTATCTATCACAATCACATCCTCATTCCACTACCGGGGCAGCATTCCTCTTAGATCCCCTTGAGTTCATTCAGGCTATACTGAATTCTTTATAACTTAGAGAAACCATTAGCTCTCTTGTGGGCTTAATCCCGAGGACTTATCCATTCTCATCACCTTCTCACTTGCCCTTTCTCATCCTTGCTCCTGTCATAAAACTTTGTCGCTTTACTATACTTTAGCTTGCGACCTATACGTATCTATTTATACTACTCGCAACCTTCCTTCAACTTGCTTGTACCACAGATTTCCTTGTGTTATTTTAGAACATCAAGCGATACATCACATCGTCTTTAACTCTTATTTATTCTCTTAACTAGATCTCTCGGTACCTAGAAACCATAGGTTGGAAGACATGCCGTTGGCGATGCCGCTATCATTCCTGGATACTGAATCCCAGCGCTTTTAGCCTTCTATCCGAAGTATGGACTATCCACAACCTTCTGCATTTGAGTATATCGTACGTTGTTTACCTTTACCTTACTTACCTTAAAATCTCGCATCACATTTTCTATCTCTTTCATGACCTCCCTTCTACATAGGTATAATTCACGTCCGCAGCTTGAAACTTTATTATAATACTTGCACCTCTGGTGCATACACAATCCAGTGGGAGCTTCATACTTCTTATGAGGCTGGTACTTCTTCTAACTAGCTTTATCGTACAACCATTATAGAATATGGCTACTGTACTATCTCTCTTATACCTCTAATATCTAAGAGTAATCCTGCAATGTTCTCAATCACAAGGTATATGATTTTCTGGGTCCAATAATCAGATTCCTGATTTACTTCGTTGATGTAACTCTTTAGTTTTCTTCTCCTTCTGATCAACCTTTATGTAGGCTTAAGCTATCTCTTGATCTACGGCTCATGAAATTAGTTATTACTTTAGCCTTTCATGGGTGCTATGGAATATCCTTGATTCAATCTTGTGATAACTCAATCCTTTATCTATGCTCTAGGCTCAATTCTTTCTTTTAACTTATACCGGAGTCTTCAACGGCTGTATGATTGTCAACATACATGCTGCATGTATAAAAACTCTGAACTCTTAAGTGCGTTCATAACGTAACTAACTCTGGATTATCAATCGAATGATTCTCTCCGTTCCTTCTCGGCTTTCTTTAAATGTAAGCAATTACTTTTCCTGGTCTTCCTGCCCCCTTGCTGCGTGCATACTTAGCTTACCTTAGTGCCAACACATATTGAATTCCATACAACTCATGTGATCCTGAATATCACTTCTGATTTTTACTTCCCATTCATTAACCAAAGTAGGTGCCACTTTCTTATGGAGTGCATACAATGTTGTAGTGAGACTGTTGTTACACGGCCATTTCCTCTTTAGGTCACTGTGCTTAGGTTGAAGCCTTCTTTCTTATTTACTCAGCTAGTCTTTCATTGAAGTACTTAGGGAGGACTCTCTGACTCTTGTAAAGCTACGAGCTTATTACATCGTATACTCGACGGACCTTTTGATTTCCTTCCTTGCCTATAATTATCCGTAGTTATTTACCTCCACGCCCTTATGCTTGTATGGCTGCTTCTGAACTGAAGTTTTGTCTGTCTTCCCAGTAAGACTATCTTTTATTTCCATAACATTCATACGGTACCTTTAACTACCCCGACTCCTATTTGAATATTTCTCAAGTATTACAATGTCATATCTGCGAGACTGAATTCCCCATGTTGGGGTTCACTATGTTTATCTTGCACGATCTGTTGATTTGTCTGCATCCTCTTGTCTAGCAATAACTAGGCTCTTCCTGAATCAACTACTAACTACTCAATGGCTCATTCTCATATCAATATTTTGCGTAATCTTTCGTGGGTCACTTCCTTTATCTTAACTTACGTCCCGCACTGGCTCCTTATATATCAATAACATCTCAGGCAGGAACCCTTACCTCCTCTCCTTGATGTCGTGTTAGCATAATGTTCAGGAATCATAGTATATTTGTAGGATTTGAATGAGTGCAATCTCATCCCCTTCTCATTTTTATCGCATTCTTTCTTTACCATTCCATAGTTACTAGGACCACTTAATTCTGACTTAATGCCACATCATACCATATTCCCCCCTTTAGGGGAGCACTAAGATTTAGTGCTACGATGATCTACGTATAGATGTTTTACCTTTTCATCTTTGGCATCTTTTCACATCATCGAAGATCATTACTCGCCTCACAGTAATCCTTCTGTACCAAGGATAACAAAATTCCTCACTCGCGAGGGTGACACTTAGTGTAACCGGCACATACAGTCCCTGAAGCTTAACTTTACTCACCTTGCTTGCTTTAGGGAAGCGTCTTCCTGAATGACCTTTAAAGGGTATTCTTCTGTCGTCCATTCTATAATCTCCGGGACGCAATCTGTGAAATTCTTATGATGCCGACTATTACTCAGTCCCTAGTTCATGTTTAGTTTATATTGTTCATCAGTCCATGCTGATTTTTTATTACTCTGGGGTCTAATTTTTCCTTTTGGTAATCACGTTGGAGTCACGAACTTATTTCTCAAAATGAGGATATGACTTTATGGCCTATACTCTTTTGTTTTCTCGAGGCCTGTCACCTGCCGTCCTTTCCTTCACTTGACTATAGACCCTGTAATATTGTCATCTTTTTGATCTACCGTTGTCATCCTTGTATAAGATCTTACTCATAATGCTTCATTAACTCTCTTCTTATTTCCGCTAACATTTATGTCTATCACTTTATTCTGAAAACTCGAACAAGACATTCTTTTGCTTTTAGCTCCCCTTTACTCCATCCAGTGGCTCTTCGGGTTGTTTAACGTTTTCGCTCTACTAGGGACGGGAGTCACACTAAGATAATATTTATCCCTTCCAGGCTTCCAGTGCCTATCTTTGTAGTACTCATATCTAGTTGTACTATTTTAGAGTGCAACATCTGGGCGTCTCACAAGGAGATCTATTAGCACATTTGCAATATCTTTTGGAAATGTCAGCTAACGCTAATAATACATCCACCATTTGGGTTACCCTAACCCCAGCTAGATCCTGATATCCTGCCTTCTCTTATACTACTCAAAAGGCTTATATTCCTCTGCGATAATCTTCATTAGCTGGGTAGCTCGTACCCTTTTTCATCTTGCTTCTTTTACTTGCTGAAACTTGTATCTACCTTCCGATTCTCTTATTCCTTTTCACTATGTGGGTAGATATTCTTACCTTAAGGCTCCTTATCAATAAGCTTACACACATGTTTTTCTGAAAACTTCACATTTACTCATCATAAGCATCATGAAAAATCGAGTTCCTCTGACTCAACTCTTCCACAGCTATATCTCTTACCAACCGTCTTTCCGTAAGTAAGTAGGCATTGCCGTATTATGAATAAGATAGAGTTTAGGAAATTGAGTTCTTACAACTGAGATCTACCACACGATCTAGAGTAAGAAGTAAGAGTGAAAATCCTAAATGCCTTGTAGCCTCGTGCTTATAAGTGCGGTGCACAACACACCCAAAAATAAGACTCTACTAGACACGGCTTGTAGACTCCCTAGGACAGAACTTCTCTGATACTACTTTTATCACGACCCAAATCAATGAGCCGCGATGGGCACCCAGTACCTTACTCAACCGAGTACCTACGTAACGTATCTTTCTTATTACATCATCATATACACGTGACATACGGGCCTAATAGGCCAACATAATCATTTATAAACTCAAAACATAGGCCGACAAGGTCGTACAATCTTTCACGTACACGATATATGTCTACAAGCCTCTTGGAGTACATAATTGTCATAAAGGTCGGGACAGAGCCCCGCCATACCAAACCATACACATCTAAATCATACTGACCAAACAAGCAACTCCGGAGCAAATGGAGTGCACCAATATATTCTGCTGAGATGATCGCCTACTTGGAGGACTCTCGACCTGCGGGCATGAAACGCAGCGTCCCCAGGCAAAAAGGACGTCAGTACAAATATTGTACCGAGTACGTAAGGAACGAAAATCAGTAAATAATAGACATGCGAGAAACATGGAGTAAAAGACTCGACATGTACGTCTGCATAGCTCTGTGAATCATTTTATTTTTATAATGTCATGCATATGCGTTTAAATGTCATACCATGCATAGGTATATGTGTTCATAATATCATCAAGCCACTGAGGGCATCCCATCATATCATTTCGGCCACTGTGGGCAAATCATCAACGTATACTAGCTGATCAGGTGGTGGTGCGTATATAATGCCATAATCTTTTTTCATATCCCATATACATATAATATACCTATATACGCGTATATAACACCATCTGGTCATGGGTAAATGTATATGTATAAATGCATGAAATGCATAAGAAATACGTTAATAATATTTTCTCGGAATATCATAAAAATAATATGCCTGTCGGATAAATTTTATCAAATACGTATTTTTCTGAAACCCATGAACAGAAGATATAATAATAATTCACATGGAGAATCAAGAATATAGACACCCTTAATATTTCTATAAATAGAGTCATTTATAGAAATTGTGCATTTGCTCGTTTCGTTCGTGTCGTATAGATAATGCCAAAAGAAAGAAGGGATAGCCTTAACATACATGTAAAAGCAAGCACAAAATATATCCTGAAATCAATGTTTTGCAACCAGCTAAAACTTTCCACCAGAAACCCATATAGATCGTCACTGAAGCAATCTCCACCAGAAAAATAACTCCAGCACAACATTTTTTTAAAAACTATTACCCAAAAGAAAGTAAAAAGCTACGAAGGAATTCCCACCTAAGCTCTTAACATACATCATCTACAGAAAGCAAAGCATATTGGATAGTGATGTAAAGAGATTGTTGGAATTGAGAGCTTCCTCCGTAAGCTTAAGCAACTATAATATTTTGAAGAACGTTAGACTTTAGCCACCCAAAATCATGCGACTAGGTGGTGCAATATTGTTACTTGCATAGCCTTATTTGGAAGATACGTATGTAATTTAAGGAACTACCTGGAAAAGTTTTTTTGAATACAAATGACTAATGACTTAATGCTTTTAATCTAAAAATGCCACCTTACCAAAGTGATTCAATAGTCACTTGATATATTTCCATGTGGCTGCCACGTTGCCTTAGTCTTTATCCAAAGTTTTGCCATTCAAGAGTCTTGATATATTTTCTTAGCCATTCAAGAGTCTCGATATATTTCTATCCCATTATCCAATAATTTACATAATTAAGGATTATCTCTAATTACTTAAAATACTACTTACTTTTAACATACTTTGTACACCT
This sequence comes from Nicotiana tomentosiformis, assembly GCF_000390325.3. NCBI lineage: Eukaryota > Viridiplantae > Streptophyta > Magnoliopsida > Solanales > Solanaceae > Nicotiana > Nicotiana tomentosiformis. Next base: position 123,655,779 of record NC_090812.1, on the reverse strand, counting down.
TACTATTATGGTCATGTGGTACCTTGTATGGTATTAGTCCATAAATACCGAGTATTTTAGCTCGGACCGTATTTTATTCCAAAATATCAAACTTCAACGAAAATCATTTTCTTCGATTTGCTTACCCTCTCACCTTCACGAATTTACTCATTACTTGTTTCAAATAGCATAATGCTTATAATCTTAAAATAATCTTATTCCCGAACTTACGTTGATTATCTTATGACAAATTCAATGTACAATACTACAGGGTGTAACATCGTCGTAATAAATTACTGCGGAGCATAACATATATATATATTCAATGAAAAGTAAGTCAATTCCAAAATGTCAAACTTCGACGAAATTCATTTTCTTCGATTTGCTTACCCTCTCACTTTCACGAATTTACTCATTACTTGTTTCAAATAGTATAATGCTTATAATCTTAAAATAATCTCATTCCCGAACTTACGTCGATTATCTTACGGCAAATTCAATGTATAATGCTATAGGGTGTAACATCGTCGTAATAAATTACTGCGGAGCGTAATATATATATATATATATATATATATATATATATATATATATATATATATATATATAATGCTATTTGGTCATGGGTCAATGTACATGTATAAATGAATGCAATGAAAAGTAAGTCAATAAGATCTATATATATGCGTATATAATGCCATTTGGTCATGGGTCAATGTACATGTATAAATGAATGCAATGAAAAGTAAGTCAATTCCAAAATGTCAAACTTCGATGAAAATCATTTTCTTCGATTTTCTTACCCTCTCACCTTCACGAATTTACTCATTACTTGTTTCAAATAGCATAATGCTTGTAATCTTAAAATAATCTCATTCCCAAACTTACGTCGATTATCTTATGACAAATTCAATGTACAATATTACAGGGTATAACATCGTCGTAATAAATTACTGCGGAATATATATATATATATATATATATATATATATATATATATATATATATATATATATATATATATATATATATATATATAATGCCATTTGGTCATGGGTCAATGCACATGTATAAATGAATGCAATGAAAAGTAAGTCAATAAGATCTCTCGAAATGTCACAAAATCAATATGCCTTCGGATAAATTTTATCAATTACATATTTTTCTGAGATCCATGAACAGGAGATATAATAATAAGACACATGGGGAATCAAGAACATAGGCACCCCTAGTGCTTCTATGAATAAAGGCATTTATGAAAGTTGTGCGTTTGCTCGTTTCATTTGTATCATATGGATCATGCCAAAAGGAAAGAAGGGATAGCCTTAACATACCTGGGCCGATTCTCTAAACAATCCCTCTAACCCACGTCTTTTGCGATAAAACACGTAACGGCGGATCGAAGTTAGGAAAAATTCGTATGATATTCTTGAAAAAATTTGTACCGTACTCCCTTAGAATTTGCAATTCACACTGCTATAGCATTATGTAGTTTCGTATGAATTCTTTTGTGGCTCCATCCATTACTTAGCAAAACATAAACATCACACTTTAATGATGTAGGAAGATTTCTTATCATTGTGGTATATGCGTACATAATGTCATCAAGCCTCTGAGGGCATCCCATTATATCATCTCGACCTCAGTGGGCGAAATCATCAACGTATACCGACTGATCAGGTGGTGCTTCGTATATAACGCCGTAACTTTTCCTCATATATATATATATATATATATATATATATATATATATATATATATATATATATATATATATATATATATATATATGTGTGTGTGTGTGTGTGTGTGTGTGTGCGCGTATGTGTGTGTGTGTGTGTGTGTGTGTGTGTGCGTATATGTGTGTGTGTATGTATGTGTATGTGTATAATGCCATCTGGTCATGGGTTAATGTACATGTATAAATGAATGCAATGAAAAGTAAGTCAATAAAATCTCTCGAAATGTCACAAACTCAATATGCCTTCGGATAAATTTTATCAATTACATATTTTTCTGAGACCCATGAACAAGAGATATAATAATAAGACACATGGGGAATCAAGAATATAGGCAACCCTAGTGCTTCTATAAATAGAGACATTTATAAAAGTTGTGCGTTTGCTCGTTTCATTTGTATCATAGGGATCATGCCAAAAGGAAAGAAGGGATAGACTTAACATACCTGAGCTGATTCTCTTAACAATCCCTCTAACCCACGTCTTTTGTGATAAAACACGTAGCGACGAATCGAAATAGGGAAAAATCCGTATGATATTCTTGGAAAAGATTGTACCGTACTCCCTTAAAATTTGTAACTCACGCTGCTATAGCATTATGTAGTTTCGTATGAATTCTTTTTTGGCTCCATCCGTTACTTAGCAAAACATAAACATCACACTTTAATGATGTAGGAAGATTTTTTATCATTGTGGTTTGTGGCCCCATATTTGTGGATTACTTTGCCAAAAATCCCCTAAATATGCCACTTAGCCACATAAGCCAAAAGAGTCACTATTTGGTGTTAGCAAATATAATCCCTTGCTGCCACGTGGGGGTGATGTTTTCACCAAACACTTATCCATCGATTTTTATTTAATATGTTAACTTCTCATTAAAATCTATAATTAACCCATTACTAACATAATTAGGTACTATCCTAATTTACTTAAAATACTAATCACTTTTAACATACTTTATACACCTTACTATCATGGTCATGTGGTACATTGTATGGCACTAGTCCATAAATACGGGGTATTATAGCTTGGACCGTATTTTATCCCAAATTGTCAAACTTCAACGAAACTCATTTTCTTCGATTTGTTTTCCCTCTAACCTTCACGACACTTACTTATCACCTGTTATAAATAACATAATTACCTATATCCTCAAAATTATTCTCATTCCCGATCTTATGTTGATCAACTTACTACGAAACTTTAACGTACGAAAATGCAAAATGTAACATCCTTCCCCCTCTAGAAACATTCGTCCTCGAATGTTAACTCTTAGAGACTTGCGAAAATTTTGCCAGAGTCTCTTCTATAAACTAAACTACTTACTACCAACCTACCACGCAACAAACCAACTAATACAAGGCCATATTCATCAATAGCAATAATGGCCTCACACGACCAATGCCAATAACTAACATGAGAATCCATACACGCATCTTAAGGCTGTGATGTCTCAGTGTGATCCTCCTCTGGAAGAGGAAACAAGTGAGGATACATAGACTTCTTGTCTTCTTTAGCTTCCCAAGTCATTTCTTTCACATTTTTGTTTCTTCAAAGTACTTTAACCGAAGCTACGTCCTTAGTTCTCAATCTCCGAACCTTTCTATCTAGTATAGCAATGGGAGCTTTCTCATATGATAACTGCTATTCTAGAAGGATCTCTGCTACACTTACGGAGCATAGACACATGAAAGACTGGATGTACAGACTCCAAGTCAGAAGGCAAGTCTAACTCATATGCTACCTGGCCTACCTTGTGTATGATCTTATATGGTCCAATGTACCGAGGGCTAAGTTTTTCTTTGTTACCTAACCTCATAACACCTTTTATCGATGATACCTTTAGGAATACCCAGTCGTCAACCTGAAACTCCATGTCTCGTCGTTGATTATCCGCATAAGACTTCTAATGGATTTAAGCTGCTAATAGCCTTTCCTGTATAAGCTTAATCTTCTCGATTGTGTGTTGTACCAATTCTGGTCCTACTAACTTAGTTTCCCCAATATTGAACCATCCGATAGGTGACCTACACTTCTGTCCATAAAGAGCTTTATATGGAGCCATCTGAATACTGGAATGATACCTATTATTATACGCGATCTCAACAAGTGAAGATGATCATCCCAGTTACCCTTGAAGTCTATCACACAAGCCCGTAACATATCCTCAAGTATCTGAATAGTACGCTCAGCCTGTCCGTCTGCATGGGGATGAAATGTTGTACTAAGATTTACCTGAGTCCCCAATACTCTTTGGAAGGATCTCCAGAAATTAGCTATAAACTGAGCACCTCTATCCGAGATAATAGATATAGGGATACCATGAAGTCGTACTATCTCCTTAATGTAAAGCCTTGCATAATCCTTTGGTGAATACGTAGTCCTAACAGGCAGAAAATGGGCTGATCTTGCAAGTCTATCAACAATCACCTATATAGAATCGAACTTACGCTGGGTACGAGGTAAGACTATGATAAAATCCATATTAATTACTTCCCACTTCCAAGTCAGAATCTCTATAGCCTGCAATAATCCACCGGGTTTTTGATGCTCAATCTTAACTTGCTGGCTGTTAGGGCACTGGGAAACAAACTCCGCTATATCCTTTTTCATTCCGTCCCACCAATATATTTCCCTGATATCATGATACATCTTTGTTGCTCCTGGATGGATAGAATAACGAGAATAGTAAGTCTCTCCCATAACCTGTCGGTGCAACCCTACAACATTAGGGACACATAATCGTCCTCGATATCTGTGGACCCCATCTCCTATAATCTCAAATGGTGCCTTTTCCTTCTGAGGGGTTGTATCCCTATAATGAGATAACACAGGATCCTCGTATTGGCGTTCCTTCACTTAAGTTACTAAAGAGGATGTTGCCGTGTCCTGAATAGTAACTCCGGTATCACCTGAGTCTAGTAATAGAACTCCAAGACTAGCTAGCTGATGAATCTCATAGGCTATCCCACTCTTCTCTGGCTGTAAATATGACAGGCTACCCATAGATCTATGGCTGGGGATGTCGGCTACTACATTCGCCTTCCCCGGATGGTATAAAATATCAACGTCATAGTCTTTCAGTAGCTCCAACCATCTCCTTTGGCATAAATTCAATTTCTTTTGCTTGAAGATATACTGACGGCTCTTATGATCCGTATATATATCAACATGAATTCCATACAAGTAGTGGCTCCACATCTTTAGTGCATGAATCACCGCGGCTAACTCTAAATTGTGGGTCGGGTAATTCTTCTCGTGCTTTCTTAGTTTTCTAGAATCATAAGCTACAACCTTACCATGTTGCATAAGTACACAACCCAATCCAACGCCTGAAGCATCACAATAGATAGAATAACCATCGGTTCCCTCTAGGAGTGTTAGAACCGGTGCTGAAGTTAATTTGTCCTTCAATGCCTGGAAACTCCACTCGCAAGCATCAGTCCATTGAAACTTAGCTCCCTTCTGAGTCAACTTTGTCAATGGTGCTGAAAGAGAAGAAAATCCCTCTACGAATCTCCTGTAATAACCTGCCAAATCGAGGAAGCTACGAACCTCCGTTGGTGTCGTGGGTCTAGGCCAAGTCTTCACTGCCTTAATCATTTGGGTATCAACCCGGATACCCTCACCTGAAATAATATGCACAAGGAAAGCAACATAATTCAACCAGAATTCACATTTAGAGAGTTTTGCGTACAACTTCTCTTTTTGTAGAATGTTGAGCACCGTACGCAAATGATCTTCATGCTCAGCCTCTGAATGGGAATAAACCAATATATCATCGATAAATACAATCACGAACATATTTAGAAAGGGTCTGAACACACGATTCATCAAGTTTATGAATACTACTGGGGTATTGGTCAAACCGAATGACATAACACGAAACTCAAAGTGCCTGTATCTGGTTCAGAATGCTGTCTTCGGAATATCTTTCTCCTTAACCCTTACCTGATGGTACGTGAACCTCAAGTCTATCTTCGAGAAACACTTGGCACCTTGCAACTGATCAAATAGATCATCAATTCTCGGGAGTGGATACTTATTCTTGATCGTCACCTTATTCAACTGTCTATAATTAATACATATCCACAAGGAACCATCTTTGTTACTCACAAATAACACAGGTGCTCCCATGGTGATGTACTAGGTCTGATAAAGCCTTTTTCAAGTAAGTCCCTTAGTTGTTCCTTCAACTCTCTCAGCTCTACAGGTGCCATTCTATAGGGAGGAATAGATATTGGTTGAGTATCTGGTAATATGTCAATAGCAAACTCAATTTCTCGCTCTGGCGGAAGACCCAGAAGCTCATCGGGAAATTCATTAACCATAGGAATAAATTGAACGGTTGGTGACTCTACTTTCACATCCTGTAGCCGAACTAAGTGATAAATATAGCCCTTTCTGATCATCTTCATTTCCTTGAGATAAGAAATAAACCTACCTCTCGGCGATGCCGTATTACCTTTCCACTCCAAAACAGGATCCGTGGAAACTAGAACTGAACTATCTTTTATCTATAATCAACGTTAGCATAATAAGAAGCCAACCAATCCACCATTATAACATCAAATTCTACCATATCTAACTCAATCAGGTCTGCTACTGTAGAACGACTATGAACTACTACTATACAGTCTCTATATACTCGTCTAGCTATCACTGGATCCCCAACAGGTGTGGATAGCTCAAAAGGTTTAATTAACTCAGGTTCTATCCCAAACTTACTAGCAACCAACGGAGTGACATACGATAAGGTGGAGCCTGGATCAATCAATGCATATACATCATATGAGGAGACTGATAATATACCTGTAACAACATCAGGTGACGACTCCTGATCCTGTTGACCTGCTAATGCATAAATGCGGTTCTGAGGACTGCTCGAGCTAGATGATCTACCTCTGCCTCTACCACGACCTATTGGTGCTTGTGAACCTTGCCGAGGGGGCGTACTGATGATGACGAACCAGCTATAGATCCCGTTGGCTGAACTATGCTTGCACCACCTCTCATAGGACAATCTCTCATAACGTGGCCTGGATAACCACAAGTATAACAAACACCCAACCCCATAAGGCACTGCCCGACATGCTGCTTACCACACTGAGCACATCCACCCCTATACTGAGAACTAGAGACCCTGGAATTCTGACTAGGCCCTAAATATGTGGAACGATCAAATCTCCTATCGACAAACTGATGGGATGCGCTAGCCGATGGCTGGGCTGGATACCTCGGGTATTGTTTTCTCTGACCACCTCGAAACTCACCAGAAGGACCCAAAGATCTCGCTCTCTTACTCTGGCCCCTATCATGCTCACGATCGGCCCTCTGCCTTTGCTTACGCTCCTCTACACCCTGAGCGTATACCTGAATATGATAAATATCCATGCCTGGCTGAAGTGAAACCGACATACATTTGTTAAGCAGGCGCGACTCCAACCCCATCACGAACCGGGGAACCCGATCCTCCACCCTATCTACAATAGTGGGAGCATACCTAGCCAAAGAATCAAACTGAATGCTGTACTTCCGAACACTCATATTACCCTGCCGAAGGGTCAAGAACCTATCAACTCTGGCCCGTCTAAGTTCTGGTGGCAGATAATAACGAAGAAAAGCCTCTGTAAACTTCTGCCATAATGCTGGAGGGGCATCCTCACATATGGACAACTCCCAAGACTCGTACCAATTAATTGCGACATCCTGAAGTTTATAGGAAGCTAGCTCAACTGACTCAGTCGCAGTGGCCTTCATTACCCTCAAAGTCTTCTACATCATATCGATAAATACCTGAGGGTCCTCATTTGGATATGCTCCAGTGAATACCAGAGGGTCCAAATTAATGAAATCACGAACCCTCGTATTGATGGCCCTATCTGCATGACCAATACCTACCTCCTGACGCCGAGATTGTGCGACTACTAATCGAGTCAATAGCTGAATAACATCTCTCATCTCCTGACCTGGTGCATCTAGCTGAGGAGCTGGGTGTAGAGGGGCATGCACTAGAGTTGGTTCCCCTCGGAGCTCCTCTGGAGAGGCCGGGGTATGTGAAGCCTGAGATAAAATCTCACTACGAGACTCTCCCCGAGCCCTAGTAACTCGTGGCGCTCGACTGGTAGTCTCATCAGCCACGGACTTGCCCTTCTGGGCGGTCGTAGCCTTTGGAGGCATTGCTGAAAACATAACATATCGTTAGGAAAATGAATGATTATATCGCACGATCTAAGATAAGAAGGAAAGATAACATCCTATATTTCATGTAGCCTCTTGTTTATAAATGTGGTGCACAACACACTCATAAACAAGACTCTACTAGACACGGTCTATAGATAAACCTAGGACAGAACTCCTCTGATACAACTTTTGTCACGACCCAAATCGATAGGCCATGACGAGTGCCCGAGCCTACCTGTCTAACACCCCTAAGCATGCGTCTAAGATAAAACATGAAATAAGTATAGGATATGTATAATGTCTAGCAGTAAACTACTGAATTATGTGAATAACATACGCGAGCAAACGTGCCCAAAATTCATATATACATATACATACGGAATATTGTAAGGCGATCCGACAAGGACACATACTATCCGACTATACATGACTATCTACAAACCTCTAATATAGTGTACAACTATATAAAGGATGAGACTGGGCCCCGTCATACCCATATATGTATACAAATGTATCGTACCAAAACCCAAAAGCAGCTCTAGATCAAATGGAGCACACCAACTCTCGCTGAACAAGGATCCTAAGAAGGGGGACCGTCATCCTGTCTACCTGCACCTGCGGGCATGAAATGCAGGCCCCAGGAAATATGGGTATCAGTACGAATAATATACCGAGTATGTAAGGCATAAAAATCAGTACATAGAAGACATAAAAGAAGTGTGGAGTAAAGGAACCTGTAAGCCTAAATAACATTGTGAATCCTGAAATATTTATAATATCATGCATGTGCGTATAAATATCATATCATGCATAGGTGATAGGTTATAAACACCTTTGTTTTAAGTTTTGATGATCTAACAAACTTAATGTCAAGAACCAGATGAGGAACCTGATCCACATTGGTCCACATTCCCAAGCGCATGAAAACAACCAGACTTAAGCTGGAGATGTTCGTCAGTACCTCAGAAGTTAAAGAATCAGCAAGGGGAACATATGGTCTTCAGTTCCCCTGGTGATTGTACCAAGTCAACTCTCCACAGCTGAAAAGTGACTGACTGCACACGCAACAGTACAACACAGTGCAGCAGTCACCTCTATTGGGAAGGACCTTGTACCAAAGTTGCTTACATCATTCAAGTGATGTCATCAATGTTATATTAACATTAAACCAAAGACAAAACATCACTTGAACACTTAGAGAATTTTACTCAAGCACTCCAACAGTGATTAAGCCTCCAGTCAACAATTCTCAAGTGCATCAAGAACAAAGAACAATACGGCTACGGATCAGTTCCTATATCAAGTGATTGTATGTCCTTAGTTGAGTTGTAACTTTGTTAAAGTTCTCAATTGTAATTCCTACTTAGCTTGTTTAGAAGCATTGTATAGGAAACCCTTTGTAAATCATAAACCCTTGTGTTTGTGTCTTGGCTAGAGTTAGTCGAGTTGTAAAATCTTTCTAATAGAGTTATTACAAAGTGGTTTGTAATAGAGGGTTACAAGTTAGTGAGAGATTAAGAGATTAATTCCTAGGTTACATAGGTTGTAATCTGAAAGTTGCTCAGTAGTGAAGTTGAAATCCTATAAGGGTAGGTCGTGGTCTTTAATCCCGTTGAGCCGGAAATTTTCCACGTAAAATTCCTTTTGTCATTTACTTACTTCAGTGTGCGTGATTTTCGTGGGAACTTATAAAGAACCCGATTCTCTATATAGTTTGGTGGTCCCTTAAATTCTATCAATTGGTATCAGAGCAGGTTCTTTCTATCAGGTTAATACCTAGAAAGGATCCTCATGGCTGCTCCGCGAAACTTCAAAGAAGGCTAGTCTACTTACAGACCACCAAGGTTCAATGGCCAATATTATGGATGGTGGAAGACTAGGATACATGACTTGATCATGGCTGAAGATTCAAAGCTATGGGATATTATCTGCGATGGACCCTTCGTTCCTACCAAGAATCTTGGCGACCCAGCTGTAGCCATTCCCAAGACGAGGAAGGAATTCAATGATGCTGATCGAAAGGCCATAGAAAAGAATTTTCGTGAAAAGAAAATTTTTATTTGTGGCATTGGTCCTGATGAATATAACAGGATATCGGCATGCCAATCAGCAAAAGAAATCTGGGAGGCTCTTTAGACAGCTCATGAAGGAACAACACAGGTGAAGCAATCAAGGATTAATATGCTTACAACTGAATACGAGCTTTTCAGGATGAAAGATGATGAATCCATCCAAGACATGCACACTCGTGTCACCTCTATCATCAATGAGCTTCACTCTCTTGGAGAAATAATTCCAAGAAACAAATTTGTCAGGAAAATACTTAGTGTCCTGCCCAACTCCTAGGAAACCAAAGTGAACGCTATTACAGAGGCAAAAGACTTGCAAGAGCTAACCATTGATGAGCTTGTCGGTAATATGAAAACATATGAAATGAAGAACAAGAATGACAATGAAAGAAGTGAGCCCAAAAGGTAAAATAACCTGGTCCTCAAGACATACAACAATGATTCAAGTGGTGAGGATAGTGACATGGCTTACTTGACAAGAAGATTCCAAAAAATGGTTCGCAGGAATAGAGGCATTCCAAAAAGGGGCAGTTCTAGCAAACCAAAAAATTATGACCCCTGTCATAAATGTGGCAAGCCAGGACACTTCATCAAGGATTACCCTCTCCTAAAGCAAGATCAGTACAAAAACAACTTTAACAAAGCATCCAAAAGGAATCTGGTTATGGATAAATGCTTCAAGAGAAAGAATGCCGCTGACAACGTTATAAAGCAAGATCTTACTGTATGGGGAGACTCCTCCAGTGAATCTGAAGAAGAAAATGATCATGGTGATAGTTCAATGATGGCAGTAGAAAGTGAAGCAAATGAGTATGACTCAATCTTTGCCTTGATGGCTCAGTCTGATGATGATGAAGATGACGACGATGATGAGGTAAATTTTCTAGATGTTCAGAGAAATCTGAAATCTTTTTCTCCTAAAAAACTAGTGTCTTTAGCAAATGTGTTAATTGATGCTTATCATAGTCTTATAAATGATAAATATGCATTAACTGTGGAATTAGGAGAAGCAGAACAAACCAGAGATGACCTAGTAGTCGTTGTAGTCGATTTAAAAGAAATAATTGAGAACTTGAAGAAAGAGAAAGATGCCTTAGATGAAAAAATTGCAAATATAGAATATGAAAGGGATAATCTAATGGTCGTTGTGGTAGACCTAAAAGATACCATTGAGTGTGTGAGAAAAGAAAAAGAAGTCTTAACTGAGAGGGTTGCTAACATTGAGCATGAGAGAGATGACCTATTAATGGTGGTAGTGGACTTGAAGGAAACAATTGAGGAACTTAAAATAGAGAGTAGGCCTGAAAATTCTAAAAAGGGAAAGGAAGTTGCAAGTGAGGCACACATTAAGCTTGAAAGTGAGTTAAATTCAGTGAAGTCTAGACAAAACAACTTCATGAAGAACTAGGAAGAGTGAAGAGTGACCTTGAAAAATCACTCAAATGGACCTGGTACTCTGATACTATCACTGCCATGTACACCCACAATGGGGGAAACAGGCAGGGGATTGGGTTCCAAAGGGAAAAGATTCACTACAACCCTCATAGCAAGTACATTACTGTACCTGATAATTGGCTTTGCACTAACTGTGGCAACACTGGGCACTTCAAAGAAAACTGTAAGGCCAGATTTTAGTCACAACAGAAAAATAAAGTTTTCACTGAAAAAGTAACTACTGGTAGAGAACTTGATCCCTCATATAAAAAACGCATGATGCCTGCTTGGACCAGAAGATCCCTCATTCACCCCTTTCCTCATTACAAGGGACCCAAACTCATTTGGGTTCCTAAGTCTAACTCCTGATTTTATTGTGCAGGGACCAGTGAAAAGGAGCAACCTACAATGGTACATAGATAACGGCTTCTCAAAGCATATGACTGGAAGTAAAAATGATTTCCTTTCACTTAAAGCCCTGCAAGGAGGGAGTGTATTCCTTTAGAAATGGCAAGAAAGGATACATTCTGGGAGTTAGAAGGATTGGAAAGTCTCTCTCACACTCAATCGAAAATGTGTACTACGTGAACGGGTTGAAGTACAACTTGCTAAATGTTTCCCAGATCTGTGACAAGGGAAACAAGGTGGAATTTGTGTAAAAAATGTGTACAGTCACAAACCTAGTGACTGGTGAGGTAGTGTTAGTAGCAAAAAGATACAAAAATATCTATGTTGCTGATTTTGAGTCTCTGCAGAATGGTGATCTCAGCTGTCTAAGTATTGTTGATAATGATGTTGAATTATGGCATAGGAGGCTGGGTCATGCAAGCTTCACGTTGCTGAACAAACTGGTCAGGAAAGACCTGGTTCGTGGTCTGCCCAAGTCAAGTTTCAAGGATCACTAAGTGTGTGATGCATGTGTAAAAGGCAAGTAAGTCAGATCCTTATTCAAGCCCAAAAAGGAAGTCAGTACCTCAAGGCCACTTGATCTTCTTCACATGGATCTATGTGGACCCATGAGGGTGGAAAGCAGGGGAGGAAAGAAATATATCTTCGTTATAGTTGACGATTACTCCAGATTCACCTGGACTCTATTTCTCAGAACCAAGGATGAAACCTTTGAAGTGTTTGTTGCCTTCATCAAAAGGATTCAAGTGAAGATGGGTAATAATGTAGCTTGCATCAGGTCTGATCATGGGACAGAGTTCGACAATGCCAAATTTGATAAGTTATGTACTGAAAATGGTGTCACTCACAATTTTTCAGCTCCAAGAACACCTCAACAAAATGGTGTTGTGGAGAGGAAGAATAGAACTCTTGAAGACATGGAAAGGACAATGTTGATTAACAATGGGATCGCAAAGAATTTGTGGGCAGAAGCTGTCAATACTGCTTGCTACTTGGTGAACATGTGCATGATCAGGTCTCTTCTAAACAAGATTCCATATGAACTGCTGAATGGAAGGAAGCCCAAGCTGACACATCTAAGGACTTTTTGGGTGTAAATATTTTGTCCTCAACAATGGAAAGGAAGCTCTTGGAAAATTCGATGCCAAAAGTGATGAAGGAATCTTTCTGGGATACTCATCCCAAAGCAAAGCTTATAAAGTATACAACAAAAGGACTCAATGTGTTGAAGAGAGTATACATGTGATCTTTGATAACTCTCAGCTCTCTTGTGAGAAGGACAGGCGTGTTGACCAAGATGGAGAACCTTTATCTGTTCCAGGTGAAGTTATTGACATGGCAAATGGAAAGAAAGACATGATGAGTCATGTCAAGGAATCCAGTGAAGATGATGCAAATACATCTCCATCCATTGGAGAGGAACCTGGTCCCACGATCACAACAACTGAAGCTGAAAATAGAGTTGTTGATGCAGTCTAAGGTACTCCACTTGCTGAAGTAAGAAGCGGCCAAGAACCTCAGTTAGATATACCTGGGTCTTCTACAAATGAGATTCAGGTACCAAATTGGAAGCAAAAAAGCTCACATCCTCTTGACAACATAATCACCCCTCTTGACTTAGGTGTTCAAATCAGATCAAAAGCCAGAAATTCACTTTCCTTTTCAGCCTTTCTTTCCCAAATAGAGCCCAAAAACATCATGGAAGCATTGAAGGATGCAGACTGGATCATAGCCATGCAAGAGGAGCTTCATCAATTTGAAAGAAACAAGGTATGACACCTGGTTCCTTGACCCGCAGATTGAACTATCATAGGGACCAGGTGGGTATTCAGGAACAAACTTGATGAGTTTGGAAATACAACAAGAAACAAGGCAAGGCTTGTAGTTCAAGGCTACAATTAGGAAGAAGGTATTGATTATGATGAAACATTTGCTCCAGTTGCTCGAATATAAGAATTCTTATTGCCTTTGCATCTCATATGGAATTCACATTGTTCCAAATGGATGTCAAAAGTGCATTTTTGAATGGTTTTCTAAAAGAAGAAGTTTATGTCAAGTAGCCTCCTGGATTTGAGCGTCATGAGCATCTTGAGCATGTGTTCAAGCAGGACAAGGAATTGTATGGACTAAAGCAGGCTCCCCAGACTTGGTATGAAAGGTTATCAAAGTTCCTTCTAGAAAATGGCTTCACCAGAGGAAAAATTGACAACACTCTTTTTCTGAAGAAACGAGGGAGGAACCTGCTCATTGTTCAAGTATATGTTAATGATATCATTTTTGGAGCCACAACTGACTCTCTTTGTGAAGAGTTTGCAAAACTCATGGGGAGCGAGTTCGAGATGAGTATGATGGGAGAATTAAATTTCTTCCTGGGACTTCAAGTGAAGCAATCTAAAAGGGGAACATTAATAAGTCAGCAGAAGTACATCAAGGAGCTACTGAAAAGGTTTGACATGGAAGCATCTAAAGTTATTGACACTCCCATTGCCACAGCTACGCATCTAGACATGGATGAACCTGGTTTCCCTGTAAATCATACCATGCATAGAGGCATCATAGGATCACTCCTGTATCTCACTACAAGCAGACCAGACATTGTGTTCAGCGTGGGTCTCTGTGCAAGGCTCCAATCAAATCCAAAGGAGTCTCACCTGAAGGCTGCTAAAAGAATATTGAGATATCTTAAAGGAACACATGACATGGTTCTCTACTATTCCTCAGGTGACAACTTTGATCTCATTGGGTATGCTGATGATGATTATGCAGGATATCTAGTGGACAGGAAAAACACGTCTGGAATGGCACATTTTCTGGGTTCTTGTCTCATCTCATGGGGGTACAAGGAAGCAAAACTCAATGGCACTCCCAACCGCTGACGCAAAATATGTAGCAACTGCTTCTTGTTGTGCTCAATTGCTGTGGATCAAGCAGCAGTTGGAGGACTTTGGAGTGTACTCAGATTGTGTACCTCTCTTGTGTGACAATACAAGTGCACTCAACATGGCCAAAAATCCAGTCCAACACAAGAGGACCAAGCACATTGATGTACGTCATCACTTCCTCAACGACAATGTTGAAAAAAGGGCTCATCTGTATGAAGTTTTGCAACACTGAGGATCAGATTGAAGACATCTTCACCAAAGCCCTAAGTAGAGAATATTTTGAAAGAAATCGCCTGGCACTGGGGTTGATAAAATCCAACTAATGAACCTGGTTCCCCAATGACTGGTTATGAAAGAAATGTACAGGTAAAATTAGCTAAAAGTGTTTTCTGGCAAAGTCTAACTCATTTCTATACCGTTACAGGTAGAAACGCATGATGATTACAGAGTAGCTGATGCAGTGCATGCTCGTAAAAGGGGTTAAGCTTCCATTTGCAAGACCTGTCAGGGAACCTGGTTCTCCTGACACAGGTTAGTAGCTTCTTTGTCTTCTCATACACAATTTAGAATGGATAAAAATAATGCCACATCATCAGTGTGTCAGTCTCTTTGCTTTGCGTCTTTTGAACCAAAACGTCTCACCTGTTACTGAATGACCCGACTCCTAAAATAAAACTGCCGCCTTTTCTTAAACGGTCCCTCATCTCTCATAAATGCATCTATCAAGGTCACAACTCCTCACATCAAACTTCAAAATCTTCACTTCCCCTATCTCTTCTTAAACCACTAATCTCTCCAGTAATCTCCATCATGACTGAGAATCAAGAAAACTTCGATACTCTCAACAATCCCCCCATCGAGTCCATACCAGTCGAAACTCCAATAGTAGACTCCTCAAAAAATACCACCACCAGTCCAAACCTTAGAGTGGAGTGTCCCCACACTTAGTCTCCTCACCTACCCACTCAGGTTCTGGTTCTCATCGGAGTCGCAAAATCTCAACTCCAAAAAAGTTTGTGGCTAATAGCTCTCCTCCAGTCTTGCCGGTAAAACATAGTGAACAGGGTAACCTGGTCCAAGTGGGAAATCAGGAAACATCGAATCTCGCTATGGAAGAGAACTCAAGTGCAAACCAAGAGGCTAGTCCTGACAATACTGACTCAACCATGACAGGTCATGAGTCTACAGGTAACACTTCTCCTTCTATTGAGATTTCCATGGAACCACAAGAAAAGGAGGCAATAAAAAATATGCTCTCTATAGCTGGTGAAGGGGTTTTTGTTGAGGAAGGTGTAGAGGGGTCTGAGCCTCAGAGGGAAGAGCCTCAGGCCATAAAAGATGGGAGAGAGCTTGTGCTGTTTGAAACTTCGACACAGGATGATACTACTGGGGTCCCTAATGATGGACCTGATCCCTCCACGGAGGATCCAGGTCAGGGGTCATCTCCCCAGGTCAGTATTGATCATGCTCCTTCTCCCCATTTCTATGCTGAACCCCTGTCCATGGTGGTGCCTGAGATGCGGTCTGATAGTGAAGAAGATTTGGATGATATGGTGATTGCTAGTTTTTTTCAGGGCTAGGAGTAAGACAGTTGCAACTCCAGAGCCAACACCTAAGCGACCCACTACACGGTTGCAGAAAAGGGAGGCTCTTGAGTCTGCTCTATAGAAAAGTCAAAGGAGTCAAAGAAGGAGAAAGTTGGTAAAGGATGGAAAAGCTGTACATGAAAAGGTCATTCCTGTTGTTAATGTAGATGAGGAAGCAGAAGAGGAACCTAGTTCCTTGAGTCACAAGCCCTCGAGGCAGAAGCACTCTCTCTCTCAATCCAAAAGAAATACTTCTACCAGTGTTGAGAGTCCAACCAAGAGTGCTGATGCTGTTTCTAGTGAGAAGTTTGTGGAGAAATCTGTTGATAAGACAGTGAAAGAGAGTGGTGGAAAGTCTAATGGTGAAGAAGTGGAAAATTCTGGTAAAAATGTGCATGAAAAGTCAGTGGAGAAGGGAAAGTCTATTCGCAAGTCAGTGAAAAGAAAAGTGGATGATGATGAGGAACCCCGGTTCCTCCAACAAACCAAAAGTTGGTAAGTGTCTGAGTTCTAGGAAAGAGAAGTTGAGAAATCAGAAGGTGCTGTGGGGCCGCACATTTGCCCCTGACATTGTGGAGCTTTCTGGGATAAGACAGTTAGTGGAGATTTGTGATTTCCAACAGTGGACTCATTTGTTTACAAATGATGTTTCAAAAGTATATAAGGAGGAGGTGCGGAGTTTTTATGCCGACCTCTTGACAGTTGAAAATGAACACATCTGTGTGTTGGTAAATGGGGTGGACATAGTGATGGACTCTGCAGTGTTAGGGTCAATTCTGGGTGTTCCTTCTGAGGGGTTATCATCTGTTCAGAGTGCCTGCTCGTCCAATTTCAGAAATGCCATTGTCAAGGACAAGGCAATCCAGCAGGGGGAACGGGTGCATAAGAAGGCACTCCTTCTAGTATATCAGTTGCTTTTTGAGATGGTTAACAAAGTGCTGCTTCCCCGCGCTGAGAGGAGATCTATTACGTCCAAAGCTGACCTGGTCCTTATGGAAGCCTTGGATGGTTTTACCACCATCAATCTGCCTGGGATAATGATTGAGCATATACAAAAAGTGGCAGACTTTAAGGATGACAACCATGGGCTACCTTATGAGTTTCTTCTCACAAAGCTCTTTGAGTTCTTCAAAGTGCCTCTGGGACAGGCCAAAGTAGGCACTAAAAAGCAAACCTTCTCCAAGACCACTCTTGAGGAGTGTGAGTGGATTGACAAGGACGGAGGAGTTGGAAGTACCTCTACCATCTCTCAACTGATAAATGCTCAGAATAGTGCCACAAAGGAGATCCGAAAGTTGAAGTCAAGGAATGCGATTCTTGAGAGTCAGCTCAGTCAGCTACAAGAGGTACCAAGTTTCGGTAGTTCTCCCAACTCAGAGGTTGCTCGCCTGACACAGGAGAATGCTGAGCTCAGGAAACAGGTGGAGGACCTGAAAGAAAGATTGCTCAATGAGCAAATGTCCGCGAATGCTCGCATTGATCTTGTCCTCAAAACCCTTGCCCCCTCCTCGAAGCCCTCTTCCTCCAGTGCCCCCTAAGCAGTGTCACCTTCAGTGTCCAGTTTCCAATGTCCGTCTCTTATGAATTTCTCTGATGATGCCTCTTTGTTATTGGTACTTGTTTTTGTCTTTGTTTTGGAACAATGGATGGTAACATTGAATCTGCTCCCGTTTCTAAAATCCAAATTATTTTATGGAAGCTTTTCCCCTTTTGCCGTGCATGATATTATTTCTTTGTCTCTGTTTTCTATCATGTTTGTGTGCACACAAGTGACATGAGTTAACCACGCTAGACTTCTTTTTGCTACTTACTTAGTATTTTTCTTTTTATGATGCCAAAAGGGGGAAGCTTTTGCATAATTGAATAATGATGTGTGCATTGATTAAGGGGGAATATAGATTCAGGGGGAACCAAATGGCCGTCCTATTTCTGGTTTTTGTGGCTCTTCGTAGTTTTTCAATTATAAGTTTGTCATCATCAAAAAAGGGAAAATTGATAGGTTATAAGTACCTTTGTTTTAAGTTTTGATGATCTAACAAACTTAATGTCAAGAACCAGATGAGGAACCTCATCCACATTGGTCCACATTTCCAAGCGCATAAAAACAATCAGACTTAAGCTGGAGATGTTCGTTAATACCTCAGAAGTTAAAGAATCAACAAGGAGAACAGATGGTTTTCAGTTCCCCTGGTGATTGTACCAAGTCAACTCTCCACAGCTGGAAAGTGACTGACTGCACATGCAACAGTACAACATAGTGCAGTAGTTACCTCCATTGGGAAGGACCTTGTATCAAAGTTGCTTACATCATTCAAGTGATGCCATCAATGTTATATTAATATTAAACCAAAGACAAAACATCACTTGAACACTTAGAGAATTTTACTCAAGCACTCCAACAGTGATTAAGCCTCCAGTCAACAATTCTCAAGTGCATCAAGAACAAAGAAAAATACGGCTACAGACCAGTTCCCATATCAAGTGATTGTATGTCCTTAGTTGAGTTGTAACTTTGTTAAAGTTCTCAATTGTTATTCCTGCTTAGCTTGTTTAGAAGCATTGTGTAGGAAACCCTTTGTAAATCATAAACCCTTGTGTTTGTGTCTTAGCTAGAGTTAGTCGAGTTGTAAAATCTTTGTAATAAAGTTATTACACAGTGACTTGTAATAGAGTGTTACAAGTTAGAAAACACGTAACGTCGGATCGAAGTAGAAAAAAATCCGTATGATATTCTTAGGAAAGATTGTACCGTACTCCCTCAGAATTTACAACTCACGCTACTATAGCATTAGGTAGTTTCGTATAAATTCTTTTGTGGCTCCATCCGTTACTTAGCAAAATATAAACATCACACTTTAATGATGAAGGAAGATTTCTTATCATTGTGGTTTGTTGGCCCCACTTTGTGGATTACTTTGCCAAAAATTCCCTAAATATGCCACCTAGCCACGTAAGCCAAAGAGTCACTATTTGGTCTTAGCAAATATAACTCCTTGCTGCCATGTGGGGGGGGGGGGGGTGATATTTTCACCAAACACTTATCCATCAATTTCTAATTAATATGTTAACTTCCCGCTAAAATCAATAATTAATCCCTTACCAACATAATTAGGTACTATCCTAATTTACTTAAAATACTAATCACTTTTAACATACTTTATACATCTTACTATCATGATCATGTGGTACATTGTATGATACTAGTCCATAAATACGAGGTATTATAGCTTGTACCGTATTTTATCCCAAATTGTCAAACTTCAACGAAACTCATTTTCTTCGATTTGTTTATCCTCTAACCTTCACGGCACTTACTTATCACCTGTTATAAATAACATAATTACATATATCCTTAAAATTAATCTCATTCCCGAGCTTACGTTGATCAACTTACGACAAAATTTTAACGTACGAAAATGCAAAATGTAACATGTGTTGGGAAGGCTGAGTCAAGTGCGCAACTTGACAGCCGCATGTGTAACTTTGGGCCGACAAAAATCGCCCCGTGACACCTACCATCACAACTAACGGTTTTTCTTAGTTTGTTCTTGATATTGTTTCAAAACAACAATGTCTCACATGCACAATATTAACATGTTAAATTGTCGGGTTCACATATGTTTTGGATACATATCTAGTCGAAAAGCTTATCTCACCTATTGAACATATATATCATTATTCATGATTTTGATGCACATCAGATAATACGTAATAAATTTGAAAAATATGATGTTTTATAACTCACCTTTGTATCTCTTCACAACCGTTGAATTCACAATAATGATGATTAGACCAGCAACCAATATTTTCAATTTCAACGTAAACTTTGCACCAAGTTTCCACAAAGTGATCAATTTTTTTTATCACTATAAAATAATAACAAAAAATAAAAGGAACAAATGTACATCAGATTCAACAAATAAATTGCTAGAATAATTACATGTGACCTTAACACAATATACTTATCCATCATAATTTTAATATTCTTCTTTATCTTGCCTCTACCTAAATCTTCAATATCACCAATGCCATTCAAACATCCAACAACATCTGCAACATCCAGATAAATAAGATGCATGAAAATAAACTAGGAGAAATATTTTAAAAACAAACTCTAGTTTAAAATAACTTAATTAATACATATCGCTAAGACCCTGTTGTCATTAATTTGAGAATTAACAATAACCCTTATAATAAACTGGAACCTGTTTACTAAAATGAAAAAAGCAAACTTATTAAGCTCATTTAACAACTGTAACATGCAAAAAGATGATTTCATAATCGTTATGTACGGGTTGATAGATCCTTCAACTAATCAATCCTTAAACGGGCGGACCTGTTGCTTTTTAACCAATGTATGGCTCAAACTTTCCTGCATACACAATACAAATAGCAAATGAACAACCTAATATTCAACATAATAACATCGATACGATCACCAACCAAAACTTGCGAACATTTCGAGAATAGATCAAATTCGTTCCTCCTTATCCATTAGAATTTAGAACCATATCATGCCGATGAGTTTATTTTTTTCCTCGAATTCAGCGACCTACACATCCTATAGACCCTAACATAATTGTCACATCCCCACGGAAAGATATTACTGATAAGGCAACACTTCACGATAGAAAATAATATTTTCTCCAGTTTTTTTAGCTTTTTTTTTTTGTTTCATAATATATGATTTTTTCAAATACCAACAAGGAATTAATTTCTTTTTTTTAAAGTTGTCATTGGTGTAAAGAGCCTAGGAATAGTTTGTTATATTTTCAATGAGCAAATTAAGGTTAATATGTCAATTTTATTGTTAATTAACGCTAAAAGTTGAATTTCTTAATGTGTGAAAATAGCCAAAAAAATCACTTAAAGTGGACCGGAGGAAGTATTAATTAGAAAATTAAAGTACGAAGGAAGTACACAATCATGCAACACAAATCCATTCTTTTATATATATAAAAGAAGAAAAACACATTGAAATTAAAGAGACGGTTGAATTAAAAATACAATACTTATATATACAATATCCCACTATCAAAAATATTATTATATATAAAAAAAATTGAATAATCAGTATATCAATGCTACATTAGAGTTAATGTAGCGGATCATAATGACGTATCCTATTTGTCACCACTAGTAATAAGGGAAAAAATGACCACTTCTCCCTTTTAGTATAAGAAACTACATATTTTGAACATTAACTCTACATATGTGTAGAAACTATATATATATATATATATATATATACATTGTCATTGTCAGTGCAACATTTGTTTACCGTATTAACTTCATTTAGTGTAATATTTTATAATTGTTTGCATTATTTTTCAAGTTACCTATTTCTCCATATTCTTTGACCAAAAGACGAAAAGGGAATAAGGTAACACGTAAGAATGTGTATTACAAACTTCAAATATAAATTAATTAAATTATTTCCTTTTAAGTATAATCTTCTAGAATAGCACACTATTCTAAAACTCTTTTTCTCGTGGGGTATTCTATATTCGGCATGAAATGCGTCCTTCATTTCCATATGAACAGCTAATGATTCAGATGACGTAGACTTGTTTGCTGGTTGATTTCGTCTTAAAATATCAAATGGTTCCCAGTACTATATTCTAGAGAGAAAGAAACAAGCACATGACACTGGCCTATTCACCTTCACACACATTAACTTATTTTTGTGTACTTGGTCTTGTCCTTTTCAAGATGGTAGGTAAATTATTGCAGAAAAAACTTACCTTATATGATTTGCAATTAATTTTCAAGATTGTTTTGGCACTATAATGGACTGCTCAATTGTACTTAAACAATGAAGAGGTGGGACTAGGGGTGTTCAAAATCGAATCGAAACCGAAAATCGAACCGAAATCGAAGTTTAATGGCTTATTGGTATCGGGTTAACGGTTTAACGGACGGGGAACAGATTAAATTTTTTTTATTAACGGCTTATCGGTTTGGGGGCGGATTATTCAATTTTCTTAACGGATAATCCGTTAACCCGTTAAGAATATATATATATATATATATATATATATATATATATATATATATATATATATTAAATATCAAAAACCCTTCCACTTCTTCCAGTACTCTATCTCTAAGTTCTAACGCCTAATTCCTAAATAATCAGAATCCTAACGCCTAAACTTCAACCAGCAGCCACCAGCAGAATTATGGTTCTCTTTATTCGACCATAATTCAACCAACTTCAGTAGAAATTCAACCAGCACTCCAGCAGCCACCCGCAGTACTCTATCCCGTCGACGTCCAGGCTTCCAGCACTCCATCTTAGTGCCCTAGTATGAAGAGCAAGCTCATATTTTTGCTTTTTAAAATTGTAAGTATGGCTCCAACACTTGTGTTAATTATTAATATATTGTTACCTTTCTAAGAGAAATGAACAAGAAATAAAGGGAAAGACCGCAAATTTATTGTAATTTTGCTTTGTTTGTGCTATGAATAAATTAATAAAAGCTTAGATACCATTATATTTAATGCGCTAAACTACTAAAATTGTTCCTTTGCATCTAAACCCATGCAATCACATAGTTATTTCAATGAAATTTGATATCCTTGTATGATCCATGTTATAGCTAGTAAGAGTTACAGTGGCATATCCATTAGAACTACTTTTTCCTTAATTACATCATATCATAGTCTGCTTTGGGATGTAATGTAGACAACAATGTGTTCTGCTTTTTTCACTCTACACCACATGACACACTACATCATTCTTATGTAGGCGTTAACAGACATGTATGTCTGGAATCAATGTATAATTTCCTATTCTGAATTTGTATGCTAGGCGGTCAACAAACAATTAATGCACGCAATATAGATTGAATTAGGCCGATAAACCGTCCGATAAGAGTTCAACCGATACCAATCCGCCCGATATCTTATCGGGTGGCTAGCGGATTAATATATTTAAAAGCCGATAACCGTTAAGCCAAACCGTTAAGAGTAATTAACCGCCCAATCCGCCCGATAAGCAGCCCTAGGTGGGACAGGATTATGCAATTATCCTGTACTTGATAAAAAATTTCGAGAGTATTGAGGATGAAGAATATTTTTGTATAAAACGTTATACCTCTTCTAGCAAGTCTATCAAAAATGAATACGGATATTCTTCATAGCTGACCTCGAATATCGAATAATTTAAAAAGTTATACACAATATGAGTTGATTCGCTTAATGGGATTTTACATTATTTTCAGTTATCAGATGATATAGGCATAAATCTCTGAAACAAACTTCTGATCATTGAAGTCATTTAATAATTTGATCATTTTTATTTTTATTTCTCTTATGGAAGAATGTCACGAACGAAACTCCCACCGGAGTCGTGACGGTGCCTAACTCTGCTTGCTAGGCAAGCCAATAATTTGACAATGACAATAAACTCAAACAACAGATTTAATAATCTCAACACTTGTAATATCATAAAAAGCTGAAGATAGCAATAGTAGCACAACTACAACCATCCCAAAGATTTGGTGTCAACGAGTACATGAACATTACAGAATCTCAAAATACAGAGTCAATCCTCAATAGAAAACTATCTGAATGATAGAACAGTAATAACATAGATAAACAAACAGAACTTCAAGGTCTGCGAACGACATAGTAGCTATCTTGTAGTCTCCACAAGCTGGAACCGGTGTGAACTTTAGAAATCACCATGCCCAGAAGTAGGATCTGTACATAAAGTGCAGAGTGTAGTATGAGTACAACCGACCTCATGTAATAAATAAATAACAAACCTAACATCGAGCTGAAAACAATGACGAGTGAGTGTCCAACACCATTAATCAACTACAATACATGAACTAATGATGACAGTAAAAGTAAATAATTTAAAAGATATCATGTTCAGCTCGTTCAAAATTATGAAAAATTAGACATGCTTTCCAAGTGTAACAGTCAAAGCCCAAATATTTCACCGAAGTCACTAAAACATTAGTTTATCAAGAAAACTGTGATTTTTTCAAACTTTCAACAATAGATAAGACGTTTTATATATTTACCATCTAGCATGAGAAAAATACACCTCTAGGCCTATATGTCAAATATATATGTCAAGGCAATAACATCACAGTGAAGTCATCAAGTATGCTGACAATCAGCACAGTCATGGTGCGTGGCACAAGTGCCCTTCACCATCATAATACAGCTCTATGGACCACATCAGTCATCAACCGCTCAAGTCTCAATAGCTCACATCACATAGGGCTTATCCCAACCAACATCACGTATAGAAAGCAATAACATCATGTGATATGATAATGTAAAGAGACTGAGATATAACATGCAGATGAAGAATTATGACTACAATTAAGGCAAACAACTCAAAACAACAAGAATATCCCTATCATGTCTCAAACAAATAAGTACATAGCCTAGACATAATTTATAACACGAATTCTAGCTCAAATAATCATACAAGTAGAGAAAATACGGATATAACGAGGCATGAAAGCAAACAAGTCTTATAGTAGCCTAAAGTCTACCCATATCTTGAATATCCTGGTGTATGCACGCACACCCGTCATCTAGCACGTGCGTCTACCCAGCACATCTCAAGTATCATAGCCCACAAGGATAATTACCCTCAAACCAAGTTTAGATATGTTACTTACCTCAAAGAGCGTGAATCAATACTCTAAAAATCTCTTCCCACACGAATCGACTTCCGTGCGACTCGAATCTAGTCAAAGCAACTCAATATCACCAACAAAAACCATAGGAAACAACCCCAAATAATAAAGCTAAGATCTTGGTTCAAATATGCAAAGTCAACCTAAACAGTTAACTCTGGACCGTACCTCGAAACCCGACAAAACTCACTAATCTCGAATACCCATTCCGATAGAGTCCAAATATGTATGTTTCATCCAAAACTAACCTCAAATCGACCCTCAAATAATCAATTTCACTCTCCAAAACCATAGGCAAAAACCAGTAATTTGCACCTTTAATTAACATAAACTAGGTGTAATAATACATGGATAACCAATCTAATAACAAACAACAACAACAACCCAGTATAATCCCACTAGTGGGGTCTGGGGAGGGTAGTGTGTACGCAGACCTTACCCCTACCCTGGGGTAGAGAGTCTGTTTCCAATAGACCCTCGGCATCCTTCCCTCCAAGAACTCCCCACCTTACTCTTGGGGTGACTCGAACTCACAACCTCTTGGTTGGAAGTGGAGGGTGCTTACATGGATAACCAATCTCTAACACCAAAATCAAGTAAGTATTACTTACTCCTTCAATTATAGTGAAATCCTCTCCGAATATTGCCTCCAACCGAGCTCCAAAACTCTAAATAATGAGAAAATGGCCAAATCCTTAGAACTATTATTCTGTTCAGCATTTTCGCATTTGCTGACAAAACAGCTACATCTGCAGCTCCACTTGTGCGGACACAATCTCGTATCTGTGAGAATCACTTAAACCCCAACCTACTGCATTTGCGGTCACCCCCACACACCTGCTCACCCACTTCTGTGGTTCCTTATCGCAGGTGCGGCCTCGCTTCTGCGCCAACTCTTCAGCATCTGCAGTCCCTGCTCCTCCAGCCCAAATTCCACTTTTGCGGCTCCTAGTCCGCATATGCGGACTAGCACCGGTGGCCCATCCATTGCAGGTGCGAAAGCACTAGAACTCAGAAGTTGTTCAGGAATGCCAACATAATCCAAAATGATTCCAAATCAATTTGAAACACACCCGAGGCTCCCCGGGATCACGTCCAATCACACCAATCAATCACAAAACATAACACGGAGCTACTCAAGACCTCAAATCACACAAAACAACATTAAAATTATGATTCGCACCTCAATTCAAGCCTAAGGAACTAATCCAAAATTTTAAATTCAAAACTTACATCGAACATGCCTACAACTCAGAATGACCTCAAATTTTGCACACAATTCCCAAATAGCACAACAGACCTATTCCAACTCTCGAAACTATAATCTAAACCCGATATCATCAAAGTTAACTTTCGGTCAAACCTATGAACCTTCTAAACCTTCTACTTTCCAACTTTCGCCAAATAGAACAAAAATCAACCTACGAGACTCCAAATCCACATCTGGACATACCTCCAAGTCCAAAATTACCATAAAAACCTATTGGAACCATCCAAATATCATTCCGGGGTCGTCTATAGAAAATTCAAACTCTGGTTACCTCTTACAACTTAAGCACCTAACCTTGAGACTAAGTGTTACAATTCAATCCAAAACTTCCCCGAAGCCAAATCAATCAACCATGCAAGTCATATAATAACAAATACACATATGTAAAGTATCAAGTAGGGGGAATGAGGCTAAAGTAGTCAAAACAACCAGTCAAGTTGTTACATTCTCCTTCTCTTAAACAAACGTTCGTCCTCGAAACGGATCTAGAATCATACTTGGGGTCCAAAAAGGTGAGGATATCTGCTCCGCATCTCCTTCTCGGCCTCCCAAGTGGCCTCCTCGACTTGCTGACCTCTCTAATGAACCTTCATTGATGCTATATTCTTTGACCTCAACTTTCGAACCTATCGGTCCAAAATGGCCATCGACTCCACATCATAAGTCAAATCCTCGTCCAACTGCACTGTGCTGTAGTCTAATACATGTGACAGATCTCCATAATACTTCCGGAGCATGGAAGCATGAAACACTAGGTGAACCCCCGGTAAACTAGGTGGTAAAGCAAGTCTGTAGGCCACCTCTCCAAATCTCTCTAACACCTCAAAAGGACCAATATACCTAAGGTTCAACTTGCCCTTCTTCCCGAACCTCATCACACCTTTCATGGGTGAAACTCTTAGTATAACCTTTTCACCCACCATATATGACACATCATGAGCCTTCTTATCAGTATAAGTTTTCTGCCATGACTGTGTTGTACGAAGCCTCTCTTGAATCATCTTCACCTTCTCCAAAGCATCACGGATCAAATAGTGCCTAACAATCTAGCTTCCCCAGGCTTAAACCAACCAACTGAAGAATGACATCGCCTCCCATATAAGTCCTCATATGGAGCCATCTAGATACTCGACGGATAGCTGTTGTTGTAGGCAAAATCTGCTAGCGGTAAACACTAATCCCATGAACCCCTGAAATTAATGACACATGCTCGTAACATGTCTTCCAATATCTGAATAGTATGCTTGGACTGTGCGTCCATATTGGGATGAAACGCTGTACTCAGCTCGACCCGTGTGCCCAACTCACGCTGCACTACTCTCCAAAAATGCGATGTAAACTGCGTGTGTCGATTCACGATAATAGATATGGGAACATCATCAAGTCAAACAATCTCATGAAGATAAATCCGAGTCAGCTACTCGAAGAGTAGGTAGACATGACTGGAATGAAGTGTGTAGACTTGATCAGTCTATCCACAATAACCCACAATGCATAAAATCTCCTCAAGGTCCGTGGAAGCCCAACTATAAAATTCATAGTGATACTCTCCCACTTCCACTCCGAAATATCTTGCCTCTAAATTAAACCACCCGATCTCTGATGCTCTTACTTCACCTGCTGATAGTTCAAATACCGAGCAATAAACTCAATAATATTCTTCTTCATCCTCCGCCACCAGTAGGGCTGCCTTAATTCCTGGTACATTTTCATGGAACAAGGGTGAATGAAATACCGCAAACTATGGGCCTTATCCAGTATCCACTCTCGCAACCCATCCACCTTAGGCACACAAATCCGGCAATCAAGCCTCAATACCCCGTCATCACTAATAGTAACCGCCTTGGCATCACCGTGCTGCACCATGTCCCTTAGGACAAACAAGTGGGGATCATCATACTGACGCACCTTGATGTGCTCTAACAAGGATGATCATGATACAACACAAGCAAGAACCCTGCTAAGCTCCGAAATATCGAACCTCACGAACCTGTTGGCCAAAGTCTGAATATCCAACACTAATAGTCTCTCCTCAACTGGAATAAAAGCAAGAGTCCCCATGCTCTTAGCCTTCCTATTCAATGCATCGGCCACCATATTGGCCTTCCCCAGATGATAAATAATGGTAATATCATAGTCCTTCAACAGCTCTAACCATATCTGTTGCCTCAAGTTCTGATTGTTTTGCTTGAATAAGTGCTGAAGATTCGTGTGATCCGTGAACATCTCACAAGATATGCCATAAAGATAGTACCGCCAAATTTTAAGCGCGTGAACAATGGCTGCCAACCCCAAATTGTGCACTGGGTAGTTTTTCTCATGGGGTTTCAACTAACATGAAGCTTAAGCAATCGCTCTACCATTCTACATCAACACGCACCTAATGTCAATCCGTGAAGCATCACAATAGAGTGTAAGAATCTGATCCCGAAGGCAAAACAATAACTGGAGCTATAGTCAAAGAAGTCTTTAGCTTCTAAAAGCTCTCCTCACACTCATCAGACCACCCGAATAGGGCACCCTTCTGCGTCAATCTAGTTAATGGGGCTTCTATCCCTCCACAAAATGGCATTAGTACCCAGCCAACCCAAGAAAGCTACGGATCTCTATAGCAATAGACGGTATGGGCCAACTCTGAACTGCCACAATATTCTTCGGATCCACCTTAATCCCCTTACTGGACACCACATGACCTAAGAACTCCACAGAGTCTAACCAAAACTCGTACTTGGAGAATTTAGCATATAGTCTCTTCTCTCTCAAAGTCTGGAGCACGATCCTCAAATGCTGCTCATGATCCTCCCGACTACGAGAATATACCAATATATCATCAATGAAAACTATAACGAAGGAATCCAGATAGGGCTGAAACACATTGTTCATCAAGTGCATGAAAGCTGCTGGGGCATTGATCAGTCCGAAAGATATAAAAATAACTCGTAATGGCCATAGCGGGTCTGGAAAGCAGTCTTCAGATTGTTTGAAGCCCTGATCTTCAATCGATGATACCCCGATCTTAAATCAATATTTGAGAACACCTTAGCACCATAATACTGATCAAATAAATCATAAATACGCGGTAATGGGTACTTGTTTTTTGATAGTAACCTTGTTCAACTGCCTGTAGTCAATGCACATCCTCATAGATCCATCTTTCTTCTTCATAAATAGCACTAGTGCACCCAAAGGCGACACACTGGGCCTGATGAAACCCTTACCAAGAAATTCTTGTAAATATTCCTTCAATTTCTTCAACTCCACTAGTGCCATGTGATATGGTGGAATAGATATGGGTTGGGTTTCCGACACCAAATTAATACCAAAATTAATATCCCTGTCGGGTGGCATGCCTGGCAGGTCTGCTGGAAACACATTTGAGAACTCTCTCACTACCAGAACTGATTCAACGGTAGGAGTATCAGCACTAACATCCCTCACAATGGCTAAGTATGCCAAGCACCCCTTCTCAACCATCCGTTGAGCCTTCAGGAAAGACACCACTCTATTACGAACATGACCCAAGGAACTTCTCCACTACACCTTAGGCAACCCCGGCATCGCCAACGTCACGATCTTAGCGTGATATTCAAGAATAGCATGGTATGGCAATAGCCAATCCATAACCAAAATCACCTCAAAATCCACCATGTTGAGCAATAAAAGATCAACTCTAGTCTTATAAACCCCAATGGTAATCACACAAGACCGATATACACCGTCCGCGATAATATAATTACTCACCCATGTAGATACATGAACATGCTTATCTAAGAAATCACGAGGCATTTCCAAATATGAGAAAACTACAATAACACATATGAATAAGTGTAATCAGGGTCAAATAACACTGAAGCATCTATGTGGAATACAAAACTAATACATGTGATCACGGCGTCGGAAGCAACTGCCTCTGGCCTTCAGGGAAATGCATAGCAATGGGCATGTCCACCACCTGACTGACCCCCCCCCTCTAGGATGACCTCCACCCCGAGTTGTCTGAGCGGGTGATGTAGCAACTGGTGCGGGCGTCATAGCCTGACCCCCTGCTGCACCGGACCTCTGTAAAAGCAGGGACAATACTTTCTCATATACCCCAAATCCCCACACTCGTAGCAGTGTCAAATAGGGAACGACCTCGGCGCTTGAGTTGGACCCCATGAACCAAACTAACCACTGGAAGAGTATGATACTGATGAACCCTAAACTTTGGGTTGCGATAACAGCTCTAAGCTGGGAGTGCACTGAACATAGACTATACTGAAGCTCCTTGACTAGGTGGTGGCGAATGATAAACTGGTCTGCTAGACTGGCCCCTGACAAAACGACCTCGGCCTCCAAATGAGGCACCACCGAACCCTCCAAAATGACGAGGCCTCTTGTTAGAGGTCGTATCCCTAAGCTGACCCCTGATGCGCTCGATCCTCCTGGCGATCTCCACAACCCGAGTAAAAGAAATATCATTCTCGGACTCTCTGGCCATCTGTAGCCTAATACCATATGTATGAGCATCTATAAACCTCTGCACCCTCTCCCTCTTAGTATGGATAAGAGTAGCTGCATGGTGTGATAAATCCACAAATCTGGTCTCATACTGAGTAATGGTCATGCTACCCTGCTAAAGGCATTCCAACTAACGGCGAAAGTCCTCTCTCTAAGTGAAGGGAATGAGCTTATCTAAGAAGAACTTAGAGAACTGGGCCCAAGTGAGAGGAGGTAAACCTGCTGGTCTACCCCGAACATACTCCTACCACCACCTATTAGTAGAGCCATGCATCTAAAATACTTTGAAGTCAGTTCTGTTGGACTCCACTATACCCATGTTGCACAATATCTCATGGCAATAGTCTAAGCAATCCTGGGGGTCCTCAGAAGATGTACCACCAAAGCGAGGAGGAAACAACTTGGTGAACTTGTCTAACCTCTTCAACCCCTCAGCTGACATCGTGGGTCCCTCTTCGGGCTGTGTACCAACAACATGCTGAACTACCCTAATTGGTATAACTGCTGGGGTATGATACCCGTGAGCCATCTGCTCTAGAGTGAGAGTAGCGAGGGTCTGGGCTCCTCCCCAGCCTGAGAAATAGTTGGTGCTACAAGAAATATACCGGCCTGGGACACACTCTCTAGAAGACCAACCAAGCGGACTAGGATGTCCAAGAGTACTAGGGTAGCGATGAACCTCTATGGGACCTGAACTGGTTCTGCTAGCTCAGTCAGAACAGGGATCTCCTCCTCCTACTCAATCTGTGGCTCAACATCAGGTGCCGCTGCATTTGCTCTAGGCGGAGCTCTGCCTCTACCTCGGCCCCGGCCTCTACCCCTAGTAGCCACTGTAGTCTAGGGCTCTAGCTCCTGATCAGCTAGGCAATCTAGTGCTCTGATACTAGCTTATCACGACCAAATTCCATCAGAGCCGTGACGATGCCTAATACTAACTTGTCAAGCAAACAATCTCACAATGGCAATAAACTCAAATAATAGAACCTAATAATCTCAACAACGGTAATATCACAAAAATAGAAGACAACAATAGTAACGCAACTACAACAATCCCAAAGATCTGGTGTCAATGAGTGAGCACTACAAAATCTCAAAACACAGAGTCAATCCTCTATACAAAACTGTCTGAAAGATAGAACAGTAATAGCAGAGATAAACAAAGAGAACTTCAAGGTCTGCGAACGACATAATAGCTACCTAGTAGACTCCACAAGCTGGAACTGGTGCGAACTCTAGAAATCACCATGCCCAGAAGTAGCTAGATCTGTACATAAATTTCAGAGTGTAGTATGAGTACAACCGACCCCATGTACTTAATAATATTAAGTAACAAACCTAACATCGGGCTGAAAGTGGTGACGAGCTCAAGAGAAAGTCAGTGTCCAACACCAATAATCAATAACAACATATGAAATAATGATGATAGTAAAAGTAAGTAATTCAAATGATATCATGTTCAGCTCGTTCATAATTACGGAAAATTAGACATGCTTTCCAAGTATAGCAGTCAAAGCCCAAGTCTTTCACCAAAGTGACTAAAATATGAGTTTATCAAGAAAACTGCGATTTTTCAAACTTTCAACAACAGATAAGACATTTCATTTACCATCTAGCATGAGGAAAATACACCTCTAGGACTACATGTCAAATATACATGTCAAGGCAATAACATCACAGTGAAGTCAACAAGTATGCTCACACTCAGTACAGTCATAGTGCCTGGCACAAGTGCCCCTCACCATTACAAAACAACCACACTCTGCACTTTATGGGTGCCTAGCACAAATGCCCCTCATCGAAGCATATATATAACACTATGCATGCACTCACTATGAATACCAGACTCCATAGGGACAAATCCTTGCCCAAGCACTGATCAATATAAGCCAATAATAAATATAACCGTTACGGCGTGCAACCCGATCCAAATTTCAATCTGTTACGGCGTGCAATCTAATCCAATATATATCATAATACGGCTCTATGGACCACATCAGTCATCAATCGCTCAAGTCTCAATAGCTCACATCACATAAGGCTTATCCCAACCAGCATCACGTATAGAAAGCAAAAACATCATGTGATATGTCATATAAATAATGTATAGAGACTGAGATATAACATGAGAATGAAGAATTATGACTGATAATTTGACTGCAATTAAGGCAAACAGCTTAAAACATCAAGAATAGCCCTATCATATCTCAAACAAATAAGTACATAGCCTAGACACAGTTTCTAACACGAATCATAGCTCAAATGATCATACAAGTAGGGAAAATACAGATATAATGAGGCATGAAAAAGAACAAGTCTTATAGTAGCCTAAAGTCTACCCGGATCATGAATACCCCAGTGTACGCACACACGCCCGTCATCTAGCACGTGTGTCACTCCCAACACATCTCAAGTATCATAGCCCACCGGGATAATTACCCTCAAACCATATTTAGATATGCTACTTACCTCAAAGCGCATGAATCAATACTCTAACAATCCCTTCCCACGCGAATCAACCTCCGAGCGACTTGAATCTAGTCACAGCAACTTAATATCATCAATAAAAATCATAGGAAACAACCTCAAATAATAAAGCTAAGATCTTGGTTTAAATATGCAAAGTCAACCCAAAAAGTCAACTCCATCCCGTACATCGAAACCCAACAAAACTCATAAATTTCGAACACCCATTCTAATACGAGTCCAAATATGTGTGTTTCATCCAAAATCAACCATAGATCGACCCTCAAATCATTAATTTTCACTCTCCAAAATCATAGTAAAAAATTAGTAAATTCTACCTTTAATTCACATAAACTAGGTGTAATAATACACGTGTAATCGATATCTAACACCAAAATTTAGTAAGGATTACATAGCCCTTCAATTGTAGTGAAATCCTCTCAAAATATTGCCTCCAACCGAGCTCCACCACTCCAAATAATGAAAAAATGGCCAAACCCTTCGAACTATTTTTATGTCCAGCATTTCCGCATTTGCGAATAAAATAGCAGTATCTGCGGACACAATCTCGAATATGCGAGAATCACTTAAAACCCCACCAACCGCATCTGCGGTCACCCCCACGCACCTGCGCACCCACTTCTGCGGTTCCTTATCGTAGGTGCCACCTCACTTTTGCGCCAAATCTTTCGCATTTGTGGTCCCTGCTCCTCCAGCCCAAATTCTACTTTTGTGGCCCCTGGTCCACATCTGCGGACGCGTACCTGCGGCCCATCCATTGCAGGTGCGAAAGTACCAGAACTCATAAGTTCTTCAGCAATGCCAACATAGTCCAAAATGATCTGAAATCAATTCGCAACACACCCGAGCCCCCCAGGACCCCGTCCAATCACCCAAACTATTCCCAATACATAACACAGACCTACCCGAGGCCTCAAATCACACAAAATAATACAAAACTATGAATCGTACCTCAATTCAAGCCTAAAACTAATCCAAATTTCCAAATTCAAAACTTATGTCGAACATGACTAAACCATTCGGAATGACCTAAAATTTTGTACACAAGTACTAAATAGTACAAAATACCTATTTCAACTCTCGAAACCATAATTCGAACCCGATATTGTCAAAGTCAACTCCCGATCAAACCTATGAACCTTCAAAACCTTCAAATTTCTAACTTTCGCCAAATAGAATCAAATAAACCTACGGGACTCCAAATCCACCGGACCAACTCCTAAGTCCAAAATCACCATACAAACCTATTAGAACCATCAAAATACCATTCTGGGACCGTCTACACAAAAAGTCAAACTCTAATAAACTCTTACAACTTAAGCATCAAACCTTGAGACTAAGTGTCCCAATTCAATTAATAACTTCTCTGAAACCAAACCAATTAACCCCGCAAGTCACATAACAATAAATATACATATATAAAATAACAAGTAAGGGGAATAAGGCTAAAGTAGTCAAAATGATCGACGGGGCCACTACAAAGAATCTTTTATGAGTTGATAGCATATGATATTACTTTCAGGTTCAAGCTTCAAGAATAAATTATGCGAGTAATATGTAATAGCCCAATCCATAAGTAATATTATCCGCTTTGGACCTAGACCCCCACGACTTTAAAATTCGTCACTAAGGTTTAAGGCTGTAACAACTCGACCAATCATTTTTGAATATTTGCATAACATTCAATGGTTTTAAGGCATGAGTAGCTCCGTATGATGTATTATGACTTGTGTGTATCATTGATTTTTATTTTCGGGTGATTAGGGATTGATTTGAAAGAATGATTCTCATCTTAGAATCTTTAAGTTGGAAGAGTAGACTGAGTTTAACTTTTATGTATTTGACTCCGAATCGGAGTTTTGATGATTTTTTTTAGGTCCAGATAGCGATTTTGGACTTGAGCATATACCCGGATTTGCATTTGGATGTCTCTAGAAGGTTTCATCACTATTTTGGCGAAAGTTGGCAATTTGAAGGTTTGAAATATTCATAAGCTTGACCGGGAGTTGACTTCAATGTTATCGAGTTTGGATTGTTGTTACGGGAGTTGGAATAGGTTTGTTATGTCATTTGTAACTTGTGTGAAAAATTTGAGGTCATTCCGAGTTGATTTGGTATGGTTTGGCGTAAGTTTGGAATTTGAAAGTTTGAAATAGTTCATTAAGCTTGATTTGAGGTGTGATTCATAATTTTGATGTTATTATATATGATTTTAGGCCTCGAGTAGGTTCATGTTAGGCTTTGGGACTTATTGGTATGTTTGGACGGGGTCCTGAGAGGTTCGAGTGAGTTTTTAACACTTTTTGACCATGTTAGTTAGTGAAATTTATGTTCTCCTGTCTTAATTGCTATCATTACCTCTATGCCTCCCACCTAGTCTGTTATTGTTATCCATATGCACTGCCTTGTTCGTTGTTGCTACAGTGTACTTCCCACTTTGTCGTTACAGTTATTGGTATTTTTTCACCTTGTAGGTACTGCTATATGTATGCTTGGCGAGTAAGAGATAAATGCACGAAAGGTGTTGCCATGCCATTTGATATCTTAAGAAAGTTCTGGATTTACTACCGTGGATCGATGGTCATCGCTTTAAGGAAAGGATTGGTTGTGATACTGAGAAATATTGATCATAATTTCTTCTAATAATCATTTACTGATTCGCGTATTTGTTCTTATACTCTTCGTTGTTATATCCTAGTTTTCTTTCAATTGCAATTCTACTGCACAGGTTATATCAGTGATTATCTTTTAACTAAAAAGTCTTGTCACTACTTCACCGAAGTTAGTCAAGATATTTACTGGGTACATGGGGTAGGTTGTACTCATACTACACTTCTGCACCTTGCATGCAAATCTCAGAGTTGTGTAGCTATGAAGGATGGAGCCTGGCATTGGAGGTGTATCAACATTCCAGACATAGACTACCATTTGTTCGCGGTAGTTTAGGATTTATATTTCTGTTTGTGCAAATTTCAAATAGATGATGTATCTTTTCTCAAACCGAATTTGTAATCTTATTCGTAGTCGCTCGTGACTTGTACTATCGGTCCTTGGAAGGTTGTATAGAATTTAGTCACTTATTTCTTGCAATGAATAATCTATCATATCTTATTACTTTGTTGTATGTTTGGCTAACCTAGCATTAGTGTTAGGTGCCATCACGACTAGGCGAAATTTGGGTTGTGACAAGTTGAGTGAGAGCACTAGGTTCGTATGTTCTACGAGACATGAGCAAATGTCTAGTAGAGTCTTGTGAATCGGCATGATGACGTCCATACCCATTTTCGAGAGGCTAGAGGGCATCTAGGAAACTTCCCTTCTTTATTTCTTCATCGTGTGACTTTGTTTCAGCTTGGCGCTTATATCTTTGGTTTCTTCCTATTCACTCATATGTGATATTGGGCACTCAGTATCAGCTATGTGTTGACGGTTTGTGATGTTGCGGATGTATTACGAAGGCCTATGGATGCTTGTTTATGTCATGATATGCTGTCTAGTCTTAGGACCAGATGCAATGATAGATCTTTTAGTCGTTCATTTGTGGGAGAAAGCGGATTCTTGTATCTGGTTGGTAAGCACGAACTTGGGAAGACTGGCCGGTGGCCTAGTTGTTGTGATTATGGTAGGTTCATGGTAAGGTGTGGATTTGAGTACAACCGAGGGGTTATCTACTGCGTGATGAGTTTGGATCATTTGTTTCGTATGAGGTTTCCATTTAGTAGAATGCACATATTATCATTTCAGAGCATTTGGGAAAGTTTGCTTGATTATTGCAAGGATGGGTAAGCGCTTGGATGACTCTTGAGAGTGTTCTATGACCAATATTATGTGAGTTTTGAAGTATTCAGCTGATTAACAGTGCGGGATTGCGGCAACTATAAATATATGTTACTGTGGATTACCGACGATGTGTTTAATGGCTTCGAGCTAAGTGGGGGAGTCTGCTAACGACGATCGGATTGCTTGGCTGTTTCTTTGAGTATTCATATGCTGGTGAAGCGGGAGTTGCTTGGTGTGTGTTGGCCGTGTATTGGAGATTCGAGTAAGGCGAAAGGATATTGAGAAGGTTCTGATGAGTTCCAGATCATATGTGGCATTTAAGGACTCTTGAATTTGTGAATGAATAGGGCTTGAGGTAGTGAATGGTGATCAGATCTGTGGTATTTATATGTCAAGAATGATTCTACATGGAAATATTAGAGAGATGTAAGAAACGACTTCGAATTCGCAGAAGGTTCCTTCAGAGCGAGCATATTGGATATAGTTACTTTTGGGTTGGCAGTCTGCGTGACTCGGTTGAGTTAGAGGAGATCAGTTCTGATGACTTGATTATTGATGTCGCCTAAACTCACACCACAAATATAGGTAGTAAGGCGGTCGAAGCAATAATAAAACCCAACGCAAGTCGGGGTTGAATCCTCAGGGAGTTAGAATTGGGATTAGGTATATAATTAGTATAATTATACGATATGCCTTAGATTACACTTCCACATTCTTGTTTGTTATTTCTACTTCTACTTTAAACTATTGATTGCAATTATAAAACTAGAAGACAGTATTTTTGGTTTTGGTTATTTTCCAAATGATAAAAGATCTAGGGTCGTGACTTCTACCTAGGTGGTTACCTAATGGGTTGCAAACTCTAGGGCAAGTTTGATTGGTCGGGATTGTAATATAGCAATCACACACAATTACCCACTCTATACCTCTCGGTAGTTTGAGTGATTTTGCCCAATTTGACTTTCTCAAGTCCAAATGGGTATTGCACAAAACAAGTGATAAATGCTCAAGTCGGGTCTTACTATCTCTAGATTCAACCCTTTAATTGGGGCTATCAATTTTTTGAGTTCACCCTAATTTTTTGTTAGTCAAGTTTTTCTAGACTTAGTCTCTCTTTCTCAAGTAGAGACTAAGTCAATTAGGCATGAATCAATGTTTGCTACCATTAATTCTTGAATTCAAGCAAGAACTAGGCTAAATATCACTAACCCAATCACAAATAAGTCCTAAATCAAACGCCCATTAATTACCCACACTAGAGTTGGGCCATAACCCTAGCTAGAAATTTAGCTACTCATGAAAAATAAAAAAATACAAGAAGAATTTAAGATAATACATAATAATTGATTAGGAAAAAAATATCTAATGTTTAGAAGCTAATCTAATACAATATTACTAAAAATAGTAAAGTAAAACGGCTCAGGTGCTCTCCCAAAACAAAACTTCCCCTAAAAATGATAAAATATTCTATTTATACTAAGCTAAAAATATCTGACAAAAATGCCCCTATAGAGGTTGTGCGGCCGCACAATTCTGTGTGCGGTCCACACTCTGAGCTTGACTGGTCAATTAGGCCTTCTGCGGTCGCATAAAAGTAGGATACGGCCGCACTTCATTTGATAGTGCGGACCGCACAATTCTGAGTGCGGCCGCACACTTGAACTTGGACTGGAACATGGCTCTCTGATTCTTCTCTTCTGCGGACCGCACAATTATGAGTGTGGCCGCACTTGTCATCCTCCAGCCGCACAATTATGGTGCGGTCCGCATATCTTCAGCCTGCCCAAAAACTAACTCACTGAATCTCCTCTTCTGCGGCCGCACAATAATTGTGCGGTCTGCATTCTCTGAAGGACATCTGACAGTGATGTTTCATTGTTCTGCTGCCGCACACAGTATTATGCGGTCTGCACTGTGGATCTTTTTGCCTTGTTTTGGTCCTTGTCCATTTTTGACTCCTTTATGAGTTAATTTTAACTTCTTTGGCTCGTCTCTCAATATTCCTGTGCGAAAGCACATTTTATTAGTTTCCGGGAATACCTTTAAGCATTTTTGAGCTAAAAAGCAAGTAAAAGAGAGCAAATAAGCGGTCAAAATCCCTACTTATCAATTATGTGTTAATGAGTTCCAAAGAATTCACCATAGTTATGGCCACGACCCTAGGTTGATATTTTCTACAGGTATAAAAGGTATATTATGTGTGGTGATGTCCTCCTGGATTGGGTTAAATAAAAGGTTCTCGGTTGATGAGGTGTTCTACTTGCTTGTGGCTCAGAGTTGATTATGAGATTTTCATGTTTTCACGAGTTAGCATGATAGTGGTGGTGCGCTGTGTGGGACTAAAAGTTGCAAGTTCAAGGTTGCGGTTTAGTTTTGAAGGGAATGATATGAGTTCTTGATGACACGGACGAGTTCAGATATTTAAGAGAATGCTGATACTATTTGGTGTCGCCGGAGGAGAGTGCGCATGTTGGCAGGTGCATTGTGTTTTGACTTGTAGGTATTTTTCTGTAAGATGATGGAGTTTGAGTGGCATATCAACTATTTGAGTAGCGGTGTTGAGATCGGAAATGGAGATTCCAGTATTCATGTGGTTCAGAGACTGGATGTTCTAATAGGCAGACTATTCCTTGATTGCAGATTGTGAATAAATGCTGAGGATTGGATAATTAACGGTATGTGTTATGTATAGGTTGTTGTGGACTTTTGGAAGGTTATTCACCTGTTTTGGGGACGATCGAAATTTGGAATGAGAATGTGTATTCTATATCGGATCGGATTTGCTTGCTCTTATGCAACTGTAACCGCAGGTATATCATCGGGCGAAATGGATGTTATTCGCACCCTGGTCTATGTTATGTGATTCTCTCTTGTGCTATGATGAGATGTGAGGTTGCATGATTATTCGCACACATGTTGTAATTTTGTTTAGGCCTTATGGGCGAGATGGCCCTCGTAATGTTGGCTTACCTATTGCACCATAGTGGTGCTTGTCTTTCTCAGTGTTGTTTTATGCCTAATCATCTTCCTACAGTTATATTTGTGCACTCTATCGTGCTTGATGTTGACGCACATGTGATTAGTGAACCCGAACATTATGGCTCAATGGGTACCCCTATGTGGATTGATATGATTGGATCGGGTTGCGCGCCGCAATGGTAGTGTATAGGATCGGGTTGCACGCCACAATGGCATTGTGATGAGATGTAATTCCTCATGCTTATTTTGTGTGTTTTTGATTTTACCTTGTGGGAAATAGTTCATAGGAAGATGTTAATGTTACCCTACCAGTTTAACTTGGTTGGTAGCCTTCTTATTTAACCTTCTTACTATTATCTGTCATATCTTAATTATTACTTGTTTGGTGTACATACCGCATTGTGTGGGGCTCCATATCACTTTTGGTGTGACTTCTCAGTTGGGCTGCTTGTATTGGCTGAGGTGAGGTTTCTAGACTTGAGATTTGCACCATCGTATTGGGATGAAGAATATTTGGAAGAATGATACCATATTTTTGCTCAGAATTGGGCAATGGACCTTGTTTGACAAGAGAGCTTCTTGACTTGTTGATGTCGTGTATGGTTATGAGTTTCTACATTTTTCGTTATCACTAGCAGCATTACGAAGGTCCAAAACGAGGTTTTATTTGATATGAAGTGTATTGCCAGTATCGAGATTATTGTCGGGCAGCTATGGTGGTCAGAAGTTATTGCTACAGGGTATCTGAGTTATATGGAATATAATGTGATCATACCTTGGGTTGAGGTTGTGGCTTGATTCGGCTTGTTCAGGCTTATACAGTGTATTGATGCGAGATTCAGTTCTTATGATAAGTTTTAGATGTTGAGAATTGGGTTATAAGGTTTATGGGATAAGATTGAAGTAAGATCTTCAGTTAAGTTGTGTTGTCAGGCTTACATGGATTGGGGTGACATGGGATCACCCACGGGTATGTGTATGGTGAACTCATGTAGTGATTTGATGGATTTGGAACGACTTTTGGCACGTTCAAGGACAAACGTATGTTTAAGTGGGGGAATATGTAACGACCCGACCAGTCGTTTTTGAGAATTTTTTCATTCGATGGTTCGAGGCATGAGTAGCTCCGTATGATGTATTATGACTTGTATGCATCGTTGGTTTTTGTTTTCGGGTGATTCAGGATTGATTTGGAAGAATGATTCTCATCTTAGAAGATTTAAGTTGGAAGGGTTGACCATATTTAACTTGTGTATTTGACCCCCGATTGGAGTTTTGATGGTTCCGTTAGGTCCGGATGATGATTTTGGACTTAGGCGTATGCTCAGATTTTCATTTGAATATCTTTAGAAGGTTTAGGTACTATTTAGCGAAAGTTGACAATTTGAGGGTTTAGAATGTTCATGAGTTTGACCGAGAGTTGACTTTAACATTATCGAGTTTGGATTGTTGCTCCGTGAGTTGGAATAGGTTCGTTATGTCATTTGGAACTTGTGTTCAAAATTTTAGGTCATTCCGAGTTGATTTGATATGGTTTGGAGTAAGTTTGGAATTTGAAAGTTTGAAATAGTTCATTCAACTTGATTTGAGGTGCGATTCATGATTTTGATGTTAGTATGTGTGATTGAGGCTTCGAGTTAGGTTTTGGGACTTATTGGTATGTTTGGATGGGGTCCTGAGTGGTTCGGGTGAGTTTTTAACAAGTTTTGGCATTTTGGCACTTTGATTATGTCTTGGAGCTATAGAAGCGCGGAGGACACTATTTG
The DNA here is from genome assembly GCF_000390325.3 of Nicotiana tomentosiformis. Lineage (NCBI taxonomy): Eukaryota > Viridiplantae > Streptophyta > Magnoliopsida > Solanales > Solanaceae > Nicotiana > Nicotiana tomentosiformis. The sequence goes on along the minus strand of NC_090812.1, from coordinate 123,614,054 downwards.
GAGTGCTGAGGGCACTTTTGGAGTGCTGAGGCAAAGCCTCATGTGCGGCCACAAACCCCCAAGTGCGGAGGCAATGGACAAAGTGCGGACTGCAGAAATTTGCAGGTTTGTTGGTCTGACTACGGAAGCTTGTATCTCTCAATCTATGAGGAATTTGGGGATGATCCAAAATGAAAGTTGTATCTATTTGAGTCTAGTTTCCAGAAAAACAAAGTGTTTGTCATTTGGATATTTGTACAGAAAGTTATGGTCATTTAATTAAAGACTGGAAGTGCAGTCATTGCTGGATTGCGACCGCACAATATGGATTGCGGTCGCAAAACATGGAAATGTGGACCACACTAGGAAAAGTGCGGTTAACACTGTGCAAGATCAGGTTTTTTGTATATTCACGGGACTTTTGGACTTTTATTTAATTCTTCACCATTTTAGAGACTTGGGAGCTTGGTTTTGATGAGTTTCAACCTAGACCTTCATCTTCAAGCTTGGGGTAAGTGATCCTCATATATATCTATGAGATTTACATGAATCCATCACCAGATTTAACATCAAAACATGGATTTAACAAGGGAAATTAAGGGGCTTGGTCTAAACTTTCCTAAAGTAAATTTTTGAGTTTTGAACCTCGATTCAGAGTCAGATTTGAATGAAATAGTATGGTTGGACTCGTAATTAAATGGGTTGTCGAAATTTGTGAGTTTTGTCTGGTTCCGGAATTGCAGGCCCGATGTTAACGTATTGGTTGACTTTGAGTATTTGATTAAAGATTCGACCTTTATCATTTGGGTTTGCTTCCTATGGATTATTTGATGAATTTGAGTTGCTTTTGACTAGTTTCTAGTCATTCAGAGGTCGATTTGATCGGGATGGCTTTTCTAGTGTATCGATTTGGCTTGTTTGAGGTAAGTGTCTTACCAAACTTTGTTGGAGAAATTTTTTCTACTAATTGATATTGTTTGTTACATGCGAGGTGATGCATATGTGAGGTGACGAGCGTATATGCATGTGTCAGGACTAATCACGCTTGGGGATAAATTATACGATTATTTGTGCCTTATTGGAGTATGTGACCTTCTTGTTTCATGTTTTACTTGACTTCTAGATTAATATGAGTATGAAGTTAAATGCTAGAAACCGTGATTTAGTCATCATTATATTTAATCACAAATACATCACTATGACCGTTATTCTTGAGATATTTGGATTCTATATTGAGTCGAAGGTCGCTTTTGAGATATGTTGAGATACTTGAAGGTCGCTTTTGAGGTTTATTGAGTTGAAGGTCACTTTTGAGGTTTATTGAATTGTTATTGGCTTGAAAGCTATGATTGATGCTCATTTAGAATATTCGGTTAATCACTCTCCTTGATGTTATTCATGCTTCCTACCTTGTTTGTTATCGATATACATGTACTTGGTGAGGAAGCGTGTCACGCCTCGAACTTGGGGAGCATGACCGACACTCGACCGAGTGAACCTAGTCGAGCAAGCCTACGTTACATCAACCTCTCATCATAACTCATGCATGATTTATCAAAACATAAGTAGATCTTGACTTTCATATTGAATACATTTGGCACAATGGCCCATAATTTTCTTTTCTCTCGTGATGGGTACATAGCTTCATAAATATCTGTGAACATAAATACATGACGAAACTCAAAACTTAAGTACATGACCCACAGGGTACATGGAGCTTCTATGACAATAGATACCTAAGTACATAAAATCATCTAGACTGGAATACCCACTGGAACGGTAGCGGGCTCACCATAATCTGCTGGAAAGAAGATTCCGATCAAAGATCCATATCATCCTGTAGAAGTATACCTGCATCCATTAAAAGATGCAGCTCCCCCGGCAAAAGGGACGTGAGTACATGTGGAATAGTACTCGCATGTAAGGCAAATAAAACAATATATGAAATTATGATAACTGAAATAAGAGGCATATGAAATACATCAAAAACTACGAAACATACCATAGATTCACATTTCAAGTCTCGGTGTGCTTACATCATTTTAAACTTCTTTTAGGATTAACTGTGCCACATGAACTATGCGTGGAAATCATAATATAAGGTAATTAGGACAACATGTACAAACAAGGCCAATGAAAGTGGCACCTATTGTCTGCGTTAACAATGCGTCTCACTAGACCGTCTATATTCCTCTATTATCTTACACCTATATATTTCATAGACCGTCCTTAGGTTCACATATCATATTATACACCTATACGTTTCGTAGACTGTTCACAATGTTTTACTTACTCAATACACTTGTGCGTTTCATAGACCGTTCATAATATTTACTTACTCAATACACCTGAGTGTTTTATAGACCGTTCATAGTGTTTACTTTCATAATACACCTGTGCGTTTCATAGACAGTTCACAGTATCACCTATACAATTCACTTGTGCGTTTCATAGACCGTTCACATTGTTTACTTACTCAATAAACCTGTGCATTTAATAGACTGTTTACAGTATTTACTTACTCAATACACATGTGCGTTTCATAGACCGTTCACAGTATCACCTGTACAATATACCTGTGCATTTCATAGATGTTCACAGTGTTTACTTTCACAATACACCTGTGTGTTTCATAGACCGTTCACAGTATCACCTATGCAATACATATGTGCGTTTCATAGACCGTTCACAGTGTTTACTTACACAATACACCTGTGCATTTCATAGACCGTTCACAATGTTTAATTACACAATACACCTGTGCGTTTCATAGACCGTTCACAGTGATTAATTACACAATACACCTATGTGTTTCATAGACCGTTCCCAGTATCACCTATACAATACACTTGTGTGTTTCATAGACCGTTCACAGTGTTTACATACACAATACACATGTGCCTTTCATAGACCTTTCACAGTGTTTAATTACACAATACACCTATACGTTTTATAGACCGTTCATAGGATTTACGTACACAATACACCTATGCGTTTCATAAACCGTTCATAGGATTTACATACACAATACACCTATGCGTTTCATAGACCGTTCATAGGATTTACATACACATTATTATGCACATGATCATATATAAACCCAAAGCGACATGACTAGCGCTACTTCTAAGGTCGTAAGTTCCCGAATCATTGGAAAACTTCATGTTCATATTCATGCTCATCACGGATAAGTACTCTTCATTACATTAGCATATGTATGGTAAATCAATAAGTCAATTTCAATGGCACATGGCCCAAATACGTTTTCCATAAGATGTATTGTCACTTAGCATAGGACATCCCTCTTCCACTTCATTATATACTCCCTTGTCATCTTAAGGTCATTAGATAAGTTCATGATTCTTGGGGACTTAATATCAAAGTCATTTACATTAATTAGTTTAGAAGCATACATACAATGGACATACAACACCTCATAATTATCATTTTGGCAAACAATCACATTTTATGTTCATTCTATCACTTACTTGTACTTGCCATGGGTGATAATAGGACATCAAGACCATTTAAAATATTTGGTAACATCATTGCCTCTCCTCATGAGGGCGTAGGAGCTTATAACACATTGGAAATACCTACCAAGCATAGCATTAGTTAAAACAATCCCATTTGGACATGACTTGAGTACATAAGCATTTAGGCAAATCTATTTTCGAAGTCAATTTGGAATAGTTGAATCAAGACTCATTTCTTAACCTTTCTCACATCATTTCATTTCATTGGAACCTTGTCCAGAAGTATAACTTTCATTCTTGGCACGGTGGCCACACTTTATATCCCTAACTCTCTCCTTTAACTTTCACGCATCTTTATAGATTATCAACAACAAAATATCACTAATTATGACTTTCATTACGCACACGAGCAATTAAGAGTCTTAAGCACGTCGACACTTCTTACATAATTTGGCATAATAGCCTTTATTCGAAACACTACTTGAAGTCATAACATCTTAACACACCTCTCATACTTGAACACATTGTCGTATGATATCATAGTATGACAAGAACGTTCAGAACATATTTTGAACATATACCTTTCGACACAAAGCTTATTCGGAATAGTCAATTTATAATGAATAACTCGGGACTTACAAGAACATCATGGGATGCAATTCTAGGAGAGAAGCTTAGTCAACATACCTGGAATTCGCCCCTTAACAATACTACGATGTTCCACCACACTAAACAACTTCAATCTACAATAATGCAACACAATTGCACCAATATTAGCAAGATTTCTATACTTTAAGTCATTTAGACTTTTTATCAAACATATAGTGTGCATATCTTTCTACAAACCCCCCTCCTTCCAATGGAATTTCTTCACCTAACAACCACCTTCCACACCAATGATTCACCTCACAATCGCCTCTAGACCATCCACAACTTCCATTAGCACATGCATGCCCAATAATTTAATCCCAAACCATCAATCTCATCACCATTTTACAATCTCTACAATACCAATACAACCTAGGTTAGGCATTTGTGGCCTCCAATCACCATCCCATAAGTCCTAACACATATTTCATACATAAATAATCACCATAAATTAGTTAGAGATGGTGGACATACCTCTTGTAGACCAAATCTTGAAAGATAACTTTTGGGGTGTTCTTGAGATTTTGAAGAAATCCTATGGAATCCAATCAAAACCTTGTTGTAACTAGTGATTGAGAAGTGAAATCATCATAAAAACACACTTAAAAACTCACCTTAGGTGTGTATTGGAAGCCTTGGCCGGATGGGTAGTGGAGAGAAAGCCCTAGTCTTAAAGAAATGACTTAGCCCCTTTCTCTACCCGGCCTTGGGGGTATTTAATGGGCACCTACGTGCGCGGCCACGCACCTGGGCAAGTGGCCGCGCATCTGTTCATGCACACAAGGCAGAAACTCTCAAATATGTGCAGTCGTGCATCTAGCCGCGCATATGACACGAGTCCAGTAAAATGGCCATAACTTTCTGTATACATATCCAAATGATGAACGGTTTGATGTGTTGGAAACTAGACTCAAAGGGATTTAATATGATAGATATATCACCTCCTAAGTCTGTATAGTTTGGTAGAAGCATGCATTTGAAGTAGGATGTTGTACGAATTGGGACATCCTTTTGCACTTACTGGATCCAACTTGTTCTATACAAGTTCTTGCCATTCACAAAACTCCTTAATATGTTCCAACACACCCTAAACATATATTTTCATTTCAAAATAATGTGGTTCTATATCATGGGTCTCCTTTAATACTCGAACACATTATTCTCAAATACTGTTGGCGCACCTTAAAATCTTAAATCGTTAGGAAATTTTAACGGGGCCTTACATTCTCCCTCGCTTAGGATCATTCGTCCCCGAATGAGGGTTAGAATCTGCCATAGACACCTAATGTGACATAAATCTTTATCTACACACCAAAAGCTCCAAAATTTGGCTAACTCCCCAAATATTTAGAAATTTCGCCAGTGTCTCCCATGTAATTGGGGCCTATCCACCTGCCAAGGAATCTCAGAAATCAATCCTAAACAACATATAGATAACACCACATTGCACCATATACATGAAAATAACAACCATGACTCTCGAGACCAACTCTATGACCTTGCTTACCTTAATCGTATCCTTGACTTTTCCTTCCTCCATTACGAGGACAATTGGGCACCTCACACATTATGCCTGTTATGTGCATCATTCCTTTAATCCTTAGGCCTTTCTCATTTCGTAGCACGATATGCAAACATTCCTTGATATTAACAAGGGATTTCCGATACTAACTCGGAACCTTAACACACGATTGAGGATAGAAGAAGAAAAACATTTCCTAAATGTCGTTGTAGCCTCCCTATTATAAGTGTGGCCGGCAACAGATAAGAGGGACTCTACTAACACAACTCCATGACACCTTAGGACCCCTAAACCATTCTCTGATACCAAGTTTGTCACGCTCCGAACTTGGGGAGCATGACCGGCGCTCAACCGAGTGAACCCAGTCTAGCAAGCCTACGTTACATCAACCTCTCATCATAACTCATGCATGATTTATCAAAACATAATTAGATCTTGACTTTTATATTGAATACATTTGGCACAATGGCTATAATTTTCTTTTCTCTCGTGATGGGTTCATAGCTTCATAAATATCTGTGAACATAAATACATGACGAAACTCAAAACTTAAGTACATGACCCACAGGGTACATGGAGCTTCTATGACAATAGATACCTAAGTACATATAATCAACTAGACTCGAATACCCACTGGAACGGTAGCGGGCTCACCATAATCTGCTAGAAAGAAGATCCCGATCAAAGATCCATATCATCCTGTAGAAGTATACCTGCATCCACTAAAAGATGCAGCTCCCCCGGTAAAAGGGACGTGAGTACATTTGGAATAGTACTCGCATGTAAGGCAAACAAAACAATAAATGAAATTATGATAACTGAAATAAGAGGCATATGAAGTACATAAAAAACTACGAAACATACCATAGATTCACATTTCAAGTCTCGTTGTGCTTACATCATTTTAAACTTCTTTTAGGATTAACTGTGCCATATGAACTATGCGTGGAAATCATAATATAAGGTAATTAAGACAACATGTACAAACAAGGCCAATGAAAGTGGCACCTATTGTCTGCGTTAACAATGCGTCTCACTAGACCGTCCATATCCCTCTATTATCTTACACCTAAACATTTCATAGACCGTCCTTAGGTTCACATATCATATTATATACCTATATGTTTCATAGACTGTTCACAGTATTTTACTTACTCAATATACCTGTGTATTTTATAGACCGTTCACAGTATTTACTTATTCAATACAGCTGTGCATTTCATAGACCGTTCACAGTATCATCTATACAATATACCTGTGTGTTTCATAGACCGTTCACAGTATCACCTATACAATACACTTTTGCATTTCATAGACCGTTCACAATATTTACTTACACAATGCACCTATGTGTTTAATAGACCGTTCACAATGTTTACTTACACAATACACCTATGTGTTTAATAGACCGTTCACAATGTTTAATTACATAATACACCTATGTGTTTCATAGACCATTCACAGTATCACCTATACAATACACTTGTGCGTTTCATAGACCGTTCACAGTGTTTACTTACACAATACACCTGTGCATTTCATAGACCGTTCACAATGTATAATTGCACAATACACCTATGTATTTCATAGACCGTTCACAGTATCACCTATACAATACACTTGTGCGTTTCATAGACTGTTCACAGTATTTACTTACACAATACACCTGTGCCTTTCATAGACCGGTCACAGTATTTAATTGCACAATACACCTATGTGTTTCATAGACCGTTCATAGGATTTACATACATAATAGGCCTATGCGTTTCATAGACCATTCATAGGATTTACATACACATCATTATGCACATGATCATATATAAACCCAAAGCGACATGACTAGCGCTACTTTTAAAGTCGCAAGTTCCCGGATCATTGGAACACTTCATGTTCATATTCATGCTCATCATGGAGAAATACTCCTGATTACATTAGCACATGTATGGTAAATCAATAAGTCAATTTCAATGGCACATGGCCCAAATACGTTTCCATAAGATTTATCGTCACTTAGCATAGGACATCCCGCTTCCACTTCATTATATACTCCCTTGTCATCTTAAGGTCATTAGCTAGCATCCAAAATGTAGTCATAATGGGGGTTTGAGAGTGTTATTTTGGAGGAGAATTTTTGTAATAAGCGTATCCTACAACTTGTGTGCGCCTCTTTGTGATGTTGTTATCTCGATATTTTGTATTCTCTTTTATATAATGAATTTCTCATCCCGCATGTGGATGTAGGTCAATTGACTGAACCACGTTAAATGTGTGTTTCTTTTGGTATGTTTCTTATTTGTTGTCTTATTTGTTATCTTTGAAGGTATGTGTTATTAGCTTTCGCATGACACCCGATTTTAATAGTGTGAGGCATTTTGAAAAAAATCGTAAAGTCTTGGCCCGAAGCGAACAATATCACACCGTGTTAATAGTATCTTTGGATCATTTTATCCCCACAACCTACTTACTTTCTATAATGTTATATAAGAAAAAAAGATCCTCAATTTATAGAAGTCCAAAATCTTTTTCTCTAAGAAAAGGACTAGCCAAATATGAGAGATTTATAATTCTCTTTTAGGAAAAGAAAAATTCAATTATGGTAAATATATTTCTGTTCCTCCCAAATAAAGAAAAACTAAATATGATAAGAAAATCAGGGTAAACACCTAACATTTCTCCACCTAGACCTGAATTTTTTAATAAAAAATAAACTTGATCCATCTTTTTCACATAACCTTAGACTTGCTGTATCTTCAAATCTCCATAAAAAATCCTTCGTCTCTAAATCGTCAAATTTCTCAAACTAAAATCTTCCTTACCATCAAATAGGTTGCCGCTTGAACTGAATTCTCCTTGAACCTGTCTTCAACCTCGTTCTGATACCACTTGTTTGGATCAAAATAATCAAGTATCATTCGGAAGCTAACAATGCATAAATTCAACGACAATAAATAAAATAATAAAAGAGAAACATACCCAAAGAGACACAAACATTTAATGTGGTTCGATTAATTAACCTGCATTTATTGGCGGGGATGGGCAATCCACTATATAAAAGAGAGTAAAATATATTTAGAGAATAACCTCGCGAAGAGGAACAGACAAGTGGCAGGATAGTAGTTGTCCAAAAGCTTTCCTCCTAAATTAGACTTTCAAACCCTTTATGACTACATTGTGGATGCTACTAAATAAGAAGGAGGCCTCCTAAATTTGTAGAAGTCCAAAATCTTTTCATCCAAAAAAAAGAGACTAGCCAAATATGTGATATTTATAAAAAAAATTTAGGAAAAGAAAAATTCAATTATAGAAAATATATTTACGTTCCTTCAAAAGAAAGAAAAATCAAATATTAATAAAAAATCAGGTCAAACACCTAATAAGTATTATATAATATCCATTAAATTATTATAGTCTTAATTATTTTTAAGCAGTTTATTTTTTTCTTTTTCATGTATTACTATGTCTTTGCTAAGAAAACGTCTATGTTTCCTCGATTGATAGGCTATCTCACACTGAAGGGTGACTGGAGAATTTTAACCCAATATATCAAACCGAACCTAACCAAACTGAGTGCAGAGTATTCATTCCCCTTTTCCTTCGTGATTGCATTATTTCATTTAGGCTTGAAGCGTACCAAATGATTAAATTTTTTGTTTTGTATGAAGAATCGAAAGTACCTCTTCGAGCACACAAAATGTGATACATATTATATATATATATATATATATATATATATATGAAGGATTGGTGTTGAGGAGGGGCGGTTTCTAGATTCACATGAACTCATGCTCTCATATATATGTGTGCAGCCAAGCTCAAATAGTCTTATGATACAATGATTATTACTCCTTTACAAATGAAATTGGGGTCTCAAATTTTTTGTTTATCTTGTTATTTTTCCTTTCTTTTTCTAGAATTGAGCTCGGGGTGTAATAAATTCATGGTAAGGACCTGAGGATTAAACTTATTTAATTTAAATGTTGAATTCACCATTTCACAATAGCACACAGTGCATCAGTCTTCTTAAAATTTTGAATGTCTCTAATACTAAAGGTACTCGATTGATCATATAAATTCACCAATTTACGTCAGCTAGAAACTGTTGTTTTCCTCCTCAAATTGTTTTGTGGGGTTTTTCTCATATGTGGTGGGAGAGTAAATAAGCAATATAGTACTAGAGATTCATTCTAGATGACAATTTATAGTTTTACATCACCTTTATTATTTTATTCATTTTTGTTCTATTTATTACATTAAATAATTTCTAAAGTCTTGTTCGTGTAGTAACCTTTCAAATTTCTTTAAAATACAATTACGAGAAATAAAAATAATTGGTTTAACAAAAGTCAAGATCCATCACGCGTTGAACTATTTCTTTTAATTTCTAGAGAGCCGCCCTAATTCTAGTTTTAATTTATCTTAATCTGTGTTCGATGCAGCAATATCGAAGAACCGAAACAATTAGTTGATATACCGTTAGTGATTATAGAGTAAAGCATAATGCTCCTGAAAAAAACTACAAAATCACTTCGAAAATTATTAAAAGAGAATCTTATGCAATGTGCGTGAGTTATTGTCATGACCCATAATCTCACAAAGAAATCCAACTTATTAGGTGATCCAACCATCATACTGACCCACGAAACAAGATAAAATATAACAAGTTTCATAAAATTTCATGAAGGATTCAATAAAAGTGTGAAACTAATAAATGATCTAGGAACTGATAGTACGACATCACGAACAACAACAAATGAATAAAAAGACAAACCGTCACTGATATAATACTATTAGGGGCCGATTGGTGTGAATACGACTTATGCCGGAATAAGTTATGCTTGGTTTAGTTATCCTGATAGTATTTTTTATCCACTGTTTGATATGTTGTATTAAAAATAACAATTGCATAATTTCTAAGAAAAAGGTATAAGTTATCCCAGTACTAATTACCCCACCCTCTACAAGGTATAAGTTATCCTGATACTAATTTTAATCCCGGGATAACTTATACCAGATTTGCTAACCAAATAAAGTATTAAGGTAGTATTAAATTTTTATACTAGCACTATACTTTCTTATACCTCATACCAAACGACCCCTTACTGTTTGAAAAAACCAGTAATAGTAATAACTAGATAAGAGATGGTGGCTCCAATGAACTGCTGAGTCTAGCAAGGCACCTCACCCTCGAGTTTCCGGTCCAAGTTCCAGAAGGCTCCCAAAGTCCATTAATGTTGTGTTCGGTGCACAAAAATATGCAAAAGCATATTATGAGTACTAATATACAGCTAAAAATTCATATTTTTGTATGTAATTTGCATTGCATTATGCCTCGATCTTGTTAACTTTAGCGCGAATATTTGTGACTCGAGCTTAATAACGGTATTTATATGTGTAGGAGTTAATTGAAAGTGATTTGGAAAGTGTTGACGAGCGCAAAACACAACACAAAATTAATGCTCGCTAGCCAAAGATAGTATAGTAAAATTATCGTCTCCACAGGGATTGAATTTAAACAATATTCAAATAACTTATGGTTTTTCGCTATTCAGGATGATCAACACTTGAGTTAGCGTGATTACTACAATAATTAACTACTAAATTAAGAATAATAATAATTAGACCTGATCACAGAGAATGAGAGTTGAACTAAAATGGTTTGTAAACAATATGAGAAATAAGGGACATGACTTGATATGTAACGACATGACTAATCGTTTTAAGCTCTAGTACGTCGTCCGATGGTTGGAGGCCGTGAGTAGCTTCACTTCAGGTATTATGACTTGTACGCGTGGTTGGAATTGAATATCGGGAAGTTCAGAGTTGATTGGAAAGAAAATTCAAATTTCAGAAGCTTTAAGTTGGAAGAATTGACTAAGGTTTGACTTTTGAGCGAAAGACCTCTGAATCGGGATTTGAAAGTTCCAATAGGTTCGTATAATGATTTCAGACTTGGGCATATATTCGGGTTGAGTATCGGACCACTCGGGAGCATTTCGGCGCTTATTGTGGAAGTTGGTATTTTAAAAGTTTTAAGAATTTCTTAAGTTTGAATTGAAGTGGATTTTGGTGTTATCGAAGCCCGTTGGGGATTTCGAACCTTGGAATAGGTTCGTATTGTGACTTATGACTTGTGCGCAAAGTTTGGCGTCATTCCAGAATATTTTGATATGGTTCGGACGCGTTCATCGAAGTTTGAAAGTTTGAAAGTTTAAAGAAGGATTTTAATCGTCGATTCATAGTTTTGATGTTGTTTGGCGTGATTTGAGGCCTCAACTAAGTCCGTATCGTATTTTGGGATATGTTGGTATGTTTGGACGGGGTCCCGGGAGCCCCGGGTGCGGATCGGGTCGAAAACGGATCGAGTTTAGGCTTGGGAGAAGTGCTGAGACATCTTGGATCTGGTGCAATCACACCTGTGTGGAAAGGGCCGCAGGTGCGAGCCCGCAGAAGCGGCGTTGTGGTCGCAGAAGTGGCATTTGGACTGAGTTGGGATGGCCGTAGATACGAGGATATTTCCGCATCTGCGAGCCCGCATATGTGACGAATGCTCCGCAGAAGCGGAAGAGGCCAGCTGGGCGAAGGGGCGCAGGTGCAGAGTTTGGGCGCGCAGATACGCATCTGCAGAAGCGAGAGCTGGGCCTTTGGTGCTGGACTGCATGAGCGGTCAAGGCTCCATAGAAGAGAGAGCGCATGAGCCGATTTTGTCTGCAGAAGCGGACTTGGCTGGGCTTAGTGGGAACCGCACCTGCGATAGGAATATCCGCAGGTGCGTAGCCGCAGAAACGGCTAATGGTCCGCAAGTTCGAAGGTCGCTGGGCAGTGAGGTATTTTTAATCTGAGACTTAGCCCATTTGGAGCTCTTGGAGGGAAGATTTTCATCATCTATGTCAAGGTAAGTAATTTCCATATATTGTGAGTTAAATACATAGATTCTATAAGGATTTAAGCATGAAAACTAGTAGAAATCGTGGGGTTTTGGTAGAAACCCTAGAATTGATAATTTTGGATTTTGACCACAAAATTGGACATGGAATTGGGAATAAATCATATATTTAAGTTTGTAGCGTTATGGGTAGAGTTTATCTTCAAACATTTTCAGAATCCGGACATGTGGGCCTGAGGGTGGATCTTATTAACTTTTCGAGCGAAGTTGGAAATTGTTATGAATTGATTTATTATGAGGATTAGAGTACATTTTTATTGGTTTGCACATTGTTTGACTAGTTTTGGAGAGACGAGCATCAGTTTGAGAGGTTTGAGTGGCGTTGGAGCCGGTTATGAGACTTCAGAGCGAGGTAAGTCTCTTGTCTAACCTTGTGAAGGGGAAACTATCCCCTAGGTGATATTTATTGTTATGTGAAATCACTTGTGGGTGCTACATACGCACGAGGTGACGAGACTCCGTATGTAGCTAAAACATGTTTATGTCCGGGTAGACTTAGGACTTTATCATGTAATAATTAAATTATTTGAACTCGTTATGTTGGCTTAATAAATTAAATCTATAACTGAAATTGATTTAGAAATAAATATATGTATACTAGACCGAGCCTTATCACTTTGAGTTGTGGGCGAGTTATTTGAGAAATGGTAAAGATTATATTTGTTTTGTGCTCATATATTGTATTGTAAGCACGTGTCTCGTAATTCGGCAACTTCCTTCCTTTCTTGTGGAGCGGGCCGAACGCCTCGGCAGTATACCAGATGCATATATGGTTCGTGCCGCTCAACCCTCAGTAGTGTACACATTATTCTGGATCGGGCTGAACCACCTCGGCAGAATCGTGCGTTCTATCGCTAGTTGTCCGAATATTTACGAGATAAACCTTCCACTGATGCCCGACATTTTCTATAGTATTCCTTATTTATTTGATATTGGCACTTGACATTTTTCTGAACTGTTAAGGTAGAATACAAGATCGAGAAATTCATACTTTAAAAGAAATATTTGGAAGATTATGTAATTTACAGATTTATTCCACTATCGTTGAGCACTTCATATCTGTTATGAATTATTATATTATTTTATTGGACCTCTAGTAAGTGTCGATGTCGACCCCTCGTCACTACTTCTCCGAGGTTAGGCTAAATACTTACTACGTACGCGTTGATTTACGTACTCACGCTGCACTTCTACACAAAATGTGTAGGATTTGACAGGTTCATTTGGCAATCATCTTGGCGCGTGGGCGTACCTGTTGTGGAGACTTTATGTGAGCTGCATTCCAGGCTACGTATCGCAGTCCACTGAGTCATCATCGTACTATTTACTTTATCCTTTCTTATTTACATTCTTGACAGATGTTTTATTATTATTGTACTTCATAGAAAATACTAATGCACTTATGACACCGGGTCTTGGGGTTATACTAGTTGATGCTTAGGGTTTCTAACATTATTAACGCCTTTCAATTCTTTTATAAACTACATATGTTGTACGTCCCCGTGATTTAGGAGTGTAAATCCCCTTCCTTATTAAAAACTATAATTTCGAAAGTATTAAAATGAGTAATTAAATTGATAAATCACCGTTGGCTTGCCCGACAGCGGCGTTAGGCGCAATAACAACCTATAATGGATTTTGGGTCATGACAACTTGGTATCATAGCTCTAGGTTCACTTACGTCTCACGAGTCATGAGCAAGTCTAGTAGAGTCTTGCGGATCTATACAGAGTCATCTGTACTTATCTTCGAGAGGCTACGGGGCTATTAGGAGCACTTCCCTTCTTGATTCCTCATCATGCTGTTTGATTCCTTTGAGGCTTATGCTTTTATTTCCTTCCTACTCAATCTTATGTGAAGTACAACGTTTGTTGTCAAATAGGCATTGAGTAGTTGTTGTGGTACTGCAGACATGGTGCAAGATGTTTTTCCCTGCGTGTTCGGGCGGGCTATTATCGTCGCCTTGCCGAAGGATGTTCTGTAATTTTTGTCCAGTAGCTGTATTTTCGATGGTTTTGAGGCTATGCACAGATTGATATGATGTTCAAGCATTGTTATCGCACGATGTTGTTGTAATGGTAGGGTGCTTGTTTATGTGTTAAGACACTGAATGACTTGAAGGGAGGATTTCTCAGTGCATGATTTAAGGGTTCAACATTTAATTCCAGCGGAGGAAAGGCAATCAGACTATAGATGTCCAGGTTTGGTTGATGAAGTAACGAGACTTGATATTTTGAGCGTGGTGGAATTCTCAATTGTGATGTGGTGTCATCGTCCTTGTTTGAACGCATTAAGATTCGTCGGTGTTATGGTCTTCTTTGATTTTCCTTCAGGGCAGGGCGTGGTGAAATAGTGTCTAAGAAGCAATTGTCAGAGATGACATTGTATAGTGATTTCAGAATCGAATCGGTGTTTCGAATACTTATGGCTCGAGAGAGAGATGATCTTCTAGGAGGCTTAGAGTTGGTAGCAATTTATAAGTCTAGGTGCTACAAAGATGAATTTTGATTTGATGCAACCTTTGGGTAGCGAAGGATGATAAAGTACATGGTGGGAGGTGTCTCGCAGTGGTGGAATCGCTAGCAGGTCAAGTATGAAAAGCAGAGGTCGAGAAGTTGCTTAAAGGAGATGGTTTAACCGAAGTGGGAGTGGCGGAGTAGCATATGAATTCTGTGGTAGGATATCCACATTCCTTGAGAAAGTTTAGAGCTATTTGGGAATCATAGTAGACAATGACTAGGTCTATGGATTTTATTTGGGATGGTGGCTACTGTACTGAGGGAGATCGAATATGGCAGAGAGGAGTTTGCTTGAAATGAAGAGGGGTGTGAAGACTTGATTATCGTTTTCGGGATGCAACGTGTCTTCGAGTTTGGAATGTATTGTCGAGCTTTCATTTGATGTCGATGGGGAATGAACAGACTTGTACGGCTGGTGTATGAGCATGGGCTCATCAAGAGTTTAACAAGGGACTACGAGAAGTTTGGCGAGTTGATGGTGCGAAATCATGGTAATAGAAAAGGAGGAATCTTTGTGGGTTCTACATTGTGGGATGGTAGCTTAAAGCTAAGTGGGGGAGCCCACCGTCTAAGATTGGATCGCGTGGTTGTCTGCTTGTGCGGCTTCTAGTTATAGATGCATTGGTGGATTATTTATGACTACGAAAAGGAAACATCAAGGGTAATTCAGTAAAGGATTTGATGAATGTGTGCTATATTTCGCCTTATCGATTCATGCGCAGATTTTGGGGAGGCTCGGAGTTTATGCTTCTGGTAGATATGATGTACAAGAAAAATAATTCATCCGGTTTCTCCTTGGGAGTGTTCATGTGCTGACATCGCACTAGAGTTTGGCTTATATTTGGTACCAAGTCGGAGTGGGTGGTTCTCAACACTGGTTCTAAGGGGTTCGTTATGTAGATGGAGACCGGGATTTTGCAGTAGAGTGTGAAGAATACTTGTTGAATGTTCTATGTTATCATCGGGTCTACGGGCTAGTTTTGGAAAAATATAGGAGAAGCAGTTTCAAATTCGTGGAGGGTCTTTCAGAATAGGTATACTAAATGGAGATGCTATTGTGCTTGGGAAAGCTACGTCTAGATTAGAGAAGGGTTGGAGAGAGCATGATCTTAACTCTAAGTGGGCAGCGAATTTGTGGCTAGGATAGGAATATACCTAATCACCAAATTGAATATCATAATCTTAATATCTTCTTAATAGATTGATTCCATAGGAATATAGGGGTTAATCTATTTTGAATAGGCGAGTAGTAATTTGGGAGAATTCTATGAGAGAAATTACTCGATTAATTAGCAACCATAAGCAAATTGTATGAAAAGGAGAGTTAATGAGAACACAATAGGATTGGTGAATCATCACAACCCTAGAATGCTTATCTCTATCGAATTCTCAACAACCATTTTCTACGTGTTTAATTAGTTAATTGTTACAGTCATTTCTTAGTTATAATACACATTCAACTCTGATTGACTCGACTGAATAACAATTTTAGTAAAATTAGTAGGTAGTTAACACAAGTCTCTGTGGGTTCGACACTTTACTTATCATTATATTACTTGTTGACCAAGTATACTTGCGCTTGTATTTAGGAGCAATAAGTTTTTGGCATCGTTGCCGGGGACTTGAATAGTGACTACTCCTTCCGTTCCAATTTATGTGAACCTGTTTGATTGGGCACGGAGTTTAAGAAAAAATGAAGACTTTTAGAATTTATGATCCTAAACAATTCAAAAAAGGACCTAGAGTATTTGTGTGGTTATAAAAGCTTCTCATTAAAGGTAGAATTATAAGTTTAAGAAAAATTATTTACAAATTTAGAATGAGGTCATTCTTTTTGGAACAGACCAAAAAGGAAATAGGTTCACATAAACTGGAATAGAGGTAGTACTTTACTAACTTTTACTTTTGTGTCTATTTCGTCAAGTCTAATATTTCTTATTGGTTGCTCTGCTCTCAGTTACTTTATTTGGTTGCGAAGGGTCGGGAGCCAAGGTAGACTTCAAGGCTTTGACCCCGAACCTGAGAGAACATTTCACAAGGGGTTGAGAGAAGCAAGGGACACGGATAATCTTCAGGCACTTGTTTAACTACTTGGGGACATGGCAGACGAGTAACATATGGCAGTTTAGGAGGTGGCGAGGCCTAGCATTGCTAATGTCACCTCCATCATTGTGAAGCGCAGAAGCACTGGGCACTTTAGGCTGAAACTGAGCATGATCCAACTGCTACATACAAATCGGCAATTTATGGGTCTTCTACATGAGGATCCACAACAACACGTTCAGAACTTCTTGGAGATTAGTGGTACTTATATCACCAATGGAGTCATTCGGGACTATGTGAGGCTTACAGTATTTTCGTTCTCTCTGTAGGGAAAAGCAAAGAGATAGTTAAAGGTGGAACCATCTAACTCTATTACATCATGGAATGATCTCGTTCATAAAGTTTTGGCACAGTTCTTCCCCTTAGGCAAAACTGCAAAGATCAGAAATAAAATAGTCGCTTTTAAACAAAAGGCGGGCGAGTCCTTCTATTCAGCTTGGGAGAGGTTCAAGGGGCTGCTTCGGGACTGTCCTCTTCACAACCAAACTAATGAAGTGTTGGCTCATACCTTCATAGAAGGGCTACACTCGGAGACCTAGATTGCGGTACATGCTGGAGCAGGTGGTCAAGTGTTGGAGAAATGTTTTGATTAGATATATGCATTGCTGAACAAATTCTCCAAAAATAATCCTGACTGGCAAGGAGAGATGGGCAGACACACAGTTCAAAAATCTGCAGAGGTCCTTGAGTTAGATGTTATTTCAGCATTATCAACGCATGTTGCCACATTGGCCAACCAAGTCAATAATATGACCCTGGTCATCAATAAGCAGCAAGCTCAGCCAGTGCAGCGGGTTCATGTAGTTTGTGAAGTATGCGGAGAGGGTCACACGAGCGATCTATGCCGAGCAAATTTAGAGTATGTATGTTTCGTGGGTAATGCAAATCAAGGCCAGAAAAATCAGTATGGGAACACCTACAATCCAAGCTAGAGGAACTACCTAAACTTTTCTTGGGTCGAAATCAAGGTACTCATAATCAGTACAGGCCACAAGCCCCTCAATAACAATATAGACCACCACAGGCTAAACAACCAACAAACTCAACGAGCCATATAGAGGTGATGCTAAAGAAATTGATGGCTGACTAACATGCCCAAGAGGCAGCCTACTAAGAAGCCATTCGAAATTTAGAGCCACAAATGGGGCAACTTGCGAGTGTCCAGAATACTCGGCCAGCTAGGGCCCTTCCTAGTGATACTGAGCCTAATCCTAAAGCTCAAGTCAATGCGATTACCTTGAAAAATGGATGAGCATTAGAAGAAGGTCCAAGGAAAAAGAAGTATACAACTAGGCTTGAAGAAGAATTGGTTCCTAAGCCAGTTGAGGAAACTGAGAAAGAAAGCGAAACACCAGAGCCAGTAATTGTTACAAGGCTACCACCTCTGTTTCCACAAAGACGGTAGAAGCAAAAAGATGGCGCTATGTACAAGAATTTCTTAGATATTCTGAGTCAAGTGCGTGTGAATTTTCCTTTGGTGGAAATTTTGCAGGAAGTGCCTAAATATGCAAAGTATCTCAAAGATATTTTGGCAAACAAGCGAAGACATATAGAGTTTGAAATAGTTGCACTTACTGAAGAGTGCAGTGCTAAAGGTTAGAGTAAACTTCCTCCTAAGTTTAAGGATCCTGGGAGTTTCACAATTTCTCTGTCTCTTGGGAAACAAGAAGTTGGTAGAGCCCTGTGTGATTTAGGGGCTAGTATAAATATGATGTCATCGTCTTTGTTCAAGTAACTAGGATTGGGGCCCCTTAGGCCTACTAAAGTCACTTTACGGTTGGCAGATAGGTCACTAGTGATACCAGAAGGAATTATTGAAGATGTTCCAGTTCGAATAGGAAAGCCTATTCTTCGTGCTGATTTTATTATTCTTGATTACGAGGAATATGAGAAAGTGCCCATTATTTTGGGGGCAACCGTTTTAGCTACGGGTGGAGCGATTATTGATGTGAGGGAAGGAAAGTTCAAGATGAGAATTGATAATGAGGAAATCACTTTTAGTGTATAAGTCACTTAAGCTCCCTAAGCATTATGAGGACTTGTGCATGATTATTGTGGTGGAATCGAAGGGGATAAAGCAGAGTCCTTATGTGAACTGTAGTGATCCAGATGGAAAAACTACATTAGAGGAGGTGGTGTTGCAAGCTGAGTGTGTAAAAATGATTGATAAAAGAGCCAGAAATGAAAGAGGAGATCTTCATAGAGCGTGTAAAAAGGCTAGACATCATGGGAGAAGGAAGAAGTGAAAGCACCCAGCTTGAGCAGAGGAGCAGAATTGTGCCGCGACATTAAATCAAGTGCTTGTTGGGAGGCAACCCAACTTGAATTTTATTTTTATTTTATTTTTATAGTGTCACATTTTGTTTTGTTTTTGATTTGTAGATTAGGGGAAGTCTGAGTACTCAGAGTTGAAGATGAGGAGCATGTTTGAGTTTAAGTGTGGGATAGTGATGTTCCTTAATATTGAGGATCATGCTGCTAGCTAGGCCCTAGAGGGTCTTAGGGAGTATTTCTCATCCTTATTTTAAAAGTTTTCTCTATGATCCATGCATCAAGGACAATGCATGGTATAAGTGTGGGGTGGTGAAATTACTTTATGTGTAGTGTAATTGTATAAACATTGTCATTATTTTTATTTTAGCTTAGAGTAGTAGACAAATATTGGGTGAAAAAAATAACAAAAAAAATCAAAAGAGCTCGGACTTTTTCCGACGATGGATCTCTTGGACAAGTTTCTTGAGGGATTAAGGTCCGATTGAAAACACCAAAAAGATTTTCTTTTGATTTTATTAGGATAGTTAGGTAGTAATTCTCTTGGTTTTTCTTTAGGCACCGGTTCGTTTCCAAGTGTGTAGCTTGAACCGGATATTTTCTTTTCTTTTTTTTTTAGGAAATAATAGGAAGAAGATTTGATTGCTCTTATGTGCCTTTTGACTTATTTGATGCTATTATAGTTAGGCCTTAGCATGCAAATTACCTTCCTAATATGTTTTGACAAAAATTAATCCCATAGATGAATTGAACAACCTGTTTATGACGAGTTCTCTCATTTTCTTGACTCGTAAATCATGTACTATTTTATTGCTTAATACTTCTAGACTATGTGATGACTTACTTTGACTTGAGAGTTGGAATGCAACCGTCTTGAATGGGTCATGTGCATTGTGTGATGTGAGGTCTTGATTGTATTTTGTGCTATCCTATGTTAGTCTAGAACTTGCCTCGTGTGTTAGTCGAAGCGAAATAATTAAGTTTTGTAAGTCTAGGAGATAATGTAGGAGTTTCTTTGATCGTTCATTGAGCTATTATGCCACAATAAATGAAATTATCCTTAGATAGCCCAGTTGCATCTATAAATCTTATCTTTGGCACCCACATTATAAGCCGAATATCATTTTGTTCTTAGTTGAATATTTGCCACCGAAAGCACTTAAATTGCTAGAAGAATAAGGTGAGAGTTGGGGTACTTTTTGAGTGGAATCATAGAAAGGTCAAAGAATGCACATACTTGTTGAAAGATCATTAGCCAGGCACATTTAAATTTATGGAGAGTGTTGAAAAAGAGAAAATAAGAAAAGATAAAAGCAAATAAAATACAAATAGAGAAAAAATAAAAACAGAAAATATATCTCCTATTCATATTGATCTGGGCTAGTAAATGTATAGATGTGTTTAAAGAGAAAGGGCTAAAATGTATATGGTTTCATGGCATGGCTCGAGTTGGTCATGAAGAGTGTGTACTTGAATGTTAAATGTAGTGTGTTAAAGTGCTTAGGAGGGTTAGTCACTATACCAAAACATATCCTACCTGTCCCTCACCCTTCATTACAACCCGTAAAGATCTAATTGATCCTAGACTTCGGGAGCTTAGATTAGTAGAGATATACATTATGAGCAAGCCTATGGTACGACTGCGGGATGCACATGAATTTTTTTATTAGAGTGAGTGCTTCTTTGTTGATGTATGTGATGTCATTAAATTATATTCGAAAGCATATTTGAATGTGTGGACGAAATACTCTCTTATTCTTTGGTGAGGCACATGATTCCATGAGGAATAGGTAAAGTTATTAAACATCTCTTGTTAGGTGAATACACAAGTTGAGAGTGCTTATTGGCGACGAGCCGGTCTATGAGGTTGGGTGGTTATGGGCCGGTTGTTTGAGTGTTTTAAATTGTTCACTAATATTCAGTCATCTGAAAGTTGGGAAAGGTATGAATGTGTATGCAATGGCTAAATTGTTGGTATCAACCATGGTCATAGGTGTAGTATGTTGAATTGCTAAGTGTTCCTGCATTGTATGATGTCTTGCGTTGCATTGTTTGGTTAGCAAGGTTTTAGGTTGCTCGAGGACGAGCAAGAGATTAAGTGTGGGGGTGGTGATGTTTGGATAAAAATCCATATTTTTGTATGTAGTTTGCCTTGCATACCTCGATCTTGTTAACTTTAGTGTGAATATTTGTGACTCGAGCTTAATGGCATTTATATGTGTAGGAGTCAATTAGAAGTGATTTGGATAGTCTGCATACAAATTGAAGTAAAAACAAAAGAATTTCGAGGAAGTACGACTTTGGTGCCCAGATTCATGCCAGGCACCAACCAAAACGCTAAGGGCGTCAGAGCACAAAAGTGGAAAATGTTTGGTGCCCAGGTTCACACCAGGAACCATCCAAAATACCGTTGACAGCAAGCTAAAAAGTTCAGTGTCCAACTTCGTGTAGCGTGATACCCAAGGGCAGATTTTGTCCTAATTTGGCTGGGACTTGGTGATTTTAACCTTACACGTGCCCAACAAGTATAAAAGGGTTCTAAACCTATTTGTGTGTGTGTGGGGGGGGGGGGGGGGAGATGGACATTATTTGGAAGCGAGAACATCACGTGGAAAACCTTTTGGAGTAGAAAATCATCGAGTTCTTCATTCCTTCAACTTTTCTTTGTAATTTGTTGATGCAAAATACAGATATTTTCTAATACGAACATGAGTGGCTAAGCACTCTAGTTTTTGGGGTTGTGGTTTAGTCATTGAATATTATTGTTCGAAGTTGACTTTACCTTGATTAAAATTCGCTAATATATGATTGTTTCTTCAATTCTGTGATTAATTGCTTGATTGTCTGGCCAATAGTTAGGTTCTATTTACTATATATGCTATGCTTGGGAAAGATACGTCTAGATTAGAGAAGGATTGAAGAGGGCATGATCTTAACTCTAAGTGGGGTGCAGATTTATGGCTAGGATAGAAATATACCTAATCACCATACTCAATTGAATATCGTAATCTTAATTCATTATTAATAGATTAACTCTATAGGAACATAGGCGTTAATGTATTTTGAATAGGCGAGTAGTAATTCGGGAGAATACTACGAGAGAAATTACTCGATTAATTAGCAACCATAAGCGAATTGTATGAAAATGAGAGTTAATGAGAATATAATAGGATTGGTGAATTGATCACAACTCTGGAATGTTTATCTCTACTGAATTCTCAACAACCGTTTTCTGCGTGTTTAATTAGTTAAGTTTTACAGTCATTGCTTAGTTATAATCACACATTCAGCTCTGATTGACTCGGCTGAATAACAATTTCAGTGAAACTAGTAGGTAGTTAGCACAAGTATATGCGGGTTCGATACTCTACTTATCATTATATTACTTGTTGACCACGTATACTTACATGTGCATTTGGGAGGAACAAGTACGATAATCAACTTACACTCAATAATTATCAAGTCTAATCCCAACAAAGAAGCGTCGAGGTTTTGATAAAAAATACTCACTTCTCATAATTTGTACAATTAATAAATATATATAATAACACAGAAACAACTAAGAAAATAGCAGATATAAATAATAAGGTACATAGTTAGAGTAATAGACAATAAGCATGCTTTCTCTCATAACATGATCAAAAGCATTTACCAGTACATGAAATCTGTATATAAAGGTGAATGCATCAACTATCATTTATTTGAATGCTTCTACAAAAGTTTAGAATGTTTATGCACGACAAAGACTCAAACTTTACATCAATCTGATACCTCAAAGTATCCAACAACATGTTAATAAGTCTGATACATATATAAAATACATCAAATAGCATATGTAGATGATACATATTAATTCAGCAGGTTAAATACATCAATAGACATAGATGATCTTTTAAACAAAATAAAGCTTCCACTAAAAACTGTGTGTATGCCACTAAGAAAGAAATATGGGAGAGCGACTCTAGAGGGGTGGATCCCAATTAAACACTACACGTTCAAGTCAATTAAATTTGGAAGAATAATTCTCAATTCGAAAGTGTTAAGTTGGAAGAGTTGACCAAGATTTGACTTTTGAGTAAATGACTGATGAGTGTAGATTTTGACCACTTATTGTAAGGCCCCGTTAAAATTTCCTAATGATTTATGATTTTAAAGTGCGCCAACGGTATTTGGGAATAACGTGTTCGAGTATTAAAGGAGACCCATGCGATAGAACCACATTATTTTGAAATGAAAAATATATGTTTAAGGTGTGTTGGAACATACTAAGGAGTTTTGTAAATGGCAAGAATTTGGGTGGAACAAGTTGGATACATTAAGTGGAAAGGATGTCTTAATTCGCACAAGATCCTACTTAAAATGTATGTTGCTACCAAACTATAAGGACTTAGGAGGTTATATACCTGTCACATTAAAACCCTTTGAGTCTAGTTACCAACGCATCAAACCGTTCATCATTTGGACACTCCTACAAGAAGTTATGACCAAATTTCCAAAGGCTAGCAGAATGTGATGCTGCGGTCAATTTCGCGATCGCAGAATCATTCCGCAAACCGCATAAGTGGTCTGCGGACCGCAGAATGGTCGCAGACTTGACCAGTTTAGCCCAGTTCTGGGCAGCAGTTTCTCAGTCCATTTTTCGGACCGCATACCTATTCTGCGACCGCAGATTTGAGTTTGGAGGGTCCATTTTCCTATTTTTATAACCCGACCCCAATTTGATAAATAGTCTTTGGGGCTCATTTTGAAGGCAAAAATCTGATATTTTTAGGAGAAGTGAGAGTGTTCTAGAGAGAGGAAGAAGCTCAAGTGCTTTGTTCATCAAGATCTTGTCCAAGCTTTGAAATCCAACAAGGAAATCTCATAAGATCTTTACTGAAAGGCAAGACTGTAATCCTAGTCTTTAATTTCGAGTTTGGAGGATAAATGATGGGTGATTGGGAGTATATTATGTACCAATAAGGTTTGTGGGAAGATTTTTGAGCTCAAATAAGTAAAGATTGGGTTGGGGAATAAAGGAAATCTTGCCGAAGAACCTTGTAGCCAAATTAGCACACTAGTGTTTGATGAAATGCTTAAATGAGCTGAAACCATGAATATCTTCCTAATTTGGGTTAAATTTTGTTATGTTTCAAAATAGGTTGGGATTGCTAGGATTTTCGGAGCGTTGTAGTAATTTAAGGAAAGCTCAAATCGAGGTATGTTGTTTAAACTTCTCTCCTAGAATTGAATCCCATGATGTTCTTGTAAGTCTCGAGTTATCCGTTATAAATTAACTATTCCGAATAAGTATTGTGTTGAAAGGTATATGTTCAAAATGTGTTCCGGATGCTCTTATCATATGATGTTATCCTTCGAGAATGTGTTCAAAGCATGAGTTGGGTATAGAAATGTTATGACTACAAGTAGTGTTTCAAGTGAAGGCTATTATGCCAAGGTGTACTAAAAGTCGTGATTAGAGATTCTTTGTTGTCGATAATATATAAAGATGCTCGAAAGTGAAATAAGTGAATTGGGGATATAGAGTGCCAAGAATGAAAGTTATACTTATGGCTAGTGGCGCCAATGAAATGAGATGATGTTTATGATGATAATCCTTGAAAGTAAAGAAATGAAAGTGCGGGATATGATATACGACCACAGTGCCATGAATGAAGAATAATATGTATGGCCAAGGGAGACAATGAAATAATGATGTTATAAGTAGTTGAAAGTAATTGTGAAGTGATATATGGTGTGAAAAGTTATGAGATGAACGTATTTGGACTTATGTTTCCAATGTGTTATAAACTCCTACGCCCTCATGAGGAGAGGCTATGGTGTTCTTAAATATTTTAAATGTTCTTGATGCCCTATGTCACCTATGGCAAGTACAAGTAAGTGATGGTATAAACATGAAATATGGCCGTCTGCCCTAATGAGAATTATGAGGTGTTGTATGTCCCTATGGTTTCAATCATAGTATGCATGCTACTAAAATAATTAATGTAAATGACTTCGATGTTAAGTCCCTAAGAATCATGAACTTAGCTAATGACCTTAAGGTGACAAGAGAGTATATAATGAAGTGGAAGAGGGATGTCCTATGCTAAGTGACGATAAATCTTATGAAAAACGTATTTGGGCCATGTGCCATTGAAATTGACTTATTGATTTACCATACGTGTGCCAACGTAACGAGTTGTGTTCCTCCATGATGAGCATAAACAGGAACATGAAGGGTTCCAATGATCCGGGAACTTACGACCTTAAAAGTAGCGCTAGTCATGTCGCTTAGGGTTATATATGATCATGTGAATAATGATGTGTGTAAGTAAACCCTGTGAACGGTCTATGAAATGCACAGGTGTATTTTGAAAGTAAACCCTGTGAACGGTCTATGAAACGCACAAGTGTATTGTGTAAGTAAACACCGTGAACAGTCTATGAAACACACATGTGTATTTGTATTGTGTAAATAAACATTGTGAACGGTCTATGAAATGCACAAATGTATGGTGTATGAAATCCTATGAACGGTCTATGAAACACATAGGTGTATTTTGTACGAAATCCTATGAACGGTCTATGAAACGCATATGTGTATTGATTATGAAATCCTATGAACGGTCTATGAAACACATAGATGTATTGTATATGAAATCCTATGAACGGTTTGTGAAATGCATAGGTGTATTGTGTATGAAATCCTATGAACAGTATATGAAATGCATAGGTGTATTGTGTATGAAATCCTATGAACGGTCTATAAAACACATAGACGTATTGTGTATGGAATCCTATGAACGGTCTATGAAATGCATAGGTGTATTGTGTATGGAATCCTATGATCGGTCTATGAGACGCATATATGTATAATATGATAAGTGAATAGTAAGGATGGTCTATGAAATGTATAGGTGTAAGATAAGAGAGGGATATGGACGGTCTAGTGAGATGCATTATTAATGTAGACATTAGGTGCCACTTTCATTGGCCTTGTTTGTACATATTGTTTCAATTACTTTATATTATGTATTCCACGCATAGTTCATATGGTCCAGTTAATCCTAAACGAAGTTTAAAATGATGTAAGCATAACGAGAGTTGAAATGTGAATCTATGGGATAATTCTTAGTTCTTGATGTACTCTGTATGCCTTTTATTTGAATTACCATGACTTCATATGCTGTTCTGTTTTCCTTACATGCGAGTACTATTCCACATGTACTCACGTCCCTTTTGCCGGGGGCGCTGCATCTTTTAGTGGATGCATGTATACTTCTACAGGATGATATGGATCTTTGATAGGGATCTTCTGTGCAGCAGATTATGGTGAGCCCGCTACAATTCCAGTGGGTATTCAAGTCTAGTTGGTTTTACGTACTTAGGTATCTATTGTAATAGAAGCTCTATGTACACTGTGGGTCATGTACTTAGATTTTGAGTTTCGTCATGTATTTATGTCCACAGACATTTATGAAGCTATGTATCCATCACGAGAGAGAAAAAGAAAAGCAATTATGGGCCATTGAGCCAAATGTATTCAATATGAAAGTCAAGATCTATTTATGTTTTGATAAAACATGCATGAGTTATGAAGAGAGGTTGATGTAACATAGGCTTGGTCGACCGGGTTTACTCGGTTGAGCGCCGGTCATGCTCCCCAAGTTCAGGGCGTGACACTTATTAGCACCTTTTTGCTTTTGTTTTAGTCCGAAAGTATTGATTTATCTTTCCAAAACTAATGAAAGTGTGCAAATTGAAGGAATGTTGGAAGTTTGGGCTCTCATCATGAAATCCGACTCAAAAAGGAGTGTTCCGACTCACAAGGCAAGAAGAGGCACAGAACTTAAGAAGTACGGTCCGCAAAAGGATTTTTGCGGCCGAAGAAGAAAGTGCGGACCCCAGAATTCTCTCTATAGACACAGAACAAGTGAAGCTGCCCAGCAGAGTTTTGGCTGATGTGCGGACCGCACATGATTTGTGCGGCCACAGAACAAGGTGTGCACTGACAGAAATTCAAATGTTTAGAGAGTGTGCTAATGACAAGACTTGAAGCCTTTCCTGAAGTGCGGTCCACACAAGAATTGTGCGGCCTCAAAAGCTGACTCGCAGCCGCAAACCATATTGTGCGGCTGCAGAATCCAAGACCCTGCAAGCTGAAGCAATCTGCGGACTGCACATAGAATTGTGCGGCCGCAGAACCTCCCGAAGGGCATTTTTGTCAGCAAATTTTGGGCCACTATAAATAGACGAAAATTATAATTTTAGGTCAAGTTTTAAAGTTTAAGCTGCTGTAGCCGTTGGATTTTTCCATTTTAGGAAGTTTGTGACTATTTTAGGATTTAAACATCATAGTTTATCATTTTAAACTTAGATTATGAGTTTGATTAGTATTTCTTCTTGTTTTTCTTCATTTTTCACTAGGAGTAGCTAGATTCTTACTAGGGTTGTGACCCAACCCTAGTGTGTAAACCTTATGGGTATTTAATTTAATGTTTGTTTATGATTGGATGTTGATTATTTAGCCTAGTTTATGTCGTATTTTAGAATTAATGGTTGCAAATATTGATTCATGCCTTTTTGAGTTGGTCTTTACTTAAGAAAGAGGGACTGAATCTAGGATAACTTGGCTAACAAGGAATTGGGCTAATTGAGGGTTTGATTAGGCTAATTAAAGAGTTCAAACTAGAGATAGTGAGAACCCGAATTGAGCTCAAATTAACTATTTAGCTTGATACCCATTTGGGCTTGAGAAAGCCAAATTAGGAGAACACCTAGGTTAATGTCACATCCCTAGGCTTTTTAACTATTTGGAAAAACACCAAAAATAATCATTCTCTTTCTAGTTTATTCTCTTAGCTTAATATTGGTAGAGTAAAATTAGAATTAGAAATCAAAACTCTTTGTTTGGAAGTGCAATCTAGTTGTTCCATTTGCTTTCGTCAAGCGTATACCCCTAACACCCATATTCAACTCCCTGTGAAAATCGACCCCGACTCTTATTGGGTACTATTCTTGCAACGACCATTTTCACTCACTATTAAGTGCGGATTGGATGTGGATCAATATTTGGCACCATTGTCAGGGAGTTAAAATGGTGTTAGCTATATATTTTGGTTTTTATGGGAATATCTTCTTTTCCTTCCATGAGAAATGTTAGGTAGAACCAGGCGAACAATGAGCTCAGAAATTTGCCTTTTGGGGAATTGGAAGGCAAGGAAGAGCAAGTAAAGGAGGTACCTCATGAGCCACAAGCCAATCAGAGAGGCCGAGTACCTCATGACAAAGTACATGTTCCACCCCCACCTCCACCAAGAGCGGCTCCACACCGGATATTTCCTAATGAAGGTTATGCTAGTGCAATTGTCCCTCCCTGTATTAGGGCAGGCAAGTTTCAAATCATCAATGTGATGCTCACTTTGCTTGAGCAATGAGGTTTCTTTACCGATTCTCCAACACAAAATACTTACAAACATTTGAAGAGCTTTGTGGATAGATGTTAGAGGAGCAAGCAAACTAATGTATCCGAGGATGCATTGAGGCTAAGGCTTTTTCCCTTCTCTCTACGGGGGAAGGCTTTAGATTGGTTGAAACGATTGCTGAACCATTCAATTCACACTTAGGATGAGTTGGTGAAAATGTTCATTGCTAAGTTTTTATCTCCCGGGCACATGGCTACACTTCGAGATGAGATTTTGGCATTCGAGCAAGATCCGAATGAACCACTACACGAGATATGGGAGCACTATAGAATAATGGTCAAGGAATGTCCCAACAACGATATAATAGAAAACATGATTCGACAAACCTTCTATCGTGGGATTAACATAACCAACCAATATATAGTGAATCAACTAGCCGGTGGGAACTTTATGACTACGCCTTATGCGGAGGCGTGTGAGATTTTGGATGAGATGGCGGAAACATCGTCGGCTTGGAAATCTCATGTCAATGTACCACAAGGTGACCCGAGTATGATCTACCTTTACAAAGAATTACAAGACCACGGGCAAGCCATTGCCGAATTGATAACTACTATTTCTCAACTAGCAAAAGCTCAACTAAACCAAGTGCAAGCACCTAAGCAAGTCAATGTTATGGAGGGAGTGAACATGATGGTGAACAAGAGGAGTACCAAGGGTCCACAAGTTCAAACTCTAGTGGAGAACTATGTGCAAGAAGATGGTGGTTTTGAGCAAGATGATTCCTATAATGAACAAGAAGTGGAAGTACAATATGTGAATAATTTTCAAGGGCAAAGAAACAACTTCCAAGGCCTAAGCCAACAACAACAGTGACCACAAAATAATCAAGGTAATTGGAATTCTAACAATCAAGGAAATTGGAGTGGAAACAACAATCAAGGGAATTGGCATAACAACAATAATCAAGGAAATTGGAGTGGAAACAACCAAGGAAATTGGAGTGCAAACAACTAAGGAAATTAGGGAGGCAACAATCAAGGTGGGTAGAGCAACAATCAAGGCAACCTGGGGTCGCGTTTTCAAAGGCCCCCAATGTACCAACAACCAAGCAACCCCCCTCCTTATCCTTTCCATAGTTCAAGTTCTTCAAACAATGAAATGGGACGTATTGAAAGTATGTTCAAGCAAATGATGGAAAAGAATGCCGATTCGGATGCCCAACTTGCCTCACACAATACATCAATCTGCAACTTAGAGTTCAAGTGGGGAGAATCTCTCAAGCTCTAAATTCTCGCCCTAAAGGGGCACTACCAAGTGACATGATGGTAAACCCAAAGGGTGGTAACAATACGGGGCATGTCATGGCAGTTATCACAAGAAGTGGAAGAGGCAAGAATGCACCCACATCAAGTGAAAGGCAACTTGTTGATGATAATCAAGTGATGCAAGAAGAAGAAGTCCCAAACAATGTTGTGCAACCTAATGAGAAAGTTCGGATTGATATTGATGATAGTGTGAAAGAGACTCAAGAGGAGGTGAACCCATCTACGAAACACATTATTGACATACCAGAGCCGGTAGTGCAAAAGGCTAAGGCACCATCGCCTAAGCCTCCACCTCCATACCCTCAAAGACTTGTCAAGAAAAATAGTGAGAATCAATTCAAAAAGTTCATTCAAATGATGAAGAGTCTTTAAATCAATATGCCATTAGTTGATTCTTTGGAACAAATGCCCTGTTATGCAAAGTTTGTGAAGGATCTTGTGACAAAGATACGGTCAATGAATTTTGAGACTATCAAAGTCACTCATCAAGTGAGTGCAATTGTGCATTCAATGGCTCCTAAGTTGGAGGATCTCAGTGCTTTCACGATCCCTTGTACAATTGGAAGTGCCAAGTTTGATAAAGCTCTTTGTGATCTTTGGGCAAGTATCAATTTGATGCCATATGGTTTTCAAGAATTTGGGAATTGGGAAACCAAGACCCACCTCTATGAGTGGAAGGGTTGATGGACTCAAAAAGAGGTAATGATCCCTAACATGAGCATCAAAGGGAGAAAAAAAGAATGAAATGAACAAGAAAGAGTGATGTTAAGTCTCTCTAGTCCCCAATGAAAAGCATATGCCTATAAGAATTGGTAATTGTGAGCCAAAACACGAAAATGTGGAGTGCTTAAGTAAAGGTGTAACCACTTACCCATATGGTATCCTACCCTAACCCAAAATCCTTCATTACAACCCGAAAGAAGTCCTACTTGATTTCAAACCAAGCGAGCTTACATTAAGTGGTGATCCACATGAGGGGCAAGCCTATGGTACTTGAAGCCGCACTTGTGACATTCTCTTATGAGAGATGAGTGAACCTTTCATGAATCTTAAAATTGAGTGGTAACTTTTTAAGTGAGCTAGGAAAATGAAAAGTAGAGGAGGAAGAGTTTGGAGTCCACCATGACCTACATGATAGAACAAGAGTCCTTGATGAGTAAAGTCAATTCTTGAAGCTCAAATGTCACATTAGAACTATATGTGCATGAATATTTGACTTGTCACCTTGTTGATAATGCATGAGTAGTGTAGGTAATTGTTGGTCCCAACTGATGTATGAATGGCTCGCCATTGACTCGCTAAAATAACCTTTAACTCTGAGGAAGTGGGAACAAATTTATTTGCTTGAGGACAAGCAAAGACTTAAGTTTGGGGGAGTTGATGAGTGTGGATTTTACCACTTATTGGCACCTTTTTGCTTTTGTTTTAGTCCAAAAGTATTGATTTATGTTCCCAAAACTAATGAAAGTGTGCAAATTGCAGGAATGTTGGAAGTTTGGGCTATCATGATGAAATCTGACTCAAAAAGGAGTGTTCTGACTCACAAGGCAAAAAAGGGGCGCAAAAATTAAGAAGTGCGGTCTGCAGAAAGAAGTACGGACCGCAGAATTCCCTCTGCGGGCGCAGAACAAATGAAGCAACCCAGCAGAGTTTTGGCTGATGTGTGGCCGCAGAACAAGGTGTGCACTGACAAAAATTCAAATGTTCAGAGAGTGTGTAGATGACAAGACTTGAAGCTTTGCCTAAAATGCGGTCCGCACAAGAATTGTGCAGCTGCAGAAGCTGACTCACACCCGCAGACTATATTGTGTGGCTGCAGAATCCAAGACCCTGCAAGCTGAAGCAATCTGCAGACCGCACATAGAATTGTGCGGCCGCAGAACCTCCCGAGGGGCATTTTTTTCAGCAAATTTTGGGCCACTATAAATAGATGAGAATCACAATTTTAGGTCAAGTTTCGAAGTTTAAGTTGTTGTAGCCATTGGATATTGCTATTTTAGGAAGTTTGTGACTATTTTAGGATTAAAACATCATATTTTATTATTTTAATCTTAGATTATGAGTTTAATTCATATTTCTTCTTGTTTTTCTTCATTTTCACTATGAGTAGCTAGATTCTTACTAGGGTTGTGACTCAACCCTAGTATGTAAACCTTATGGGTATTTAAGTTAATGCTTGTGTATGATTGGGTATTGATTATTTAGCCTAGTAATTGCTTTAATTTTAGAATTAATGGTTGCAAACATTGATTCATGCCTTTTTGACTTTGTCTTTACTTGAGAAAGAGGGACCGAGTCTAGGATAACTTGGCTAACAAGGAATTGGGCTAATTGAGGGTTTGATTATCCTAATTAAAGAGTTCAAACTAGATATAGTGAGATCCCGACTTGAGCTCATATCAACTATTTAGCTTGATACCCAAATTGGGCAAAATCACTCTATGACCAAGAGGTATTGAGTAGGTAACGTCGAGTTGAGAGCTATAATACACCCCAATCAACAAAATAAGTATTAACATATTTAACCCATTAGGCGGACACCTAGGTTAATGTCACATCCCTAGGCTTTTTAACTATTTGGAAAAATATTAAAAACAAGCATTCGCTTTCTAGTTTATTCTCTTAGCTTAATATTGGTAGAGTAAAATTAGAATTATAAATCAAAACTCTTTGTTTGGAAGTGCAATCTAGCTGTTCTATTTGCTTTCGTCATGTGTATAACCCTAACACTCATATTAAACTCCCTGTGGAAATCGACCCCGACTCTTGCTGGGTACTATTCTTCCAACGACTGTTTTCACTCACTATTGAGTATGGATTGGATGTGGATCAACGACCTTAAATCGCAATTTGAAAGTACCTATAGGTTCTTAAGGTGATTTCGGACTTGGGTGTATGTCCGATTTGAGTATCGGGTGGTCCGGGAGTGATTAAATGCTTATTATTAAAATTTTGCATATTGAAGTTTATAAATTAGCTAATTTTGACTTAGAGAGAACTTTGGTGTTATCAAACTTCCAGCGGTGTTTTGGGACCTTAGATAGGTTAATCTAGTTCATTAAAACTTGTGTGTGAAGTTCTATCGATATCCAGAATGTCTAAGTGTGATTCGGACACGTTCGATAGAGTTTGAAGATTTTGAAAGCTAAGAAGAGGATTTTGATCGTCAATTCTTGGTTTTGATGTTATTCATGGTGTTTAGAACCTTTGGATAAGGTATGGGGACTTGATGGTATGATTGGACAGGGTCCCGGGTGTTCTCGGGTGTGTTTAGGGATGGTTTCAGACCAATTCCATTTGATTTGATGTTGCTGGTTTCTGGTGTCAATGGTGTTCAGCGTGATCGCAAAGAAGGAATCGCGATTGCGGAGTGTAGAGTGGAGCTGAGAAGGATTTGTTCTTCACGATCGCAGTGGGGGGTTCGCGATCGCGTTTGGTGATCTCGTTGTGCTTCATCTTCATGCTGTGAGGGTCATGAACATGATTTATTAGTAGGATTGGCCTGGTTTGGAGGGTTACTCATCGCGATCGCATGGGGGAGTTTGCAATCGCGGAATGAAATTTGCTGAGGCTGGAAGATTGGCCTTCGCTTTTGCTGAGCGGGGCTCGCGTTAACGTAGGCTTGGCAGGCTGTGCAACGCGATCGCGAGAAGACCTCATGTTCGCAAATAAGGAATTTTAGGAGAGGCTGGTTTGACCTTCGTGTTCGCATGGGAGCTTCCGCGATCGCGAAGAAGGACGACTAGGCAGTGTATATGATTTGAAAATCGGGACTTAGCTCACTTTTAACTCATTTTTCTCTTTGGAGTCGATTTTGGGACGATTTTGGAGAGGCGTTTTCATAATCTATCACTTGGTAAATGACTCATACTCATTTTGAGTTAAACACATGGATTATCTATGGAGTTATATATGGGGATTGGTAGAAATTGTGGGATTTTTGAAGAAAACCTAGAAACTATATTTTTGAGTTTTGATCAAGAAATTGGACATGAAATTGGAAAAAAATTATATATTTAAGTTCTTGAAGCTATGAGTAATATTTATCTTCGAAAAGTTTTGGAACCCGGGCGCATGAGCCCGGGGGTTGACTTTGTTGACACTTCGTGTGGAGTTGGGAATTATTTCTAATTGATTAAATTACGGGTCTTTGAGTATATTTTGATTGGTTTGCATGTTCTTTGACTAGTTTTCGGATCGTTTGGCATTGATTTGAGGTGCTAGAGAGGCGTTGGAGCCGATTATTAGATTGTGGAGCGAGGTAAGTGTCATGTATAACCTTGTAAGAGGGAATTTACCTATAGGTGCTATTTTTGTTACATGCTACATGTTATGGGAACTACGCACGTATGAGGTGACAAGTATCCATGCGTATGCTAGATTCTTGATCATGTCCAGGTAGACTTAGACTCACATAATGTTTTAATCGTATTATTTGAGTTATTCTTGCTTGTTTAAAAGCTTTAAGTTATATTTTAGACTGAGTCTAGACTTGTGTAGAACATCGAATTTGCTATTTTAGATACTTGACACACTGCCTGATTAGTTGTGGAAATTATACATCCTTTTACGGATTTCTCCCGTGTTGTACATAATTACCCGAAAGTTTCTTGAATTGCATGACTCACATAAATTCATGAGGGGGGAAAATGACCCGTAAAAGTTTCACCACTCTTATAGGATCAGGTCGTCCGCCTCGGCAGACTAGTGCATTATATTCGACCGGCAGTCAGCGTACCTATGAGTCTTCCTGACTTGAGTTTTGACATTTTATTTGGTGTCATTATATATTCCATTCGAGGTAGTATCCAGTATTCGAGAACTTCGTAATTACTCTCCTGTTGAGAATTGTGTTATGCACATATATCTATTTTTCACTGCTTTTGTTGCCATAATTCATACATGTATACCTTTATTGTACCTTGATTTATTGGACCACTAGTAAGTATTGATATCGACCCCCGTCCCTACTTCTTCGAGGTTAGACTAGATACTGGGTACGCATTGATTTACGTACTCTTACTACACTTCTGCACTAATTGTGCAGGTACTGAGACAGTTACATTCGATGGTCATCTAGACGCATATTCGAAGCTGCTAAGGAGACTTTGTTGTGAGCTGCATTCCATGTTATGATCCGCAGCACACGGAGTCCCCCTCTTAGTCATTTACTATATTCTGTCTATTTTCTATTCTATACAATTGTTGTAGTAGTATTGTACACTCTAGTAGATGCTCATGCACTTATAACACCGGGTTTTGGGAATTTAGATTCTTGTTCTTGGTGCTATTTTGCTATGCATCTGGATTTATATTTGACCATGTTCGAACCTTTAAATTAATATCAGTATTTTATTATGAAATGAACGATTCCGGTTACATATTTCATTATTTGTTTCGAGATGTGCTTTGAATAATCTATCGGTGTATGGATTTAAAATTGCTGGCTTACCTAACGGTAGTTTTGGGCACCATCATGGCCTATGGTGGAATTTGGGTCGTGACACCTTGGTATTAGAACACTAGATTCAGTTAGATCTCACGAGTCATGAGCAAGTCTAGCAGAGTCTTGCAGATCGGAACGGAGACGCATGTACTTATCTTTGAGAGGCTACAGAACTGTTAGGAGAACTTCCCTTTTCTTGATTCCTTATCGTGCGACTGGATTTCAGTTGAATCTTATGTCTTCAGTTCCTTCCTACTCATTCGAACACAATGTGGGGCACTTGATATCAGTTGGACATCGACGAGTTGTGGATATGCTACTGATGTGGGGCGGAATGCTTTTCTCTGCGTATGCGGGCGAACTACCATAATCACCTTATGGAGGGGTGCTCAGTCATTTCAGTCTAGTGTTGGTGTTGCCCACGGGTTCAGGACTATGCACGGTGTGTTGTGATGTTTCTCACATTATTAACGCGCAGTGTTGGTGTGAACGATAGGGTGTTTACTTATATGTTGCAGAATTGAATGCTTCAGGAGGACGGTCATTCGGTTTGTGGTTGGAATATTTGGTGTTTAATTCCAGTGTAGGAGAGGCAATTGGACTATAGATGTTCAGGCTTTGGCTAACGGAGTTGCGAGATTAGATACTTTCGAACTTGGTGAAATTCTAGTTTGCGTTGTTATGTCATCGTCCTTATTTGAGTGCACTAAGGCTCGTCAGCATGGTGGTATTCATTTGTATGTCCCCGGGGATACAGTGTTGCGAAGTGGTGCTTAAGAAGTGATTACCGGAGATGACGGTATATTGCGACTTCAAGGTCGAATCGGTATTTCTAATGTTGATAGTTTGAGGGATCGTGAAAAAAGGAGTTGTTCAGGATGCAAAGGAATGTGAATGCTTGATTATCGTTTTGGGATGCAATATGGCTTCGAGTTTTAAATGTATTGTTGGACTTGTAGTTGAAGTTAATGGAATGAACAGACTCCTACAACTGGTGAACGAATGTGGACTCAGGATAATTAACTGATTTCATAGTGTATGTAACTATGTCAATGTCATTGGAGGATGTCGATATGAGGTGACACATGTGGGCTATCTCCGTGAGAAGGTTAGAGGTAGCGTGGTTTCGGATGAAGTTCTTATGAAGAGTTTTACCTTCTATCTAAGGGGAGCATGTACTACAATATGGGTCCGTATCGCTTGAGGAAGATGGCGTGGCTGTCATGAGGTCGAGTGTGCGTTTGGGCCTGATAACTGGGGATGTGTTATGCTTAGAGAAACATGAGCCTATGAGGAATTTATCTTAGTAACAGAGCGAGGTCGGGGTAACAAAGGAGGAAAAGTTATTGTGGGTCCTTGGATTATTTGATTGTGGATTAAAGCCAAATGGGGGGAGCCTACCATCGATGATTGGGTCATGTAATCATGTGCCTTTCTAATTTCTAGATTTTAATACAATGGTTGATTAGTTATGACTGAGGAAGAGGACATCAAGGGTAATTCGAGCAAGAAATTCGAGGGATATGTGCTACATACCACCTTATCGATATGTGAAGGTTATGGAAAGACTCAGAATTGATATCTCCTTGTAAATGTGATGTGCAATAGAAAGGATTCATTTGGTTGTTTCTTTTAGAGTATTCGTGTGCTAGAGAGGTGCTAGTTGTTCGGCTATATACTCCTGGCTAGCTTAGAGTGGGCGGCACTCGACAAAGATTCTAATGGGTTCAAGACTTAAAGTGTGGTGACTAAGGATTGTTGTGTGACTAAGGATTGAGTTTGGCGGCGGAGTGTAAAAGATACTTGAGGTATTTCTATGTTATCACCAGGTTTGCGGTGAGGTGTTAGAGATATGGAAAAAATAGTTTCGATTCGCAAAAGGTATCTCCAGAGCGAGTGTGTCATTTGGAGGTGATATTGACTGCATGAGAGAGTATGAAAAGGCTTATGGGTATCGAGTATGGGTGTCAAGGGGCTGGGCTGGGCTATTGGAAAAGGAGACCGGCAAGTCTTCGTACCGGGCCAATTACCGATTTTAAAATACCGGTTTTACCGGTTCCGTGCCTCGCCGGTGAAAATTTGAACCGGAACGGTTCCGGGCCTAAGGGGTCGGGCTGGGCCAGTTTTATTAATTATTTATTGTGTGTTTTGTATAACTATCATAATTTATATTAAGATAAAGTAAAAATGTAAAACATAAAAACAATCTTATAAAAAGTGTGTTTGAATAAATTTCAAAGGCTTTAAAAGCCTTATATTGGAATATTTCATTAAGAATTTAAGATAATACAATGAAGATGGAAAAAAGTTAACTTATAATTTGCAAGTTCATTTTTTAATTCAAACTTGAAAATAAAAGTTTACATTTTACAACATCTAAATTAAAGAAAAAATAGTAAATTCAAATTTGAATTATTAAAATAAATCAAGAACTTCCAAGGTTTTGCATTGCCTAAGTCCTTCGTAATCAATATGAACTTCTTGTCCATCTTCTGTAGTGTTAAATTCAGATGGGTTACCATGTGTTAATATATCTCCAAGTTCCTTATCTTCTGGTTTATCAACATCTTCACATCCCTGATTTCTTCGTTCCGATCTAATCAAATCTCTGAAATATACTAAAACTTCCAAAGCATTGCCTTCCAATGAGTGAAGGGTGTCTCCTAGTTGTTGCCTTGCTTAACTAAATGCACTCTCTGATGCAACAGTTGAAATTGGCACATTTAGCACGTCCCGAGCCATAGCGAAAAGAACAGGAAATTGCTTTTCATTCTCATGCCACCATCCCAATGGTGAAAATTTCTTTGTGCGAGGCTCTGTTTGCTTTTGCAAGTAGGATTGAAGTTCATCAATGTTCCTGCTACTGGTTTGAGTAGAAGGAAATGTAGACCAAATATTATAACCATCAAGGCCTTCATCTTCATCCATAGTAGCAGATGCAGTAGAAGTAGTACAATGCATATTGGGATTAAAATTGCCTACATTAATAGCAGCAGCATTAATTATATTTGCATAATAATTATAAAATTATTGTAAATAATTATTTAGCTTGTTCATACAACAATATATATCCGAGGTTTCAATTGGTCCAATCTCCATATAAGTATATAAAGGATTGATTAATTGGTGACAATTAGACATCTTAATAGAAGGATTTAAACAGCACTAATTAAGTAAATAGGAGTAATTGGAAAGAAATATTTTTTGAATTTTGTTGCATTTTTTCAACAACATCCTTATATTTTTCTTTCTTCTTAAATTCAGAGAGTGGAAAAGAAATTCCAACTATATGTACTAAAGCCATAGTAACAATAGGGTAATATGCTCCAGAAAACTCAACAGTAGTTGTATAAAATTTATGTAAAAATTTAACATCATTAATGGCCTCCCAAGTATTAGTTGTTAACATACAGTTTGGATTAGTACAATGCGCATTAGCAACTTCAGTTATCGGCAATCTATATTTGTAGCAACATTTTAAAAATAAGTATGTATAATTCCATCTAGTAACAATTTCATCTGGCATGAATCTGGGGTTAAGGTTATGTTCGGTACACTTAGTCTTAAATTTCCTAATTCTAGATTGCTCTTCTAACATGAGTAATCTCAGTCGAAATAAATCAAGGTCACTTTTAACAAATAAATTATAAAAATGACATGCACACCTAACATGAAACATTTCCTCAAGTAGTGATTTCAAATACAGTCTTAATATTGAAATAGCGGCATTATTGTTTG
Organism: Nicotiana tomentosiformis; assembly: GCF_000390325.3. Taxonomy (NCBI): domain Eukaryota; kingdom Viridiplantae; phylum Streptophyta; class Magnoliopsida; order Solanales; family Solanaceae; genus Nicotiana; species Nicotiana tomentosiformis. Next base: position 123,574,674 of record NC_090812.1, on the reverse strand, counting down.
AAGCATTATCAAAAGACATACACAATACTATTTTATTAAGATTGTAAAATGCAACAACTTTGCAAATAGTAGTACTTATAAAAATACCAGTATGACTTTGATCTTCATCATATTTAAAAGCGATAATACGTTTTTGCATACAATAATTATCATCTATCCAATGACATTAATTGTCAAATAATCATTTCCTTTAACAGCATGGGCAATATCAGAAGTTAGAGAAACTCTACAAGGAAGGTGGTCAAACAAATAACGTATTTATATCTGATATTGTCCATGAAGTCTAAAGATATCAGATCTACAAGTACTTCTAGGGATACCTTTAAATAAAGGATTATAAATCTTTTGAATAAATATAATAAGATATGATGAAGAAGCAAAAGAAAAACGTAGACAATCCAAAGCAATCATTTTTGCTAACCTCACGATCCTTTCTTTTATCATATTTCATAAGTCCTCTGGTACTAGGGTTTAGAGTTTCTTGATTTTCATCTAAATCAGAGCCCCATTCTATAGGATGATTAATTCTCATATGTCTATTAAGTATCCTAGTTCCCCCTAAACTTCCTCCAGTCTTATGTTTAAAATCATCTTTACAAATTTTTCATCCAACTCTATCAGAATTCTCTATTTCCTCAAAATATTTTCAAACTTTACTTCTCCTTCTCTGATTACTAGTCGGGGCCACAGATGATCTACTACTAGTGCCACGACCACCACCCCTGCTACCAACTCCAACACTACTAGGTGTAAGTGGTGTCTCATTTTTAATTTCTAATTCATTATCTTCTATACCGAAATTTTTCTGTAATTATTCATAATCTATATTATTATCAGGTGATGTTTCAGAAATATGTGTAAAGTCATTTAAATTACTACTAGAAGTTGAAGTAGTACCTCGTTTTCTATTTCCCCGATTACCTCGATTAGCAACCTTATTACAAACTCTTTTTGCAGCATTAAACATATTGTGAATATTTAACTACTAATAAAAATTAAATATACAAATAAAATATTAAATAAGAGAAAGAGTTGGAACGAGTGCACCGAATTTCACAATAAATTGAACACTTGATAATTTTTGAAGTCTTGAAATTGAATTTAGCAACTCTGATGTTACAACGAAGAAACGTCAATTGTTCAAAGTTCAAACTTCAAACTTTAAATAATACCATAAATAAAATTTCAAAAAGAAATAAGAGCCAAATAGTTGATTGCAATTTAGTTGAAGAATGCAAGAATGACAATTGAGAATTTGGGTTTGAGAATTGAGAGATGAGTGAAGAAATGAAGAAGAGGGGGGGTATATTTATAGTTTTTTAAATGGCTAAATTAGTAAATACTAAAAGTGTTATTTTTGAAAAATAATGCCCAAAAAAGGGTTTTTCTTGCAAAATAGCCGTTGGGCAACAGTCAAAATGGCAGCTGACCGTTGCCAACGGTCAACTATACCCTAAAAAAACTAAAATAGCCGTTGAATCGGTCTGGTTAACCGGTTCAAACTTGACGTGACAGTACCGGTTCTGACCAGTCTAGTTAACCAGTACCTCTATCCTACCCGGCACAATCCGTTCCCCGTCTCAACCTAGCCCTACTCGGCCCTCTACCTACCGGTTCGGTCCGGTCTAAAATTGGTCTAGGCCAGTCCGGAACCGGGTTAACCCGACCCGTTTGACACCTTTAGTATCGAGACGACGTGGTCTTGTGATTTGGGGTTACTCGGGATGAGTGTTGATTGAAATACATTGCATGCTTAGAAGAAAAGTGTTATTTTGAAAGTAAGTCAAGTGGAAATTTAAAGAAGTTGGGTCAGTTTAGTAGTAGCTTGGATCAACATGGTAAGGAAAATGATCGGTTCCTTCATGTGATGAGGCTATATAGGTGTTTTGTGGCTATTCTAGTGGGTTGGCAGTCTGCATGACTCAGTTGATTTAGAAGACTCAAATTAATGGTTTAGTTATGTGCAAACAGGTCCCGAAGAGTTATGACGGTTTCGGCCAAGACTTGAGGTTTTTGTTTTCTGCGGTTATGGGAAGTTAGTTGCGTGTTACGATTTTTCTCCTAAATGTGTTAAGTGGAAGGGTTTAACCAATGAAGTGCTTATTCTACTAGTGGTTCATAATTTATAACGGGGTTATAGTACTCTCGTGTAACAGCATGATTGATGCAGTGAGCTGAGTGAAAATTGGGATTGAAGGGTTAGGGTTGCGGTTCAGTTTGGCTGATTTTGTTACTTGCTGCAGAAGGTTGTGGGAGTACCTTCCATGGGATAATTGTGTAGGTGTGACGAGTCAGTTATTTAAGTAGTAAAGATTGCGATTAGGTATGGAGATTCTGGTAGTGTCGCAGATTGGAGAGTTTATGACTGAGAGACGCATTATTCATTTGGTTGCGAGCTTTGGAAGTTTGTTCAGGATTTGACGGTTGATAGTATGTATCATGGATAAGGTCATTTTTGGATCTTGAAAGGATACTTACCTATTTTGCGATGTTCGAAATTGGTTTAGAGGTCCATTGGCGGGCCTAATATGAATATATATTCTACACCAGTTTGGATATGTTTATTCAGTAAGGCATTTGTCTATGGATGAGTCTTCGGGCGTGGTGGATGTTATTCCTGTCATTATCTATTTCATGTGTTATGCTTTTATGCTATGTGAGTTGTGAGGCGGCTTGATTATTCACATGTATGGTGTGGTCCTGTATAGGCTTTGTGGTATTATACTAGTGAGATGGCTCTCGAGATGATGTGTTGTTTATTGCACTTTAGTAGTGCTTGGCCTTTTTCATAGCGCATTATGCTATCTACCTACCAGGGTTATGTTTATGCATTCGGTATGATTGTTGTTGATATACATTTTTCTAGTAAGTATGAACATTTTGGCTCGATGGGAATTTCCCATGCAGATTACTATATGAGGATCAGGTGGCACGCCGCCACGGGTATGATGTTCAGATCAGATTGCACGCCGCAACGGTACTATATGTAGAACGAATTGTGTGCCACAATGGTGAGATATTGTGCATGATTTCTTATATTTATTTTATGTGTTTTGCTTCTCCTCTGTGGGATAGATTCATAGTATTTTTGTTTGGTTGTTATATCTATTACGCGTGTTGGAATGTTCTGTAGTTGAGTTTTTTTTCCTTATTAGTCATATTCGAGTAGTGGATGTTTTGGTGCATGGATCACGTCGTATGAGATTTTGATGGTATTTGATGTGGCAAGTCGGTTAAGCAGCCTTTACTGGGTGAAACGCGGTTGTTGGAACTGGAATTGGTGCAATTGATTGGTATAATGTATGTTTTGGGGGGGGGGGGAAGAATGTTACTAATCAGCTCAGAATTTTGTAATGATTCTTGTCTAGCGAGAAAACTCTGTGACTTATTGATTTGTCGGGTGGTTATGAGTTTCTGCATATCTCTTTCATCATTGCAGTATTACAGGGGTTAGAACATGGCTTTTTTGTGCCAAGAGATATATCACCGGTACCGGGTTCAAAAATTACAGCTATTGCGGTTGGAAGATATTGCTATGGCCAGATGAGTTATGCGGTACATTGTCCGGTTACAACTTGGGTGTATGATTATGCCTTGGTATATCTTGTTGAGTCTATACAGTGTATGTATACAAGAATCGAACCTTATAGGAAAATTCGGAGTTGGAATTTGGCTCTAAGGCTTGTGGGCTAAGGCAGTAGGAAGGATCTTCAGTCAGGATTGAGCTAGCATGCTCATATGGATTAAGGTGGCACAGGTATATGAACGAGGAGTTATACGATGATTCAACATCTTCGGGAAGACTTATGGCACGTTTGAGGATGAACATATGTTTAAGTAGGGGAGAATGTAATGACCCGACCAGTCGTCTTGAACTCTAGCATATCGTTTGGTGGTTTGACACCTTAAGTAGCTTCACTATATGTAGTATGACTTGCATGTATAGTCAGTTTTGATTTTCAAGAAGTTTGTAGGTGATTTGGAAGAATAATTCTCAATTTGTAAGATTTAAGTTGGAAGAGTTGACCAAGGTTTGACTTTCGAGTAAACGACCTCGAAATCAGTATTTGATACTTCTATAGATTCGTAAGGTAATTTCAGACTTGGGCGTATGTTCGAGTTGAGTATCGGGTGGTCCGGGAGTGATTCGGCGCTTATTATCAGAAGTTTGCATTTTGAAGGTTATGAATTAGCTATGTTTGACTTAGAGTGAACTTTGGTGTTATCAGACTCCGGACGGTGTCCCTACACTTTTGATAGGTTCATTTAGTTGATTAGAACTTGTGTGTGAAGTTTGGTCGTGATCCAGAATGTCTAAGTATGATTTGGGCGCGTTCGGTTAAGTTTGAAGGTTTGAAAATTAAGAAAAGGATTTTGATCATCGATTCTTGGTTTTGATATTATCTGTAGCGTTTTGATCCTTTGGATAAGTTTGAATAAGGTATGGAGACTTGTTGGTATAATTGGATGGGGTCCCGGGGGCCTCGGGTGTGTTTTAGTATGATTTTGGACCAATTCTCTTTGATTTGAAGTTGCTAGTTTTTGGTGTCAGTGGTGTGCATCGCGATCGCGAAGAAGGAATCATGATCGGAGAGTCTTGTGTAGAGCTGAGAAGAATTTATTCTTCGCGATTGGGGTTGGGGGATTCACAATCGCATTTCGTGATCTAGTTGTGCTTCACATTCGCAGATAAGTGGGGATTTTGACTACTTATTAGCGCCTTTTAGCTTTTGTTTTAATCTAAAAGCACTAAATTATATTCTCAAAACTAATGAAATTGTGCAAAATTGCATGAATGATGGAAGTTGGGCTGCCGAGATGAAATCCGGCTAAAAAAGGAGCAGTCTAAGCACAAGGCAATAAAGGACACAGAAGCGCACAATGTGCGGTCCGCAAAAGAAATTATGCGGCCGCAGAAGAAATTGCGGACCGTAGAATTCCATTTGCGACTGCAAACAAAGCAGGAAAAAATTGCATACATTTGTGCAAATTGCGGACTGCACATGAATTGTGCAGCTGCAAAAGATGGGCTAAGGGTCAAAATCAGAGAGTGTGCAAAAGGACCAAGTCCAAGACCTCAGTGAATTGCGGACCGTACAATATTTATGCAGCCGCAATCCTAATATTGTGGACCGCAGAAGAGTGCCTTGCGGCCGCAGTTCTTAATCTGCAGACCGCAGAACAGTTGCCTTGTGGCCACAGTTCAGAAATATGTGGCCGCAGAACCCCAGTTCCTGCCAGATGAAGAAATCTGCGGACCGCACATGGAATTGTGCGGCCACAAATCCTCCCGAGAGGTATTTTTGTCCGAGATTTTCATCCTTGTATAAATAGACGAGTTTCACAAAATTAGGTCATGTTTGAACATCTGCAATTACTGTAGCCATTTTTCTTTGCCATTTTCGGATGTTTACTTTGCTTTGGTGTATTTTACAATAGATTTAATTATTTTAAGCTTTCATTATGAGTTTAATTAGCCTTTCTTCTCTATTTTCTTCAAACCCAAGTATGAGTAGCTAGATTTTCACTAAGGTTGTGACCCAACCCTAGTATGTAAACCTTATGAGTATCTAATTTAGTATTTGTTTATTATTTTGCTTAGTTAATACTTTAATTATGGAATTAATGGTTGCAAACATTAGTTCATGCCTATTTGACTTAGTCTTTTCTTGAGAAAGAGAGACCTAGTCTAGGATAAATTAGCTAACAAGGAGATTGATTAACCCAATTAAAAGGTTCAACCTAGAGATAGTAATAACCCGACTTGAGATTTTATCAACTGTTTTGTGTGATGCCCATTTGGTCTTAAAAAGCCAAATTGGGCAAAACCACTCTCCGACCGAGAGGCATTGAGTGGGTAATTTAGAGTTGATAGCTATAATACACCCCAGCCAATAGAACAAGCATTAAAATCTTTATCCCATTAGGAGAATACCTAGGTAATGGCCATAGCCCTAGGCTTTTTATCAATTTGGAAAAACCTCAAAATTCATTATCTCTAGTCTTCTTTCTTTATTTTGCAATCAATAAAGTAAAATTAGAAATAGAAAACCAATCTTTTTATGAAAGTACAATCTAGATAATTCAATCACGCACATTGAAATATATACCCCTAACTCCCATCTTAGCTCCCTGTGGATTCGATCCCGACTCTTAGTTGGATTTTATTATTACAAATGACCGTTACACATCTCTATTGAGGTGTGCATTTGGACGCGATCATTCGCATTGTGAGGGTGGCAAACACAATATGTTAGTGGGGTTGACCTGGTTTGGAGGGTTGCTCATCGCGATCGCATGGGGGAGTTCACGATCACGGAAGGAAATTTGCTGAGGCTGGAAGATTGGCCTTCGCATTCGCGGAGCTCGGCTCGCATTCGCGTAAGCTTGGCATGTTATGTAACACTATCGCAAGTAGACCTCGCATTCGTGAAGAAGGAATTTTGGATGAGGTTGGTTTGGCCTTCGCGATCGCGTGGGAGCTTTCACGGTCGCGAAGAAGAAGGACCGGGCAGTGTATAATTCGCGGAGCTCGGCTCGCATTCGCGTAAGATTGGCATGTTATGTAACACTATCGCAAGTAGACCTCGCATTCGTGAAGAAGGAATTTTGGATGAGATTGGTTTGGCCTTCGCGATCGCGTGGGAGCTTTCACGGTCGCGAAGAAGAAGGACCGGGCAGTGTATAAGATTCGCAAATCGGGGCTTAGCTCATTTTTATCTCATTTTTCTCATTGGAGCCGATTTTGGGGCGATTTCAGAGAGGACGTTTCATCATCTATCACTAGGTAAGTGATTCCTACTCATTGTGAGTTAAATACATGGATTATATATGGATTTAAATATGAAAATTTGTAGAAATAGTGGAATTTTTGAAAAACCCTATAATGGTTTTTGGATTTTGATCATGAAATTGGGAATAAATTATATATTTAAGTTTGTGATACTATGGGTAATATTTATATTCGAAATTCGGGCGCATAGGCCCAGGGGATGACTTTGTTGACTTTTCGTGCGGAGTTGGGAATTATTTCTAATTGATTAAATTATGAGTCTTTGTGTATATGATTGGTTTGTACGTTCTTTGACTAGTTTCAGATCGTTTGGAATTAATTTGAGGTTCTAGAGAGGTAATGGAGCCGATTATCAAATTTCGGAGCAAGGTAAGTCTCCTGTCTAACCATATAAGAGAGAATTTACCTGCAGGTGCCATATTTATTACGTGCTATGTGTTATGGGAGCTACGCGTGTATGAGGTGACGAGTGTCCGTGCGTATGCTAGATTCTTGATCATGTCTCGGTAGACTTAGACTCACACCATATTTTAATTGTATTATTTGAGTTATTCTTTCTTATTTAGAAGCTTTAAGTTATATTTTAGCATGAGAATAGACTTGTGTAAAACATCTAACTTGCTATTTTAGATACTTGACGATATGCCTGATTAGTCGGGAAAATTATACTTCCTTTTACGAATTTCTCCAGCATTGTACGAAATTGTCCGGAAGTTTCTTGAATTTCATGACTCACACATATATGCGTGAGTGGGGCCAGTGACCCGTCAAAGTTTCACCACTCATATGGGATCGGTTTATTTATTTCGGCAGTATTATGTAACACACTCTTATGGGATAGGGTCATTCGCCTCGGGATTATTGTGTAGCACACTCTTATGGGATCGGGTCATTCGCCTCGGTATTATTATGTAACACACTCTTATGAGATTGGGTCATTCGCCTCAGAAGTTCTATGAAATACTCTTATGGGACCGGGTCATTCGCCTCGGCTGACTCGTGCATTATATTCGATCGGGAGTCAGCGTACCTATTAGTCTTCCTGACTTAAGATTTGATATTTTATTTAGTGTTGATCATTATATATTCCATTAGAGGTAGTATCCGATATTCGAGGACTTCATAATAACTCTCCTATTGAGGATCGTGTTATGCACATATGTCTATTTTTCACTGCTTTTACTTGCCATACTTCATGCATGTCTATCTTATTGTACTTTAATTTATTAGACCACTAGTAAGTGTCGATGTCGACCCCTCGTCACTACTTTTTCGAGGTTATACTAGATACTTACTGGGTACACGTTGATTTACGCACTCATACTACACTTCTACACTAATTGTACAGGTACTGAGATAGATACATTCGGTGGTCAGCTAGGCGCATAGGCACAGGTGCTAAGGAGACTTTGTTATGAGTTGCATTCCATGTTACGATCCACAGCACATGGAGTCCCCGTCTTATTCATTTACTCCATTCTGTCTATTTTTATTCCACACAGTTCTTGTAGTAGTATTGTACACTATAATAGATGCTCATGCACTTGTAATACCGAGTTTTGGAGATTTAGATTCTTGTTCTTGGTAGTATTCCGTTATGTATCTAGATTTATATTTGACCATGTTCGAACCTTTAAATTAATATTAGTATTTTATTATGAAATGAACGATTTTGGTTATCTATTTCATTATTTGTTTCCAAATGCGCTTTGAATTATCTATCAGCGTATAGATTTAAAATTTTGGCTTGCCTAAAGACTGTGTTGGGAGTCATCACGGCCTATGGTGGGATTTGGGTCGTGACATTATCCATACGATAAATAGAAACGTGACCAGCACGCCCAATAGGAACATAAAATAATCATGCCCAAAACTGATACCTCAAAAGGAATATGTGAAGACATTCCCAATACTGATATCTTAGCATGAACATGTGAAGACAAGCCTAGAAACTAATACCTCAACCGGAACACGTAGAGACATGCTCAAAACTGATACCTCAATAAGAACATGTAGAGACATACCAAAATAGCTCAACGACCCACAACAGTCTCAAATAGGTAATGAGAATAACATACATACATACATACATACATATACATACATATATATATATATGTATATATATACATACATATATATATATATATATATACACACATACATATATATATACATACATACATATATGTGTGTGTATGTGTGTGTGTGTGCACGTGCACGCTCTAATAAGGTACATATATGAAATAATATATGACAATTGAAAGTTCTACGATATAAAACAAGTACATAAAATCTATAATGTTAAACTAACATGTGAAGAATGCCTATAATACATATATATACACATACATATATATATATATATATATATATATGTATGTGTATACATACATATATATATATATATATATATGTATGTATATATATATATATATATACACATATATATATATACACATACATATATATATACATACATACATATGTGTGTGTGTGTGTGTGTGCACATGCACGCTCTAATAAGGTACATATATGAAATAATATATGACAGTTGAAAGTTCTACGATATAAAACAAGTACATAAAATCTATAATGTTAAACTAACATGTGAAGAATGCCTATAATATTATTCTAGCATGGATAAGATGCTCAAGTAGTCATACAATAGATAAAACATACAACATGTAAAGGTATGTATCAAAACAAGACACAATAAAGATTAACAAACAACCCCGAATATGAATAAACCTTGTCACCCATATATACGCTCGTCATGTCGCATATACACTACCCCATATACGTAGCATGTAGCAAATAGTCTAATTTAGGGGGAAAAATCTCAAGTCAAGGTTATCCAGGATACTTACTTTCTATGAGATAAGCTTCAACCTTCAACAATACTTTATCTAGCCAAAACAAACTTAATGAGGTTAAATAAAGCTATAGGAATCAATTCCATATGAAAAGGCTTCAATCTTTATCAAAATTTTAAAAGTCAACAAGAAGTTAGCCGAGGCTCACTTAGTCAAAACCTGAAACCAAAGTCAAATTCTGACGAGCGCAAAACACAACACGAAATTGATGCTCGCTAACCAAAGATAGTATAGTATAATTATCGTCTCCACATGGATTGGATTTAAATAATGGTCAAGTAATTTCTGGTTTAACGCTATTCAGGATTATTAACAATTTGATTGCAATGATTATAAACTAAAACTAACTATTAAAATTAATTAAATTAACAATTGATCACAGAGAACTATAGAGGAAAGCAATGGGTTATTATCAAGACGAAGAATAAGGGTTTTGACATAATAGGTGCAAGACTGCGATCCTGGATATGACACTGTTATATTTCACTCTTGGGGTTCTATCGCTTCTCACGAATTCAATAGTTGATTAGCTTATACTTTCAATTCAGACTCCTCTCTCAGTTAAATCTAAATCTTTTAAATAAACTAATGTGAAGTGCGGTAAAACTTGCAAGAATCTATTGGTAGGAATGATCTAAGAGAAACTTCTCGCGAATATTTCTCAATCTAAATTTAAACAGTAACTCAAAAAGCTCTCTTGATTACTTTAAAGAATCACCAAAATAAACTAAGACATACGCTACAATAATATTCAATAACATGTTCCTCTTTCGATTAAATACTGCAAAGAATAAAATCACAACTAATATTAAAGCTCCTCCAATAAATTCAACCAATTAAACAGTAGTCAAATCCATAAACAATAACCAAGTCACCAAATCATGTTAAACCCTAAGGTAAACTACTCCATAGATATGGAGAAATTTATCACAAAAAGAGTTGAAGAATAAGAAAGCATTAATCCAATATTACAATCCACACTCGAGTATTGCATTGGTAGAAGGAAGATGAATTCTTGTGTCTTTAAGCATCCAATGCTCTCCAAAAGCTCCAAAGGTTAAAAGTCCTCTAAATTGTATTTTTGGTGTATTTATACCGGGTAGGAATGGGCCCAGACGAAACTATCCTTTCCAAGCTGAAGTAGAAAATCTGGACCGCGAAAATACACTAATGCGTCGCACCCCGTGTCGCGCTAGTGGAAATTTTCAAAGAGCAGATTTTTGTCAAACAGGCCATTTTGCACTGCCGCGCCGTGCCTCGAGCCTCCCCATGCGGCGCGGTAGTGCAATTTTCTCAGAGTAATTTCTTTTGTCCACCTTTTGATTTCACGACTTGATCCTCGACCCCCGAACACGATCCCCGGTTTAATTCCTTGGGCTTTTACTCAGACTTCAAAGCTCCAAATTGTTCGATTTAGCTCCCGATTATCTTTTTAACTCGGAATCACTTTCTTTTGATTTTCAGATGTGGTCCTCGACCCCCAAACACGATCCCAATTTAATTCCTAAGACTTTTACTTAGACTTCAAAGCTCCAAATTGTTCGATTTAGCTCCCGATTATCTTTTTAATTCAGAATCACTTCTTACAAGGAACAAAACACATAATAAGTTTCATTCACTATCATTTAAGCTCAAACCCACGTAATGTGCAGTAATTAGAGTGTAAAACGCAGCTAAAATACGGGTTTCTAGCCTACCATCAATATCCCACACTTTAACCATTGCTCGTCCTCGAGCAATCAAAATACACTTCACATAGAGATGACCTTCTTATCAGACAAATTCCCTAACAATCATGCCAAGAATATTTAAAGCAGACTAAGAACCCTATCATAACATCCTAGCCTCAAGACTCGACTCACAAGCACCACACATTTTCTTCAATAAACCTGCTCACTTACTCTAACACAGAGGCCAAAGACATTACCTTTCCTTCACAAGTCATGTGCCCTCACACAATCAATAAAGAGTAGTTTCACACACAATACAGTTCAAGAACAATTAGGAACTCAAGATAGAAAGATTAACTCACTCTCGGAAATAAAATTCATGTGCCACTGAAGACGTGCCATAGGCTTGCCCGTAGTGTAATAATCTACTAATTGAGCTCATTCGGTCCAGGATCAATTAGAATTTAATTTGGTTGTAATGTAGGTTGCAGGACGGGTAAGATACATTTTGGATAATAGTAACTACACCTCCCTGAGCACTTTAATACATATAATTTCACCAATACAAACCCCACACTTATGTTGAACCAAACCCCAACCTTCACATCATATTAGTACCAAGCTCCCAATTTCTTTAAGCGCAAACACAACAAGATTTACCTCTAGCAAGGATTAATTTTTCTCTATAATATATACAAACACCAACGTTTTTTTTCAATTGCCAACAAGTGGCTCTCACAATTTTTTCAAATAGTGCACCTTTCTGCTTTTCTATAGTTCCACTCAAAAACCCAATCGTACATCCACTTATCTTTTATCAAGCTCATAAATATTTCAAGTGCTCATGAGAGGTAACAAGTTCAAACAGATAATCAATTCAAACAAAAGGGTTAGGCTTGTAGTGTGGTTGCTAAAGGAAATAGGAATACAGGTTCAACGGAGCTAACTAAGATACATAAAATTAGGTGGGTAATAAGCATATATCTGGCTCAACAAAAAAATGTCTATATTACTTCCTAGCTTAAACAAGACTGCTATTTCGCTTTGCAAATACATAGGACAAGTTCTAGACATCAGCTGACATGCACAGAATATCAACAAAACCTTACACACACCATGGCACATAACTCACTTAGGATCGGATCTATCCCGACTCTCTAGTAAATACAGTTAACCAAAATCGAGATCAACAAATTAAGGCACTATGCAAGAATCAAGAACTTAACCTAGGCGTCACAACTAAGGCACTCACCACTCTCAGGGTACAACAAAGTCAAGAAAAGTCATCTCCATTTAACACCATAGCACAAGACTTCTTTATTCCTAATAAAAGAAAAAACTACTAAACCCGATTCAAGCAAAACTCTTGAAAAAGAACAGCAACACAAAGTAAAATCAAGGGGGACTTGTTACACTGCCAAAAAAAATAAAACAAAAATGAAAGAAAAAAAAATATCTTTGACTTTAATCCCTCATGAAGACAGTCGAGAAAATCCATCGTCAGAAAAAGTCAAAAAGAATTTAAACAAACAGAAAAACACACACACAAAAAAAACACACAGACACACACACACACACATATACACACACACACACATACACACACACACACACACACATATACACACACACACACACACACACACACACACACATCACACATCACACACACACATACACACACACATACACACACACACATATATATATATATATATGTCCCCATGACACACAAATAAAAAGTAAGAGGTAAAGGAAACTCCCCTGAATCATCTAGTCTGGGTCTGAATCGAAGTCGGGATTCACTTTGCATGCCCGACCCAGTGCACATATCCATGCTGAAAGTTTCTTTTCTGCCTTCTTTGGGTACACTCCACACTTATCATGCTTACCCTCTCCAACTCGCTCTTTTAGGGCCCTTACCTTAAATTCTGAGTGTGCAGTCACCTCGTCTCTAGGTGCTCCCATTGCTCCCTCCAAATTAAAAACCACCTTTTCTTATTCCACTCTTAGCATGGGCTGCCTTTCCTGAATGTCTAGAATAGCTCTGCCCGTAGCCAAGAAGGGTCTCCTTAAAATCATAGGGACCTCCCTATTCTCTTCCATATTCACCATGATGAAGTCCATAGGAAACACAAATTTATCCACCCGAACTAGCACATCTTCCACTATTCCTTCAGGTATGATTGTGCTTTGATCCGCCAGCTACAGAGACACGGGTATCGATCTGATTTCCCCAATCTCTCCCTTCAATTTCCTGAAAATAAACAAAGGCATAAGATTAATAGAAGCACCTGAATCACATAAAGATTTTTCAAATTTAGTACTTCCTAAATAGCAAGGTATAGTAAATATCTCTGGATCTCCACACTTTTGAGGGATCTTATTTTGCAGAATGGCACAACAATGCTCAGTGAGCTTGACAACTGATGTCTCTTCCACTTTTCGCTTGTTGGACAATATCTCCTTCAGGAACTTAGCATAGGTTGGCATCTGTGAAAGCACCTCTGTGAAAGGTATATTCATATGCACCTGCTTAAGCACTTCTAGAAAACGCACAAATTGTTTGTCCAACTTCTCTCCTCTTTGCTTCTGGGGAAAGGTAGAGCACGCATATATTTGCTCTCCTCAGTCTCCGCATTCATTGAATTCTCATCCTTCTTTTTTCAAAGCTCTAGTCCTCTCCTTCTTCTTCAAACGATCATCTGGATCTACACTCACTTCACCTTCTTGATTGTTGCTTATTTTCTGCTCTTCCATAATCTCTACATGTCCTTCAATCAACCCATCCTTTTGTTTTATGGAGTCTTTCAATACGTGCCTATTTCTGAAAGACACCGTATTTATTGTTTCTTTTGGATTTCTTCCAGTATCAGCAGGGAGAGTTCCTGGGACACTCTCAGACAATAGATTTGCAAGTTGTCCCACTTGTCTTTCTATGTCCCGGATGGATGTGCCATGAGTTTCAAGTCTCTTATCTGTCTTAATGATAAATGTCTTCATTAGATCTTCCATGCTAGACTGATTGGACTATTAAGGCTGGTACTGATGCCTCTGCTGATTTAGAAAACTTGGAGCTCCTTGTCCCAGGGGTCTGGAGTTATTCTGTTTCATGCATTCGCACTACCACTGGGCGAACTCCACGAAATTCCAGTGTGCCTCTGGCCCATGGAATTGAAATTATTACTACTCTGGTAGTTGCCTCTATCAAAGATTCCCACAGTATTTACCACTTCATCTGTAGTTGAGGCCTTACACTCATGCATTGGATGACCTTATTCCACAAAAGTCACAGACTGATGATGGCTAGCTTTGGACCTTGGCTAAGGTTAACTTTCTTATCTCTCTGGCCATGGTATCTAGATGGGCTTGCACTGATGTGTTAAGAGTCTACCTGGTGAACCCCAACTGGTTTTCTTCTATCATTAGACTCAACAGGATATTGGTTAGCATCATTAGAGAGCTCATCAAGAATCACAACAATCTCCTCAGGAGTTTTCTTCATTAAAGGACCTCCAACTGCAGTACTCAAAGTTCATCATAAGGAGGGTGTCAGTCCATCCCAAAAGTCTTGGAGTTGTATCCACAGTTCAATTTCATTATGTTGACACCTTATCAATATTTCCTTGAATCTTTCCCAGGCTTCGAAGACCGTTTCAGTATCCTTCTACTAGAAGTTGTGGATTTTCCTCCTAAATTTCATTGTTTTGCAGCTGAGAAGTACTTGTCAAGAAATATTTTTGTCATATCTTCCCATGTCCTGATCGACCCAGTTGGTAAACTTCGAAGCCAGTGTTTCACGTCATCCTTCAGTGAAAAGGGGTATGCGATTAAGTAGACTGCATCTTTTGACACTCCATTGCACTAGAAGGTATTCACGATTTCCTCTAAGTCCGTCAATTAAGTGTTAGGATCTTCATTCGCCTTCCCCCTAAAGACATAGTTGTTCTGGATGGTTTAAAGCCTTGCTTCAACTCAAAATTAGTCACTGCTATGGATGGAGGTCTGACACTTGACAGTCCCTGATTGTAGACTAGTCTGGCATAATCACCCAATGCTCTCCCAGGCCTGAGAGCCATATTTTCAAACTGGTCTTCAACCAGGGGTCGATTTAGATTGAATCTTCGACCCCCATTATCTTCGATAGTCTCATCAGCTCTAAGGGCTGCTTCAGCTGCTCTCTGTGCAGCTTGTTCTCTCTGTTGTGCTGCCTCTCTTGCAGCTAAGTCTACCGCATCATCACCGTTCTTAGCCATGTGTTCTTGGGTTGAAGGTTGCCCTAAAAATTTTCCAGTGAGTTCTTTCTCT
Source organism: Nicotiana tomentosiformis (assembly GCF_000390325.3). NCBI lineage: Eukaryota > Viridiplantae > Streptophyta > Magnoliopsida > Solanales > Solanaceae > Nicotiana > Nicotiana tomentosiformis. The sequence goes on along the minus strand of NC_090812.1, from coordinate 123,559,027 downwards.
TTTCTCAACTGCCGCAGACGCTTTTCACCTCTGGATCGTATGGAATCAATTCTTTTGAAGAAGGTCGAGTCATACATCATAGTGCAAAATACGGGTTTCCAGCCTACCATCAAATCCCGTCGATCCATAACCTCATGAGTCCAAATATGCAATTTATTTTCAAATTCGAGTTCAAATTAGTGTTCAACCCCCCTCCCACACACACACAAAAAAAAACATACTTTCATGTCTTTTAAGTCAAAAATCCTCTTTTTTCCTTTTGAATCCTTGATTCTAAGGCAAAACTGATGATATATTCATGTTATAATATATATTTGAATGAGATTCACTTGCCCCGTCTTCTTAGATAAAATTAATTTTGAAAAACGCATCCATCAGAGCTCCCTAGCTCCTAGAATGGTGAAATAAACTCAAGGGACTATTTATACTAGTGTTGGAATTGTAGAACATGGTTGCATCAATAATTTTTGTAACTGGTTTTGCTGGACTTTTTTCTTAAAACCCTTCCCGAGCATATCGAAACTCACTCGAGTCCCCCAGATCTCTTCAAACCATCCTAACAAGTTCAAATACCCTAAATGAACTTATTCAAAGGCTCGAAACATAAAGCAAAATGCTCTAAATCAAAGCGACAACACAAACAACATAAGAATATTTAAAGTTTCAATTCTCATGCAATAATGTCGAATAGATCGCGAGCCTCTCGGGTCCTAATTTGAACATACGTACAAGTTCAAAATCATCATACAAAATTATTGAAAATTTCAAACCATGAATCTAAGCTCGTTTACTCAAATTGGTCAATTCTATGAACTTTAAAGCTTCTAGTTAACATGTAGGCATATCAAATCGCTTCCGGGTCCTTCGAGGCCCGAACCACCCATACATGTAAGTTATAATATATCAAATAAAAATACGAAAAGCTTCAAATCAAGAAGCAAAATGCTAGAACACAAAATGATGGATTGAATCGTTATAATTATAGCCCCTGATTTCCTTTTTCTTCTTGTGCGGTCTCCAAGAAAAAAATGTGTCAAGCTGAATGAGAAAGAACGGTTCTTAGTATAAGGTACGATAATGCAATTCCTACGTTAACAAAGGTTTCCATACATTATTTTCTGTTTCAATAAGTAGTAGTAGTAGTAGTATTTAACAAGTCGTACAGACTACTAAATATGTTTCTTTCCCCAATGATAATGCTTCCGATTCCCTTTCTTTTTATACACTCTTGTTTTGCGGTACGTCTATATATACCGTACACTCCAGCTGATTTAATACTATCAAGCAGGAGCACAAATGTCTATGGAATTTAGAATTATTGTTAATCATTGTCGGCCACCATTAAGTCAATGGTATTGCTTTTAATTACTGTCATAATTGATGGATAAAAAATACTCTCTCCGTTCAATTTCAATGTATATTAAAAATAAATTTTTATTTTTATTTGTCACTTTACGCATATAAAGAGAAGACAAAAAAAATCTGTTATACCTACCGTATTTATTACTCATTTCAAATCATTTTCTCAAATCCAATAAAATATATATCAATTAATATGGATATTATGGTAAATTATGTATTTTATTTATTATTTCTTAAGGGGCGTGAAAAGTCAAAATATGTCAAGTAAAAGTGAACGGAGAGAGTAATGTTACTGCCAGTGAGTATAAGAAATAATGCCACCTTGAATTGTCATTCATCTTTGAAAAATGTGTTTTAAAATTAATTTTTCTTAGCTTAGACAAACCAGAACAAACAAAATTTAAAAGAAGGATAAAAGGCAAAGGTATTTAAGAAGCCTCTACTCTTCTTCACCGACAGTAGGGAGAAAGTGAAAGAGCTTCTACAAACGGTTAAATTAATTCTTTTACTTTTTGGGAAATTTTAAGGGAAACAAATAAGAAAGTAAAGAAACGTAACAAGACACGCTGCGATATGGTAAAATCATTGAAAAAGACTTAGCTCTGTACAAAATTTTGGAGCTTGGTACGGATGGAATCGCACATCGTATTTGTAAGTATTCTTTGGTTATTAATACGAGGAGAAATTGTTCCTTTTCCGAGGTGTCGGTGGCCCTAGATTACATGCAATACTATAATCTTGTTTATTTTTAATTTTTTTTGTATTTGTTTACCCGAAAAATGGATAGAGTTAGAATTTATATGTAGTTCTAAGGATGTGTGGTATAACTTGACAAAAATCGAAAAGTAAGTAGAAATATATTGAGTATTGACTGTATAAAGAATGAAATACAAACCAAACTGAATGGAAAATGGTTTATGAACATGCAAGACGAATTAATATACAATACCCAAAAAAGGATAATCTCTATATGAATATCAATATGTTTTTCTCTGTGAATATCAATAATATGAAAGTGTATTAATACCTTAATCTTGGATGCCTTACGGAAATAATAGACATCCCTCTTATAGTGGAGGGATCCTACTTCGGATACAATTAAAAATACATAGTGGGGACACTATGATAGAATAGTTTTTTCCTAATTCCCGCCGAGATTCTCTCTCCTTAGTGCGACTGTAACGACTCTTATCTCTTGGCTCGATCTTGATCGGACTTGGTATTGGTTGGTTTCCAGATTTAGAGCCCGATATTGACTCGGGCTCGATATTAACTCGGGGCCCAGTATTGACTTGGGCTCGGTATTGGTCGTTCTCTGGCTCTCAAGCTCGATAACATCGCTTCGCATCATAGTTCAATTTGGATTCGAGCTCGGTAATGACTTCGAGTTCGGTATTTGATCGGTCCCAGAAATTTGAGCTCGGTAACCTGGCTTCGGATCTCATACCTGATATTATGAAGATGACCTTCGGTCCATTATGTTCCAATCTTGACTAATCATATGAAGGTCAAAACCGGTTTTGACCGTATACAGATAGTCCCCTCGTTTCTCAGAAAGAATGTGGCGAGAAACGACATGATTTTCAAGCGGTATGACTCGATACCGTCACGCCCAAAAACCGAGGAGCGCCACCGGCGCTCAATCGAGTGAACCCGGCCGAGCAAGCCTATTAGATTTTCTTCTACCCAACTCATTCATGAATAAAAAGAATATGTGTTTTCATTAATTGCAAAATAAATCGGTCATGCCTGAAATTACCAATTTCTTGCCATAAGTTTCATCATTTTTAAAGTCTCAAATGAACAAGTAATACAACCACAACATAGCATAGTTTAACTTTCCCAGTACCAATACACAACCCACACTATGTCTACGGAGCCTCTATGGATAAAGAAGAGTACAATGATAATGCCAGCAACAAGGCCTTGGCTATACCTCAAACAGGATACACAAAGTACAAAATATACATGACTCCGGGATGAAATGGGGCTCACCGAGTCTGCTGAGAAGATAATGATGTACCACTAACTACGATCAATACTGTCTGATATGTAACCACCTGCATCCATTTAAAGATGCAGCACTCCCGACAAAAGGGACGTTAGTACTGTCGAATAGTACTAGTATGTAAAGCTAAAACATCATCTCAATAGAATGGACAATAATACAAGGGGGAAACAGTCATGAGTTCAATAAGAGTTTCAAAACAATACTAAAACATCAAATAAGGATCACATAATTTCTCAAGTCAATTTCCATCTTATTAGGTTGGGTAATCTTTAGTGCCATATGCCACAATCCACAATACCACTGTGTTCTTATACGGAGTCCGATCTCGACCCAATCAGCTAGGTCATCTCATTTGAGACATCAACCACATCCACAATTTCAATTATCATTTCCAGCACAGTGCCACAATCCACAATACCACCGTGTTCTTACACGGAGTCCGATCTCGACTCGATCGGCTAGGTTATCTCATTTGAGACATCAACCATATCCATAATTTCAATTATCATTTCCAGCACAGTGCCACAATCCACAATACTACCGTGTTCTTCCACGGAGTCCGATCTCGACCCGATCGGTTAGGTCATCTCATTTGAGACATCAACCATATCCACAATTTCAATTATCATTTCTAGCACAGTTACCACCATGTGTGCGGCATGGCGTCCAATCATGGCCCGATCGGCTAGGCCATCTCACTTGAGACATCAACCATAACCATAATTTCAATTATCTCACATCATAATTCTTTCATATTCTTTTGATTCATTGGCACTAGTAATCACGATTACAAAATCATTCTTGGCACTTAGGTGTATTTCATAATTCCAGTCCCCGTTTTCATATTCAAATATCATTATCATAATCATTATCAATAACAATAAGGCTTTTCGTTCAAGACATTAAATTCACATAATACAACAATTTGGGAATCTTAGGCACATAGAGGCTTTTCATACAATTTGGCATAACAACATTTATTTCGATCTTGACATGAAGTCTTAGCATTTCTAACACATATTTCACATTTTGAACATATCCTCAAATGTCAAGATGACATGATAAAGCATTTAGAATGAACATTGAACAAACATCCTTCAATACAACCACATTAGGAATAGACAATTCAATTATGATCAAGGACTTACTCCAATTACATGAACACCGTGGGATTTGATTCTAAGAAGAAAGGGGTTTAGCCAATGTACCTCAATCGAGCTTCCTTAAACTCTAAAATATTTCGAAATTCTTAGCATTTTCAATCTATTGTAGAAATATAACAAATTGAACCAAAATTAGGAAGATGCTCATGGTTCTAGCTCATTTGAGCATTCTATCAAATACTAGGTGTGCATTAAGGTTTCAAGGTCCTTTTATGGAGGATTCCATCAACCCACAACCTAATCTTTACCATTTTTAGCTCAACAATCTTCCTATACCATTTGATAACACATGCATGTAAAATAAGCAACTCTCATGCCCAAACTTTATCTTGCTAATTACCCATTTCTAGACAAAATTCAAAATTGAGGGTTAGGGGTATAGAATCTTACCTCTAGGATGAAGACCTAGTGAGTTTCCCTTCTTAGTCTTCCAAAACTTGAGCAAGAATTGAAGAACAATTATTGAAGAATACCTTCTCACTCTAGGACACTCTCTCTCACTCTAAAAATATCAGATTTTTGGCCAAAATGACTTAAACCCTCTCTATACAAGGCCTTAAGGTTATTTAATGAGTTCCTACGTACGCGGCCGCGCATTGGCCATGCACTTGAGGCAGAAACTCTCAAATATGCGCGGTCACGCATCTGGGCGCGCATATGACACAGGTCCGGTACAATGGCCATAACTTTCTGTATACATATCCAAATGACAAATGATTTGATGTGTTGGAAACAAGATTCAAAGAGCGTTAATTTGATAGGGATATCACCATCTAAGTCATTATATTGAGGGATTCCTATTCATTTGAAGTTGGGTCTTGTGCCAATTAATACATCCTTTCCACTTAATGTGCCCAACTTGTTCCACACAAGTTCTTGCCATTCCCAAAACACCTTAGTATGTTCAAACACACCCTAAACATATATTATCAATTCAACATGATGTGGCTCTATCCCATAAATCTCCTTTAATACTCAAATATGCTATTCCCAAATACCGTTGGTGCACTTTAAAATCTTAAATCATTAGAAAAATTTTATGGGGCCTTACAGATACAAACTGACGTTTGCATCGATCCCGACCATGACGTACGTGATAGATGTCCTGTCGGTTCAGTTTATCAAGGCATTAAAGGAGTGTCAGACGATGGTTGGCCATTGTTGACACTGAACCGTCATTGCCAACCCTATAAATAACCCCTCTTTTCACCACTTCTTACTTTTACATCTCCAAATCTTCTAAGTTCCCTTTCACATATTCTAAGTTCTTCATCTTTAAATTTTGTGATTTTTACTGCGAAATCCCTCTTTAGAACACCAAATCTAGCCATCTTCCTCTATCTTTAATCTTCAAATCCCAATGGGAAAAATGTCAAAAACCATTCCTCAGAAAGAAAAAGCTTCTTCTTCGCGGCCCGTCAGCGACAAAACACCGGTGGAGCCACGGCCTGAGGAGTGTGTTCTCACCTCCGATTTTAAGATCGACAAAGCTTTGTCAGTTCCTGGTCGATGCGAGCCAGTATCGAGGTATATGTGCTCGATAACCGAGGGCCATCTTGAACAGTTAAGGAAATATGGCAACTGGGAGGACAAAGAAGTGATAATCCCGGCTCTCGAAGAAGATATTACTACTCATGTGAAAGGGGTTTTAAGTGTGTACACATACCCTTTCAAGTTGGGCCCCCTTGACCGTGTTGTCATCGATTTTTGCCGCCAATACCAAGTAACTCTAGGCCAAATCCACCCTTCTTTTTGGGGGATCATTATTCTGATCCGCTTCTTCGTGAACAAAGTCAAGGGGATGCCTTTCACCCTCGACCACCTCATTATATTGTACAGCCCCCACCTCTATCGAGGTGGGTTAATAAAACTCCAGCGTCGGGCTACCAAAGTGATGTTCTCGAGCATAGACAAGGACAAGGATCGGGGATGGATGGGCAGGTTCGTTCGAGTGAAGACTTCAGACCTAATCCCGGCCGAGAAGATGTCATTTCCCGAGGAATGGAACATGAAGCGTAAGTATAATTCTATTGTCAGCTCCTATTGTTTTGTTCCTTCGTTTCTTTCTCACCGATATTCTTTATGCAATGCAACGGTTGCTTGGATGCCCGGTGCGGTTCCTAACCTTAAGCGCTGGGTACGGGACCTGGCTTCCACCTCTACGTATGCCGAGCGCTCGTGGCGCGATTTATCAAAGGGCAGATGGGAGGCCAAAAATCATGGTAAGCCTATTTTCTGTGTCTTTGATTATTCGAACAAAATATTTTTCTTATACTTAACCAATTTTTTTGTGTGTAGGCCTGGGAAAAGATGCGGTTATGAGGCCCCCGTCTGGCGAGGAAGAGACTTTGGCCCCGGTTCCAAAACTGGCGAAGGACAACAAGAGAAAAAGGGCCTCTACTTCCGAGGATCCAAATCTTAAGACAAGGACGGCTCGTAAGCCGAGGAAGAATACCATCCCTTTGACCGAAGAATCAGTTTGGCATCTAAGGGATGAAGACGAAGGAGAAGAAGAAAACGACGGGTCCATAGTGATGGCCCGAGTGAAGAAAACCATTGATGCCCCAAAGGCAGCTGGGTCGATAGCGTTTGATGAGGCTCTATCTCGAATTGATGGGATATCGGAGAAGGACTCGGGCAAAGTCCCCGAGTCGTTGGAGATCGAGGATGCCTCCCACAAAAGTCAACAAACGGTGGGTATATCTGAAAGGGTTGGCCCTGAAGCTCTTCGAACTGTGGAGAACGCCCCAAGCAACTAGCTTGGGGCAATAGTAATCGGAGACTCGCCTATTCTCCCTGCTTTTTTCGAAGGGGCGATTTGGGAAACTCGAGCTTTGGGGACCCTCGAGCTAGACGGGGCCCATGAGGGAGAGGACCCCTTTCGCGATTTGTTTACCGGTATTGAGGATGCTGCCGGCCCAAGTGATGCGTCGGGTCTTTTCTTCGAGGTTCAACGAACCCTGCATCGGGTAAGTCTCGATTCCCTTTGTTGATGTCATATTTTTCTATTTTCTGCCTAACTTTTTCTCTTTTTCGTATTGGCTTTAGCTCTTCATCACGAGGGGTTTTCCAAGTTGCGGATAGAGCTGAGTCGATGTGAGGCCAACTTCCGAGGGCTTTCGGAGGAGAGAAATGCCCCCAAACTTCTTAATGGGCAAAAAGAGGAATAGATCAAAGATCTTCGAGCCGAGTTGGCCAAGGCATACCAAGATCAGACCGACCTAACCGAGCAGGTAATGATAATCTTAAAAACTCATGGGCTCGATTCGGGAACGGTAGCTAATATTTCGATCTCACAGCTACAGCAGAAGCTTGAGGTGATCGAGATGCTTCGTGAGGAGGTCGATACGATAAGGGCGGAGACCTTGGGGTGGAAAGAAGGCATGGACTGCCTCACTGCAAAAAAAGAGACTGCTCGAGCCCAATTATCATCGGCCGAAAGTCAACTTCAAGGCATGAAGGAGAAGAGCTCGGTTCAAGCAAGAAACATAGAGAAGCTCGTGACCCGGTTAGCTTCCGAACTTGCCAAGGCCAAATCTGAAGCCGAAAAAGTGAAGGCCAAGACGGATGCATTTGTAGCCGTCTATCGGGCCGATGCTGAAGCCGCTCAAGTATAAGAGAAAAAGGCAGCCGAGACCACTCAAACTCAAGCACATTGGGTTGCTGAACTTTCCAAATGCCAATCTTAGAGGGAAACCCTCGAGGAGATCCACGCTCGAGGTTTCGATCTTACCGAAGAGATAAAAAAGGCTAAAGAGCTTAAAGCCGATGTCGGAGCCTTGGCTTCCGATGATGATGATGATGATGATGATGATGATGATGGGAGAAAGAGTGGGTATGAGAGCTGGGAGGAGCCCGATAGAGAAGAGACTGCCCTCGGAGATAACCAAGAAACTTAGGGTTTATATATATATAGAGATCTTTTTCTTTCCCAATTTGTCTCTCTTTTATTCTCTGCCTTGTGAAGATTTTATTTCATTCATGCCTTATGAAAGTTTTCATAAGTTTGAGGCCTTAGGCAATTTGATAGAAGTCGAACCTTATAGCCTTTATAACTAAGTGAGCATTTGTTCGAATTTGAAATAAAAAGTAGCCCTTAGGCTTAATAGTCGAGTGTATTTGGTTTCTCGAACTCGAAGTAAAAGTAGCCCTTAGGCTTTATAGTAGAGTGAGTGATTGCTCTTACTCGAAGTAAGAGTAGCCCTTAGGCTTAGTAGTCGAGTGAGTGCTTGCTTGAACTCGAAGTAATGTTAGCCCTTAGGCTTTATAAGGTAGCCCTTAGGCTTTAAGTTCGAGTGAGTGTTTGCTCGAACTCGAAGTAACGTAGCCCGTATGCTTTAATAGTCGAGTGAGTGCTTGCCCGAACTCGAAGTAAGAGTAGCCCTTAGGCTCAGTAGTCGAGTGAGTGTTTGCTCGAACTCGAAGTAAGAGTAGCCCTTAGGCTCAGTAGTCGAGTGAGTGTTTGCTCGAATTCGAAGTAAGGTAGCCCGTAGGCTTAGTAGTCGAGTGAGTACTTGCTCGAACTCGAAGAAATGTAGCCCGTAGGCTTATTAGTTGAGTGAGTATTTGCTCGAACTCGAAGTAATGTAACCTGTAGGCTTTATGGTCGAGTGAGTGATTGCTCGAACTCGCAATAAGATTAGCCCTTAGGCTTAGTAGTCGAGTGAGTGTTTTCTCGAACTCGAAGTAATATAACCCGTAGGCTTTATGGTCGAGTGAGTGATTGCTCGAACTCGCAATAAGATTAGCCCTTAGGCTTAGTAGTCGAGTGAGTGATTGCTCGAACTCGAAGTGATGTAGCCCGTAGGCTTTATGATCGAGTGAGTGATTGCTCGAACTCAAAGTAATGTAGCCCGTAGTCTTACTAGTCGAGTGAGTGATTGCTCGAACTCGAAGTGATGTATCCCGTAGGCTTATGTGGGGCTTGATCTCGTTGATTTTTCGGTTGGTAGTCCCCGATTTATGGGGTAATGGTCGGCCATTGAGCCTGTTTGCATAATAGATCACGAAATGGAGGATGGATTCTGAGATATGAGATATCGGTAAAGGAGAAATTTCTCTTTATGTCATTATACATGTGTTCATGTTTTGTGCCAGGGATCGAGCAAACTACACGAACATGGTTCGTTTTGACCATTTGGCTCTTACAATTTTTCCTATCGAAACCCTGTTGTCATGAAGTAACTTCCTTGCATCGAACTTAACGATCGAACTTGATATATTCAGCGGTAATGTCCCCCAGTATTCGAGGTTGATTGTAAAGAAGCCTTGGATACTGTTGAATTGTTCTAAGTTAGCACGATCAATGGTTGCCTCATTAAAAACCTTACCGAAAAACCCATTTGCGATAAGACCAGTCTAATGGAAAAGGAGTGCAACGCGTGCTTTCAGGCCTAAAGGCTTCAGGTGGGATAATCCATCCCTGTCCCTAGTCGAACTCCTGCAAGGGTTAGTTTCGAAATATAAATAAACATGGGAGGGTCGTACCTTAGCAGTAGTATTGTTTTAGGTGCGACACATTCCAATTGCTTGGTAGTTGTTTGCCGTTTATCACACCGAGCTTGTAGGATCCTTTACCGACAATTTCGAGAACCTGATACGGTCCTTCCCAGTTAGGACCCAGTTTCCCTTCATTTGGATTTCGGGTGTTGAGGGTGACTTTCCTTAGCACTAAGTCCCCGATTTTAAAATATTGAAGATTGGTTCTTTGATTATACTACCTTTCGATCCGCTATTTTTGAGTGGCTAATCGGACGAGAGTTGCTTCTCGTTTTTCGTCCAATAATTCTAGGCTCGTATTGATCGTCTCGTTTTTCGACTCATTTGTTGCATATCGAAATCTGATGCTAGGTTCTCCGACCTCAATCGGGATAAGAGCTTCGGCGCCATAAACAAACGAGAATGGTATCGCTCCGGTACTCAATTTCGATGTTGTGCGGTATGCCCATATGAATTCGGGTAGTATTTCTCTCCATTTTCCTTTAGCTTTAATTAATCTTTTCTTAAGATTTTGGATGATGGTTTTGTTGGTCGATTCGGCCTGTTTGTTCCCGCTGGGATGATAAGGTGTTGATAGGATCCATTTGATTTTGTGGTCTTCGAGAAATTTGGTTACTTTGCTTCCGATGAATTATTTTTCATTGTCACATATAATCTCGGATGGCATCCCGAACCGACATATAATGTGGTCCCAAATGAAATCTATCACCGTCTTTTCTCTAACTTTCTCGAAAGCCTGTGCTTCAAGCCATTTAGAGAAATAATTAATCATAAACAAAATAAACTGATCCTTACTTGGGGGTCGATGGGAGGGGGCCGACGATGTCCATTCCCCATTTCATGAAAGGCCAAGGAGCTAGGACCGAGTGGAGAAGTTCCCCGGGTTGATGAATCATGGGCGCATGTCTCTGACATTTATCGTATTTTCGAATGAACTCCCTTGCATCTTTGTCCATATCGATCCAATAATATCCTACTCTGATTGTTTTGTGGACCAATGAATCGGCACCGGAATGATTCCCACAAGTTCCCTCGTGAATCTCATGTAGGATGTAATCAGTGTCTCCCGGTCCCAAACATATTGCTAGTGGACCATCGAACGTCCTCCTAAATAGTGTACCGTTTTCGGACAAGGTGAACCGTTCTGCCTTTATGCGCAGAGCCCTCGATTCTTTTGGGTCTGATGGTAGCTTCCCATTCTTGAAGTACTTTATATATTTGTTTCTCCAATTCCAGGTTAGACTTGTGGAGTTTATCTCGGCATGACCTGCTTCGATTACCGACTTCATGAGTTGTACGATAGTCCCCGAGTTGAGTTCGTCATCCTCGACCGACGACCCTAAGTTTGCAAGAGCATCGGCCTCATTGTTCTGCTCTCAAACTACATGTTGCAAAGTCCATTCCTTAAATCGATGCAGAGTCACTTGCAATTTATCCAAGTACCTTCACATTCGATCTTCCCGGACTTCAAAAGTACCGTTGACTTGATTTACCACGAGGAGGAAATCACATTTAGCCTCCACGACCTCGGCTCCCAAACTTCTAGCTAATTTGATACCTGCAATCACGATCTCATACTCGGCCTCATTGTTAGTCAATTTTGTAATTTTACTAGACTGTCTGACTACATTACCTGTGGGCAATTTTAGTACGATGACCAGTCCGGACCCCTTTGCATTCGATGCACCATCCGTAAAGAGGGTCCAGATTCCGAAGAGGTACCCGATTTTATCAGTAATTCCTTTTCGATCTCGGGTATGAAGGCCGGCGTAAAGTCAGCCACGAAGTCCGCTAAGATTTGAGATTTGATAATGGTTCGAGGTCAATACTCAATGTCGTACCCGCCGATCTCTATGGCCCATTTGGCCAATCGACCTGAAAGCTCAGGTTTGTGTAAAATATTTCATAGAGGATAAGTTGTTACAACATGTATCGGGTGGCACTAGAAATATGGTTTTAATTTCCTAGAGGTACTTATTAAAGCAAGCGCTAATTTTTCTAAGTGTGGATATCTAGTTTCGGTCTCGCCTAGAGTTCGACTGACATAATAAATAGGGAATTGCGTATCTCGTTCTTCTCGAATTAGGACTCCACTTACCGTTACCTCTGAGACACCTAGATACAGGTAAAGTTATTCGTCTGCCTTTGGGGTATGAAGCAACGAAGGGCTCGATAAATACCGTTTTAGCTCTTCTAAAGCCCACTGACATTCCGGAGTCCATACAAAATTGCTTTTTTTTTAAGCAGAGAAAGAAATCGGTAGCTCCTATCTGAGGATCTCGAAATGAATCGTCCCAGGGCGACTATCCATCCCGTTAGCCTTTGCACGGCCTTTACATTATCTACTATTGTGATTTTCTCGATTGCTTTAATTTTGTCGGGGTTAATCTCGATTCCTCGATTGGACACCATGAAACCGAGAAACTTGCCCGAGCCAACCCCGAAAGTATATTTTTCCGGATTGAGCTTCATATTGTACTCCCTTAGTATGTCGAAAGTTTCCTGCAAATGCTTTAAATGGTCCTCTGCTCGCAGGGATTTAACTAACATGTCATCAATATAAACCTCCATTATTTTTCCTATTTGCTTTTCTAACATTCTGTTTACTAGGCGCTGATAAGTTGCACAAATATTTTTTAGGCCGAATGGCATTACATTATAACAGTAAGTCCCGTACTTAGTGATAAATGAGGTATTTTCCTGATCCTCCGGGTTCATCTGTATCCCGGAATAGGCATCGAGAAAATTGAGAGTCTAGTGGTCGGCCGTGGCATCGATCATACGATCAATATTACGCAAAGGAAAAGAATCCTTAGGGAATGCTTTATTCAGGTCTTTATAATCTATACACATTCTAAGCTTGTTCCCCCTATTTAGGGACTACCACCACATTTGCTAGCCATTCGGGGTACTTTACTTCCCGAATGGACCCTATTTTAAGAAGTTTGGTTACCTCGTCTTTGATGAAGGCATGTTTGACCTCGGACTGGGGTCTTCTTTTTGTTTTATCGAGTGGAATTTTGGGTCCAAGCTTAGCTTATGAGTGGTGATTCCCGGTGGGATCCCTGTCATGTCAAGATGGGACCAAGCGAAACAGTCTATGTTAGCTATAAGAAATTGAATAAGCTTTCTCCTGAGCTCGGGATCTAACCCCGTGCCCAGGTATACCTTTCGTTCGGGCAGAAATTCGATTAGTATGACTTGCTCCAGTTCTTCGATTGTTGATTGGGTAGCATCGGAATCATCGGGAACCATGAAGGATCGAGGGACCCCATGTTCATCATCTTCGTCAGTCTTCTGATTCTCTAATTGGGTCGAAGCTAATGTTTGTGATTGCTATTTTGTATTCCATTCCTCCTTCGAATTTGATCCTTTTGTTGATGATAATGATGATATCGGAATCACTTTATCGATGGAAAACATTTCTTTTGCGGCCGTTTGCTCCCCGTAGACCATTTTGATTCCCTCTAATGTTGGGAACTTCAAAACCTGGTGGAGAGTCGAGGGTACAGCCCTCTTATTGTGGATCCACGGCCTTCCGAACAGGGCATTATATCTCATATCGCCTTCGATCATGTGGACCTTCGTTTCTTGGATGGTACCGGCCAGGTTAGCTGGCATGATTATTTCGCCCTTAGTAGTTTCGTATGCCATATTGAATCCGTTTAGTACCAAGGTTGTGGGCACGACCTGGTCCTGTAGACCGAGTTGCTCTATGACCCTCGATCGAATGATGTTGGCCGAACTACCTGGATAAATTAATACACGTTTAACTTGAGTTTTATTCATAAGTACAGATATTACTAGTGCATCGTTATGTGGTTGCATGATTCCTTCCGCGTCTTCGTTATTAAAGGACAAGGTTCCTTCAGGGGTGTAATCCTGAGTTTGGGATCGCTTTTCTCTTACAATCGACATCTTAGTGCGTTTAAGCACCGGCCCCTGGGGGGTATCGATCCCACCCATGATCATGTGGATGATGTGTTGTGGCTCTTCTTGTTCGTTTTTTCTACTGAAATCCCTGTTTTTGAAATAGTTTTTGGCCCTGTCACTTAAACATTCTCGAAGATGCCCTTTATTGAATAACCGGGTTACCTCCTCTCTTGGTTTCCTGCAATCCTCCGTTCTGTGGCCATGAGTGCCATGATATTCGCACATTTGATTGGGATTCCTCTGGGCAGGATCGGTCTGCATAGGTCGAGGCCATTTAGTATCTTTGATGCGCCTGATAGCTGACACGATAGCAGATGCATCGATGCTGAAGTTATACTCCGATAACCGAGATGCTTCCTTAGTTTAGGTATGCCTGTCGAACCCATTCCTGTTCATCAGCCCCCGAGGCCCTTGCCCTCGATCATTTATCCTTTCACCTCGTACGAGGTTGCATGAAGGTTCGCTACCCCTACGATCTCCGTTATACGGCCGATATCGATCCTTGTTTGACCTTGGTTCTCGGTTGATATCCCTTTTAATATCGGACCCAGAACCCAACTGGTCGTCTTCGACTCTTATTTTGGATTGATACCGATTGTGCACATCAGCCCAAGTAATAGCTGGGTACTCGATTAGGTTATGCTTCAGCCGCCGTGAAGCCCTCGAGCTTCGTTCGTTTAGACCTTGAGTGAAAGCTTGAACTGCTCAATCGTCTGTGACTGGTGGTAGATCCATTCGTTCCATTTGGAAACGAGATACGAATTCTCTTATTCTTACCTTGAATAGGTCTGACTTCCTGGTCTCGACCTTTATGGCCCAGCATGTGCTTTTATGAAAGAATCTGCAAGCATAACAAAAGAATCGATAGAGTTAGACGGTAAATTATGATTCCATACCATTGCTCCCTTTGACAGGGTTTCACCGAATTTTTTCAATAATACAGATTCGATCTCATCGTCCTCTAGATCGTTCCCTTTGATGGCACATGTGTAAAAGGTGACATGTTCGTTGAGGGCGCTCGTTCTATTATATTTAAGAATCTCGGGCATGCGAAACTTCTTTGGGATCGGTTTAGGAGCCGCGCTCGGGGGAAAGGCTTTTGTACGAATTTTTTTGAACCTAAGCCCTTCAATATCGGTGGTGCCCCCGGATCTGATCAATCCTGGAGTTATATGTTTCAACTTTCTTGTCGTTTGCCTCGATCCTCCTTTCTCCTGACTTTATTCGTTTTGTCAGTTCTTCGAGCATCATAACAATTTCGGGATTAGTCCCCGATTCTTGCTCATTTGACCTTACTATAGCTAGCCTCGTTTTGTGGGTGACTTCTTGGGGTGGACAGGGCTCGAGTCTGGTCGGTGCCTGGGTTTGGCTCTGCAACTGGGCTATTGCTACTTGTTGAGCTTGTAACATCTCGAAGATCATACACAAGTTGATTCTATTTTCCTCAGCGTTTTGGGTATTTCGAGCTGCAGAACGAGTTTCACCATGAATGCTATTTTCAGGGTCGGAACGTTAGTTCGCCTCGATGTCCGCATGTGAATTGACGTCTATTGGCTCTTCGACCCGAGCTCCAACGGGATCGACGAGTGTCCTTCCACCCTCGGGGGTTAAGTTGTTGTTCTCATCTTGAAGGCCAGCTTTGTTGTCGATAGGTAGGGCCATTAATTAAAAATTCGTCGTTTTCAACCTGAAATTAAAGATACTTCCAAGAACAAGTGTAAAATGGTGTGTTTTGGAGAGATTCGTACCAAACAACTACTGTTATCCTTAGCCACACGGTGGGCATCAAACTGTTTATCCGAAAAACGGATAGAGTTGAATTTATATGTAGTTCTAAGGATACGTGGTATAACTTGGCAAAAATCAGAAAGTAAGTAGAAATATATTGAGTATTGACTGTATAAAGAATGAAATACAAACCAAACTGAATGAAAAATGGTTTATGAACAAGCAAGACGAATCAAAATACAAAACCCAAAAAAGGATAATCTCTATATGAATATCAGTATGTTTTTCTCTGTGAATATCAATAATATGAGGTGTATCAATGCTTTAATCTTGGATGCCTTAAAGAAATAATAGCCATCCCTATTATAGTGGAGGGATCTTACTTTGGATATAATTAAAAATACATAGTAGGGAACCTATGATAGAATAACTTTTCCCTAATTCCCGCCGAGATTCTCTCTCCTTAGTGCGACTGTAACGGCTCTTGTCTTTTGGCTCGATCTTGATCGAACTTGGTATTGGTTGGTTTCCAGATTTAGAGCCTGATATTGACTCGGGCTCGATATTGACTCGGGATCCGGTATTGACTTGGGCTCGGTATTGGTCGGTCTCTGGCTCTCAAGCTCGATAACGCCGCTTCGCATCATAGTTCGATTTGGATTCGAGCTCGGTAATGACTTCGAGTTCGATATTTTATCGATCCCAGAAATTTGAGCTCGGTAACCTAGCTTCGGATCTTATACCTGATATTATGAAGATGACCTTCGGTCCATTATGTTCGAATCTTGAGTAATCATACGAAGGTCGATATCGGTTTTGACCGTATACAGTATTATAATTCAGGATTAAAGGGACAATGAGAATTAAACCAAATGGTGATTGTCTCATAGAGTTTTCAAAAGTACTTCTAATTATTATTATTATTATTTGGTAGAAATTGATTAAAACTGCTTTGAGACGTTTTTCTAAATGTTTTCTTGAGAAAACTCACATAATTAACTTTATAAAGTTGAAACTGCCCAATTATGGAGGAACGTGATTGAGTTATATTTGAATAAAAGAAATGGCCCTCAAAATTTCTTCAGCGTTTTATTTCATTTTTTTACCTATACAAATAAATATCTTTTACATAAAAGTAATAGACACCAAATATGTTTCCATAAAACTCCTTTCACAAAACTTTTGTAGAAAAGTTCTTCCAAATTTTCCGAAAAGCGCCTTTTTCAGAACAATATAGCAAGAACCTTTAAAAGGTGAAAACAACGGCATTTGGATAGAAAAAAACATATTTTGGTTCTTTAAAATCAAACTAAAATGTTTTTTACAAAACGAAAAACCCTAAAATCCAGGTTTTAAAAAATTAATATGAATATTCTCTCTAAACTAATTCAAAGCACTTTTTTTTCCAAAATTATTTTTTAAAATGTAATTCCTTGAAATCGTTACAGAACCAAGTGCATGAGAATAGTCAACTCAGAGAACATGAAAAAAACTGCACCTTCAATTTATTGATATTCTCGAAAAATGGTTTCCCTATACCAAATGTAGGCTAGTTGTGCAATTAATGGCTTTATTCAAGTGGAACTTTTCCTCTTAAAATGAAGAGACCAACAAAGAGAGTGTTGTAAGAAACAAATGGCAAGTCTGAAGTCCCTAACATTTGTGGCTAGAAGCTTGAATTTCCAAGAGATTTTATTACTTTCTTCTGTTGGCTTTTGCTGTAAAAAAGACAAATGTTCAGTTTTTAAGGGCATATGGATCCAAAATAGATAAGGCACATACCACCAAATGAGTGGGTGATATTTGTTCTTGCTTTCATGCCATTTTGGTACTTTGGTATTTGGATATAAATGACAAACTAACAAAGAGTATTTGAACCTCCTTTTGCTATATCATTCCATGCACCCACATCAAGATAAGAATGAGAGCTAGTTTTTCACTATTAGTATTAGATACTTACTCCTCTATATTTTTTGATAACCTCTGTGCAGATATGGAAATTCTTTTAAGGTCATTTATTTAGATTGAAATGTTTTGATAGAGTTGCAATTTATGAAATGGTTAGACATCTAACAATGCGAAATTTGAAGGTGAGAACAAAACGGTAGAGAAATTTGAAGTTCCGAAAATTTTAGTACAAGCAACAGTCTCACAATTGCGGGTGCTTTTAGTATTATAAAAATTGGTTGATTCATTTATCCATCATTAAATTGAATATTAAAATTATTTTTCTCACATTAAAATAACTGAATTTTATCCACTATAAAAGTAAAATTAAAAAAATTATATTTTGACGAATTAGAGTAAATAAATTTTATCCACCATAATAATAAGATCACATAACTTCACCCGTTATAACAGTATTAAAGTCATAAGAGTTACCACTAAAATAGTAAAGTCACCTTGATAGGTAAGTTGTTTTTTATCATGAGTAAATTTTAACGATAAAAGTTAAGTTACTTCTGTTACACCCTATATTTTCGTAGGTAAAAATGCGTCGTAAGCAAACTAATGTAGGACCAAAAATGAGATAATATTTAAAAGTATATAAAGTAAGTTAATCATGTTACCTATGAGGTTACAAATATTGAATATCATGAACAACAAGTACAAAGAGGGTTGGACAGTTCAGAAGCTAAAGCAATTGAATAAAATAATATTTCGTCGAAAGTCGACAAGTTGGGAATGTTATAAAATGTACCTTTGGGGTGAGACTAGGGTGATTAACATAATAAGGAGATTATGTTATGATTTATATTAGTCGTATGACATCCGTGTGTTATGTTTTAATATCAAGCGAGTTGTGGAACAAAAGTCGATGAAAGTCATCACAAGTTACACTCATAAGTTTTACTGAAACTTTGGGTCAAATGTAACTACAATTTTCTCCCAATATACTTAGAGTTATGGGGTGTTCCACCCATTAAATTAAAGATCTATGAGTCTATTTTCCAATTCATTAAACCGTTTGTCAATACGACATCGGAGTAGTGAGATATGGGCATTTTTGCGATACTGCGCAAGCTGCTAGGTGACAAGTAGGTGTGTCACCTACTTGCTTAAATGAAAGCCCAAAAATGGGCCATTTCGGGTCGTCCAAAGAGGCCTTTTAAAGGCCTATTTTCTTCATATATTAGACTTAAAATAGAGCATAATAACCAGACATAAGCTCTGCAAAGAATCCTCCCAAAACTTTTCCACAAACCCTAATTGATTTTCTCTCCCTTTCAAGTTCTAATTGGAGGTAAAACCTAGAGTTTGAAGAACCAAGATAGGAGCTGAGTTATCCAACAAATAAGGTGAGTTTACTGCTCTCTTTCATCCAGTTTTTCTTCTATAAATTTATGGTAAGTCGTTCTATGCTTGTGAGAACTCACGGGACGGTGATCGGAAGCCGTGAGTTCGAGTTATTCACTTGTAGCGGACTGTTTTGTGGACTGTTTTGTATTGCTGTTGGGCTGCGTGTTTTACTACTATTTTGTGGAGTTTTGGAGGAGGAAGGGGGTGTAGAAACACCATATATATGTAGGGTGGTTGGCTGATCGTTCGTCATAATATTTTCGGGTCGTTTGACACTACTACGGTGATCGTTTTGTGTATGAAGAGATTGGGGTGTGTTGGACTATTTTGTAGTATTTAATGGTGTATATAGAGTTGGAAAATGATGTATATATGTTGTCATTGTTTTGTTTTTGTATTTTTGGTGTTATCTTGAATTTGGAGAAAGTAAGGATTATATGGGAGATGCTGCCCGTTTTAATACAAAATAAGTTGGTTGTTCGTTGTGCGATAGTTGTACCTTTCGTAACTTAACGATAGTATTATTATCATTCTTGTAGATTAAGGTGCGAAGAGGTGAGTTCAACTTGGTGATTGGAAAGATTATGATAAGGTATGTTAAGGCTAAGCCCTTCCTTCATTTTGGCATGATCTCGTAGCTACATGTGTTAATAATGAGACATAAAGAGAAGTTCATATTCATGAATTTATTCACATTATTCTAGTCTCATAAGTTACAATATTATTCCTTATCGAGACTTCATATTCAGTTTAGTTTTGTCTTTATTCAGTCAAGAGAGCAGAGGGTCTATATATATATATACAGTATTACACTATTTTCACCACCATCGAGCTATAATCGGTGGGCAGGCCCCTATTGGGCAACCTCTGATCAGATGGTAAGTTATATATACCGAGCCTACTGTGGCCGAGCGCCTATGAGCGAGCCCAGGATGGCCGAGATACAGAGCCCAGTATGGCCGAGCGCCTATGAGCGAGCCTACTAAGGCCGAGCATTTACACGTACCGAGCCTTATAGGGCCGGACATTTATTTTACTTACTATATTGAAGGAGTTTAGTCACTATCAGCAGGTAAGTATATCTCCAGATCATCTTTTACTCCCAGTTACTTCTAGTTATTATATTATCAGTTCAGTTTCGATTTTCAGTTATGTTATTGTCTTACATACTCGGTACATTATTTCGTACTGACGTCCCTTTTTCGGGGACGCTGCATTTCATGTATGCAGGTTCAGATAGACAGACGAGTAGACCTTCTCAGTAGGTGTTTCCAGAGTTTAGCCTGATCGGCAAGCTCCACATCCTTCGGAGTTATCGGGTCTAGGTTTTTGTGTGCATCTTATGTATGTATTTATATATATAATATGGGTAGGTCGGGGCCCTGTTCCGATCACAATATATCTATCAGTAGAGGCTTGTAGACATATCCTGTTGGTTAGTGCAGTATGTTGGGTTTGTAGGCCTGGTATGTATATTTGATGGTTTGTCAGCTGTAGTAGCTATGACGGCCTTGTCGGCCTAGCTTTATATTGATGTTTAGTTAGCGCTAGTTTCTATTCAGTTTTGTATTTTGCTTCGCAAATTATCTTGCAAGGTGGACCCATGGCCAAAGTATGACATTAAATGTTCAGAGTCCCTTAGTCGCAATTTGGTACGCCAGGTTAGGTGAGGCACCGGGTGCTTATCTCGCTCCTAGGTTCGGGGCGTGACAAACTTGGTATCAGAGCAGTTCTGTCCTAGGAAGTCTACAAGCCGTGTCTAGTAGGGTCTTGTTTATAGATGTGTTGTGCACCACATTATATAAGCAGGGAACTACAGGGCATTTAGGAGTTGGTTACCCTTCTTTGAAATCTAAATCGTGCTATAGAACTGAGTTATAGGAAATTTGAATTAAACTTATGTGTTGGTGTTTGCATGCACAGATGACGGTGACTAGGAAGACTACGGCTAGCCAGAGGAGAGATACAGCAGTAGGTGAGGGGACCAGCAGGGTACCCCCAGTAGATGGGGCCCAGTCTGAGGCTCAAGGTGAGACCCCTACTCAGCCATTACCGGCTCCTCCACCAACTACGGAGATTCCTAGGGAAACCGCACATCCAGTTCCCCCTCCACTTCCATCAGATCAGGACTTGAGGAGTGCGGTGCATTTGTTGACACAGTTGGTAGCTACCCAGCAACAGGCTAGGGCATCAGCTAGTGCAGGAACTTCTGAGGGGTCTGGGAGTTCAAGGGTCCGAGAGTTTATTGCTTTGAGTCCCCCAGAGTTCACGGGGACAGATCAGAGGGAGGACCCGCAGGATTTCATAGATCAGCTTCACAGGATCTTTCGTGTTATGCATGCCACGGAGAAAGAGGCAGTTGAGCTAGCAGCTTTTCGACTCCGAGATATAGCCATCCTTTGGTACGAGGGATGGGAGAGGTCCAGGGGACGTGATGCACCTCCAGCTATTTGGGAGAATTTTTCAGATGCCTTCCTTGACCAGTACTTACCACGGGAGATCCGACAGGCTCGAGTCGATCAGTTTCTAGCCCTCAAGCAGGGTAATATGAGTGTTCGAGAGTATAGTCTCCATTTTGACTCATTGGCCAGATATGCACCATCCATAGTTTCTACTATGCGGGACAGGATTCACAGGATTATAGCAGGGTTAGCCCCAGAGTTAACCGAGGCATGTGCCACCGCTGCATTGCAGGATAGTATGGATATCTCCCGGATTCAGGCATTCACCCAGAATATAGAAAGGGGTAGGCGTCGGCAGCAGGGTACAGAGAGGGCTGAGCAAGGGCAACGTAAGAGGATGAGATTTCCCAGGTCTCAGGAGCAATTTCAGGGTAGTTATAGGACCCAGTACTTCGGACGGCCACCTAGGCCTCCGCCACCTCAGTTACAGGGTTACAGGTATGACCGCTATACTCAGTCAGGACCAGGTGAGAGCTCACGGGCATCGGGTTTGCAGTGACAGCGAGGATCTGCGCAGACATGGTCATTTCTCCACGGTGTGACATCTGTGGTAGAGGACACTTGGGCCAATGCCGAGCAGGTTCTGATGCTTATTATACATGTAGGCGTCCGAGGCATATGATGCGAGATTGCCCAAATAGAGATTTGGGGGGAATGGCACAACCAGCGAGTTCAGCAACAGGATCATCTATGTCCGTGCATCCTTCAGGGTGCGAGTCTCAGTCTTCGGCTGGAAGAGGTCGGGGCAGAGGTAAAGGTTCCAGTTCAAGTGGTAATCAGAACCGTATCTATGCTTTAGCGAGTCGATAGGACCAGGAGTCTTCACCAGACGTTGTGACAGGTATATTAACCATTTGCTCTCATGATGCTTATGCTTTGATAGACCCAGGATCTACTTTATCGTATATTACCCCATTTGTCGCGAGGAAGTTTGGTATAGTGCCTGAAATACTAAGTGATCCTTTTGCCGGTATCTACACCGGTCGGAGAATCGATTATTGCTAGACGGGTTTACCGAGGTTGTACGGTGATAATTTGTAGTCGTCAGACCTCAGCTGACCTAGTTGAGCTAGAGATGATGGATTTTGATGCTATCATGGGCATGGACTGGTTGGCAGCTTGCTATGCCACAGTTGATTGCCGAGCAAAGGCAGCCAGATTTGATTTTCCGGGTGAGCCAGTCCTTGAATGGGTAGGTAATACACCAACACCCAGAGGTAGGTTTATTTCCTATCTGAAGGCGAGGAAAATGATCGCAAAAGGGCGCATTTATCATATTGTGCGAGTTAGAGATGCAGATGCTGAGATACCTACACTTCAGTCTATTCCCGTAGTCAAAGAGTATGCAAATGTGTTTCCAGATGAGCTTCCAGGTATTCCTCCAGAGCAAGAGATTGATTTTAGCATCGATTTGCTTCCAGGAACTCAACCAATATCCGTCCCTCCGTATAGAATGGCACCTGGCAAATTGAAGGAGTTGAAGGAGCAGTTAAAAGATTTGTTGGAGAAAGGTTACATCAGGCCCAGTACCTCACCTTGGGGTGCACTAGTACTATTTGTGCGGAAGAAAGACGGCTCGCTGAGGATGTGTATCGATTATAGGCAGCTGAACAAGGTAACTATTAAGAATAAGTATCCACTTCCAAGGATCGATGACTTGTTTGATCAGTTACAGGGGGCTAGATGCTTTTCAAAGATAGATTTGAGGTCGGGGTACCACCAGGTCAGAGTTCGGGAAAAAGATATTCCGAAGACAGCCTTCAGGACCCGATATGGCCACTTCGAGTTCCTTGTCATGTCCTTCGGGTTGACTAATGCACCCGCTGTATTTATGGACTTGATGAATAGCCTATTCCGGCAATTTTTAGATCTGTTCGTGATAGTATTTATTGATGATATTCTGGTTTATTCCTGTTCAGAGGATGAGCATGCGGACCACCTGCGAGTGGTACTCCAAACCCTCCGTGATCGTAAGTTGTATGCTAAGTTTTCTAAATGTGAGTTCTGGTTGAAGTCTGTAGCATTCTTGGGGCATATTGTATCAGATGAAGGGATAAAGGTGGACACTCAGAAGATTGAGGCCGTGAAATCTTGGCCTAGACCTACCACTCCGACAGAGGTTCGTAGCTTTCTAGGCTTAGCAGGATACTATCGGAGGTTCGTAGAGGGTTTTTCTTCCCTTTCGGCACCATTGACGAAGTTGACACAGAAAGAAACTAAGTTTCAATGGACAGAGGCTTGTGAGCGGAGTTTCCAAGAGCTTAAGAACAGGTTGACCTCAGCTCCAGTTCTAACACTTCCAGAGGGTCTAGAGGGTTATGCCGTGTATTGTGATGCATCAGGTGTCAGGTTAGGATGTGTCCTGATGCAACATGGGAAGGTAATTGCGTATGCTTCAAGGCAGTTGAGGAAGCACGAGAGGAATTATCCGACCCACGATCTCGAGTTAGCTGCGGTTGTCCATGCACTTAAGATATGGCGGCATTATTTATATGGTGTTCATGTTGATGTATTTACTGATCATAAAAGCCTACAATATATCTTCAAGCAGAAAGAGTTGAATTTGCGACAGAGGCGATGGCTTGAGTTATTGAAAGATTACGATGTTAACATTCTCTACCATCCAGGGAAAGCTAATGTTGTAGCAGATGCATTAAGTCGCCGATATATGGGTAGCTTAGCACATGTAGAGCCCGAGAAAAGACAATTAGCTAGAGAGATTCATCAATTGTCTTCGTTGGGGGTTCGGTTAGTAGATTCTGAGGATGGTGGAGTTGTACTCCAAAACACTACAAAATCATCCCTCATAGCGGAAGTCAAGGAAAGGCAGTACGAGGACCCAGAGTTGGTCGAGCTGAGAGAGCGAGTTCCGCAGCAGAAGAAGCCACTGTTAGAGCTAAAGGGAGATGGGGTTCTCAGATATAGGGGTCGTTTGTGTGTTCCAGATGTAGCAGGGCTACGAGACAGGATTATGTCAGAGGCACATTATTCATGGTATTCCATCCATCCTGGGTCGACGAAGATGTATCATGACATTAAGGATGTGTACTGGTGGAATGATATGAAGAAGAACATTGCTGAGTTTGTCGCCCAATGTACTAGTTGCCAGCAAGTGAAGGTAGAGCACCAGAAGCCTGGAGGGCTAATGCAGACTATAGAGATCCCGACATGGAAATGGGAGGCGATAAACATGGACTTTATCACGGGTTTACCTCGTTCTAATCGTAAGTTCGATTCCATATGGGTGATAGTCGATAGGCTCACGAAATCAGCTCACTTCCTACCGGTCAGATCTACATATACAGCAGAAGATTATGCAAAGTTATATATTAAGGAGATAGTGCGGCTACACGGAGTACCAGTTTCTATTATATCTGACCGTGGGGCTCAGTTTACAGCACATTTTTGGAGGTCATTTCAGAGAGGTCTAGGGACTCAGGTGAATCTCAGCACAGCTTTTCATCCACAGACTGATGGACAAGCCGAGCGCACAATTCAGACGCTCGAGGATATGTTACGAGTATGTGTGTTGGATTTTAAAAGAAGTTGGGATGAACATCTACCTCTTATCGAGTTTGCATATAATAACAGTTACCACTCCAGTATCCAGATGGCTCCGTACGAGGCTTTGTATGGGCGTAAGTGCAGATCTCCTATAGGGTGGTTTGATGTTGGAGAATCTGGGTTACATGGGCCAGACCTGGTTCAACAGGCCATAGAGAAAGTAAAGCTTATCCGGGAGCGACTGTTGACAGCTCAGAGTCGTCAGAAGTCATATTCTGACGTGCGGCGACGAGACTTAGAGTTCAGGATTAATGACTGGGTATTCTTAAAGGTATCACCTATGAAGGGCGTGATGAGGTTTGGCAAGAAAGGCAAGCTTAGCCCACGGTATATTGGGCCTTATAGGATCATTCGGAGAGTGGGCCAAGTAGCTTATGAGTTAGAGTTGCCCTCAGAATTGGAGTCTGTCCATCCGGTTTTTCACGTATCTATGCTACGGAAGTGCATTGGCGATCCTACCCGAGTGGTGCCCACGGATGATGTACAGATTACAGAGGACTTGTCATACGAGGAAATTCCAGTTGCCATCCTAGACCGACAAATCCGCAATCTACGAAATAAGGAGGTAGCTTCCGTAAAGGTTTTATGGAGGAGCAAGAATGTAGAAGAGATGACGTGGGAATCGGAGGAAGAAATGAAGTCTAAATACCCCCACCTATTTCAAACTGAAGATATGGTTCGAGATGGGACGCTACAACATAGCTCTATGTAGGCTAGCAGGTCATCAGGTAAGCTTTTATTTTTCACTTTCAATATTTATGATTTACGGTCGGTGAGGCAAATTGCTGCTATTTATAAAGATTGGCCATGTGTGGCATGCATAGTATGTTTCTGGCTACGTGCAGGTTGGTTTTAACCTAGTGTACGAAGGATACTCTGGAAAAAGTTTCCAAAGTCTCCAAGAGTAAACATTCGAGGACGAATGTTCCCAAGGGGGGAGTGATGTTACACCCTATATTTTCGTATGTAAAAATGCGTCGTAAGCAAACTAATGTAGGACAAAAAAAATGAGATAATATTTAAAAGTATATAAAGTAAGTTAATCATGTTACCTCTGAGGTTACAAATATTGAAGATCATGAACAACAAGTACAAAGAGGGTTGGACAGTTCAGAAGCTAAAGCAATTAAATAAAACAATGTTTCATCGAAAGTCGACAAGTTGGGAATGTTATAACATGTACCTTTGGGGTGAGACTAGGGTGATTAACATGATAAAGAGATTATGTTATGATTTATATTAGTCGTATTACATCCGTGTGTTATGTTTTTAAGATGAAGAGACCAACAAAGAGAGTGTTGTAAGAAACAAATGGCAAGTCTGAAGTCCCTAACATTTGTGGCTAGAAGCTTGAATTTCCAAGAGATTTTATTACTTTCTTCTGTTGGCTTTTGCCGTAAAAAAGACGAATGTTCAGTTTTTAAGGGCATATGGATCCAAAATAGATAAGGCACATACCACCAAATGAGTGGGTGATATTTGTTCTTGCTTTCATGCCATTTTGGTACTTTGGTATTTGGATATAAATGACAAACTAACAAAGAGTATTTGAACCTCCTTTTGCTATATCATTCCATGCACCCACATCAAGATAAGAATGAGAGCTAGTTTTTCACTATTAGTATTAGATACTTACTCCTCTACATTTTTTGATAACCTCTGTGCAGATATGGAAATTCTTTTAAGGTCATTTATTTAGATTGAAATTTTTTGATAGAGTTGCAATTTATGAAATGGTTAGACATCTAACAATGCGAAATTTGAAGGTGAGAACAAAACGGTAGAGAAATTTTAAGTTCCGAAAATTTTAGTACAAGCAACAGTCTCACAATTGCGGGTGCTTTTAGTATTATAAAAATTGGTTGATTCATTTATCCATCATTAAATTGAATATTAAAATTATTTTTCTCACATTAAAATAACTGAATTTTATCTACTATAAAAGTAAAATTAAAAAATTATATTTTGACGAATTAGAGTAAATAAATTTTATCCACCGTAATAATAAGATCACATAACTTCACCCGTTATAACAGTATTAAAGTCATAAGAGTTACCACTAAAATAGTAAAGTCACCTTGATAGGTAAGTTGTTTTTTATCATGAGTAAATTTTAACGATAAAGGTTAAGTTACTTTTGTTACACCCTATATTTTCGTATGTAAAAATGCGTCGTAAGCAAACTAATGTAGGATCAAAAATGAGATAATATTTAAAAGTATATAAAGTAAGTTAATCATGTTACCTATGAGGTTACAAATATTGAAGATCATGAACAACAAGTACAAAGAGGGTTGGACAGTTCAGAAGCTAAAGCAATTGAATAAAACAATGTTTCGTCGAAAGTCGACAAGTTGGGAATGTTATAACATGTACCTTTGGGGTGAGACTAGGGTGATTAACATGATAAAGAGATTATGTTATGATTTATATTAGTCGTATGACATCCGTGTGTTATGTTTTTAAGTCAAGCGAGTTGTGGAACAAAAGTCGATGAAAGTCATCACAAGTTACATTCATAAGTTTTACTGAAACTTTGGGTCAAATGTAACTGCAATTTTCTCCCAATATACTTAGAGTTATGGGGTGTTCCACCCATCAAATTAAAGATCTATGAGTCTATTTTCCAACGCATTAAACCATTTGTCAATACGACATCGGAGTAGAGAGATATGTGCATTTTTGCGATACTGCGCAAGCTGCTAGGTGACAAGTAGGTGTGTCACCTACTTGCTTAAATGAAAGCCCAAAAATGGGCCATTTCGGGTCGTCCAAAGAGGCCTTTTAAGGGCCTATTTTCTTCATATATTAGACTTAAAATAGAGCATAATAACCAGACATAAGCTCTGCAAAGAATCCTCCCAAAAATTTCCCACAAACCCTAATTGATTTTCTCTCCCTTTCAAGTTCTAATTGGAGGTAAAACCTAGAGTTTGAAGAACCAAGATAGGAGCTGAGTTATCCAACAAATAAGGTGAGTTTACTGCTCTCTTTCATCCAGTTTTTCTTCTATAAATTCATGGTAAGTCATTTTATACTTGTGAGAACTCACGGGACGGTGATCGGAAGCCGTGAGTTCGAGTTATTCACTTGTAGCGGACTGTTTTGTGGACTGTTTTGTGTTGCTGTTGGGCTGCATGTTTTACTACTATTTTGTGGAGTTTTGGAGGAGGAAGGGGGTGTAGAAACACCATATAAATGTAGGGTGATTGGCTGGTCGTTTGTCATAACATTTTCGGGTCGTTTGACACTACTACGGTGGTCGTATTGTGTATGAAGAGATTGGGGTGTGTTGGGCTGTTTTGTAGTATTTGATGGTGTATATAGGGCTGGAAAATGATGTATATATGTTGTTATTGTTCTGTTCTTGTATTGTTGGTGTTATCTTGAATTTGGAGGAAGTAAGGATTATAGGGGAGATGCTGCCCGTTTTAATACAAAATAAGTTTGTCGTTCGTTGTGCGATAGTTGTACCTTTCGTAACTTAACGATAGTATTATTATCATTCTTGTAGATTAAGGTGCGAAGAGGTGAGTTCAACTTGGTGATTGGAAAGATTGTGATAAGGTATGTTAAGGCTAAGCCCTTCCTTCATTTTGGCATGATCTCGTAGCTACATGTGTTAATAATGAGACATAAAGAGAAGTTCGTATTCATGAATTTATTCACATTATTCTAGTCTCATAAGTTACAATATTATTCCTTATCGAGACTTCATATTCAGTTTAGTTTTGTCTTTATTCAGTCAAGAGAGCAGAGGGTCTATATATATATATATATATATATATATATATATATATATATATATATATATATATATATATATATATATACAGTATTATACTATTTTTACTACCATCGAGCTATAATCGGTGGGCAGGCCCCTATTGGGCAACCTCTGATCAGATTGTAAGTTATATATACCGAGCCTACTATGGCCGAGCGCCTATGAGCGAGCCCAGGATGGCCGAGATACAGAGCCCAGTATGGCCGAGCGCCTATGAGCGAGCCTACTACGGCCGAGCATTTACACATACCGAGCCTTATAGGGCCGGACATTTATTTTACTTACTATATTGAAGGAGTTTAGTTACTATCAGCAGGTAAGTATATCTCCAGATCATCTTTGACTCCCAGTTACTTCCAGTTATTATATTATCAGTTCAGTTTTGATTTTCAGTTATGTTATTGTCTTACATACTCGGTACATTATTTCGTACTGACGTCCCTTTTTCGGGGACGCTGCATTTCATGCATGCAGGTTCAGATAGACAGACGAGTAGACCTTCTCAGTAGGTATTTCCAGAGTTTAGCCTGATCGGTAAGCTCCACATCCTTCGGAGTTATCGGGTCTAGGTTTTTGTATGCATCTTATGTATGTATTTATATATATAATATGGGTAGGTCGGGGCCTTGTTCCGATCACAATATATCTATCAGTAGAGGCTTGTAGACATATCCTGTTGGTTAGTGCAGTATGTTGGGTTTGTAGGCCTGGTATGTATATTTGATGGTTTGTCAGGTGTAGTAGCTATGACGGCCTTGTCGGCCTAGCTTTATATTGATGTTTAGTTAGCGCTAGTTTCTATTCAGTTTTATATTTTGCTTCACAAATTATCTTGCAAGGTGGCCCCATGGCCAAAGTATGACATTAAATGTTCAGAGTCCCTTAGTCGTAATTTGGTACGCCAGGTTAGGTGAGGCACTGGGTGCTTGTCTCGCTCCTAGGTTCGGGGCGTGACAACTTTTTGTTAATTCTATGGATCGAGCTATGTAAACCCTAGCTAAGGAGAAGAGAAAAGAAGAGAAGAGAAGAGAAGAAGGAAATGTGATAAAGCAGAAATGCAGAAACTGTTTCTATTAACTGAAAATGCACTGTACAAACAACCCCTAATTATAGAGCTAATTAACCGACTTTGGACACTTAACTAACTAGTGTTAAATAGACTAAACTACCCTTAGTTTGTTACACATTAAGTCACTCCTCTCATAATACTCCCCCTCAAGCTAGGTGGTGTAAACACATCAACCACACCTAGCTTGGAGCTTAAGTACTCGTGCTGGACTCTGCTCAATCCCTTTGTCAACAAATCACCATGTTGTTCTCTTGTTCCAACATACTTGGTCACAAACAGTCCTTCTAATATCTTCTCCCTTATAAAGTGACAGTCTATATCAATATGCTTTGTTCATTCATGAAATACTGGATTTGCAGCAATCTGTATTGCTGCCTTACTATCACGATGAATATTCATGCGCAACTGAACCTCAATTCCTATCTCCTTTATCAAACCTACTAGCCAAACTCCTGTATTCTGCTTCAGCAGAGCTTCTACATATTGTTGTCTGTTTCTTAGACTTCTAAGACACCAAAAAACCACCTAGCTTGATCAAGAAACCTGTGACATATCTTCTAGAATGTTGGCATGCATCCTAGTCTGCATCACAGAATGCCTCTAATGTGCTTGTATTTTTGCTGGACATCAATATGCCATGCCCAGGATGGTTCTTGACATATTTAACAACCCTTATTTCTGCCTCCATATGTGATCTTTTTGGTTGTTATAGAAACTGACTTAGCATTTGCACACTGAATGCCAAGTCAGGCCTTGTCACAGTCAGATACAACAACTTCCCTATTAACCTTTGGTAGATTCATGGATCTGACAATAGCTCATCTACAGAATTGCTTGAGGTGTCGTTCCCAGGTGATCATCATACTCCTTAGTAGTCAACTTTGAATTTACTTCTAGTGGAGTAGTTACAGGCTTTGCTGCTCCAAGGCCAAGTTCAGAGATAATCTATAAAGCATACTTTCTCTGATACATAAGAATCTCATCTGCAGATCTAGTAAACTCTATTCCTAGAAAGTATTTCAACTCTCCCAAATCTTTCATTTTGAATATCTGTTGTAGTGATGTCTTTGTCTCTTCAATTAAGTGTAGAGTGGTGCCAGTGACTAGCATGTCATCTACATACACTAGCACTATCACTGTGCATTCAGCAGTCTTCTTGATGAACAAAGAGTGATCATATTGGCTCTGAACAAAGCCAAATTGATGTAGAGCCTCTTTGAGTTTATCATTCCACTGCCTAGGGGCCTATTTAAGGCCATATAAGGATTTATGAAGCCTGTACACTGGTTGAGACTTCCCCTGACTTCTGAATCCTGGTGGCAATTGCATATAGATCTCATCAAAGAGATCACCTTGAAAAAATGCATTATACACATCCATTTGATGGATATGCCACTTCTGAGCTGCAGCTATAGATAGAACAATCCTAATTGTCACCATTTTTATCACCGGTGAAAAAGTTTCTTGATAGTCAATCCCCTCTTTTTGGTTGTACCCTTTTGCTATCAATCTAGTCTTGAATCTCGCCACCTCACCTGATGCCTTGTATGTGACCTTATATATCCACTTACAACTAATTGGAACCTTGCCTTAAGAAAGTGAAACAATGTCCCAGGTGTGATTGCTTTCTAGTGCTTCAATCTCTACTTTCATAGCATCTACCCACCTAGGATCTTGCCTGGCTTCAGCATATGTAGCATGTTCTACAATAGAGAAGAAGGCTGCAAAGTAATCTTGGTATTGAGAGGACAGGCCACTGTAGGAGACATATTTTGCAATTGCATATGGTACAGACTCATGCACATTTAGTGACACAAAGTCTTTCATCCAAATAGAAGGATTCTTTGGTCTAGAGGACTTTCTAACTTCTTCTTCTATAGCTGGTAGTTGTTGAATAGATGAAATCTGCACTTGTTCCTGATCTGAACTTTCTCCAGTTGGATGAGCTAAGACTGATTCTCCTTCACTCTCATATGCAACACCATTTTCATGAACACCCTCATTTGTATCACTGGCACATCTCCTATATCTTAGTGTGTTGACACAGCCTCATGATCACTGTTGTATCCCATATCAGAAGTAGTTGGGATCCCTACCTGTTGAGTATAATCTGTAGGAACATCTGACTGTAGAAAGATTGGCAAATATTTGTGTTTTGTCTATCTAAAAGAGAAGACAGTCTCTTTGAAAATAACATCCTTGTTAACAAAGAAAGATTGATTAGTTAAGTTCAAGAGTACATAGCCTTTCTGAGTTGCAACATATCCCATCAATATTGCTGGTATAACTCTTAACATGAACTTGTCCTTCTCTTGAATTGATTTGGCATAGCATAAGCATAATAGTACTCTTATATGTTGTAGTGAAAGATTTTTGTTGTACAGCTTTTGAAAGGGTGACACTCCATTAATAACTGAAGAACCCCAGTATTTTAGAGGTATGTGAGCTTGAAATCTCATTGCTCTAGCAACCTCTAAGATATGTCTGTGCTTCCTCTCAGCTACACCATTCTGTTGAGGGGTATATACAAAAGTTCTCTGATAAATCATCCCAAGACTGCTAAACAGATTACTGCAAGTTAAATTTACAAATTCCAATCCATTATTTGTCCTGATAGTCTTGACACTTTTGTTATGCTATGTTTTTACATAATATAGAAAGAACTTCAAGACTACACATACATATGACTTATACTTTAGCAAGAACAACCATGTCATTCTAGAGAAGTCATCCACTAAAGTTAGGAAGTATTTATTTCCATCAAATGTAGGTACTCTATAAGGAACCCATACATCTGCATGTATCAAATCAAAGCATTCTGTGCTTTTAATGCTACTGCTAGGAAAGGAAAGTCTAGTATGCTTAGCTAATGGACATATATGATAATTGTCCACAATTGTGACACAATTCTGAGTTTTAACAAGTAACAACTTCTTTAAATCTACAGAAGATACATGCCCTAGACTTCTATGCCACAAGTCAATATCCTGCTTCTCTTTAGGTTCTGTAGTATACTTGATTGTTGGTGCTATTTCTAGATTGCTCTTGTTTGTATGAGGGATCAGCATATAGAGTCCATCATGTTCCTTACCAATCTCTTTTACCCTCCCACTGTAAAAGATCCTGAAATAGGCAAAAATCAGGATAAAAAGCAACACAATATTGTAACTCTTTTGTTGCCTTGGATACTGAGAGTAGATTATATCTGAATCTTGGGACATGTAGGATATTTTTTAGTATACTTCTTGTTGATATTGGGCTAGTACCCATGTGTGTAACATAAACTACATCTCCATTTGGTAGATACACCTTCTTAGGATTACTTGGTTTGATCTCTTCTGATTTAGATAACATCTTTAAATCAGACACCATATGATTTATAGCCCCTGTATCAATGATCCATTTTGGGGATTATTACTCACTAGAAAAACACAACTAGTACTTGTAGTGTGTGTCATGTTTGCTAAGGGAGCAGTTAGAGTACTTTTGTTCAACATTTATAAAATTTGTTCATATAGCACCTTAATAAATGTACAGGCTACTGGATGTCTTCCTGATGAGCTGTCTCTTATAGTTAATGGCTGCCTCTGAATTTGTATTCCAGGCTGAGCTGAAGTCTGTATTTGTTGAGTCTGATTCTGCACCTACATGAAAGGTTGTACCTGAGTATAGAAGGTTTGATTCGGATATTCAATACAAACATTATAAGCAGCAGTTCTCCCTTTTTTCTTAGACTTGAAACCTTGTGGATAACCAATAATTTTCCAGCAATTCTCCTTGTTATGCCCCTTCTTCTTACAGAAGTCACAATAGTCACTGTAGGTTTTCTTCTATTTTGAGTAATTTCCAGGCTGTTGAGAGTTATTTGGATGGAAGTTATCAGGCTGAAAGTTAGATTGGAAACCACTATATCTAGAGGAATACAAAGCAATTGACTCATAACTTTCAGCGTGGATAGGTGATGTCAGTCCTAAATTTCCTGTTGTGGCAACTATAGACTTTTGGTTTTCATCACTCATAATCATAGAGAATGCCTGATTGACTGTAGGCAAAGGATACATCAGTAATGTCTGGCTTCTTACTTGAGCATAGGAGTCGTTCAATCCCATGAGGAATTAGTACAGTTTTATTTTTTCATAAAAGTAACATAATCTCTGGACTTCTCACAGTCACATGGAGCAAGAACTAATACTTCAAACTCATCCCAGAGGTCCTTCATCTTAGTGTAATAAACAGAAACAGATGAGGTACCTTGATATAAAGTTACAATTTTCTTGTACAAATTGAATGACCTAGATCCATCTACCTTGTCAAATTTCTCTCGCAAATCTTCCCAAACAGCCTGTGCACTGGCTCCAAACACCACTCCTCTAACAAGCTGTGGAGTTACAACATTCATCAACCATGAGAGTACCATTGCATTTCACCTCTCCCATTACTCCCATAGGTTTTCACGAAATCTTTCCTTTTTCCATGTTCCTTCTACTAGCCCTAGCTTATTTATTCCTCGCAGAGCTATCCTTATAGATCGATTCCATATAGTGTAATTGTCAGTACCTGTTAGCTGAAGTGAGATCAATTACGCTCCACACGTATCTGCATGTCCAAGGTACATTGGATGATTGTGAGGCAAATCAACTCCAAATTCCTTATTAGCTAGAGTATTTCCAATTCCTGCATCTACACTTGTGGCGGCATTAGTTGCGGTGTTGTTATCAGTATCTCCCATGACTACTCTGCTTTAAATTGATGAGGTTTTGAGTTTTTGATTAATTTGTCTGAATCTCACGAATTCATCAATGGCGATGTGAATTGATTGACGAGACCAGTGATTCCTAGCCTAGCGGTTCTGATACCATGTTAATCTATGGATCAAGCTATGTAAACCCTAGCCAAGGAGAAGAGAATAGAAGAAGGAAATGTGATGAAGCAGAAATGCAGAAACTGTTTCTGTTAACTGAAAATGCACTGTACAAACGAACCTTATTTATAGAGCTAACTAACCGACTTTGGATACTCAACTAACTAGTGTTAAATAGACTAAACTACCCTTAGTTTGTTACACATTAAGTCACTCCTCTCACAACACTTTTGAGTTACAAAAAATAATTTTGAGTCATAACTGTTATACTAAATAAGATTTAGTGATCATATACATGAAGTTAATCCTAAATTGATAGGATTTTATTATTTGTGATATTAAAAATTTTAATCTTTTTTGAAAAGGTCATTGTGACACCTATTAAAGGAGTAGTTCCCCACTCAATGACTACTTTACCATATTCTAAATTCAATAATTTTAAATCTCCTACCGCAGTTGATCTTAGACCAGATCTAGAACTATCCTCAACAGTTTGTGTACCATAAATTATGTTGTATTCATTGAAACGAAAGGTGAGTTAATACATATTCTCAAAGGTTGAAAATATCATAAATAAAAATATTACAAAAGAAGAGTCTCTTAATTACATATTTAAAAATCGAGGATTGAATTCATTATAAGATCTGTTTATCCTCTTTAGAAGACAGTTCTCATTATCTCATAATTTAACTTTCGGTTGATAATGCATGATAGTACAGAGTTCTTTGAAAACTACATTGCACGCATATGTAAGATAATAATTAATGCTAGTAGATGGAGTGAAAAATAAATAGTACAAAAGTTAATATTCAAGGAAGGTGTCCTTAGTGGAAAAAATCAAGAATTCCAGCATTAAGGGGAGTGATGTACTAAGATTTGAAAATCACTTATGCGTGCCTGAGATACTTAGTACTTTTAGGCCTGCCATGTCCTATGGCAGGCGTTAAGTGTGTAGTGACGAAACCCATAACTAAAGGCAGTCTCCCGAGACTCAAAAAATAGGCTCCGTTGATTTTTCCCAGTTATAGCGGTATTTTGTCAGAGTCTCTCATAAATATTTCATAGACATATATATTCACACTTGCAATTAGAGCCTCATAACTTTACTCTTGGGTTCAGTTAAAGGTGTTAAACGGGTCGGGCTAGCCCATTAATAATTCGGTGTGACCCGGTATAGCCCAGGGCAGCTCAATCTGGTAAGGGGTGGAACGGGTTGACTATGGTAGGGGGTTGGTCTGGACGGGGGGCGCGCTTTTTTTGGTTACCGGTGCCGCGGAACCAGGCTAGCCCGGTAAATCCTTAACAGAATTTTACTGGGTTCCATTTGGTCCAGCCCGGTAGCTGTTACCTAATCGTTTTTTTAAAAAAACAATTGACTATTGTCAATGATCAAAGTCTGTGAAGACCGTTGGCTAACGGCTTTTTTTGCAAAAAAAGGCCATTTCGACCTACCCCATTAATGAAATCGCCGTTCACCCCTAATAATTGATAAATTATTTATTTAGCCTTTTAAAAACTATAAATAGCCCCTCTCTTCTTCAATTTTTGCTCACAACTTACTCTTTTCTTCTACTCTAATTCTCTCTTGATTATTGAATTACTCTCAATTAATTATATTTTATCAATTTTATTTACGGTAGCCACTATAAAATTACAATTATCAAGTGAAGTGTGATATTATCAAATATCAATTGAAGTGTGATATTACAAATTTACAAGTGAAGTGAGTGGGCTTTCAATTTTCAAATATCAAATTTAGTGCGGCATCCCAGAGTACACTCGTTCCATCTCTAGTAGGGATGGTACTAGTAAGAGTAAAAAATAAGAGGTCGTTCTTCTACTAGCTTTACACATATTTCTGAAAGTTCACCTGAAAATATAAATATAGACTATGAGAAATTACAAGAAGATTATAGTATAGATGATAATATAGATAATATTGAGTCACCTGATAATCTTGAAACACCACCACCTACACCTGGTACTGCTAGTCAAACTACTAGGGGTGGCGGTCGCTGTAGTACAGGTAGGCCTTCTCTCCCTATAAAGAATAATCAAAGATTGAGAAGTAAGTGTTGAGAATATTTTACTAGACTAGAAAAAGATAATAATTATGTAAGATGTAATATTTGTTATGGAGTTTATAAACATGAGACTGGGGTAAGCAAGGGAGAATGGATCAATTTCGTAGGCACATGGTAGATAACTACCCTATTGTATGGGGTACTGATAAAAACTATGGCCAATAAAAACTTAATCCAGGTACTGGCGGTTTATTTGGTAAATACGATATATTGAAAGACCAGGAAGAATTAGTTAAAATGATTATTTTAGGTTGTTTACCTTTTAGCTTTGCTTCTTCACCATATCTTGTTACTTATATTCAAAGAATTTATAACCTTTTATTTAAAGGTATTCCTAGAAATACTTGTAGAGCTTATATCTTTAGTTTTTTTGGACAATATCAGACATATATTTATTATTTGTTCGCTAGTCTTCCTTTTAGAGTTTCTCTTACTTCTGATATTAGTCGTACTGTTAATGGAAATGATTATTTGACTGTTACATACCATTGAATAGATAGATGATAATTTTTATATGCGAAAATGTATTATTGCTTTTAAATATGATAAAATCAAAGTCGAACTGTTGTATTTATAAGTAATACTATTCATGAAGTTGTTGTATTTTACAATCTTGAAGAAAAAAATTTGTGTATATCTTTTGCTAATGCTTCTAACAGCAATGCTGTTATTTCACTATTAAAACTGCAATTATTCCCACTACTTGCTGAAATATTTCATGTTAGGTGTGCATGTCATATTTATAATTTAATTATTAAGCGTGACCTTGAATTATTTAGAAATGACATTACTTTAGTTAGAAGAGTTGTTGATTTAATTCAAGAAAATAATAGGAGTGCTAGATTAAATGCATTTAAGGATAAGTCTGAACAATATAGACTATGACCAAGACTCATGCCTGAAAAAATAGTTACTAGGTGGAATTATACTTATTTATTCCTATGATGCTTTTAAAAATATAGAATGCCTATAACTGAAGTAGCTAATTCTCATTGTACTGATTCTTAACTGTTTGTTAACATCTAATACTTGGAATGTCATTGAAGATGTTATAAAAAAATTGAAATTTTTTATGTAGCTACACTTGAGCTTTCTGGAGATTATTATCCTACTATTATAAATTGTTTAGTACGTATAGCTGAAATTTCTCTTTTACTCCATAATTTCAAGAAGAAAGAAGGATATAGTTCTGTTGTTGAATCTATGCTAGAATATTTTAAGAAATATTTCTATCTATTCCCTCTATTGATCTAATTGGTCCTATTTTAAACCCTTCTATCAAGATGGCTACTTGTCGCCAATTAATCAATGCTTTATATGTTTAAGAATATTGGACCAACTGAAACTCCTGATATTGACACTTGCCTTTGTGATCTACACAAACATTTACAAGATTTATATAATTATTATGCTAACATTGTTGATGCTTCTTCTGTTGTAGATGCAAATACATATATTCCGTCAAGTTCGGTTTCTACATCTGCATCCGCATTCGATTCTATGGAGAAAGACGATGGTATTGAAGATTATTTAATTTGGTCTACACTAAGTGAGAAACAACAACCCAGTAATATGAATATTGATGAACTCCAATTCTACTTGCAAAAAGCAACAGAGCCCCGCACAAAGGCATTTCTACCGCTGGCTTGGTAGAAGACCAACTCAAATCAATTTCCTGTTCTTTCAGCCATGGCTCGAGACATGCTAAACGTGTCAATTTTAATAGTTGCATCAGAGAGTGTATTTAGTCAAACAAGACAGCAACTAGGAGATACCCGTCACTCATTGGGTAGCAACGCTTTAGAAGTTCTAGTGTGCTTCAGAGACTGGATAAGATCAAAACGGCGAAATCAAGGACGTGAAGAGGTAGATGAATCGGAAGACCAAGAAATTGGAGATATAATAGTTTATGGTTCTGATTCAAGTAATGCCGAAAATCAAGAACCTCATGTTGACATGGAAGAACTTACAAAAATGATGCAAAGCATGTAATGTACTCTTTTTTATTTTTTTATAATTATTGTAAACTTCTAATTTGCAAGTTGAAAAAGAAAAAAATTCAAAATAGAACTTGCAAGTTAATTTGTTATGCAATGAAATGAAAGCCTTTGAAGTTTTATCCTTATATATTGGTCTTATTAAATATTACCACTTAATTTGAATTTTCAAATTTTAAATTTTAAATTTGAGGCTTTAAAGTTTAAAAAATTAAATTTTATGTCTTAAAATACTTATTTTATAATTTAGAAATTTGTAAACACTCAAGTATCAATTACATTGAGCAAGAAATAATAATACACTTTAAAAATAAATATTTCGGTTCGACCCGAATAGGTCAGAACCCGGACCGACCCACATAAACTCGAAATTTTCCAGCTCACTACCAGCTCGGTACCCTAGCCCACTACCCAGCCTGCCACACTAACCGGACGAACAATATTTTGTAATGTCTAGCCTGGTCCAGCACATCCTGTAAACAAATTTAGGTTCGGGTGTCAGATATGTTGAAGTTTATATTGGAATTCAATTTTCAGACAATTATTATCTTAAGACTTATTTATGAATTTCTTGAATATGATATTCAGTTTAGACTTTCAGCTAGTTAGAATAGGGTTCGTTCTACGGATTAGGTAGAACGAGTATCATCACGTCTCATCCCAATTCTCAAACATAACATGCTTAGGTAGGATTTGACTGTTTACGCAATTGGTTAAATTTGCATCAAATCTAATGGGTGAATCACAATTCATAAAAAGAAATGTTGACATGGCAATGATGTGTTATTTTTTGCGTCGGTAAATTGGCTTTCCCCTTAGTTGTAATTTTTGGGTTAACACATAGTTCGACAAACAATAATTTTGTGCTTTTACTTATACATTATTAACTTTAATTTAAATCGTTAAACCTTAAAATGAGTAATAATTGAATTTGTATGCGGTTTAAAGGATATGTGATTTAATTTAACATGAATGATCTATGAACAACAAATAATTAAATTAAAGAGGAACAAAACGATCAAACCAAATGTGATGGACAATTAAGCCTGGCTTTGGGATGAATACTAAAAATTGACTCTGGTCGAGCCCTCGAGAAGGGCTCGGTTGCAACTAAATAAATAAGCAGCTGAAGAACACTATGAACAATAGCTAGAGAACAAAAATAAACTTTATTACTTTGCAACACGTGCCAACAGTGAGTGAAAAATGAACATGTTCTCCCTTTTATATAGTAGGGGAGTTTCAATCTTAGTACAAGTCTAAATAAGGTAAAAATCTTCATATTCAAGTAAATCATGATACGCATCTGATATCGGGCGAGATTTGTACCGTTATATCGGTTGAAGGCAGATATTCCGTCCCCTCGTTCGTCCTTTCTAATCGTCTTTCCTTTAGCCTCGATTCTTCGTTTTGCTCGAGCTCGATTCCTTTCATGTTTGGCCATGTCCGAATCTCGGTGTGTCATTCGTCCTTGGCCTCTGATCTAGGGAATCCTCGGTTGTACCTAAGCTTGCAATGAACCACGTCGTCCCCTATTTCTTCATCAGGAAATCAGGGATAACTTTATCCCCGATTTTACCCGTACACGGCTAGAGCCCTCACTTTTCGGAGAGTAGATTTAGAAATGATGAGAAGTGATTAATTAACCCATGTTCCTTC
Source organism: Nicotiana tomentosiformis (assembly GCF_000390325.3). Taxonomy (NCBI): domain Eukaryota; kingdom Viridiplantae; phylum Streptophyta; class Magnoliopsida; order Solanales; family Solanaceae; genus Nicotiana; species Nicotiana tomentosiformis. The sequence continues at coordinate 123,518,548 of NC_090812.1, read as the reverse complement.
CTCTGTATTTCACAAGCGAGTTGACAAGTCACCGAAGCGTCCCATCAGTCACGTCGTTCTGACTTCGAACACATGTCAGCTACCGATTGACCATCCTCGGTAGGCGACGAAAGCGAAACGTCACGCATTTATTACTTCTTTCCTATAAAAGCTCTGGTTTCCTTTTTTTACTTTTTTACTTTTTGATTTAGAATCTTCTTTAGTTACCCTCGAACTTTTTACTTGTTCATCATTCCCTCAAATCTTTACAAATTGTTTTCCACATCTTCATTTCTTCATCTTTAGTCTTCAAATCTTCATATTTTATCAAGATCTTCAAATCTTCATACCAACCTTCAAAAGTTCATACCAACCTTCAAACCTCCACATTAACCTTCAAACCTCTATATTTTCAGCTTGAGATGGCAAAAACCTCAAAATCGATGCCTCAAAATACTGCTCCTTCAATTTCTACCCCGGCCGCAGACACCAAGGCGACTTTTCCTGTAGCGTCCCCGGAACCTCCTCTTAAAGAGTTTATCCCCGGAGGTTGCTCCATAGATAACGAATTTAAAGTCGAAAAATCCTCCAAACAAGGAGATCGAGGTGAGAAGGCGTGGAGGTATATCTGCTCCTTACCGAGGAAATGCTCCAAGCAGTCCGGGAGGATTGCAAATGGGAGGGAAAGAACGTGGCCATTCCCGGTCTTGATGACGACATCATGATGCATGTGGAGGGATAATTAAGCGTTTATACGTATCTCTTCACGCTCGGTCCGATAGACAGGGTGGTCCTTGACTTTTGTAAGAGGTACGAGGTTTGCCTCGGGCAGATCCACCCATCGTTTTGGAGGATCGTGACCATTTTCTATCTTTTTTCCAACAACATGGAGGAGCCCCGGTTTACAATCAACCATCTGCTCCATGTCTACATGACCTGAATCATTCGAGGGGGTAGATCAAGCTTGCCCGACGGGCAAAGAAGGCTCGAATATTGATAAGGAGAAGGACCAAAGTTGGCAGGGGAGGTTTGATCGGATAAAGAATGAAGACCTCATTCCCTCCGAGATCCTACCATTCCATAAGAAGTGGAACTCAAAACATAAGTCTGTTTCCTTTTAATTTACTACTCCTTTGAATCTATCCCTCTTTTCCCAATACTCACTTTTTTGGATATGCAGTTGTCGCCCGAGTCCCTAATGTTGTCCCTCGCTTTAGGGAGTGGTCGAGGGCATATGCAAATAAATGACATACTCCGAGCGCGAGTGGCGCAAACTTTCCAAAGTCAAATGGGAGGTTTGTTCCCATGGTGAGTGTCCCTCTTCTCCTGGTTGAATTTCCCTCTAAGTCATTTTTATTTTATCGCCATTCTGACTAAGTCCTTTCTTTTCATAGGTTTGCCCAAGACCACCAAACTTCAGAGAATTACCGAGGCCACGGCCTCGTACCCATCTGAAAAACTCTCAACTTCGGTACAACCTACTGTCGAGGCTGATGCGAAGAAGGAGGAGAAAATAAGAAAGAAGAAAAGGTTCCCTGACTCCTCGGATGCTCCCGCCGAGGCCTAGAAGAAGAGGATTGTAGTCAGGGTCAAAAAGAGTAACAAGAAAAGTAATCGTGCTAGGGTCCCAAACTCTGAATCTCTCTATCGGCTCAGGGATTACCCCGAGGATGATGTCTTAGAGTTCGTCTGTCACGAGCCGGTAGACGCCGCACAAGAGCTGGAAGCCCCGAAGGGGGGGTGATTGTAAGGCTGAATCCTCCTCAGCTCGGGAGCTGGAGGACGAAAATGTGGTCATTGTTCCTCAAGAAGATACCCTAGTCCTGAAAGAGGCCGCCGACGTCATTGACATCCTGGAGTCACCATCTCACATGGAGGCTCCTTTAGGTGAGGCTCAGACCACTATAGAAATACCGACCGAGGAATCATGGGCAGCGAAGGAGGCCATCAATTTATTTTTCGAAGGCGTTGACGTCGCCATGCTGGAAGATTACTCCAGTTTTGGCCATCTGGAGATCCCAAAAAAGGATGTGCTGATGGGGTCAGGTGGGCCGAGTTCGAGACCAAAGCTCGAGAAGAAGTTCTGTCATACCCCCGACTTCTGGGGCGACCGACGCTCAACCAAGATACCCAAGTTAAGCAAGCATGTTAGATACCTTCTACCAACCTTGCCCATTAACAATGTAAGAACCAATACAAGTGATAGACATGAGAAGAGTCAATTGTTCCACATTCTTTTTTCATTACTAAAGGATATTTATTTTTTTTATTTCCAAAATATTACAAGTTATAGATATGATAACAAAAAAAACATGTTTTCCTAAATGCTAACACTTACTAGTTTAATTCCCAACATCATATACCACCCACAGCCTGTCTACGGAGCCTCTAAGTACAATAGAAGAGTTGTATGGATGTGCCGGCGATAAGGCCCCGGCTATACCTCAAAATGTTACGTGCAACGTCAAATGACATGAAGCCCGAAACAGAGTAGGGCTCACCAAAATCTGTTGAATAGAGAGTAACTGCTACCGAGGGTCAAAACCACATGCTGACGAACCACCTGCATCCATTGAAGATGCAGCGCCCCCTACAAAAGGGACGTTAGTATATATGGAATAGTACAAGTATGTAAAGCTAAATGTCCAATTTCAAAATAGAATGCCAATATAAAAAATGGAAGACCATATAAACAGCAAGTCACAATCAGCAATATCCAAATGCCCAGTTAAAACATACCAATTTGTAAAATACGAAAATAATATATATTTTTGGCTGGGAGATCATTAGCACTAATATACCATGGTGTTTTTATCATGGAGTCTAATCACTCCCGATCGGCTAGGCCATCTCCCCACGAACAATGTGGTGCAAAAGAAAGGTGTTACCAAGAGTAATACTGCTATGTGCGCAACATGACGTCCGATCTCCACCCGATCGGTTAGGCCGCATTCCCACATATGCCGTGTGGGTTGACTTTCCAATTCACAGCTAATATCAACCTCATCCAAATTAAGTGGAATATTTCAATCACATCAATATTTCAATCACATCCCAAACAAGGGGAATAATCACAATCCACCCCTACATCGGCACGTGTAGTTTCGGGTATGGGCTTTATGACCCACCCTTCCTCGGTTTGCTAATGATACTCCCAAAAATATTTTTAGTTTTCACACAAGGGAAACAAAGACACAAATATATTTTATATTCAGCTCATTACCTTTCACACTATATATAACCTCGTTAGTAACTTCAACCATTCATAATATCATTATAGTTTTATTGGCTCTCATGGCCATACTTCTGATTCCTCATCCCAAGGTCACGTGGTCGTATATTATATTCCACCCTTTCATTTTTTTACTTTCAAAGATCACCATCATAAATATCAATAAATAGAATATTTCGGAAATCACCAGTTTAGGTTTATTTGCAATGAAGACTTTAAACACAATGAATTTTTGTTTCCAAGAAATGGAGTAAAATAGTTGGCAATCGAAGCACAAGTTAAAAGCATAAACGAGTAACACATCATTTAATCTTGAAATACTTTTTTCAAAAAGGGCAATACACTATTTCAACTCATGAATATATATATATATATATATAATAGCTAAAGACACATTGGAAATACTTACAAAGCATAGCATTAGTTAAAACAACCACATTTGGGCACAAGTATAACTCTCATTATTGGCACGGTGGCCACACTTTCCATCTCCAACCCCCTTCTTTCACTTTCAATCATCCTTATAGATTGTCAACCACGAGGCATTTTAATTCAAGACTTTAGATACACATTTGAGCAACTAACCAAATTAAGGGTCTTAGACACATGTGATTTCTTACACAATTTGACATGCTAGTTTTCATTAGAATCACACTTCAAATCATAACATATTAACACATAGTCCATGTTTAATCACATTCTCAAATAGTAACTCAACAAAGAAGAACGTTTGGAATACATTTTGAACGCATATATCTTTTGACACAAGGCTTGTTCGGAATAATCAATTTATAATGAGTAATACGGGACTTACAAGGCCATTGTGGGGATCAATTCTAAAAGAGGAGTTTAGCCAACATACCTTGTTTGAGCTTTCCTTAAGTTACTACAACGTCCCAACACTTCTAGCAATAACAATCTATAGGAAGATAGCGAAAATCGGATAATAATTAGAAGGATTCACATGGTGTAACTCTCTTAGGAATTATGTCCAACACCTAGTATGCAAAATAGACTACAAAGCTCTACAATGGTAATCCCTTCCTCCCTCAACCAATTTCAACAAGAAACTAACTAAAATGGTTCATTAATCCCACATACTACAACCTATTATCACATGCATGGCCTATTTCCAACCCCCACAATATACTAGAACTCACAACCTCTTGCATGAAAGCTTAGGAGTAGGACTTACCTGGATAGATGATAATCTTGTGATTAACTTCCTTGATTCTTAAAGGTTGGTGCAAGATTGGATAATTAAGAAGTTTGGTTTCCTCCTTCTCTCTTTAAAATGCTCTTACCTCTCTCTAAAATTATCAGATAATCATTTTAAATAAGCCCCTAAGGCTATTTATTAAAATGGAGTCGGGTTATAAAAATAAGAAAATGGACCATCCGAACTCAAGTCTGCGGTCGCATAATGGACCGCATAATAGATTTGTGACCCCTCAAAATGGGCCGTGAAAATGATGCCAAGAACTAATCTACTCTGGACCGGTCTGCGACAAGTCTGCGGTCCGCAGACCACTTATGCGGCCGCAGAATGGTCTGCAGAATCGACAACAAAATTTTCTCATGCTAACTCTGCGACAGAAGTGCGGACCGCAAAATAGGTATGCGATCGCACAATGGACCGCGAAACAACCCTCAAAATTCAACAACTTTCTGCTCAACTCTGCGATGATTTTGCGGCCCGCGAAATGGTTCTGCAGTCGCGAAACAGACCGCAAAATTGCCTTCTTCTGCCAAAAACTCCATCCACTCCTCAGTACATTCTTCAACCCAAAACCTCAAATTCCTTGGCGAAATATTTACGGGGCCTTACAAGTTTCCCACCCCAAGTGTGGACCCTGACCGGAAGAAGACGATCATGTTTACAGTACCGGCGGATACTAGGATGCTATCTGGGTCGGTCGGTGTGGCCAGCTACCTTTGTTCCTTGGTAACTTTAGAGGACCAAGTGAAGACGAATGAGGTGGACGAGCCGAGCCTCTTCAACGAGACACAACAGGCATTGAACAAGGTATACTTTCTTTCCCTCATATCTTATAAAAGGTTCATTTTGCCTTAGCGAGTTTTAACGATTCTTCTTCTTTTATGCCTCAGGGCTCATTGCTTCATCACGAAAGCTTCCACCGGTCCCGAATGGAGGTGAGTCACCTCGAGTTCGAGCTCAAGGAACAGGTCCGGCAAAAGGACGTGTACAAAGCTCTTTGTGAGAAAAATGATGAAGTCCTCAAGGACCACTCTATCCTTCAAGCCGAGCTAGAAAAGGCTCAAAAGGAGGGCTCGAAGGCGAAACAGGAACACAACCTTCTAGTTGAAAAGGTAAGAGTGTTTGAGATTAATAATGAGTGGCTAAGTGCAAATGCTAATGCCGCAACCTCGCAGGTCCAAGAGAAGATATACCTAATCGACCAGCTTAGGGCCGAGATGGACGAGGTCAAAGCCTCGACTGAGGAGTTGAGGATCAAAATGGATCTCCTGGCCTCAGAGTGGGATTCCACCACAGAGGATTTGGCATCGACCAAAGTACAGCTCAGGATAATGAAAGAAAAAGCCGACAAATAGTCTCGGCTAAATAAGGAACTCCGTGCACAACTCGACTCGGACGTTACTGAATGGGATGCTCTTGGTCAAGAATACACCGCGCTGAAGTCCAAATTGGAGGTGGCTTCGAACGAGTCCTCCGAAGTTCAGGACATGTTGGCCCAGTACAAGAATGATGTAGAGGTAGCCGAGGCCCATGTAAGAATGAAGGTCGAGTATGTGAAGTGGTTGTCTCGGAGAGAGACCCTTGAGGATATCCATGCCCGGGAGGTTGACCTAGCGGTCGAGATCGAAGAAGCAAAGAGTCTTGAAGTCGAGGCCAGAGCGAGATACCAGCCCGATGGTTCAGGCAGCAAGTAGGGCTCCGATGAAGACTAGGCAGGAAATGCCTTAGTTTATTTTTTGTTTTTTCTTGTAGCTATTTTGTATTTTGGGACCGTTTCGCCGTGCCTCTGTAATATATATATATATATATATATATATATATATATAACTCCTTCGGCCATGCGTTGTATCCTTTACTTCTTTGTGTTTGCTTATGTCTAAGACTTATAATATGTCATCGATGCCTTAGCATAGAATTTGACATTACTTAAACCATTCGTTCCCCCCAAAGCCTGGATAAGGCCTTGATTAAGTAATAACTCCAAATTGCATTGACTTTGGATGACCCGATAAAAAATAAAGTCATTTTAAAAACATTTGAACGTTTTAATCGGACACAATTATTCTTTACCGAAGATGTCTCTTTTCATGGCCGTAATTCGAGACCGAGTAACTTAACTGGGTCTGAAGTAATCTTTTTTGTGCATTAAAAACATGTAAGGATCTTACCTTTTAAGTACGGACTCAGATGTCTCTAAGTCGTTTAAGTTGGTCGTAGCCTTTCGTGTTTGGTCCCTGCCTAGTAGGCTCGGTGCCTCCAAGATTAAGTAACCCGAATTTCCCGATATTATTGTCAGGTAGCAGTCCCCGACTCAAGGAGGCCCGTAGGCTTAAGGGTTTTGAACCCAATATTTACTCTAAGTAATTTAACGATAATATTGCTTGTGCAAATATGAATCGATGAAACATAGAAGGAAAATTTCTTTTATCACTTTAAATGTCGTGTAAATAATCGATGTTGCAAAAGCTATCTGGCATGGCGAAAATGAGTTATGTGGGCACGGTTCATTTGACCATTTGACCTTTACAATTAATCCTAATATTCAAGCCTTGGCTTTCAATATCGCATAACAATGCCTTTTAAGTGTCCGAACTTAGGACTTCGATTCTTGGCTTAAGGGATGATGGCCCGCTAGTATTCGAGGTTGAACTTTGAGGTCTCAAATACTATTGACTTGATACGGATGATCCTCAGTCCCCGGTCTTAGACCGGTCTTAAAAACTAGGGTACCACGCTTTACTGTTGCCTCATTAAGAACTTTGCCGTAAAACTCACTTCGGGAAAAAATTGGTCCAAGGGAAAAAGAGTACAACACGTGCTTTTAGACCTAATCCAAAGATTTGACTTCGACTGAGTACCTGCACGAGTTAGTTTAAAGCGTAATAAGCGATAAAGAAGATTATGTTCATACCTTAGCAGCAGTACCACTTTAAGTGTGCCACATTCCAATTGTTGGGAAGTTGTACCCTATTTCCGGACTCGAGCTCGTATGAGCCTTTCCCGGTTATACCGGTGACACTGTATGGTACTTCCCAGTTCGGACCTAGTTTCCCATTATTCGGGTTCTTGGTGTGCAGTGTAACTTTCCTCAGTACCAAGTCCCTGACTTGGAAGTGTCGAAGGTTTGCCCTTCGGTTGTAGTATCTCCCCATTCGTTGCTTTTTGGGTCGTTAACCAGACTAGGGAGGCTTCTCGCCTTTCGTCTGCTTAGATTTAAGCTCGTGGCCATGGACTCGTCGTTTGACGTCTCCGTAGCGTATTGGAACCTTAGGCTCGGTTCTCCTACCTCTATTGGAATCAGAGCTTCTGCGCTGTAGACAAGAGAGAAGGGTGTTTCCCCGGTACTCGACTTCGAAGTTGTTCGATATGCCCATAGGACCTCGGGCAAAATTTCTTTCCATTTTTGTTTTAAGTCGGTCAATCTCTTCTTCAAGTTCTGTAGTATAGTTTTGTTTGTTGACTCCGCTTGACCATTACCACTTGGGTGGCAAGGTGTTGATAAAATCTTTTTGATTTTCTGATCTTCAAAAAACTTATTAATCTTCCCACCGATGAACTGTCTCCCATTGTCACACGTGACCTCAAACGGAACCCCAAACCGGCATATTATATGAACCCAGATAAAGTCGATGACCTCCTTTTCCCTAAATTTCTCAAACGTTTGCGCTTAGGCCCGTGAGTTTACCTTGGCGTGACCTTTCTCTATCACCGAATTCATTAATTGCACCACCGCTCCGAAATTGATTTCATCGGAGTCGACTGACGACCCTAGATTAGCCAACGCATCGGCCTCGTTATTTTGATCTCGGGGTACATGTCGTAGTGTCCATTCCTTAAACTGATGTACTGTTACTTGCAACTTATCCAAGTATCTCCGCATCCAGACTTCTTTTACCTCAAATGTCATGTTGACTTGGTTAACAACGAGGAGGGAGTCATACTTGGCTTCGATCACCTCAGCCCCCAGGATCCTAGCCAGCTCTAGACCTACAATCATAGCCTCATATTCATCTTTATTGTTAGTCAATTTCACAGTTCCAATAGATTGCCTTATTACATTACCCGTAGGTGGTTTTAATACGATTCCTAATCCGGACACTTTCGCGTTAGAAGCACTATCTGTGAATAGTGTCCAGACCCCTGAGCTAGTCCCGAGGCGAGCAATAATTCCTTCTTGACCTCGGGGATTAAGGCCGGTGTGAAGTCGGCCACGAAGTCTGCCAAAATATGAGACTTTGTAGCAGCTCATGATTTGTACTCAATATCGTACCCGCTAACCTCTACGGCCTATTTGGCCAGTCGACCCGAGAGCTCGAGTTTATGCATAATATTCCTTAGCGTAAACGAGATCACGACACATATAGGGTGATGTAGAAAGTACAGTTTCAGTTTCCTAGATGCGCTTAATAAGGGGAGCATTAATTTCTCTAAGTGTGGATACCTTATTTCGGCATCGCCTAGGGTTCTACTAACATAATAGATAGGAAACTGCGTACCGTTTTCTTCCCAGACCAAGACACCACTTACCGGTACCTCGGAGACTACCAAGTAGAGGTATAACTGCTCTTTTGCCTTCGAGTTATGCAGCAAATAAGAGCTTGACAGGTATCGTTTGAGTTCTTCTAAAGCCTGTTGACATTCCGGGGTCTAAGAGAAGTCGTTCTTCTTCTTTAGTAATGAGAATAATCGATGGCTTTTGTCCGATGACCTCAAAATAAACCGGCCCAATGCGGCTATCTGCCCGGTCAGTCTTTGTACCGCCTTGATGTTGTCAACTATGGTGATATCTTATATGGATTTTATCTAGTCCGGGTTGATCTCTATTCCACAATTAGACATCTTCAATGGATCAATTTTTGATCCGTTAACCATCCGAAACTCACCCGAGGCCCTCAGGACCTCAACCAAATATACCAACAAATCCTAAAACATCATACGAACTTAGTTGAATCCTCAAATAACCTCAAACAACGCTAAAACCATGAATTACACCCCAATTCAAGCCTAATGAACTTTAAAATTTCTAGTTTCTACAAACAACTCCGGAACCTATCAAATCACGTTCAATTGACCTCAAATTTTGCACACGAGTCATAAATGACATGACAGAGGTGTTCCAATTTTTAGAATCGGATTCTGACTCCTATATCAAAAAGTCAACTCCCTAGTCAAACTTCTCAAAATAAAACTTTCGGCATTTTAAGCCTAATTCCTCTACAGACATCCAAATAATATTCTGAACACGCTCCTAAGCCCAAAATCACCATACGGAGCTATTGGAATCATCAAAATTCAAATTCGAGGTTGTTTACATATAGGTCCATATCCGGTCCATTTTTCTAACTTAAAATTTCAATTATGAGACTAAGTGTCTCATTTCATCCCGAGTTCCTTCCAGACTCGAACCAACTAACCCGATATAACATAATATAGCTGAATGACACAAAAAGAAGTCTGAATGGGGAAAACAGGGTTATAACTCTCGAAACGACCGGTCGGGTCGTTACACAGGCCTTGAGACAACAAAAGAGTATAGGTCATAAAGTCATATCCTAATTTCGAGAAATACGTTCGTGACTCTAACGTGATTACCAGAAGGAAATGTTAGACTCGGAGTAATAGAAATCAGTATGGATTAGTGAATAAGATAAACTAGACATGAATTAGGGATTGAGTGATTTGATAATGGTCAGCATCATGAGAATTTCAGATTGCGTTCCGGCGATGATAGAATGGACAACAGAAGAAGATTCATCAGAAATTCAGAGAATGGTCATTCAAGAATACGCTTCCCTAAAGCAAGCAATGCGAGCAAAGTTAATCTTAAGAGACTGTATGTGTCAGTTACACTAACTATCACCCTTGCGATTAAGGGAATTTGTTATCCTTGGTATAGAACAATTACCGCAAGGCGAGTAAGGGTCATCAATGATGTGAAAAGATGCCAAAGATGAAGAGGTAAAACATTTATATGTATATTATCGTAGCACTAAATGTTAGTACTCCCCTAAAGGGGGGATATGGAGTGATGTGGCAATAAGTCAAAATTAAGTGGTTCTAGTAATTATGGAATGGTAAAGGGGGGATGCGATAAATATGAGAAAGGAATGAGATTGCACTTATCCAAATCCTACATATATGCTACGACTCCAAAATATTATGCAAGTACAACACCGGGAAGAGGCAGTAAGGGTTTCCCCCAGGAAGTTATTGATAAATAAGTGTGAATGAACACTTGAGACATAAGGAGCGGGTGCGAGAGGTAAGTTAGGACAAAGAAATAACCCAAGAGAGATTACACGGAATATAGATATGAGAATGGTCCAACGAGTAGTTAGTAGTTGATTCAGAAAGATCCTAGTTATGGCTAGACAAGAAGATATAGACAAATCAATAGGTCGTGCAAGATAAACATAGTGAACCCCAACATGGAAAATTCAGTCTCGCAGATATGAAATCGTGATCCTTGAGAAATATTCAGATAGGAATTAGGGTAATTAAAGGTACCATATGAGTGTTACTGAAAAAGAAAAAAAAAAGAATGCCACTGGGAAGACAGTTAAAATATCAAGTTCAGAAGAAACCCTACAAGTACATGAGCGTAAACAACAAATAATTATAGGCAAGGAAGGACATCAAACATTCCGTCGAGTATTCGGTGTAATAAGATCGTAGCTTTACAAGAGTCAGAGGGTCCTCCCTAGGTAGTACAATGAAAGACTAGCTGAGAAAATAAGGAAGAAGGCTTCAACCTAAATACATTGACCTAAAGAGGAAATGGTCGTGTAACAACAGTCTCACTATAAAATTGTATGTACTCCAAAAGAAAGTGGCACCTACCATGGCTAATGAACGAGAAGTAAAATCAAAATTAATATTCGGTATCATGTGAGTTGCACGAAAATTTCGGCCTGCGTGGGAGTTAAGATAAGCTAAGTATGCATGCAACAAGGGGGCAGGAAGACCAGAAAAAGTGATTGCTTACATTTGAAGAAAGCTGAGATGGAACAAAAAGAATTATTCGATTCATGATCCAGAGTTAGTTACGTTATGAACGTACTTAAGAGTTTGGAGTTTTATACATACAGAATATATAGTCGTAAAAGATTCCGGTATAAGTTAAAAGAAAGAATTGAGCCCAGGTCATAGACAAAGGATTGAATTATTAAAAGATTGTATCATGGATATTCCTCAACGCCCATGAAAGGCTAAACGTAATAAGTAATAACTAATACCATGAACCACAGATCGGGAGGTAGCTTAAGCCTACATAAAGGCTGATTACAAGAAGGAGGAAACTAAAGAGTTACATCAATGAAGTAAATCAGAAATCTGATTATTGGACCCATAAAATTATAGAAATCGTGATTAAGAACATTACAGGATCACTCTAAATATTAGAGGTACCAAAGGGATAGTACAACCACCATATTCTATGAAGGCCCTACGATAAAGGCGGTAGTACCAACCTATAAGAAGTCAGTACGAAGCTCCCACCAGATTGTGTATGCACCAGAGGTGCAAGTATTATAATAGAGCTTCAAGTTATAGACGTGAATTATACCTATGTGGAAGGGAGGTCATGAAAGAGATAGAAGATACGACGCGAGATTTTAAGGTAAGTAAGGTAAAGGTGAACAACGTACAAGATACTCAAAGGCAGAAGATCGTGAATAGTCCATGCTTCGAATAGAAGGCTAGAAGCACGGGGATTCAGTATCCAGGAATGATAGCAGCATCGTCAGTGGCGTACCTTCCAGCCTAGGGTTTCTAAGTACCGAGAGATCTAGTCAAGAGAGTAAAGAAGAGTTAGAGACGATGTGATGTCTCGCTTGATTTTCCAGAATAACACAAGGAAATCTATGGTGCAAGCAAGTTGGAGGAAGGCTGTGAATAGTATAGATAGATAGATATAGGTCGCGAGCTAAAGTATAGTAAAGCGACAAAGTTTTATGACATGAGTAAGAACGAGGAAGGGCGAGTGAGAAGGTGACGAAAATGGATAAGTCCTCAGGAATAAGCCCATGAAAACAAGAGAGCTAATGGTTTCTCTAAGTTATAGAAAGTTAAGTATAGCCTGAATGAATTCAAAGGAGTTTAAGACTAATAATATCTAGAAAAAAATGGAATGATACCCTGGAAGTAGAATGAGGGTGTGATTGTGATAGATAAAGGATGACGTTTGGGCCTTCGACTGAGTAATGATTTGAAGAAGATTTCATGGATTGTGCGGAATTAAAAACGTAGGGTGAATCACATTGGGATGCTATAAATTACAATTATTGAAGTACATCATCGCCCCTAAGTGGATCAGGAAAATCACTTCAAATATTCCTCGATATAGCATAAGCCCTAGTGGCAATGTATTACGTAAGAAGTTTCAAGTTATCAATGGAAGATTGTAGATCAACATTAAGGTGAATCGACAATGGATGAATAAAAGATACAAAGTACGAGATGAGATTAGACTGTTATTCTCGAGATGAACAGTAATGAAGATGCGTTAAAAGACTTAGCTTTATGCATATAGGATAAGCAACAAGAGTAACCTGGAGTTTGGTCGCAGACCTCAGTAATAATAAATCGAAGTAAGAGTTATGGTATAGTATGTCCTACTTAGATGTAGTAAAGCTAATGACGCCTAGAGGGACAGCTTGACATAATTTTGTATATGTTCACAAAGTGAGGCATAGAGATTGGCTAAGAGCTGGAGGAAAGGGGAGAGATGCGCCGCATATGCGCACATACAAAGTAAGATTCGTACAGGCTGCATGATAGAAGGTAGCACCAGTTACAAGATTAGAAGGATTTCGACTATAAGTCGTAGTGTGAGAAAGAGGCTTAAAGGGGGAATGCCCTGGCCTTTGGATTTATTCAAAAAATAGTTGTCTAAATGGAAAGGAGAATATTAAAGTATTCGCAAGAGCTATGGGTTATGAGAATGATAAGTGCATCAGTCAACATTCGAGGACGAATGTTCCAAAGGGGGGAATGATGTTACACCCCATGTTTTCGTACGTGAAAGTGCACCATAAATAAATTAATGGAAGCTCGGAAATAAGATATTACATCCCGCATTTTCGTACGATAAAGTTTCGTCGTAAGTTAATCGACGTAAGTTCGGGAATGGGATTATTGTAAGATTATAAGTATTATGCTATTTCAAATAAGTGATGAGTAAATTCGTGAAGGTGAGAGGGTAAGTAAATTGAAGAAAATGAATTTCGTCAAAATTTGATATTTTGGGGGAAAATATGGTCTAAGCTATAATACCCTGTATTTATGGACTAGTGTCATACAAGGTACCACATGATCATGATAGTAAAGTGTATAAAGTGTATTAAAAGTGAGTAGCATTTTATGATAATTCTTAATTATGTGGATAATTGGTTAATTATTGGACCAGTGGGGATTAATGAATTGATTAAGGAATTAGGTGGGTGACTTTTGGATAAGTCTTATAACCACTTATGTGGCAGCCATATAAGAGCCACTAGGTGACTCTTAATTAAATACGCAGGATGGCAAAATTTAAAGAGTTAGGCACTTCACCTCATTTGGTAAAAGAAAGTAATCAAGAAATGCCAAGAAATGTTACGGCCTAATCATTCCTTGCTTGAAATAAGCAAATGTTCCATTCCAATTTCACAATATTATGATCAAATTCAAAGGAAATATTCAGCAACTTATTCAAAATATTGGCAACGTGATTTTGCTACAAAAATCATACGAGACTACGTAATGTTATAGCAACGGGATTTAGCGATTCTAAGGGAGTACGGTGCAACCTTTCTCAAGAATATCATATGAATTTATCCCTACTTCGATCCGCCGTTACGTGAATTGTCGCAAAAGACGTGTCTTGGAAGGATTGTCAAGAGAATTGGCTTAGGTATGTTAAGGCTATCCCTTCTTTCTTTTGGCATGATCTATATGACACAAACGAAATGAGCAAATGCAGAAGTTCCATAAATGACTCTATTCATAAAAATACTAGAGATGCTTGTGTTCTTGATTCCTCATGTGAATTATTATTATATCTTCTGCTCATGGGTCTCAAAAAAATACGTATTTGATAAAGTTTATCCAAAAGGCATATTGATTTTATGATATTCTGAAAAATCTTGTAACGTATTTCATATGCATTTCATGCATTTATACATGTACATTGACCGATGATCAGATGGTGTTATATACGTGTATATTATATGTATATGGGATATGGGAAAAGGTTACGGCGTTATATATGCACCACCACTTGATCAGCTGGTATACGTTGATGATTTGCCCACAGTGGCCGAAATGATACGATGGGATGCCCTCATAGGCTTGATGATATTATGAACACATATACCTATGCATGGTATGACATTTATACGCATATGCATGACATTATAAAAATGAAATGATTCACAGAGTTATGCAGACGTACATGTCGAGTCTTTTACTCTATATTTCTCTCATGTCTATTATTTACTGATTTTCATTCCTTACATACTCGGTACATTATTTGTACTGACGTCCCTTTTGCCAGGGGACGCTGCATTTCATGTTTGTAGGTCTCGATATATAGGTTATGAGCACTCCAAGTAAGCTATCAGCTCAGCGAACAGTGTTGGTGCGCTCCATTTTCTCTGGAGTTGCTTGTTTTATCAGATTTAGACGTGTATTGTTTGGTATGGCGGGGATATGTCCCGACCTTTATGACAAATATGTATTCTTAGAGGCTTGTAGACAGATGTCATGTACGTAAAAGATTGTATGGCCTTGTCGGCCAATGTTCAGTGTACGAGTGGTTATTTTAGTCTTATAGGCCCGTATGTCTTATGTATAAGTTGGTATTTCATGTTGTATTTTACTTATCTCACGGCAGCCTCTCCGCCTCCGTTATCTATGATAGTATGATATGAAAAGATATGTTATGTTGGTACTCAGTTGAGTAAGGTACCGGGTGCCCGTTGCGGCCCATCGGTTTGGGTCGTGACACGTAGGCTTAAGGGTTTTGAACCCAATATTTACTCTAAGTAATTTAACGATAATATTGCTTGTGCAAATGTGAATCGATGATATATAGAAGGAAAATTTCTTTTATCACTTTAAATGTCGTGTAAATAATCGATGGTGCAAAAGCTATCTGGCATGGCGAGAATGAGCTATGTGGGCACGGTTCATTTGACCGTTTGATGTTTACAATTAATCCTAATATTCAAGCCTTGGCTTTCAATATCGAATAACAATGCCTTTTAAGTTTCCAAACTTAGGACTTTGATTCTTGGCTTAGAGTATGATGGCCCTCTAGTATTCGAGGTTGAACTTTGAGGGCTCAAATACTATGATTTGATACGGATGATCCGCAGTCCCCGGTCTTCAAAACTAGGGTAGCACGCTTTACTATTTCCTCATTAAGAACTTTGCCGTAAAACCCACTTCGGGAAAAAATCGGTCTAAGGGAAAAATAGTACAACACGTGCTTTAGACCTAATCCATAGATTTTACTTCGACTGAGTACTTGCACGAGTTAGTTTAAAGTGTAATAAGCGATAAAGAAGATTGTGTTCATACCTTAGTAGTAGTACCGCTTTAAGTGTGCCATATTCCAATTGTTGGGAAGTTGTACCCCATTCTCGGACTCGAGTTGGTATGAGCCTTTCCCGGTTATACCGGCGACACTGTATGGTCCTTCCCAGTTCTGACCTAGTTTCTCATCATTCGGGTTCTTGGTATGCAGTGTAACTTTCCTCAGTACCAAGACCCCGACTTGGAAGTGTCGAAGTTTTGCCCTTCAGTTGTAGTATCTCCCCATTCGTTACTTTTTGGGTCGCTAACCAGACTAGGGCGGCTTCTCGCCTTTCATCTGGTAGATTTAAGCTCGTGGCCATGGACTCGTCGTTTGACGTCTCCATAGCGTATTGGAACCTTAGGATCGGTTCTCCTACCTCTATCGGAATCAGAGCTTCTGCGCTGTAGACTAGAGAGAATGGTGTTTCACCGGTACTCGACTTCGAAGTTGTTCGATATGCCCATAGGACCTCGGGCAAAATTTCTTTCCATTTTTGTTTTGAGTCGTCAATCTCTTCTTCAAGTTCTGTAGTCTAGTTTTATTTGTTGACTCCGCTTGACCATTACCACTTGGGTGGTAAGGTATTGATAAAATCTTTTTGATTTTCTGATCTTCAAAAAACTTATTAATCTTCCCGCCGATGAATTGTTTCCCGTTGTCATACGTGATCTTAGATGGTACCCCAAATCGGCATATTATATGAACCCAGATGAAGTCGATGACATCCTTTTCCCTAACTTTCTCGTACGTTTGTGCTTAGGCCCATGAGTTTACCTCAGCGTGACCTTCCTCTATCACCGATTTCATTAATTGCACCACCGCTCCGGAATTGATTTCATCGGAGTAGACTGATAACCCTAGATTAGCCAATGCATCAGCCTCGTTATTTTGATCTCGGGTTACATGTCGTAGTGTCCATTCCTTGAACTGATGTAATGTTACTTGCAACTTATCCAAGTATATCCGCATCCAGACTTCTTTTACCTCAAATGTCCTGTTGACTTGGTTAACAACGAGGAGGGAGTCGCACTTGGCTTCAATCACCTCAACCCTCAGGATCCTAGCCAGTTCTAGACCTACAATCATAGCCTCATATTCGTCTTCTTTGTTAGTCTATTTCACAGTTCCAATACATTGCCTTATTACATTACCCGTAGGTGGTTTTAATACCATTCCCAATCCGAACACTTTCGCTTTAGAAGCACCATCCGTGAATAATGTCCAGACCCCCGAGCTAGTCCCGAGGTGAGCAATAATTCATTCTTGACCTCGGGGATTAAGGCCGGT
This sequence comes from Nicotiana tomentosiformis, assembly GCF_000390325.3. NCBI lineage: Eukaryota > Viridiplantae > Streptophyta > Magnoliopsida > Solanales > Solanaceae > Nicotiana > Nicotiana tomentosiformis. The sequence continues at coordinate 123,501,271 of NC_090812.1, read as the reverse complement.
GTGAAGTCGGCCATGAAGTCTACCAAAATATGAGACTTTATAGTAGTTCGGGATTAATAATCAATATCACACCCGCTAACCTCTACGGCTTATTTGGATAGTCTACCCGAGAGCTCGAGTTTGTGCATAACATTCCTTAGCGTAAACAAGGTCACGACACATATAGGGTGACGTAGGAAGTACGGCTTCAGTTTCCTAGATGTGCTTAATAAGGAGAGCGTTAATTTCTCTAAGTATGGATACCTTATTTCGACATCGCCTAGGGTTCTACTAACATAATAGATAGGAAACTGCGTACATGTTTTCTTCCCGGATTAAGACACCACTTACCGGTACCGCGGAGACTGCCAAGTAGAGGTATTACTGTTCTTTTGCCTAGCAAATGAGGGCTTGATAGGTATCAATTGAGCTCTTCTAAAGCCTTTTGAAATTCCGGTGTCCAAGAGAAGTCGTTCTTCTTCTTTAGTAATGAGAATAATCGATGGATTTTATCCGATGACCTCAAAATAAACCTGCCCAATGCGTCTATCTGCCCAGTCAGTCTTTGTACCGCCTTGACGTTGTCAACTACGGTGATATATTCTATGGATTTTATCTTGTCCGGGTTGATCTCTATTCCACAGTTAGACACCATGAAATTGAGGAACTTTCCTGGGCCGACTCCGAAGGCACACTTCTCCGAGTTCAGCTTCATGTTGTATTTCCTAAGTATATTGAAGGTTTCTTGTAAATGCTTCAAATGGTCCTCTGCTCGCAGGGACTTAACTAACATATCATTAATATAAACCTCCATTGATTTTCCTATTTGTTCCTCGAACATTCGGTTAACTAGGCATTAATACGTGGCATCAGCATTTTATAATCCAAACGGCATTGCGTTATAACAATATGTGTCAAATTTAGTTATAAAAGAAGTCTTCTCTTGGTCGCCATGGTCCATCTGTATTTGGTTGTACCCTGAATAGGCATCGAGAAAACTCAGTGTCTCATGCCCGGCCGTTGCATCGATCATTCGATCGATGTTAGGAAAAGGAAACGAGTCCTTCGGGCATGCCCTTTTCAAGTCCTTATAATCTACACATATTCTAAGTTTGTTTCCTTTTTTAGGTATGGCCACTACGATTAGCTAGCCAATTCGGGTATTTAACTTCCCGAATGGAACCTATTTTCAAGAGTTTGATTTCGGATTGCAGCCTCCTCTTTTGTTTGACCGGGTAAAATTTTGGATCCAAGCTAAATTTGTGAGTTGTCACCTCCGGTGGGATTCCTGTTAAATCTATGTTGGACCACTAGAAATAATCGGCATTAGCTTTAAGGAAATCAATAAGTTTTTTTCTGAGCTCGGGGGTTAACCCCGTGTCTAGGTATATCTTTTCGTCCGGTAGATACTCGACCAGTATGCCTGTTCCAATTCCTCGATCGTCGATTTGGTGGCATTGGTATCATTGGGTGCTATGAAGGATCTAGGGACAATGAAATCATCTTCCTCATTCGTTGATTGTTCCTCCTATTTCTCTGGCTCGGTTGGGGTCGGGACCGGTGATTTCTATTTGGTGCCTTTCTCTTCGACCAGTCCCTTACCTTTTAATGTTGTGATTGCGGGCACCAGGATCACTTCCTCGACAGTGAACATCTCTTTTGCGGCCAGTTGTTCCATGTATACTGTTTTGATTCTGCCTGCGGTGGGAAACTTCAACGCCTGATGCAAGGTCGAAGGCACCACTCTCATGTTGTGGACTCATGGCCTTCCAAACAAGGCATTATATCTCATGCCCCCTTGGATTACATAAAATTTTGTTTCCTGGGTGGTCTCGACCATGTTTACTAGTAGGGTTATTTCACCCTTTGTTGTCTCACATGCCATGTTGAACCCGTTCAATACTCGTACTGCCAGTACGATTTGGTCCAATAACCAGTTGTTCCACGACTCTCCACAAGATGATGTTGGCCGAGCTACCTGGATCAATTAACACACGCTTAACTCGAGATTTATTAATAAGTACGGATATTACCGATGCATCGTTGTGAAGTTTAATGATGCCCCCGGCGTCCTCGTATCTCAACGAGATGGACCCCTCCGGAACATAGTCCCGGGTTCGTTTTTCCTCGTGATAGAAACTTTGGTGCGCTTTATCATTGGCCCTTGTGGAACATCTACTCCACTAATGATCATGTTGATCACATGTTGTGGTTCTTGCTTTTGAAATGATTTTTTGCTCGTTCACTTAGGAATTCCCGAAGATGCCCATTGTTGAATAGATGAGCCACTTCTTCCCTTAGTTGTCGACAATCCTCGGTCCTATGATCGTGTGATCGTGACTGCCGTGGTATTTACATATCAAGTTGTGATCCCTCTGTGCGGGATCGTACTGGAGAGGCCTTGGCCATTTGGTCTCCTTGATGCGGCCGACGGGCGACACTATACTCGTTGCATCTACGTTAAAGTTATACTCCGATAATCTCAGGGCTTCCCTGCCCCCAAGTGATCAGTTAAAACCGTTCTTACTCATCAAATCTCGGTTTTTAGGACCTTGGTCGCTTCTCCTATCGTTCCTGGTCGGGTGACGGCCGGGTCCGTTTCCCCTTTTATGCTAGTTGTATGGTTGGTACCGATCTCGGGGTAGCCTCGTCTCCTGATCCACAATTATTTTAGACCTGTCATTCACTCTATTGGGGTAAATAGACCCCGATGGGGCTCCTAGCTAGTCGTCCTCGACTCTGATCTTTGACTGGTACCTGTTGTGAACATCGGCCCAAGTAACCACCGGGTACTCTACCAAGTTTGCTTCAATTGTTAAGAAGCAATGAATCTTCGGGGGCTGAGTCCGTCTTAACGGCCCAATCATCCACAACCGAGGGCAGCTCCATCTATTCCATCTTGAACCTCAACACGAACTCCCTAAGTTCGTTGTCCCTTTGCTTGACTTTGAAGAGGTCTGATTTCCTCGTCTCGGCCTTGATAGCGCCATTATGGGCTTTAACGAAAGCGTATGCAAGAATACCAAACAAATCAATAGAATTTGGAGGTAAGTTATGGTACCATATCATCGCTCTCTTGGATAAGGTTTCCCCAAAAATTTTCAGCATCACCGACTCGATCTCGTCGTCTTCGAGGTCATTGCCTTTTATTGCGCATGTGTAGGAGGTTACATGCTCGTTTGGATCTGTAGTCCCATTATACTTGGGGATATCAGGCACTCAGAACCTCTTTGGAATTGGATTCGGTGCCGCACTCAGGCGAAAGTGTTTCAGAATGAACTTTTTGGAATCCGGTCCTTTCAATATTGGAGGCGCTCCCGGGATCTGATCGACCCTCGAATTGTAAGTCTTCACCTTTTTGTCATTTGCCTCAATCTTCTTTTCTCATGACTCCACCCATTTTGTTTGTGCCTCGAGCATTTTCATTACCTCATAGGTCTCCCGGGTCCGAACCCATCTGGTTCTATGACAATCCGTTCGTTTCTCCGAGCATCTTCTCCAACCTGCTCGGATTCGGTCGTGTTCTGTGTGTGATTTTGACTCTGCAGCTATGCTATTGCCACTTGTTGAGCTTGTAACATTTCGAAAATCAATCGCAAGCTAACTCCATCATCTCCCCCTTCGGGTGCTTCTCGAGCCGTTGGCCGGGGGTGCCCCACAAATGCTATTTTCGGGATCAGTTAGTAGGTTGATATTGATGGCAACATGTTAATTGGCATCGACTGGGTCAGCAATTGGTAGGCTATTAGGGTCAACACGGGGCACGCCATTTATTGGTACCATGTTGTTATTTTCACCGTGGTGGCCTGACTCGACGTCAACATTCAAGTGAGCAAACTGAGAATTTGACATTTTAAATAAACCTAAAATCAGACTTCAAAGAGCACGTGTAAAATAGGGTGTGTTATAGAGATTCGTATTAAATCACCACTATTATCCTTAGCCCAACGGTGGGTGCCAAATTATTTACCCTTAAAATGAATAACAATTGAATTTGTACGCGGTTTAAAGGATACGTGATTCAATTTAACACGAATAATCTATAAACAACAAATAATTAAATTAAAGAGAAACAAAACGATCAAACCAAACGTGATAGACAATTAAGCCTGGCTTTAGCATGAATACTGAAAATTGACTCCGGTCGAGCCCTCGAGACGGGCTCGGTTACAACTAAATAAATAAGGAGCTGAAGAACACTATGAACAGTAGCTAGAGAACAAAAATGAACTTTATTTCTTTGATATGCATGCCGACAGTGAGTGAAAAATGAACAGGTTATCCCCTTTATGTAGTAGGGGAGTTTCAATCCTAGTACAGGTCTAAATAAGGTAAAAATATTTTCCTTCGAGTAAATCATGATACGCAGCTGATATCGGGCGAGATTTGTGCCGTAATATCCGGCTGAAGGTGGATATTTCGGCCCCTCGTTCGTTCTTTCTAACTGTCTTTCCTTTAGCCTCGATTCTTCGTTTTGCTCGAGCTCGATTCCTTTCATGTTTGGCCATGTCTGAAATCTCGGTGTGTCATTCGTCCTCGGGCTCTAATCTGGGGAATCCTCTGTTGTACTTGAGCTTGCAATGAACCACGTCATCCCCTGTTTCTTCATTGGGAAGTCGGGGATAATTTTATCCCCGATTTTATCCGCACACAAAAATAAATATAGTTTTGTAACTTTACTAAACAATGAATAAAGTTTAGCCATAAACTGATTGTTGTCAATTTCTTCGTTGCAACTTCTTCAAGTGTGTTTCGAGGAAACATTCACATAGTAGTTTCCCGAGTTAATATTCTTACTGCTCCGTGGAACATTTTCCTAATATCACTTTCAGTAGTATTTCATATCCAATTTAGAAGATAGCCATGAAAAAATTCAGTATGTGTCTGAATAATATTTGGTTGAAATTAAAAATATATATATTTTAAGTTGTATTTAAAAAAAGTTTTTTTTTTAAGGTGTGGAAATCGAGTATTAGAGTTGAAGGTTGACAAGTAGTCGTAAGTTTCTCCTACGCTTACCAGTAGTACTAGTATTATTCTTGTATTTTCTTATTCCTGGTTCTTTATTATTGCATATTGTGTCATTCGCTTCTGTTACCCTATTACCTTATTGTTGCTATTGTTTGTTGCTTTATTTTCATTGTTCCTTGAGTCGAGAATCTATTGGAACAGCCTCTTTACTTTCAAAATGTAGGAGTAAGGTTTGCGTACACATTAACCTCCCTAGATCTCATTTGTGAGATTACACTGGGTTTATTGTTGTTGTTGTTCTTTCGAATAAAAAGTGTGTGGAAATAAAAAATTTGTGAGGTAAATCATCATTTCAATATTTTTCCAACATTAAAAATACTAAGTTTGACATTTATAAATTAACAATCGTATCAGTATTTAGAAATACAAAAATTCGGTGTTTAAAATACTTAAAATAATATTTAATGTCCAAACGAGAAGCCATTATTCTGCCACTCTGCCTAAGAATTTCCAAGAAGACAGCCTGAATTTGGGGGTAATTAACCAAGTGAAAAACAAGGGAAGCGTGTCGGTGGTGGAAATATGGAGTTGTTATGCAGCTTCGACAGAATCATGAGACATTTTACCGACCACTTTCGTTGACCGTACAATCTTTTGGGTAGGACAGGACTGTCGGCAATCTCTGTTTCAGTTTTTCAATGTGTTAAAAAATTTATTCTCATTCTATGTTTACTTGAACTAAATTAATTAATTTAATATGAGAAGAAATATTAATTGATTGTAAATGTAAAGAAAGATACAAGTTTATGTAAAAACATATGTTTTATTCATTCGGTTTAAACATTGTGTGCGTATAAATTTTGTCCATTTCAATTTTCACCCCCAACTTCCTAGTGCCGAAAAAAGGAATATAAATTTGATTGGGAAACATTCTCATAAATTTGGTTTGTTTGCGTAAACTTTTAATACTTATATAGTCTCTTAAAAAAGTTTCGAGACGTCTCCTTTAATTTTTTTTTTTTTAAAAAAAAACAAAGAACATTTTATAAACAAGGAAGCAATAATTGTCTAAACATTTTCTTTTTCCTAAAAGCTTTTGCAAAAGGTCAAACAAATAGATGAGCATATTAAGTACCGTAAATCCAGTAAGTGAACCAAGGTTGTTAAAGCAAAACTAAGGAGAATTATTGTAAAGAATTGTTTACACTGACGATGTATATTACTTATAGACTGTTTGACCAAATTTCTAAAATTAGTTCAAAAATAATTGTGTGATTATTCAATTTGAAAATATTTTTAAACAGCAATTAGTGTTTGATTAAGTTTTTCAAAAAAATACTTTGAGAAAAAAGTTATTTTTTTAGTTTTTCAACAATAGTTACGGCTTCTACTCAAAAATATTTTATAAAGCTTGATCAAACACCTATACTTTAAAAGAATACACTTTTATTAAAGAAAAGAAACTAGGCTCGAAGAAGCTTTGGCCAAACAATCTATTAAACTCAAATAAGGTATGTCATATGCGTACCACGTATGGTAGACCCTCCATATAAATACCACTCCTTTTATGTAAAATTTTAAGTACTTCAAACACTTAAATTGATGTTGGTTGATCCCTTGAGGTTCCTTTACTAACTTGTCCATCAACTCGTACTTCGGCTGTCACTTTGACCTTCCCTTGTTATGGGTCAATTTGAAGTTTTGAACCCCACAAATACTTCAATCCACCTCACTCTTTAATTCCAAAAAGTTTAAATGTATATTTCCAATTGGAAGAATTACAGCCCCTCTCACTTGGCCTAATAGCCCAATCGAAAATGGCTTACGTTTGACGTCCTTACCTAGTTTGGCCAGGTTGTATATAATCCGAAAGAAATTTTTCATCCTTTAGCCCACTATTAAAGGCATATTTTTAGGGTTTCTTTATTTTCTTTTTTCTTCATTCCCAGCACATCCTGTACTCTCCACCCGCCTCTCTTTGCTTTCTCCTTTCTTTCTCTTCTCTCACTCACATAGATCTGAATATTTATAAATATCAAACTTGATTTAAAGCATTTTCTCTATTAAGTTGCTTAATCTTCCTAAATATTTATAGATCTCAAATATTTGAATTTCGATTGATGGATGTCCAAATTTAAATTGAAGTTTTGTTGCATCCATATTAAAAACTTCATTGAAGGAGCTTTGAAATTCCCAGATTTGAAAATCTAACTTTAAAGTAATTGGGTTAAGTTAAAAATTATTGTAAAAGCTTGTAATAATATGAATCTTGAGTGTTGGGTTAATTGTGTTCGATTAACATTGGTTTTGGGAACCATACTAGTTGAAGAAGGAAGTTGAAGATGAAATCCAGTTTTGTATACACTGTTATACATCATTATACAATATTATATAACATTATATAGAATTATAATAAGGGTATAATGTTGTATAATATTGTATATTGAGGCGTGAAAATACTTTTATACAACATTGATCTTTCTTTTGAAGTAAGTTTCTCTTTCACTGTAGTAATTTAGTTTTGTTGCATATTTTTTATTTTTGTTTCGCCGGAGTTCCCTTTTGCTTTTGTTTTGGTTACTTTTTGTTTAGATTTTTCTTTTTGCTTTTACTTCGTATTCTCTATATTTTCTATTAACACTAGTTTTACTTTTTTATGTCAGCGAAATACTGGTATACATTATTTAACATTTCATATACAAGTTTATACAAAATTATACATCATTATACACGTACTATACATATGCAGTTAAAACTGAAAATAAATTCTTTGTATTTTTCTTACTTTTTTCGAACAATTTATGTATAAAGTTAATTTTTTTTCCTTGATTTCTCTGCTAAATCATGAACTTTCAAATTTTTCTTTCCTTGTTAATTTTTCTGCCAAATCAAAAAATTTGGAGCAAATTCATCTATATAGAACTTGGAGAATAAGAGAGTTTAGGTCTGTTTTTTGTATTTTTATAGCTGGAATAGGAATGTATAAACTTGGGTAAGAAAGAGAATGAAAAAATATGAAAAATTTGCATTAGAATAAAAAAGGGCATGAAGGTTGTTTTCGGATCTGAACCAACTAATATTGGGCTACATATTTGTAAACTTAAATTTGGGTCATCCGGTTGCAAGGTTATCCCGTGAAGTGTACTATTATGTAATTCTCCCTCTCTAATTTGATTCGATTCTATGAGGTGTTGAACTTCCAATAAAATCTATTTCCAAATACTTTTAGTACGCTAGAATCCGACAAATATATGATGCAAGGCCTAATGCATATGTTCAGATATCAATTCTATTTTACAACACACTCTTTGAACATATCATTTAAGCCTGTCGGGAAATTTTTGGAAAAGTTTTTGAATTTTCTTTTGTTTTTTAATAAAAAAGTTTGCTGGAGGAAATGGGATAGTTGCTAGAAGTTGTCTTTTTCTTTTCAAAAAGTTTCAAAAAAAAAGTGGTCTAAGGCAATTTAAACTTAATTTCTTTTGAGAAAAATACACCTAGTTAAACATATTTAAAAAGATAATCTTTATACGGTGCAGTCGCAAAAGAATCTTTACGTTATTAGGTTAATTAAAAGATAATAATAAGTAGTTGCTCATAATATATGTAATTAATAACCTAAAAAATAAAGCAAGCGACTTGCTATAACATATAAAATTAGACCAGCAGTAACAAAATTATTTACACTATCAATATCGTAAGTTAAATCCATTCAAAAGAGTAAAATTTTGCATGGACAACACTACCTAATTGTTTGTTGTGGAAAACAAAAAGGCGATTGTGTTTAAGAACAGTCAATTGTATTAAACAGCGCTTTCTCACATGCGTAAACTTGAAATTGGGTTAGAACTTAGAAACCACTCCTTGACTATCACTGGAATTATATCAAGGCGGAAAAATAAGTCACCTAATACTATTTCCTGGATAAAATTCGTTCAACTTACAAAACTTATCCTTGTTCAAAAATCTCTTTTTTGTTCTCACTTATAAGCTTTTATTTCCCCAGAAAATAAACTTTTATTTCCCGATATTTTAGGACTTGAATGTTCTTGTTTCTTGTTAGCATGTGTTTGATTAGAAAAGTTTACCCCTATATATAATTGAAAAGTATATGTTCGGTATTTGCTAATGAATATATAAAAGCGTGGGATAAAATAAAAATTAAAAAATACCGCCAAAAGTGACCGGTCCAACAAGAAGTTTGAGATTCAACAAAACTCAACATTTTTTTATGGGAAAATTTATATAAATATAGTTAAATATATGACGAGCGCAAAACACAACACAAAGTTAGTGCTCGCTAGTCAAAGATAGTATAGTTAACTTATCGTTTCTACAAGGATTGGATTTAACAGCGTTCGAATAATTTTTAGTTAATTACTATCAAGAAAAATTAACACTTGATTGAATGATTATCAACTACGATTAACTACTAAAAATTAAGCAATTATTAATTGATCACGAAAGACAACAGTTGAGCAACAAAGAGATATCAGTGAGAGAAATAAGGGTAATTGACTAGACAGGTGCAAGATAATTGACTCGGGATCCAATTCTTGAATTAGTTAACTCTATAATACTGTTGATTCTCGCGAATTCACCAGATAATTAGATTACACTAGAAGTTAAGGTTCCTCTTTCGATTAAACGTTAAATTTGATAATTAATCCAATTGAAGCACAATGAACAATTGCAACGAATAAAATGATAGTTCAGTCTAAAGGTAATTTCTCACGAATATTTCCCTATTTTCTAGCTCGATTAGTAATTCAAGAGGCTCTTCCGATTACCTAGTTGAATCACGAATTTAAACATAGCATAAGATGTAAACAAATTCAATATAAAGCTCCTCTTTCGATTAAGAAAAATAATAAAGCTACATCAATTAATTCAAATAATTGTCAAGAATCGAATCCCTAATCAAGTTATCAATACACCATATCTGCCAACACCCTAAGGGAAATTACTCCATAGCAATGAAAAAATTCATCTGAAGAAGGTATAAAGACATAGAAAACATCAATGCTAATGATTCGATACAAACTCTCTTATTGCACCGATTGTTGGTTGAAATCTTGATGAATTCTTGTGTCTCAAATCTTTCGTAGGTCAAAAGTCCCTTCAAAAATATATTTTTTGTGTATTCATACCGTGTAGAAGTGGATCCGGACGAAACTACCATTTCCAAGACGAAACAGAAAAATACTCTGGGGAAAATGCACAGGCACGCCGCGCCTCGCGTCACACCATGTGGCGCGCCTTTGGAGATCATCAGAGAGCAGATTCTAACAGAGCAGTCACACTTGCACTGCCGCACCGCGCCTCGCCGCGCCCCATGCGGTGCGGTAGTACTTTTTCCTTCTACTTTTTGACATCCAAATTTGGTCCTCAACCCCCGAACGCGATCCCAGTTTAATTTTTAGGCTTTTACTCAAACTTCAAAGCTCCAATTTATTCAATTCAGCTCCAAATTAATTTTTTAACTCGAAATTACTTTCTGCAAGGCATAAAACATGTAATAAATGTAATTCACTATTATTTAAGCCCAAACATACGTAAAGTACAGTAATTAAAGTGTAAAATACGGCTAAAATATGTCCCTACAAGTATCAAAATTCCTACACTAGAAAATCCTACTCTACAATCATCTAAACTATTCTACAAAAGCAAGAAAAGGGGTTAGAAGTAGTTCTGAGTTATAGTCGTCAGCTTGACTCGGCCACTTAGGCTCATTTGATCACGATGCTAGAGGATCGCTTGTCAAATCCTCCAATAAGGTACGGTATCAACCTCTTACCATTCACCTTAAAGCTCTCATTCCCTTCTTCATCTCGAATTTTAATGGCGTCATACGGTGAGACCTTAACCCCTTTCATGAAACTTCTTAGTCCTAAGTCTACTATTGTCCATCTTGACCTGTCCATCTTGACTTGAATTTTTCGGGGAATAACCTAAGTCTACTATTGTATAGTAAGACCTTAAGCCCTTTCATGAAACTTCTTAGTCCTAATCAGACGATCATGCTACCTCTTGGTCTTCTCCTTAAAGATTCGCGCACTTTCATACGCGTCCAGTCTAAACTCCTCCAATTCGTTCATTTGTGTCAACTTGTGTTCAACTGCAAGACTAAGATCAAGATTAAGCATATTAATTGCCTAATAATCTTTATGTTCTATCTCAACAGGTAGATGGCATGATTTTTCATACACTAATTTGAACGATGAAGTTCTTATGGTTGTTTTGAACGCAGTTCTGTACGCCCATAGAGCTTCATCCAACTTTACAAATCAATCCTTACGAGAAATAATAACCGTCTTTTCAAGAATTTGTTTAAGCTCACGGTTAGCCACTTCAACTTGCCCACTAGTTTGGGCGTGGTACGGGATTCTTGTTTTGTGTGTGACCCCATACTTGGACAGCAGCGCAACAAACTGCTTGTTCACAAAATGCAACTCATTGTCACTGATAATCATTCGAGGTGTCCCAAAGCCGGTAAAGATGTTCTTCCATAAGAACTCACACACCACCCGAGCATCATTGGTCCTAGTAGGGATTGCTTCGACCCATTTAGAGACGTAGTCAACGGCTACTAGGATATACTCATAAGAATGAAACGATGGGAACGACCCAATGAAGTTAATGCCCCAAACATAAAAAATTTTACATACCAGAATGGAGTTTAGCGGCATCTCATCCCTCTTGCTCATATTACCTGCCATTGACACTTGTCACATTCAAATACGTATGCCCGTTCGTCTTTGTTCAATGTAGGCCAATATAAATCGGCTTCCATGACCTTTGCTACAGTGCGATTTCTACCATAGTGTCCTCCAGCTGCTCCATCATGGCAGTGAGACAAAATGCTTGCCATTTCTCCTTCAAGTACACATCTTTGGATCACACTATCTGCACATAGTTTAAACAAGAAAGGGTTATTCTAAAAAAATCTTTTTACCTTACCTTGAAGCTTCATTCTTTGATCACGAGAGAGTTCATGCAGAAACCATCCACTAGCCAAAACGTTGGCTGCATCAACATACCAAGGCGGTCTTTCAGAGACCGCCATAATGGAGAAAATTTGCTCATAAGGGAATTCGTCCCATATTTCCACTATCTCAACCGAAGGTCTCTCAAGTAGAGATAGATGATCTGCGACTTGATTTTCAGTGTCCTTCCTATCCTTGATCTCTAAGTCAAACTCTTGGAGCAATAACATCCACCGCATCATATGCGGCTTGGACTCCTTCTTACTCAGTAAATATTTCAAAGATGAGTGATCAGTGTGCACAATTACTTTACTCCCTACAAGATATGATCTAAACTTGCCAAAAGCAAAGACCACATCAAAGAACTCTTTCTCAGTAGTGGCATAATTAACTTCAGCATCAATCAACGTCTACTTGCATAGTAGATGGGCCTGAACATCTTATCTTTTCTTTGCCCCAGAACTGCCCCACAGCTACATCCCTAGTATCACATATTATTTCAAATGGCTGGCTCCAATTAGGTGTCACCATAATAGGAGCACTCATATGTTTTTTCTTTATCAATTTGAATGCTCTTAAGCACTCCAAAGTGAACACAAACTTGACATCCTTCGCTAGCAATGCGGTCAGCGGCTTGGTAATGATGGAAAAGTTTTTTATGAACCTTCTATAAAACCCCGCATGTCCCAAGAAACTCCTTATGCTCTTCACAGATGTCGGTGGAGGAAGTATAACAATTATATAAACCTTTGCTCTGTCAACTTCAATGCCATGTGCAGTTATTTTGTGGCCCAGAACAATTCCCTCTTTTACCATGAAGTGACACTTCTCCCAGTTAAGAACCAGGTGAGTGGCTTCGCAACGTTCAGGCAAAAGCTCCAAAATTTTCAAAAAATCATCACCAAACAGAGTGAAATCATCTATGAATACCTCTAGACACTTCCTATTTAGATCAGAGAATATAGACATCATCCACCCCTGAAAAGTGGCCGGTGTATTACACAACCCAAATGGCATCCTCCTATAAGCAAAAATACCTGATGGGCAAGTGAACATAGTCTTCTCAATATTTTATAGGGCAATGGGTATCTGATTGTAGCCTGAGTACACATCCAAGAAATAGTAACAACCATTTCCATCCACTTTCTCGAGAATTTGATCAATGAAGGGAAGTGGGAAGTGGTCTTTCCTTGTTGCATCATTAAACCTTCTATAATCAATGCACATTCTCCACCCAGTGATCGTTCTTGTTGAGATCAATTCATTGTCTTTATTCTTCATCACTGGCATGCCCCCTTTTAGGTACAACGTGCACTAGACTGATCCATTGGCTATCAGAGATGGGAAAAATCACTCTCGCATCTAGCAATTTGATGATCTCCTTGTGCGCTATCTCCTCCAGATTTTTATTCAGCTTGCATTGGGGCTGCACCACTGGCTTGCTATTTTCTTCCAACGGAATTTTGTGCATGCAAATGGCTGGATTGATTCCTTGAATATCAGCTATGGTCCAGCCAATGTCATTGTACTTTCTTAGCATCTCCACCAGCTTTTGTTCCTGTGTACCTGCCAAATAAACATAAATAATTACAGAAAAATTGTTAGTTTCAAGAAAAGCATATTTCAAGTGAGTAGGGAGGACTTTCAATTCCACACTAGGCTTAGAAGTCTCCTTTTTTAGTTCCTCCTCATCAGCCACTGAATCCTCAATGTCAAGAGCTTCAGCCTTTTTCTTTGTTTCATGATCTTCATCATCCATCGTGCTAGACTAAGTAATACACCACTCTAAAGTGTCCCTGTAAGGCACCATAAAATTTCGCATAAGAAATAATATTTCGTGGTGCCGAATTAGGCTTATGTATTTGAGGATTGTATAAAAGCTCGCCGCGGCTCGGACTTTTTGGGTTGAACAATGCACTAAGGGATGAAGGAAAATTTTTGGCAGTGAAATGCATTTCTGCGGTCCATTATGCGACCGCAGAATCACTCTGCGGACCGCATAATGGCCGTAGAATGAGGCAAGAGAGGGGCAGTTTGGATGCCATTCTGCGGTCGACTATGCGAGTGCAGAACTGTTCGGTGGTTCATTATACGACCGCAGAACAGGTCCGCGGGCCGTATAATGACCGCAGACCCAGACAGATTTTTTGCCATTTTTGGACACCAATTATGCGGCCGATATGCGGTCCGCATATCGATTATGCGATCGCAGACCTTGTTTCGGAGCTTCATTTTTTGGGTTTTGTAAAACCTGACCCTACTTTGTTAAATACATGCTTTGGGGCATTTTTTTTAAGCTAAAATCTGATATTTTAGAGTGAGAGAGAGTACCCTAGAGTGAGAAGGTGTTCCTCAATAATTGTTCTTTAATTCTTGCTCAAATCTTGGAAGATTGACAAGGATAACCCACAAGGTCTTCATTCTAGAGGTAAGATTCTACACCCTAACCCCTAATTTCAAAATTATCTGAAAATGGGTAATTAGCAAGATAATTTTTGGGTATGAGAGTTGTATTTTACATGCATGTGATATCAAGGGATATAGGAATATTGTTGAACTAAGAATAGTAAAGAATGGGTTGTGGGATGAAGGAATCCTCCATAAAAAGACCTTGAAATCTTAATGCACACCTAGTGTTTGATAAAATGCTCAAATGAGCTAGAACCATGATCATCTTTCTAATTTTGGTTTAATTTTTTATATTTCTAAAACATATTGAAGTTGCTAAGAATTCCGAAATATTTTAGAGGTTAAGGAAGCTCCATTGAGGTATGTTGTCTAAACTCTTCTCTTGGAATTGAACCCCACAGTATTCATGTAAATTATGTAAGTCCCGAGTGGTTCATTATAAAATTGGCTATTCCAAGTAAGATTGGATTGGAAGATATATGTACAACAAGTATCCCAAGTGTTTTATTTATGTTATGTTATCAATTGAGGATGTGTTAAAATATGGGTTGTGCATTAAGAATGTTCGACTTCAAGTCAAGTTCAAACGAATGCTATTATGCCAAATTTTATGAAGAATCCCTATGTGCCTTAGATCCTTAGTTTCTCACATATGTACTACATGCCTTGATTTGAAATGTTATTGTTGTTGTTGATGATGTTGATGTTAGAAATTGAAAATGTGAACATGAAATACTAAATACGGCCAACGTGCCACAAATAATTTTATAATTATGGCCATTAGTGCCAATAAAATGAAAAGATGTGAAAGAAGTATGAAATGTGATCATTGATATAAAAAGGTTGATGTCTCGAATAAGACAGCCTAGCCGATTGAGTCGTGATCGGACACCATGTCACACACATGGTGGTGATTGTGCTGGAAATTATAATTGAAATGGTGATTGTGGTCGATGTCCCTAATGGATAGCCTAGTCGATCGGGTCATGATCGGACTCCGTATTAAAGACGGTGGTATTGATATTGAGAGTAATTGTAGTTGATGTCTCTAATGAGATTGCCTAGCCGATCGGGTCGTGATCGGACTCCGTGCTGAGAATATGGTGGAATTGGTATTGTGAACAATGGTATATCGATAATAAAAATATCCCGATGTGAGATATAGAAATTATTTTGAACATTGTCTTGAACCTAAATTGAGGTTTGATGTTGTATAAGGCTTCCATTAATATTATGATATTCTTGTTGTATTATTTATCATTCTATTAAGAGGGTGTTTTGTCATTCATACTAGTACTATTCCATATGTACTAACGTCCCTTTTGCCTGGGGTGCTGTATCTCCAATGGATGCAGGTGGTTCCACATCAGGAGACATTGATCAGTGATAGCGGTACATCCTTTTTCCCAGCTGACTTGGTGAGCCCCACTTTTTTCGGGGTCATGTATCTTTTGTTCCTCGTATATTGTATTTGAGGTATAGTCGGGGCCTTGTTGCCGGCATTATCATAGTACTCTTTGGTATCTATTAGAGGCTCTGTAGACATAGTGTGGGTTGTGTATTGGTGCTGGGAAAGTCAAACTATGTTATGTTGTGGTTGTATTACTTGTCCATTTGAGACTTTAAAAATAATGAAACTATTGGTAATGAATTGGTATTGTAGACATGAACACCTTTTGTCTAATTATTGAAAATATGTACTGTCTCCCTTTATGGATGAGTTTGGGTAGAATAAAATCTAATAGGCTTGCTCGGCCGGGTTCACTCGGTTGAGCGCTGGTCGCGCTCCCCGATTTTGGGGTATGACAGTCCCCCACAAGCTTATCAAACTTGTATTTTTCAGCCAATTCTCCAACAACATCTAGCTTGAAACACGAGTAGGCAGACGCCTCATCACTGGGGTATTTCATCATTCTCTTCATCTGGAACACCATTTTCTCGTTACCCACTCTGAGCATAAGCTGCCCCTCGTGAATATTAAGGATTGCTTTGCCTATACATAAAAATGGCCTCCCTAGAATTAGAGGCACCACCTTGTTCACTTCCATGTCCACCACAATAAAGTCTATGGGGAACATAAACTTATCCACCCGTACTAGAATAACCTCAATGATTCCCTCAGGCAAAATAATGGTCTGGTTAGCCAGTTATAGGGACACTGGTATTGATTTGATCACTCCAAACTCACCTTCCAGTTTCCTGAACACAGACAAAGGCATTAGATTTATAAAAGCACCAGAATCAGAGAGAGCCTTGTTGATTTTTTCACTCCCCAACGAGCATGGTATGGTGAAGCTTCCTGGGTCCCCACACTTTTGAGAAATTTTATTTTGTAATATGGCACTATAATGGGCATTCACCTTGACCACTATTGTCTCCTCTAATGTTTTCTTGCTGGACAGAATTTCCTTCAAGAACTTAGCATAAACAGGCATTTGAGTGAGAACATCTCTGAAGGGGATGTTCACATATAGTTGCTTGAGCATCTCCAAGAACCGCCCAAAGTACTTGTCTAATTTTTCCCGCTTCATCTTTTGAGGGAATGGTAGAGGTGGCATGTGTATGCTTTCTTCATTCTCCTTTTGTACCCCACTACTCTTGCTTTTTTGTTTTTCACTTTTTTGCTCTTCCAGTGTCTCAGTCTACCTGTTTACCACCTCGGATCTAATTTTCATAACTGGGTCAACTAATGTTTTGTCACTTCTCAGAGATACAACTTTAATTGTTTTCTTTGGGTTCTTTTATGTGTCAGAGGGTAGAGTCCCAGGAGCCCTCTCATATAACAAGTTTGCAATTTGTCCCATCTATCTTTCTAAATTCCGGATGGCTGCCCCTTGAGTCTTAAATTTCTCATATGATTTATTGATGAACGCCCTCATGAGATCTTCCATACTAGATTGATTTGACTGTTGTGGCTGGTATTGCTGCCTCTGCTAGTTTTGAAAATCTGGTGGTCCTTAACCCTGAGGTCTAGGATTATTTTGCTACCACGAGTTCAAACTCCCACTAGGTGAACTCCAAGAAAAACCTGGATGTTTTTGTCCCATATCATTGTAGTTGTTCCCACCTTGGTATTTTCCTATATTATAGTGTCCCACAAAGTTAACCTCCTCAGATGAAGCTTGACACTCATGTGTAAGGTGTCCTATTCCACAAAAAGTCACATGCTACTTGCGGCTCACTCTATACTTTGGCTAAGGTCAACTTTCTTATCTCTTTGGCCACAATGTCTAGCTGGGCTTGCACTAATGTGTTAGAGTCCACCTGGTGAACCCCAACAGATTTTCTTCTGTCATTACTCTCAATGGGCCATTGGTTAGTATCATTAGACAATTCATCAAGTATAGAGACAATCTCCTCTGGAGTTTTCTTCATTAATAGACCTCCAACTGCAGTCCATCCCAAAAGTCCTGGAGTTACATCCACAATTCGATTCCATTATGCTGACACCTTCTCTCTATCTCCTTGAATATTTCTCAAGCTTCGAAGACCGTTTCAATATTCTTCTGGCAGAAGTTGTGGTTTTTCCTTCTGAATTTCCCTGTTTTTGCAGCCGAGAAGTACTTGTCAAGAAACTTTTTCGTCATATTTTCCCATGTCCTGATTGACCAGTTAGTAAGCTTCGAAGCCAGTGCTTCGCTACATCCTTCAGTGAAAAGGGGTTTGCCTTTAAGTATATTGCATATTTTGATACTCCATTGTATTAAAATGTGTTCATGATTTCCTCAAAGTCCATCAAGTAAGTGTTAGGATCTTCATTCACCTTCCCTCTAAAGACACGGTTGTTCTGGATGGTTTGAAGCAAGTCTTGCTTCAACTCAAAATTATTTGCTTCTATGGGTGGAGGTGTGACACTTGAGGGTCCCTGATTGTAGACTAGTCTGGCATAGTCACCTAATGATCTCCCAGGCCTAGGGGCCACATTTTCAAACTGGTCTTCAACCAGGGGTTGATTTATATTGAATCTTCGACCCCCATCCTCTTCGACAGTCTCATCAGCAGCTCTAAAGACTGCTTCAGCTACTAACCGTGCAACTTGTTCTCTATGTTGTGCTGTCTCTTTTGCAACTAAGTCTACTCCATCATCCCCGTTTTTTGCCATGTGTTCTTGGGTTAAAGGTTGCCCCAAGAAATTTTAGCTGAATTCTCTTTATTTTCTAAGTCGTTGTAGGTATTTCTCCAACTCCTGTTCGTAGGGTATCACTTCCTTTGAAGAAGATCGAGTCATACACCAAAGAGGTTAGACCTGTATCCTGCACACAAGTGAGAAAACGTGAATACAACAAAGTAAAATTGGTTCGTGAATTAGTACCAAAAACTATTTTGAACACTATTGATTGCCAATCCCCAGCAACAATGCCAAAATTTGACGAGTGCAAAACACAACACAAAGTTATCGCTCGCTAGTCAAAGATAATATAATTAAATTATCGTCTCCATAGAGATTGAATTTAACAGTGTTCGAATAATCTTTAGGTATTTACTATCCAGAAAAATTAACACTTGATTGAATAATTATCAACTACGATTAACTATTACAAATTTAGCAATTATCAATTGATCACGAAAGACAACAGTTGAGCAACAAAGAGATATCAGTTAGAGAAATAAGGATAATTGACTAGACATGTACAAGATAATTGACTCGGGATCCAATTCTTGAATTAGTCATTCTATAACACTGTTGATTCCGACAATTTTACCAGATAATTAGATTTACGCTCAAAGTTAATGTTCCTCCTTCGATTAAACGTTAAATTCAGTAATTAATCCAATTGAAGCATAGTGAACAATTGCAACGAAAAAAATGATGGTTTAATCTAATGGGTAACTTCTCACGAATATTTTCCTATTTTCTAGCTCGATTAGTAATTCAAGAGGCTCTTTTGATTACCAAGTTGAATCACGAATTTAAACTAGATCATAAGATGTAAAGAAATTCAATATAAAGCTCCTCTTTCAATTAAGCAAAATAATAAATAACTTCACAATACGATTTAAAGCTCCATCAATTAATTCAAACAATTGTCAAGAATCGAATCCCTAATCAAGTTTTCAATATACCATATCTGTCAACGCCCTAAAGAAAATTACTCCATAACAATGAAAAAATTCATCTCAAGAAGGTTTAAAGACATAGAAAATATCAATGCTAGTGATTCGATACAGACTCCCTATTGCACCGATTGTTGGTTGAAATCTTGATAAATTCTTGTGTTTCCTTGCTTTAGTTACTTCTCAAATCTTTCGTAGGTCAAAAGTCCCTTCAAAAATGTATATTGGTGTATTTATACCGTATAGAAGTGGGTCCAAACGAAACTATCTTTTCCAAGATGAAAAATGAAAATACTTTGGGAAAATGCTCAGGCTTGTCGTGCCTCACGTCGCACCATGCGACGCGGTAGTGCTTTTTTCTCAGAGTAATTTTCTCTTCTACTTTTTGACATTCATATTTGGTCCTCGACTCTCGAACGCAATTCCAGTTTAATTTCTTGGGCTTTTACTCAGATTTCAAAGCTCCAATTTGTTCAATTCAGTTCCAAATTATCGTTTTAACTCGGAATCAACTTCTTGCAAGGCATAAAACATGTAATAAGTGCAATTCACTATCATTTAAGCTCAAACACACGTAAAGTATAGTAATTAAAGTATAAAATAGAACTAAAATACGAGCTTCTAGCCTACCATTAATATATATTTCAAAACTGATTCGCTTAACATAAACACACAATATTGAAAATTTGAAATTGTCAATTATTCACCGGAAAAGCAGTGTGACAAAGTACATACTGATAATTTGGCAAAATAAGGTGGAAGAGTGGCCTAGGTAGTAGGGGGCCACCAACAAGAAGAAAAAGTAATAGTAGGACTAACTTGTTTGGCTAAATTGTCAAAATTAATAACCCTAAAGATTAACAACTTAAAGGTAGGCGCGTCTCTAGGAAAAGTGAAAAACAAGACTTGGTTTGTAATTCTAGTCCAGAATTTAATTTCTATAACAAAATTGATCCCAAGAACTTTTGTTTTTCTTTGGCGTGCTCCGTATATTCCTTGAGATACTCTTGATGATAAACCGAATACATCATAGAAATTTGATAATCTAAGAGTTGGCTCGTCCGTGAGTAGATGTGACTGCTTAACTAGGTTAGCACTCCCTTCGCCCCATTTTATGTATGTATAAAAAAAATTAAAAAATTATGAACTTAAATATGTGATAATATTTTAGTTTCCTTAAAATATATAATTAAAGATAAAAAAATTTAAGTTAAATTATTTCAAAATATAAAAAAGTACTACCTCCGTTTCAGTTTATGTATTTTCTTTTTGGTACATTCCAAAAAGAATGACCCCTTTCAAAATTTGGAAATAATTTTACTTAAACTAACATTTCTGCCCTTAATGAGAAACTTTTATAACCACACAAATATTCTAACCCCCTTTTTGAATTGTTTAGGAACATAAATTCCAAAAGTTTTATTTTTTCTTAAACTTTGTGCCCAGTCAAACATGTTCACATAAATTGGAACGGAGTGATTATCATTTATTATGAAAGAAAAGTGTATCACGTAAAATGTAAGTATTTACTTTGTTCTTGAATTAGATAACAAAGATTTTTTGATAGCAAACTAAACACAACGGAAAATGAATTGAATCTGTCCCAACTAAAATAATAAATTTGCATTCTCTTATATAGCATCCATGTAAAAAGAATTATTCTCAATTCAATACTCTTATTACCAAAATGTTACAGATGAGACTTATTTTTAAAATTAAGAATTTTAACTTCTTTTTTACTATAATTTTTCACTGCATCTTTTAAGTGTCACACTTACCTCCCTTGTTGTTTATGATATTACTTTACCCTGCTAAATATATCTTTTTTTAACAAGGTCTCTAAAAATTGAAACCCTAAATCCATCGGCTTCCTCTTTTGGGAATTCAATTTTCCCCATCAAACTTGGGAGAGATGTTGCCGGAAAAGAAAAGCCAGTTAAAGTATAGGCACAGAGAAGATTTCCTGTCTTTCAAGATAAACGAATTACTTCACTTAATTCTATTTTGGTTTACTACAAGAACATGTTGTATAGGTTTATTGATTTAAACATTTGTAAAGCTCTTTGATTTAACAAATGGGCTTATTTGATGTGTAAATACAATACAGTAACTTGTTTACAAGGAGCTAGAAAACAAATCTTCCACTGGTTCCCACAAAGAAGAAGAACATGGAACGAAAGCAATGTTTGCAGGATAGGAAGGAATTTCAAGTGAATTTGTTAATTAAGAAAATATGTATAAAATTACTTGAATAAAAGACTACGTTAGGGTAAATCATGCACATGATAAATTTTTTCATTAATAAAAATAAGTTAATAGAATTATCACAATGAAATCGAAATAAGAGAAATAAACACAATATCATAAACCACAAAAAAAATTAGTGCATGTGAAACGTGATTAGACGTGTTTGAAACTAACCTTTCTTCTTATTATAATCTTTTCTTAAGGGGACTGTTAATAACCCGTACAATATGGAATTATAGTCGTTAAACTACTGCTTCAGTTCTTAGAATCCTTTCAATTCTCTGTTGCAATTAATTTTCTAAAATAGTTGACAAAATTGTATTAACAAATAATTGCACCTATCTTTTGCAGCCTTTAAAAATTCGAAATTCACTTAATTATTCAAATTTAGATTCTAATTGAATGTGTTTCGCAACTTAATTTTTCAACCATTACTTTTATATTTTTATCAATTATCACTACTATAATATAAAAATTAATTTAGATTTTAAATTTCATGTAAATCAAATGCCCTCTTATAAAAATAAAATAGTTGTTGGAATAACATAAAGGTAGTTTCGGCATATTATACAACTATACTTAATTACAACATTCGATTTATCATATAAGAAAATATAATCCATGCATAACTAATGTAATATTTTGTTGGATATATTAACTAAAACTAGCATTTAAGTTATAGAAAAATTATGTATTATTTTATGCTTGAAATCATAATACACGAGTTAGCAACATGTAGATAAAAAATACTTCTGTTTAAACAAATAAATATTTCTTCCGGTGTTTTTATCTCGTACTTTAGGTAAAAAATTTGGTCCAAATATTAAATATTTATCACTATAGGAAACTAAATAGGCTTCATTACTCTTTTTTCCCCTTCAAAATCCCACCTTAAACAGAAGGCATATAACTAATCACAGCATTTAAGGAACAGATAAATGTAGCCTAGTCAAACATCCTTTACTATTAATATTACTTGTATAAAATAATCTTGTAATGAGATCAATACCTTAAATGACATCATACTCTCCTGACAAATTGAAAAGAAAGCAGCAGTATTTACTATTTACAATAGGCGTTGTTTGAGTGCGGAAAATGAGTAGCAGAATATTAGCTGGATGCAGCCACGCACGTACTGCTCCACTCATTTCTCTCTAATTACTCCCTTAATCATCATTTTCTCTTTCACACACACACACACACACACTCTCTCTCTCTCCGTTTCTACCTTTTCACACTCTCAATTACTACTCCGAATCCATGCAGCAGATGCTGCTGTGCTGACTGATGCAGATCTCCACTTTTCTCTTTCTTTCTCTCCTCACAATGCTTCCAATTCCTCTTAGCTAATTAGCTACATTTACTCCTCTCTCTCTCTCTCTCTCTCTCTTCTCCCCTCTCCCTTTCTTCCCCACACCCACCACCGCCATGTTATCCTCCTTCTTCTTCATCTTTCTCCTCCTCTTCTCAGCCACTGTCTCCGCCCAAAACCGCCGTATTCTCCACCAACCATTTTTTCCGGTAGATTCACAACCGCCATCTTCTTCACCCCCTACTCCTTCTGCACCATCACCGACTAGTACTACTACTCCCAAATACCCTTTTGACTCTTCTACTACTCCTAATAACAATAACAATAACAATAATACTCCCTTTTTCCCCTCTTTCCCTTCTCCTCCCCCCCCACCTTCCCCTTCTGCTTTTGCTTCTTTCCCTGCTAATGTATCTTCTCTTATCCTTCCCCATTCCGCCAAATCCAAACCCCTTTCCTCCAAACTCATCGCCACCGCTATCATCTGCGTTGTCGCTGCTGTCCTTGTTCTCTCACTCGCTCTATTCTTGCACAGCCGCAAGCGAAGAAATCAAGCTGCTTCTACTAGTGATGCTAAAACCCAGAGATCTAATAGCAGCACTCACTTCAATTATTCTAATGGTAATAGTAATAATGGTAATAACAGCAGTGGTGGTAACCGCAGTCATATTCCTAAGCTACAAAGACCATCGCAGACCAGTTCGGAGTTTCTCTACTTGGGTACTATGGTCAGTTCACATGGTGGAATTGATGGGCCCCACAACCCTCCGCAACGTCGTCGTAGCGGCAACGTGACTAGTGTCCCAGCTTCGAGAAAAATGGATTCGCCGGAGATCCATCCATTGCCGCCGTTACTTGGACGGAATTTGAGTCAAAATTATGGGAATAATAATAATAATAATGCAGATGTAATATCGGGTAGAACTGAAGAAGATGAGGAGTTTTACTCTCCAAGAGGATCTTTGGACGGCAGAGAAAGTTCGATCGGAACTGGATCGGCGTCACGTAGGGCATTTGCCGCCGTTGAGGTGGAGAATTTTGGTGGTGGTTCCAGGTCCAGCTCATCTTCTTCTTCGTACTCGTCTTCCAGTTCCGGTTCGGGTTCACCGGTTCGGTCTGTATCGCTGAGCATTTCGCCGCCGGTGAGTTTTAGTCCGAAAAGCTTAATGCCTAAGTCACCGGAACTGGTCGCTATTCATACTGCTCCACCACCTCAATATTCTCCTCCACCCCCTCCGCCTCCGCCTCCGCTTCCGCCGCGAGCAAATTTTGTGCCGATATTGGTCATGGGGAATGAATCTGATTCACCATCTCCTCCCAGTTCATCATCACCGGAGAGATATTCAAGCAGAAGCATTGACTCTTCGCCCCGAAGTTTCAATGTTTGGGATCAGAATCTTGAATCTCCGGCGAGAATCGCCAATCAGATACAGCAGATTGAGCCATTTTTCGTTGCCCCACCACCACCGCCCTCACCGCCTCTTTCGATTAGTATTCCGGCTAGTGTACCGCCTCCGCCTCCGCCACCACCATGTAAAAATTGGGATAGTCCAAAAACTCCAACACCACCAACTTCAAAGCCACCATCTAAGCCTCCAGTTCTTGTAACTCCTTTAAGGCCTATAGCACTTGAAAGTCCAGTATTGATTTCTCCAATGGATCAGTTGCCTTCTAATTCGGAACCCATTGAGAAGAATGAGCAGAAAATAGAAAACGAGGAAACTCCTAAACCAAAGTTAAAGACTTTGCATTGGGATAAAGTAAGAGCAAGTTCTGATCGAGAAACGGTGTGGGATCAACTCAAATCAAGTTCATTTAAGTAAGGATAATCTAAACTCTTGTTGTTGCACTAATGTTTAAATGCTCCTCATCTTTTTGTTGGGTAATTAAATATAGCTGATTATTTGCAGATTGGATGAAGAGATGATAGAAACCTTGTTTGTTGTGAAGACTCCAACTTCAAATCCAAAAGAAACAACTAGACGCTC
Organism: Nicotiana tomentosiformis; assembly: GCF_000390325.3. NCBI lineage: Eukaryota > Viridiplantae > Streptophyta > Magnoliopsida > Solanales > Solanaceae > Nicotiana > Nicotiana tomentosiformis. The sequence continues at coordinate 123,476,324 of NC_090812.1, read as the reverse complement.
TGTTCTTCCCTCGCAGAGTCAAGAGAATAGGGTACTTGACCCAAAGAAGTCACAGAACATTTCAATTCAGCTTAGGGCACTAAATGTAACTGTTGAGGAAGTATGCGAAGCACTTTTAGAAGGTATTCTTCTACTCTGTTTTTTTTTTGGACTTATAAATTATAATTGAAAAATGACTCGGATGATAGAAATGCCAGTTTATTGTTGCTTGATCGCTCTCGTGCTACAGAAAAGATCTTTTACTTGCTGCTGAATTATCATTCAGTTCATATGTGCTTCTGGTATTAAACAATTTACCTGCATTGATGTTACTAGTATAAATGAACATAGTGTAGACATTCACAATATACGTGACTAGTTTATAGGTGTTCAAAGGGTAATTTGGCATTTGCTCCCTGGATTTCAGGGTATTAATTCTAATTAGGATATAGCATCTCACCTTATTTAGTTCTGGTAAAGCATATTGGTGTGTCTGTTCCCAAACCATGTCCACAGCTCTACATTTCGGGTTTTCTGCTTATTGTTGCTCTTTACCTTCAATAAGATGATCCTTTTTCTAATTCTACTTTTAGGGTGCAAGCATATCTAGAATATATAATGTTTTCGGATTTAGAAATGAAGTACATTCTTTTTTCAGGAAATGTTGATGCCCTAGGGACTGAGCTCCTTGAGAGTTTATTGAAGATGGCTCCATCGAAAGAAGAAGAACGCAAGCTGAAAGAGTATAAAGATGATTCTCCATTTAAGCTTGGGCCAGCTGAGAAGTTTCTCAAAGCAGTGCTTGATATACCTTTTGCATTCAAAAGGGTAGATGCTATGCTGTACATTTCAAATTTTGATTCTGAGGTTGACTACCTCAAAAAGTCATTTGAAACTCTAGAGGTAATTATTTCAAGTCATGTTTTGCTTCTAGTTGTATATTGAGTTCTCTAAAAATCACCAAACAATTCTGAGTTTTGATTTGACAGAAGAGAGGTTTTTGTAAAGTATTGATGTATAACAAGCCAATAAGAAAAGATGCTGGTACCTATGATTAATGAGACTCAAAAATAGCATCTGTGATTTTGGAAGGAAGTGCCTATGCATTAGTATGATAGGACATCTAATTGTTGGACTAGGGAATAATTATGTATTTTAACTTGGACTGTTGGAACTTGTGATAAACTAATCATGTACTTCTCTCTTGAGCTATGGAATTGCATGCTAATTGAACCAAGTCAAGTATTCATACTATGTTTATTATAAGCTCACACAAACCAATAGCAGACTGGGAAGTCTTTTCTTAAGTTTTTATGAGAAGTCTTCTTGGAAATTGTAATCCTTATAAGCTTTGCTACTCGACAGGCTTCTTGTGAAGAGCTGAGAAGTAATAGAATGTTCTTAAAGCTTCTGGAAGCAGTGCTGAAGACTGGTAACCGCATGAATGTTGGGACAAATCGCGGTGATGCACATGCGTTCAAACTGGATACACTGCTAAAGCTTGCAGATGTGAAGGGAGCTGATGGGAAAACATCCCTCTTGCATTTTGTGGTACAGGAGATCATAAGAAGTGAAGGAGCTCGTCTCTCTGGTGGAAATCAAGATCAACAGTCGACCATTAGTGATGATGCTAAGTGCCGGAAGCTTGGCCTCCAAGTTGTTTCAAACCTTAGTTCAGAGGTTATAAATGTTAAGAAGGCTGCTGCAATGGATTCAGAAGTGCTTCATAGTGAGGTCTTAAAGCTTTCTAAAGGGATTGGAAACATTGCTGAAGTTGTCCGATCAATTGAAGCAGTTGGATTGAAGGACAGCAGCATAGAAGAATTTTCCGAGTCCATGAGAAGGTTTATGAAAATGGCAGAGGAGGAGATCATAAGGCTCCAAGCCCTAGAAAGTGTCGCCATGTCATTGGTGAAAGAAATAACTGAATACTTCCACGGAAATTCAGCCAGAGAAGAGGCTCACCCTTTTAGAATCTTTATGGTGGTGAGAGACTTCCTAATGGTTCTTGATCGCGTTTGCAAGGAAGTTGGGATGATAAATGAACATACAATAGTTAGTTCTGCCCACAAGTTTCCAGTTCCAGTAAATCCAACTCTACAACCAGCCATTGGCGGGTTGACTGCAATAAGGCAGCATAGTTCCTCCGACGAGGACAGTTCACCCCCTTAATAACGATATTAGCTTATAGCAGGCAGAACCCTAGATTTTTGTTTTTGGCCAAAACCAATGTAATCTACTACTATAAAGGCCATCTAGGAGTTTGTCTGAGACTGTCATGTAATCTTTTTTTCTTTTGTTTTTAATTTTCTATTTATATAGTTCATTGTACAAGTTCTGGAAATGTATCCATTCCCGTAGATATATAAAGAGCATTTCTTTAGCAAATATCGAAGGCGTATTGCCAGAAACATTTTATGTTTGTAAGATCAGAACCTCCAAATCAAGAATGCAGGAATTGGGAGTGCTATTTGTAAAGTGAAACAATTTGAGTGTTAAGGTTAGGGTTGGTGGTGAAAAAGGATACCTCCAACCAAAAAAAGAGGAGAAAAAAAGAAGAAACTTTTAAAAATTAACATTGTGAGCCAGCTGTGTAGTGGTTGCCTTCAACTTTATTTGACCGTTGGGTTCAAAAAGAATTTACCTTACAGAATTATGAGAAACAAGAAAGCATGTTTGCATAATGCGAGCTCGCCACGGATTTTAGGGAGAGAAAAGCTAGATGCCCTGTTTTCTAAAGATGCATTTGTGTATTGTATAATGAGCAATGATTTTAAATTATATTTACTAACAGTGCAAAAGTTGCAAGTATTCAACTGATTTTGAGGGTGTTTGGATTCGCTTAAAAAATGGTCAAATCAGTTTTAAAGTACTTTTTAGCTGGTTTGAGTGTTTGGTAACTTTAAAAATAGTTTTTAAGCCCAAACAAGCTAAAAGCAACAAGTTAGGGAATCCCAACTTATTTTTTTTTAGAGAAAATCTCACTTTATACCTATTAATCCCAAAGTATTTACCCTTTAATACCCATGCCCAAACTATTTGCTTTTCCTACCCATACGGCCCAGATTATTTACGTGGCCCACCCATTAGCGGATTTTCATACCCGGCCCAAGCTATTTCACCCAGCAACCCATGCAATTAATGGATTTCTATACCCACCGTCATTTAATGCCTCTGTTAATTTGTCTTCGTTAACGCGATATAGTTAGTTTCAAAACCTACATAGCCAAACCATAAGAAACCTTATTTCACCCAACATTTAGTGATTCGACTTTTGAATTTTTTCTTCAGATTTCGTCTTGTCTCTTTATCTAATAGTAATTTCTGGGAGAAATTTTTGGATGTGAAAGTACGTTTTAGTAAAAGTGAGTTTTCAAAATCATAGAAGTTTTGTATTTTTCTTTATACTTTTGTGAATCAATATTTGTGGTTTATTTTTTTCACTATGGGTCGAAAGCATTGTGCGCGTAGATGGTGGCGTCATGCACAACATCATTTTTCAACCCAAGTAGTTGCTGAATCAGTTGCCTCAGCCATGTCCGATCCTTGTTTTTCATTATTTTCCGATTCTCCGTCTGTGTTTAGTCCTAACTCTAGCAGTAGTCGTGTTGAAAACACAACTGAAAATATAAAATTAGTGGGTGGAAAAGGCAATAATATTGATGCTTCGTCAGTCGATGGAACTCCCTACCAGTGATTACCCGAAATAAATTCCGAATCAGTCATAGCAGGTGTTGCGGTGAATGATAAGGGAAAAGCTAAAGTTGTTGAGGATTCCGAGTTAGGGGAAGCCGATGTAAATCTGTGCCTGACACAGAGACTCAACTAGTCGATGTTGATTGTAGCGATGGTTCTCAAGTAAAGAAGAAAAATATTGGTGTGGCACCCAAGAAGGTAATTTTCTTAAAATTACGATCTGTGCTTTTAACATATAGTACATTGTTATTTTTTGATTTCCTGATATGCTTTTGTATTATATTATAGTTATAGTCAGTTGTGGGAACTGGGAACGACCCCGTACAACTGTATATCCTGTTGGTATAGCTATATAATATATTGGTATCATATGTTTGTTGGAACCTCAGTTGCGGGAACGACCCCATACAACTATATACCCTGTTGGTATCAATCCTTTTTGGTTGTATTAACTTTCTTTAATTGGTATGCTATCTATTTTTTCTTTAATAATAGTAGTATAGTACAATATCTTAAAATACTTTATTATATTAATATGTGGTACACTATTTTTTTATTTTTCTCTTTATGCATGTGTGTTATGTAATAGTAGAATAGTCATATATAGTTGGCGAGAATTAACCAGTAGAACTGTATAACTTGTTGGTATAATTATATGTCATATTGATATCGTATGGTAGTTGTAACATTTTTTGATTGTTTTAGCTGCATTTTTAAGTGAATTCTATTTCTGAAATTATTTATATGATCGTGTTTTGCATTGTTGAGATTTCCTTATGCCTATGGACATAGAGTATGTGTGTTATGTAATAGTTTTTATAGTTATAGGCAGTTGTTGGAACAATCCCGTACAACTATATACCCTGTTAGTATAGCTATATACTATATTGGTATATTGGTATTATATGTTTTTGGATCATTTTTTGACTGTATTGGCTTCATTTAATTGATACACTATTTGTTTTTTCTTTAATAATAGTAGTATCGTACAATATCTTGAAAATACTTTATGACTGCATACCTTTTTGATTTTTCTTTTTATACATGTCTGTTATGTAATAGTAGTATAGTCATTTATAGTTGCTGAAAATTAGCCAGTAGAACTGTATACCCTGTTAGTATAGTTATATGCCATATTAGTATCATATGGTAGTTGTAACATTTTTTGTTATTTTAGTTGCATTTTTAAGTGAATTCTATTTCTGAAATTATTTATATAAACATGTTTTGCAGTGTTGGGATTTTCTTGTGCCTATGGACATAGATTATAAACCAAAGGTAGATTGGGATACCAACTGCAATGTCATTCGTCTGTTGAAAGAGAATTTTGAAAAGAAGCAACTTCGGATGTTTAAGAAAATATACTTTGGATATGTTTTGGATCTGCCACCAGTTATTGTGCAGATTTGGGTTGTGCACCATTTACTTATTAGAGAAGTACATCATGAGGTAAAAAATAAGATGCGGTTTGTAGTGAGTGATTCTAGGTTGCGCTTTGGTTTGGGTGAATTTGCACTCGTTACTGGACTGAAATGTAAGGGTAATACAAGTATAGAGAGCATACAAGAGAATAGGCTGATTTTAAAATATTTTGGGACTGCTTCTGTGACATTGACCCAACTAGTAGACTGTTTTACAAAGAAGAAATAGGAGACAAATGATGATGCGCTGAAGATAGCAGTTCTTTATTTTGTGAACAACTTCTTACTTTCTCTGCTCAAACCAAAGGTTATTTTATGGTCTTATATTGAATTGGTTGAGTGCAGTGATTTTAATAATTATCTCTGGGGTATCGATATTTATAACGTTACAATCGACTCGTATTCCAACAAGTTTCAAGATAAGCCTTCTTTTTACAGACTCGGTGGCTTCCCGTTGGCTTTATAGATTTGGTTGTACGAATGCTGCCCAAGTTTGGATGGTCACTTTACTGATCATATAGGAAACAAATTTCCACGAATTCTGAATTGGGTAGTCAAAGGTCAAATACATAATGAGCGAGTTGCTTTGCGAATGTTTAGCTTGCAACGCGAGCAAGTAATTTTCTCATACTTTTATTGCATCTTTTAATATTTTGGTACAATAGTTTAGTCATAGTTAGTTGTAGTAATATCCCAGAGTAATGATATACTCTGTTGGTATACATGTATACCATATTGATATCATATGGTAATATGGATCTTTTCTGCTACTTATACTTTTATTGCTACTTATACTTTTAATTTTCTCATACTTTATTGAATTTTTAATGTTTTGGTACAGTGTTTTAGTCACAGGTAGTTGTAGCAATATCCCAGAGTAATGATATACTATATTGGTATACATGTATACCATGTTGGCATCATATGGTAATAGGGATATTTTCTTCTACTTATAATTTTATTGCTACTTATACTTTTAATTTTCTCATACTTTTGTTGCATCTTTTAATGTTTTGATACATTAGTTTAGTCACAGGTAGTGGTAGCAATATTCCGGAGCAATGATATACTATGTTGGTATACATGTATACCATGTTGGTATCATATGGTTATAGGGATCTTTTGTCTTTCCATGTTTTGTTATCATTTCTATTTCTAACTAGTGTCATTAATAATTGCAGCTAAAGAACATCACCCCAACTGATGCTGAGAAGCAACTATTTGATGTGGGTGGTCTAAACTTTGAAATCGAAGTTTATTGCACTGACAGTCAGCCTGATAGCTTTCAGGTTTTTGGCACTCAATTGCCAAAGACACAAAGTATGCATCAAAGTACTGGAGGTGATTACAAACCTACCAATGCTGAGAAAATGAAGGAGTTACAAGGTTTGAAGCTTTTTGTAGAGACCAAGTTTGAGGAGGTGCTTGCAACTATTGGTAGGCAATCAATGAAACCAGAGGGAAATTCAACGGTATTGTTCTTTTATATAATATAATGCTATAGTATATTGTTCAAAGATGCAATATGTGGTTATAGGATACTATTCCATTCTTTACTTTTAGTGCACATAGTATTCTTGTAATATACATAATAATAAAATTATTATTTTCCTTATTTTCAGCATAAGCAACAGGATAATTATCCTTACTTTGGTGAGATGCACAATGATTATGACCAGTTTTGAAAGGGGCGACAGTGGGAATGGTCTTGTAGTTATTGGAGATAGTACGCCCAAAGCGCCTTCTAGTATGTAAATCACAGATTTGGTTGTTTATTATTTTTTTTTGCTATTATTTTTTGAAAATAGTACTCTTGATTATACTTTTATATGTTTAGTGTCTGGTTTTGGTGGTGTTGGTCGAGAGGGTGGTTCCAGTGGTGTTAATGTGAAGAACGTCACAGCAAGGCATGGCGTAATTACTGATGATTTGCGTTCTGGTAAAATGTTGTGTATGCAATTTTTTTATTCTTTTTTTATTTATTTAACTTTATGTATTTGTGCGTTCACTAATCTTTTTAACCCTTTTCAGCCCCTTTGTAAATAAGCATGATCTTAGCTTGGATTCTGACTTTGAAATGTCTGCATCTGCAATTGATCAAATCACCGCCACTACACAACATGCAAAATATAAGCAGCCATCTCATGATGTTAAAAAGTCTGGACCTGCTCCGTTGCCATTAGGAATCGCTGCACATACACTACCAGATGTTGTTATATTAAGTCTAAAGTTCCTCCTTTACTACAAAATACTGCTCCACAGGGTATGATTTTTGATGTTACTAATTCTGAAGTTGGTATGTAAATGAGAGATTTTTGATAGTTTTTTAATTTAAATAGTGATGTTGATAATGCTTTTATATGTTCAGAATCTCGGGTTGATGGTGTTGGTCAAGCGGATGTAGGTGACAGTAATGTGAATTTGCCTTCTGGTAACGTCTTATATATATAACTTTTCATTCTTTTTTTAAAAATTTCTTAACTTTGTATATTTGTTGATTCACTAGAATTTTATAATTTAAGCTACCTGTCGACACGAGGGTGATCTTGACTTAGATTCTGTTTGAATATACTGATACTCAAAATGATCTAATTGCTTCCATTACACAAGGAGGGAGACGTAATGTAAATCAATCTGAAAATGAACTGACAACTCGTGATGTAAATAAGTCTAAACTTGATCAGTCGGTATCAAGAACTGTTGTCCAGACACAAACAGATGTTGAAACAACTCCTGCAGGTTTCACACGGAGAAGGCACCCTGCAGCTGTAAAACAGTCGCCGTATAGGAATGACTAGCAATCTGGTGTTCATGCAGTTGGGGGATCTTCGAAGGTTATCAAAGGAAGATTTTTATTTATAAATGACATTTAAGTGGCTGTTGATTATAGGCTTATGACTACATTCTCAAACTTTGTTGAAGTAGACATGCAATTGGGAGAGTGCATATTCGTTTTCATGTATTTTTCTTTTCATATTTTCTTAATATTTGTTGATGTATTTCTTATCCATATCTTCTTTTATACGAAATAGGGAAGTGTATTTACTTCGTGATCGAAAGCTGGACCCTTGTTTTCACACATCAAACTATTCTGGCAGACCACTGTCTAATTCGGTATGTGTACGACTTTTTATTTTTGTTTTTGTATTAGTTCATGCATATTGTTAATGTTAGTCATGTTTTCTTCCTCTTTTTTTTTTTTGCAGGACTTGAATATTATATTTTACTATCTTAGGAAGAAGGCAAAATATGAAATTAATATGCCAATCAAAGTCACAAGTACAGATACTCTTTTTAATAATATCATTCAAAGGGTTTATATAGAATTTGTAAATGGTGGGAAACAAGATCATTTGATTGATAGATCAAATGATCTCATGGAGTACATGAAATGATTTAGGATGCATTGCAACACTCCATGGCACCAGGTTGATCATGTCCTCTTTCCAATTAATTTGGCAGAAAAGTGGCATTGGATATTGGGGTGTGTATCGTTCCATAAGAAATATTTTTATGTAAATGACTCTCTACATAGTCGAAAGCACAAAAAAGCTATTCAAAAAGTGGCAGAGGCATATGTTGTGTTGATACCCCTGTTTCTAGTTAGCATTGAATTTTATAACCAAAGAAGTGACTGTAACGACCCGGCCGGTCGTTTCGAGAGTTATAACCCTGTTTTCCCCGTTCCTACTTCTTTTTGTGTTATTCAGCTATATTATGTTATATCGGGTTAGTTAGTTCGAGTCCGGAAGGAACTCAGGGTGAAATGAGATACTTAGTCTCATAATTGAAACTTTTAAGATAGAAAAGTGGATCGGATATGGACCTATATGTAACCGACCTTGAAATTTAATTTTGATGATTCCAATAGATCCGTATGGTGATTTAGGGTTTAGGAGCGTGTCCGGAATATTATTTGGAAGTCCGTAGAGGAATTAAGCTTGAAATGCCGAAAATTTTATTTTTTAGAAGTTTGACCGGGGGATTGACTTTTTGATATCGGGGTCGGAATCTGATTATAAAAATTGGAATACCTCTGTTATGTCATTCAGGACTTGTGCGCAAAATTTGAGGTCAATCGGACGTGATTTGATAGGTTCCGGAGTTGTTTGTGGAAATTAGAAATTTCAAAGTTTATTAGGCTTGAATTGGGGTGTAATTCATGATTTTAGCGTTGTTTTAGGTGATTTGAGGATTCGACTAAGTTCGTATGATATTTTAGGACTTGTTGGTATATTTGGTTGAGGTCCCGAGGGCCTCGGGTGAGTTTCGGATGGTTAACGGATCAAAAATTTAACTAGAACAGCTATTGCAATTTCCTTCTGTTGGAAATTGCATCTGCCCAGAATCGAGCCCAGATCGAGCTCAGGGTCGATGGCCACGATCGAAGCCCAGATCGAGCTCAAGGTCGAGGGTCACGATCGAAGGCATGATCGAGCCCAGGGTCGAGGGTCATCGAGCTCAAGGTCGAGGGTCACGATCGAAGGCATGATCGAGCCCAGGGTCGAGGGTCACGATCGAAAGCATGATCGAGCTCAAGGTCGAGGGTCACGATCGAAGGCATAATCGAGACCAGGGTCGAGGGTCATAATCGAGGGCCAGGACCGAGAACCAGGATCGATGACCTCGATCGAAGGCCAAGATCGAGGGCCAAGATCGAGGCAGAACCGAGGATGTCTGGGCAGAATTATAAAAATCGGGGCTTCGTCCCATTTGCCATTTTTGACAAATTGGAACTTGGGGAGAGGCGATTTTTGTTATATTTTCAAGGAAAACTTGAGGTAAGTCCCTTGTGATCATTTCTTCTCCATTATATTGAATTATCATCGAATAATCCGACTAGATTACATGATTTTGAGGTGTACATCAAAGATTGAAACTTAGAAAATTTGGAAATAAGATTTGTAGATTTGAGGGTCGAGTTGAGGTCGGATTTTGGTAAAATTGATATGGGTAGACTCGTGGTTGAATGGGCTTTCGAATTTTGTAACTTTTGTCGGGTTCCGAGACGTGGGCCCCACATGCGATTTTTGAGCCAATTTCGGGTTTTGGTCTAATTTTGAAGCTTTTCTTGTGGAATTCATTCCATTAGCATATATTGATGGTATTATACTGATTGTGAATAGATTTAGAATATTTGGAGGCAGTGTCCAGAGGCAAGAGCATTGCGAGGTAGAGATTTGATCGGTTTAAGGTAAGTAACGATTGTAAATCTAGTCCTGAGGGTATGAAACCCCGGATTTTGTATCATTCTACTATTTTTAGTGACGCACATGCTAGGTGACGGGCATGTGGGCGTGCACTGTTGGGGATTCGTGACTTGGTCCGCCCCGTAGCAACTGTAAAGTTGCGTACTTTGTTGAAACCATTGATACTTATATGATTTGGAAAGATTTTCTGTAAATTGGGTTGAATGCCATGTTTGGGCCTTGCGCCAATGATGTTTGGACCCTTAGGGGATATTTTGTATCATCCTCTCACTGTTTTCGATTGAAAATCTATACTCAGTCATGGGAGGCATGAGTGATTGTGAGCGCGGGTACCTACTGAGTGCGAGTGCCGAGTGCTGAGTGACTGGGAGGCAAGAGTGATTGTGAGGTATGCCCGAGTGGCAAGAGTGATTGTGAGGTATGCCCGAGTGGCAAGAGTGATTGTGAGGTATGCCCTAGTGGCACGAGTGACTGTGAGGTTGGCCCGAGTAGCTGTTTATGATTTCATCATTTTTGCTCACATTTGCATTGAGCCTTTGTTTGAAAAACTGTTGGAAAAATTGTCTTTAAATAATTTTTACTGGAACTGGGTTTAAACGAGATATTTGATTCAAATCCTGATTTTTAAGAGCATGTGGTATTTTACTGAGATTTTCTGATATGAACGTTGTATGCTTCATTGCTCGTCACTACTGCTCAGTCTTTATTTATTGTTGTTACTTACTGAATTGGCGTACTCACGTTACTCCCTGCACCTTGTGTGCAGATCCAGGTGTGGCTGGACACAGTAGCGGTTATTGAGTGTTCTGGTTGTAGATTTTCTTGGAGATAACAAGGTAGCTATTTGGCGATCGCAGCCCCTGCTCTTCTCCCTCTTATCTTCCTCTAGTAGTATTTAGCTATTTTTCCAGGCTGAGTTAACCTTGATATTGTTAGACAGATTATAGTAGATGCTCATGACTAGTGACACCCCGATGTCGGGCTTTTCTTTTCTGCACTTCTGTTTTTCTTTGATTTGAACTCTTTAAATGAAGGTTTATGCTAAATAATCTTAAAATTATCTTTAAAATGAAGATATCGGTTTGTTTTGGAAATGAGTCGGCTTGCCTAGTTCCACGACAGGCGCCATCACGACAGGGGTTAGTTTTGGGTCGTGACATATTGGTTTCAAAGCCTAGGTTACATAGGTCTCACTTGTCATGAGAGGGTTTAGTAGAGTCGTGCGGATCGGTACGGAGACGTCTGTACTTATCTTCAGGAGGCTACAGAACCTTTAAGAAACTCCATATTCTTGAATTCTTGTCGTGCGAATCTGTTGATTCTAGTAACTAAACATCTGTTATTTCATTCTCTCACAGATGGTGAGGACTCCTGCTACCGGTCAGGAGGGCCAGCTACCAGTACCACCAGCCAGGGCCGCGAGAGGCCGAGGCCACGGTAGAGGCCGTGGTAGGGGCAGAGGTGCAGCCCGTACAGCAGTTGGGGCAGTACCTACAGATCCACCGGTTGTCCCAGATCAGGACCAAGTTCCAGTTGTTGATGCACCAGCTCAGGCACCACATGTGCCTATTGTGATTCCAGGCCTTCAGGAGGCCTTAGCTCAGATTCTGACAGCGTGTACGACCTTGCTTAGGCGGTCTCTATTTCGACGGCCGCAACCACTTCTCAGGCCAGGAGAGGCACTCAGACTCCCATCGCTCGCACACCCGAGCAGGTTATTCAGGGACTTCAGACACCAGAGGCACCACCAGCCCATCCGGTTGCTGTTGCTCAGGATTATGTGTTTCCTGCTATGCCTGAGGATGATCAGCGTAGGTTGGATAGGTTTGGGAGACTTCAGCTACCACCTTTCAGTGGCACGGAGAGAGAGGACGCTCATGACTTTTTGGACAGGTGTCAGAGGATACTCCGTACTACTGGTATTTTGGAGACTTATGGTGTCTCGTTCACTACCTTTCAGTTTTATGGGGCTGCACTCAGATGGTGGGAGACTTACGAGAGGCGTAGGCCTGTCGGCGCAACACCCCTTACTTGGCAGCAGTTCTTCGTGGTCTTTTTGGAGAAGTTCGTGCCTCGATCCCGTAGAGAGGAGCTGCGTAGACAGTTTGAGCGGCTATGCCAGGGTGATATGTCTGTGACACAGTATGAGATGCGGTTCTCTGAGTTGGCCCGTCATGCTATCTGGTTGGTTCCCACGGACAAAGAGAGGATCATGAGGTTTATTGAAGGCCTCACTTATCAGCTACAGTTGCTCATGACCAGGGAGCGAGTTTCGAGTGCTACCTTTGATGAGCTTGTCGACATTGCTCTACAGATTGAGATGGTTCGCGGTCAGGAGAGGGTTGAGCGGGAGGCCAAGAGGCCTCGTGGTCAGGGTGGATTCAGCGGTGCTCCTTTTGGGGGTCAATTCCAGCATGGTAGAGGTAGTCATTTCAGACAGACTCAGTCAGCTCGGCCATTTCATCGGGGTGCATCATCTGTCCATAGTTCTCACAGTTCTCATCAGGGCCACTCATCACTTAGTGCCCTTCTAGTTCAGAGTTCGTCCCGTGCTCCACCTGTTCAGGGCTCTTCCATGCCAGGTTCTTCTACCAGTCATCCCGGTGCTAGGGGTTCCCTTCAGTTTCCGCCGCCAGCACTAGGGAGTTATTTTGAGTGTAGGGAGCTTGGGCATATGTGAAGGCAGTGTGCTCATCGTCATGGAGGTCTATCTCAGTAGAGGAGTCAGCCTCCGACTACAGCCCCATCTACCTCACCATCCGACCAATCAGCTCGGGGTGGAGGTCAGTCAGCTAGGGGTCGCCATAGAGGGGGAGGCAGATCAGGGGGTGGTCAGGCCCGTTTCTATGCTCTCCCTGCCAGACCAGATGCTATTGCTTCAGATGCTGTGATTACAGGTATTATCTCAGTTTGCCACAGAGATGCCTCAGTATTATTTGACCCTGGTTCCACGTATTCATATGTTTCCTCGTATTTTGCCCATTTTCTGGATATGCCCCGTGAGTCCTTAGTTTCATCTGTACATGTATCTACTCCTGTGGGCGATACTATTATTATGGACCGCGTATATCGGTCATGTGTGGTGATTATTGGGGGTCTGGAGACCCGAGTAGATCTATTGTTGCTCAGTATAGTTGACTTTGATGTGATATTGGGTATGGATTGGTTATCTCCATGTCATGCTGTTCTAGATTGTCACGCTAAGACAGTGACGTTGGCTATGCCGGGAATTCAGAGGGATGAGTGGAGCAGTTCTATAGATTATGTACCAAGTAGGGTGATTTCATATTTGAAGGCTCAGCGCATGGTTGAGAAGGGTTGCCTATCTATTTTGGATTTTGTGAGGGATGTTAGTGCAGAGACTCCTGTTATTTATTCAGTTCCGGTGGTATGTGATTTTTCGGATGTGTTTCCTGCAGACCTACCGGGCATGCCGCCTGACAGCGATATTGACTTTGGTATTGAATTGGTGCCGGGCACTCAGCCCATTTCTATTCCACCATATCGTATGGCACCGGCGGAGTTGAGGGAATTGAAAGAACAGCTTCAGGAACTCCTTGATAAGGGGTTTATTCGGCCTAGTGTGTCACCTTGGGGTGCACCGGTTCTATTTGTGAAAAAGAAGGATGGTTCCATGAGAATGTGTATTGATTACAGGCAGTTGAACAAGGTCACAGTCAAGAACAAGTATCATTTTCCTCGTATTGATGATTTATTCGACCAGCTTCAAGGAGTGATGGTGTTCTCCAAGATTGATTTGAGGTCCGGTTATCACCAGCTAAAGATTCGGGATTCAGATATTCTCAAGATAGCTTTCAGAACCCGATATGGCCATTATGAGTTTATGGTGATGTCTTTTGGGCTGACCAATGCCCCAGCAGCGTTCATGCATCTGATGAACAGTGTATTCCAGCCCTATTTGGACTCATTCGTCGTTGTATTCATTGATGACATCCTGGTGTACTCTCATAGCCAGGAAGAGCACTCTCAGCATTTGAGGGCTGTATTGCAGAGGTTGAAGGAGGAGAAGCTTTATGCAAAGTTCTCTAAATGTGAGTTTTGGCTCAGTTCAGTAGCATTCTTGGGGTACGTGGTGTCCAGTGAGGGTATTCAGGTGGATTCCGAAGAAGATAGAGGCGGTGCAGAGTTGGCCTAGACCGTCCTCAGCCACAGAGATTATGAGCTTTCTTGGTTTGGCGGGTTACTACCATCGCTTTGTGGAAGGATTTTCATCTATTGCATCGCCCTTGACCAAATTGACCCAAAAGGGTGCTCCATTCAGGTGGTCGGATGAATGTGAGGAGAGCTTTCAGAAGCTCAAGACTGCTTTGACCACAACTTCAATGTTAGTTTTGCCATCAGCTTCAGGTTCTTACACCGTGTATTGTGATGCCTCGAGGATAGGCATTGGTTGTGTTTTGATGCAGGAGGGTAGGGTGATTGCCTATGCCTCGCGCCAGTTGAAGACCCATGAGAAGAACTATCTTATCCATGATCTTGAGTTAGCAGCCATTGTTCACGCCTTGAAGATTTGGCGTCATTATTTGTATGGGGTTCATTGTGAGATCTATACTGATCACCGGAGTCTGCAGTATCTATTAAAGCAGAAGGATCTTAATTTGCGTCAGCGGAGATGGTTGGAGCTTCTTAAGGACTATGATACCACTATCTTGTACCATTCGGGGAAGGCCAATATGGTGGCTGATGCTTTGAGTCGTCGGGCAGAGAGTTTGGGGAGTTTAGCCTATCTTCCAGTAGCAGAGAGACCTTTGGCATTAGATGTCCAGACCTTGGCATGCCAGCTTGTCAGATTGGATATTTCGGAGCCTAGTCGAGTATTGGCTTGTGTGGTCTCCAGATCTTCCCTTTATGACCGTATCAGGGAGCGTCAGTATGATGACCCTCACTTGCTCGTTCTTCAGGATAGGGTTCATAGAGGTGATGCTAGAGATGTGACTATTAGTGATGACGGGGTGCTGAGAATGCAGGACCGGATATGTGTGCCTAATGTAGATGGGCTTCGAGAGCTAATTCTTGAAGAGGCCCACAGCTTGCGGTATTCCATCCATCCGGGTGCCGCGAAGATGTACCAGGATTTGAGGCAGCACTATTGGTGGAGACGGATGAAGAAGGATATAGTTGGGTTTGTGGCTCGGTGTCTAAACTGTCAGCAGGTTAAGTATGAGCATCAGAGACCAGGTGGCTTGCTTCAGAGGTTAGAGATCCCAGAGTGAAAGTGGGAGCGGATCACCATGGACTTTGTAGTTGGGCTCCCACGGACTTCGAGGAAGTTCGACGCTATTTGGGTTATTGTGGATCGGCTGACCAAGTCCGCGCACTTTATTCCAATTGGTACTACTTACTCTTCAGAGCGGTTGGCTGAAATTTACATCCGAGAGATTGTTCGCCTGCATGGTATCCCAGTTTCCATCATTTCAGATAGGGGTACTCAGTTTACATCGCAGTTTTGGAGGGCCGTGCAGCGAGAGTTGGGTACTCAGGTTGAGTTAAGCATAGCTTTTCACCCTCAGACGGACGGGCAGTCAGAGCGCACTATTCAGATATTGGAGGACATGTTGCGTGCTTGTGTCATTGATTTTGGGGGTTCATGGGACCAGTTTCTGCCACTCGCGGAGTTTGCATATAACAACAGTTATCAGTCGAGTATTCAGATGGCTCCGTACGAGGCTTTGTATGGGAGGAGGTGTAGATCTCCGGTTGGATGGTTTGAGCCGGGTGAGGCTAGGATCTTAGGTACAGACTTGGTCCAGGACGCATTAGATAAGGTGAAATTGATTCAGGAGCGGCTTCGCACGGCGCAGTCTAGGCAGAAGAGCTACGCGGATAGGAAGGTCCGTGATGTGTCTTTTATGGTTGGGGAGAAGGTTTTGCTGAATGTATCACCCATGAAGGGTGTTATGAGGTTTGGGAAGAGGGGAAAGTTGAGCCCCCGGTTCATTGGGCCTTTTGAGGTGCTTCAGAGGATAGGAGAGGTGGCTTATAAGCTTGCCTTCCTACCCAGCTTGTCGAGTGTGCATCCAGTATTTCATGTTTCCATGCTCCGGAAGTATATTAGAGATCCGTCCCATGTTTTGGATTTCAGCACGGTTCAATTAGAGGGTGATATGACTTATGATGTGGAGCCGATGGTTATTTTGGATCGGCAGGTTTGAAGGTTGAGGTCAAAGGATATAGCTTCAGTGAAGGTGCAATGGAGAGGTCAGCCTGTGGAGGAGGCCACTTGGGAGATCGTGTGGGAGATGCGGAGCAGATATCCACGCCTATTCGAGACTCCAGGTATGTTTCTAGACCCGTTCGAGAACGAACGGATGTTTAAGAGGGGGAGGATGTAACGACCCGGCCGGTCGTTTCGAGAGTTATAACCCTGTTTTCCTCGTTCCTACTTCTTTTTGTGTTATTCAGCTATATTATATTATATCGGTCTAGTTGGTTCGAGTCCGGAAGGAACTCGGGGTGAAATGAGACACTTAGTCTCATAATTGAAACTTTTAAGATAGAAAAGTGGACCGGATATGGACCTATATGTAACCGACCTCGGAATTTAATTTTGATGATTCCAATAGCTCTGTATGGTAATTTTGGGCTTAGGAGCATGTCCGGAATATTATTTGGAAGTCCGTAGAGGAATTAGGCTTGAAATGCCGAAAGTTTTATTTTTGAGAAGTTTGACCGGGGGGTTGACTTTTTGATATCGGGGTCGGAATCTGATTCTAAAAATTGGAATACCTCTGTTATGTCATTCAGGACTTGTGTGCAAAATTTGAGGTCAATCGGACGTGATTTGTTATGTTCCGGAGTTGTTTGTGAAAATTAGAAATTTCAAAGTTCATTAGGCTTGAATTGGGGTGTAATTCATGGTTTTAGCATTGTTTGAGGTGATTTGAGGATTCAACTAAGTTCGTATGCTGTTTTAGAACTTGTTGGTATATTTGGTTGAGGTCCCGAGGGCCTCGGGTGAGTTTCGGATGGTTAACGGATCAAAATTTTAACTAGAACAGCTGCTACAATTTCCTTCTGTTGGAAATTGCTTCTGCCCAGAATCGAGCCCAGATCGAGCTCAGGGTCGATGGCCACGATCGAAGCCCAGATCGAGCTCAAGGTCGAGGGTCACGATCGAAGTCATGATCGAGCCCAGGGTCGAGGGTCATCGAGCTCAAGGTCGAGGGTCACGATCGAAGGCATGATCGAGCCTAGGGTCGAGGGTCACGATCGAAAGCATGATCGAGCTCAAGGTCGAGGGTCACGATCGAAGGCATGATCGAGCCTAGGGTCGAGGGTCATAATCGAGGGCCAGGACCGAGAACCAGGATCGAGGACCTCGATCGAAGGCCAAGATCGAGGCAGAACCGAGGATGTCTGGGCAGAATTATAAAACATGGACTTCGTCCCATTTGCCATTTTTGACAAATTGGAGCTTGAGGAGAGGCGATTTTTGTTATATTTTCAAGGAAAACTTGAGGTAAGTCCCTTGTGATCATTTCTTCTCCATAATATTGAATTATCATCGAATAATCCGACTAGATTACATGATTTTGAGGTGTAAATCAGAGATTGAAACTTAGAAAATTTGGAAATAAGATTTGTAGATTTGAGGGTCAAGTTGAGGTCGGATTTTGGTAAAATTGGTATGGGTAGACTCCTGGTTGAATGGGCTTTCGGATTTTATAACTTTTTTTGGGTTCCGAGACGTGGGCCCCACAGGCAATTTTTGAGCCAATTTCGGGTTTTGGTCTAATTTTGAAGCTTTTCTTGTGGAATTCATTCCATTAGCATATATTGATGGTATTATACTGATTGTGAATAGATTTGGAGCATTTGAAGGCAGAGTGCAGAGGCAAGAGCATTGCGGGGTAGAGATTTGACCGGTTTGAGGTAAGTCACGATTGTAAATCTAGTCCTGAGGGTATGAAACCCCGGATTTTGTATCATTCTACTATTTTTAGTGACGCACATGCTAGGTGACGGGCGTGTGGGCGTGCACTGTTGGGGATTCGTGACTTGGTCCGCCCCGTAGCAACTGTAAAGTTGCATACTTTGTTGAAACCATTGATACTTATATGATTTGGAAAGATTTTCTGTAAATTGGGCTGAATGCCATGTTTGGGCCTTGCGCCAATGCTGTTTGGACCCTTAGGGGCTGTTTTGTATCATCCTCTCACTGTTTTCGATTGAAAATCTATACTCAGTCATGGTTATACTTGTTTACTGCATAACTCAGTTTTATGACTCTATTTTGATGCATACAAATATTTTGGGCCGAATGCCCTGTTTTACTGAAATGTCCAAGAGGCTTGATTTGTAAGGATGAGTGTGGATCGGGGCTGCCCGCCTGCAGCATACTTGTGACTGAGTGAGGCCGGGGGCCTGATTGGTGAGGATGAGTGTGGATCAGGGCTGCCCGCCTGCAGCATACTTTATTATTATCGCACGTGAGTTGTCCGTGCAGATTATAGCGCTTGGGCTGAAGGAGCCCCTCCGGAGTCTGTACACACCCCCAGTGAGCACAGGTACCTACTGAGTGCGAGTGCCGAGTGCCGAGTGCCGAGTGCTGAGTGACTGGGAGGCATGAGTGATTGTGAGGTATGCCCGAGTGGCAAGAGTGATTGTGAGGTATGCCCGAGTGGCAAGAGTGATTGTGAGGTATGCCCGAGTGGCACGAGTGACTGTGAGGTTGGCCCGAGTGGTTGTTTATGATTTCATCATTTTTGCTCACATTTGCATTGAGCCTTTGTTTGAAAAACTGTTGGAAAAATTATCTTTAAATGATTTTTACTGGAACTGGGTTTAAACGAGATGTTTGATTCAAATCCTGATTTTTAAGAGCATGTGGTATTTTACTGAGATTTCCTGATATGAACGTTGTATGCTTCATTGCTCGTCACTACTGCTCAGTCTTTATTTATTGTTGTTACTTACTGAGTTGGCGTACTCACGTTACTCCCTGCACCTTGTGTGCAGATCCAGGTGTGGCTGGACACAGTAACGGTTATTGAGTGTTTTGGTTGCAGATTTTCTTGGAGATAGCAAGGTAGCTGTTTGGCGATCGCAGCCCCTACTCTTCTCCCTCTTATCTTCCTCTTGTAGTATTTAGCTATTTTTCCAGGCTGAGTTAGCCTTGATATTATTAGACAGATTATAGTAGATGCTCATGACTAGTGACACCCTGATGTCGGTTTTTTCTTTTCCGCACTTCTATTTTTCTTTGATTTGAACTCTTTAAATGAAGGTTTATGCTAAATAACCTCGAAATTATCTTTAAAATGAAGGTATCGGTTTGTTTTGGAAATGAGCCGGTTTGCTTAGTTCCACGATAGGCGCCATCACGACAGGGATTAGTTTTGGGTCGTGACAGTGACATTGTAGTAGAAAATGGTCTGCACACGGGAAAGGACTTGACTGATGCATTTGAGATTGAACTGATTACAAATCTGCCAACACAACAAAATTCGTAAGAATAGTTACCTTTTTTACTTTGTTTTCCTCATTCATATTAACATTTTTCACTACTAATCGATTTTTATATTCTATTCATTTGTTTTACTTCAAAGATTGTGGAGTATATATTGCATGCTTTGCTGAGTACATTATTGAAGGTCTTCCAATCCCTGTTGCCAATTTTGATGTGGATGGTCTTTGAGCTAGGTTTGGTATACTGTTGTGGCACTATGGGAGAAACAAGCAGTTGCATGGTGAATCAAGTGAATCTGAGGCTCCAATAGTAACAAAAAAGACTCGTAGAAAGAAGTGCAAGAAGTAGTGTAGGTCTCTTTTTGCTTTTAGTTAATCGTAGCATGAAAACTTTGCAGGATTTTAATAGTTTTGGTGAAGTATGGTATTTTGCATTATTAGATTGTAAAAACGCTAGCTTTTAAAAGTATGTTCTAGGAATACAATTGTAATAGTACAATATGTTGCTATAACTGTTTTAATGTTGGAATCTATCTTCAGTTTGTTTTATTAGGCTTCTCTTAGGCTTATTCAATAAAGTTGTTGGTTTATTAGCAGTGCCTTTTGGAGATAAAATTTTCTCAGCACTTGAAGTCAAGATATTAGTGCAAAACAGGGTTGTTACAACAACACTGTTAGTTCGCTGTAACACAGTAGCAGAAGTTGTTTTTGGAGGTGTATTTGTAAGGGAGTTACATCGTTCAAAAAGAGGAACTATGTTGCTATTTGGTTGAAGAATAGGGCGACTATTGATTTGAATGAGAAGAAATATTTTTAGAAAGCGAATTGGTTTTGAATTTGTATTGAGAGCAGTTTTTAGTTGTAGTTGAATCTAAGAAATTCTGTGCAGATTTTGCATTGCTGCACCAGTTGTATTGCGCAAAGATTTTGGTTCAGGTATATTAGTGCAGTAGACCTATATACCAATAAGGTATACAGATATACCATTTGGGTATCATGTTGTATTTGAGTACCTTTTTTCCTGCAGCAACTAGATGTAAATACTGACATGAGTTGCAAAGTGTGCCAATTTTATTGAGGAAGTATGTACAAATATTGCACTTTTTTGGTGCACCACTTGTATTTCTGCACATATTTTGGTTTAGGCATATTAGTGCAATACAACTATATCCCAATAAGGTATACAAATATACCATTCGAGTATCACATTGTATTTGAGTACCTTTTTGTTATACTTCAATATTGACATGAGTTGCAAAGTATGCCCATTTTGTTGATGAAGTATGTACAAATGTTGTATTTTTTTGGTGGACCACTTATATTTCTGCATATATTTTGGTTTAACCATATTAGTGCAATACAACTATATACCAATAAGGTATACAAATATACCATTCGGGTATCACATTGTATTTGAGTACCTTTTTGTTATACTTCAATATTGGCATGAGTTGCAAAGTGTGCCAATTTTGTTGAGGAAGTATGTACAAATGTTGCACTTTTTTGGTGCACCACTTGTATTTCTGCACATATTTTGGTTTAGGCATATTAGTGCAATACAACTATATCCCAATAAGGTATACAAATATACCATTCGAGTATCACATTGTATTTGAGTACATTTTTATTATACTTCAATATTGACATGAGTTGCAAAGTATGCCCATTTTGTTGAGGAAGTATGTACAGATGTTGTATTTTTTTGGTGGACCACTTGTATTTCTGCATATATTTTAGTTTAACCATATTAGTGCAATACAACTATATAACAATAAGGTATACAAATATACCATTCGGGTATCACATTGTATTTGAGTACCTTTTTGTTATACTTCAATATTGACATGAGTTGCAAAGTGTGCCCATTAAGGAAGTATGTATAGATGTTGTATTTTTTTGGTGCACCACTTGTATTTCTACACATATTTTGGTTTAACCATTTTAGTGCAATATAACTATATTCCAATAAGGTACACAAATATACCATTTGGGTATCACATTGTATTTGAGTACCTTTTTTCCCTGGAGTAACTGCATGTAAATGGCTTCCAATTTGTTATACTTCAATACTGACATAACCTGCAAAGCATGCCCATTTTGTTACCGATGTATGTACATATGTTGCCTTTGGGGCACCACTTCCATTTCTGCACATATTTTGATACCAATAAGGTATACAGATATACCACTTGGGTATCACATTATATTTTAGCGCCTTTTTTCCTACAACAACTAGATGTAAATGCATCCCACTTTTATATACTAAAATAGCAAATAAACAGATTCTTATTGAAAACATAAGTAGCCATATAAAAGTTTTACCAAAAGGTAATTTGGCAAAGAATCACCATGCCAAATATATGTCTAGTGCAAGACATGCATCTTATTCTTTGCAATTCAAATGCTATGATTCTACGATATATGAGTTCTATAAAAATATTGAAGCATTATATCAATCTCTCTTTGGAATATTTCGGTACGTTCTCCGGTTGCGTCCTTTTTTTCCCGCATAGTGTACATGTAACTGTATTTCCTTCCCAACCTCCTATGCCTCTCTTCTTTTTAGGTCTTCCTAGTTTGATTTTTTCTTTTGGTGGAAGTACCACCTACGAAGAGACATGTTCTAGAATTTGCCACGTTGTTTCATCCGGCAGAGGGTTTACTGGTATCTCATATATTTTTAGCAAGTAGTCTATGCTGTAGTAATCCGGGCAATACTTGTATGAATCCATATGGAATTTTTGTATAATTGTCATTGCATGTGGACATGGAATATTGTCTAGTTGAAAACTTCCACAAGTGCAGTTTGTTTTCATGTAGGCGCACCACATTTCTTGTTTGGCCATCAATTACTAAATATAAGAATTGAGTTGATGGAAACACCTAATATAATTTTAATTAAGAAAAGTCATTAACTGTATGAAGTAATAGTATTTTTTAATAACAATATGCAGTTGTTTAGTGAAATCTCTAAAGTGCAGAAGTAAAACTACAGTACATGCAGTGTTTCTATGATTCTGAAAATGCATATCGTCATCGTCTGTGATAAGATAGTATTATCTGCCAATATTTTTTCATACTTTACACCGATCTTCATAAATGATTCCACGACATTCTTCTGATTGGTGTAATTCCATTTTTAAATCAACGTCGTCATAAAGTCAAGCAAATTCACAACTGGGAGGTCTCTTGCGTGCTTGTTTGCTGCATTTACTGATTCTGCAATATTCAATGCCATGGTCATAGTTCTATTTGCTTTGGAATGTGCCCGAGACCATTTATCATATCCAATATCCATCAGGTATGTTTTCACTCTACTATCAATAGCTTCTAACTCTGCCATATGCCTATTGAATTCTTCAACAGTGTATGCTCTTGCCAAGGTATAATATACTTCTTTGATTTGTTTTTGGCTCTTCCTGAAGTTCGTTTTTATGTTGTTCTACAGATGGAACATACATGCACAATGAGGGACTTCTGGATAAACAATTGAAGTTGCTCTCCATATACCATCATGCATGTCTAATACAATGCACATTCCATCTCTTTGTCCATAGGTTTCTCTGAACTGCACAAAGAACCACTCCCCGATGCATCGTTTTTCGAATCAATAATTGCATGTGCATGGGGTAGAATTTGTCCTGTAAAACCAAAGGAAAAAATATTAGTTACAACACACAATGTTAATATATCATTTTATATAGGTAGGTGCAAGTATGTAGCAAAATAATTATATTCTATGTTGGTATACTTGTATACCATATTAATATCATATGATATTTGAATATCTCTTTTGCTGCTTTAACTAAATGTAATTGTATTGCATTTTTAAAATATTAAAGTACATCAATTATTCAATACTGATTCTGAGATAATTCTTTTAATCACCCTCTGTGTCTTGCGTGGAAGCCGTGAATATGGTCCCTCTATATGTTGACTTTAAAAAACTTTCATCAACTACAACTGTTGGCCTACAATATATCCCGCCTCTAATCGATGCATATATAGCTATGAATGAATACAAGAAGCTCCCATCTACTTCAGTGTGTAGTAGTGTCACTGATCCTGGGTTAGCGTACTCTAACATGTAAAGATATGTTGGTATTTTCTTGAATGACTCACTTGGTGTTCCTCTCAACAATTGCATTGCTTTTTCTTTTGATTTCCATGCTTGCATGTAGCTTAAGTCCATACCATATGCTTTTTGGATGTCTCTCTGGATATTTGTTGGTGTATATATAGTTTTCGGGTCAACAAGTTTATCTTGTACCACAGCTGCAACAAAAGCTGAGACAACTTACTTTTGGGAACAAAATCTCTTATCATTTAAACAACTATGGACAGAATTGAAATCCGTCACTTTGAAAAGATTTGATGCTCGTAGGCTTGATGCTTTAAGTTTCCAAGTGCACCTTTCATCCACGCAATTAAGGGTATACCTGTTTATAATACAAATATAGTTATGTATTATGTTTTACTGATAAAAAATACAGTTAAACCAGTAAAATTCTATACTCGCATAGTATACTGATTTAGTATACATATATACTATATCAGTATCATATTTTACTAATAAAAAATACACACACAAACCAGTACAATTCTATACTAACATAATATACTCATATAGCATACTAATTTAGCTATACTCATATATCATATACTATATCAATATCATCTTTTACTGATAAAAAATACAGACAAACCAGTACAATTCTATACTTACATAGTATACTAATTTAGCATACATATATACTATATCGGTATTATATTTTACTGATAAAACACACACACACAAATCAGTATAATTCTATACTCACATAGTATACTCATATAACATACTTATATACTATATCAGTATCATCTTTTACTGATAAAAAACACAAACAAACCAGAATAATTCTATACTCACATAGTATACTGATTTAGCATACATATATACTATATCGGTATCATGTGTTTACCGATAAAAAATACACACACAAATCAGTACAATTCTATACTCACATAGTATACTCATATAGAATCCTGATATACTATATAGGTATCACACAAGTTTTTATTACTTGAAGAAATGCAGACGAGCCTTCTTGGGCATGATTTATTAACCCGATATTGACATTTTTCTCTAACGACATACTGTTTTATAACGAGAGCCAGCAAGTTCTTGTCTTTGTAAATTTGTCTTTTTTCAACTTTTTGATGAAATTGATCAGTTATGATGCTTGCATCATCAAGTTCTATACCGGTGTCATCTCCTTCTTGCACATCAAAAGTACTAATCATATGACTGCTTTCAAATTGTACAATTTCTGATGAAATTGTAGCAACGTCGAAACTAGAGGTACTTGCAGCTATAGTATTTTTAGCAAACGACACACATAGTGGGAGTGTTGTCATCCCTACACTTGATTTTTTTCAACTACATACAAACACTAACACTTATATCGCTGCAAATTGTAATTGGTGGATATCCTTGAGCAATAGCATACTTAATAACTATTGTGTTACTGTCCTTTTGCAGTTGCTTTGCAATCTCTCTGAGAAGTTGTTCAAATTTCCAACAGGTCTTTATTAGAATTGCATCAACATGAAAGTTTATGAAATTATGGTTATCATCTCATTCTCCACTATGCTGCAACAGAATTGGTATATTTTTCATGATTATACAGATCTAAAGTTATAACTATTTTTATGTACAAAATCGAATCTCGACAGTGCAAATTTCAACAGTGTTGACGTCAAATACTGAATTTCAACAGAATATTTTTTGAACTCAAATCAGTTGTTATGATTCAAACTTCCAGATCTCCAAATCTTCAAACTGAGAACAAAATTTTCAGTTAAAAATTCAGAAGTTTGAGCGCTAAACTTCTGTAATCTGCAAAATCAAAATCGGAACAATATGATGCGAATTTGAGCATCAAAAGTTTCAGCATCTTCGAAAGTCAAATCAGCTGCTATGTTTATAATAGATTGATACTTTTACAAAATTTAAGGAGAAAAAGTCAAATTTGAAAGAGAAATCAGCATCTTCGCTTTGTTTTTTCAGGCTTGCGATCTTCAAATCTTCAACAACGATTCTGTGATATTGGTGGAAATCTCAATTTTTGTGCGCTAATTTTTGTGAAATTCTGTCAAATTTGAGCAGCTTTTCCGTTTTTATTGGTAGGGTATTAGCGTGGGTAGTTATTTTGAGATACTCTGTTTGTTTATTAAATGGGTAGGGGATTGTAATTATTTAATGGGTAGAATTCTTTTATGGGTAGAGTAGGGTAAATATTTTCACTTTTATAGGTACTCCTGTCTTTTTCCTATATTTTATACTCCCTTCGTTCACTTTTACTTGTCCACTATGGACTTTGCACACCCCTTAAGAAATAATAAATGAAGTGCATAATTTACCATGATACCCATATTAATTGATGCATATTTTTAATGAATTTGAGAAAATAATTTGAAATGAGTAATTAATATTGTGGGTATAACAGGAAAAAAAATGTCTTCTCTTGATATGCGAAAAGTGACAAGTAAAAGGGAATCTATTTTTAGAATGCTGGACAAGTAAGTGAACGGAAGGAGTAGCTTAAAAGATGGTTGGGTTTGACCACATAATTTACTCTTTTATCCCTAATAATCTTTTATTTTTCCAAATATCCCTTCAAAGCCAAAAGCCCAACGTTCTTTTCCTTCTTCTCCCTCCACTTTTCCCATTTTTGTCAACCATTTCTAATGCCATTTCCATGGTATATCCCATTTTCATATTTATTGCCTTTCCCTATTTTTTTAATTTTTGTGCCCTGATTTCATTTTCATGATTCCTTCTTACGTAAATAATCATAATCACATTTTTATTTTACTCCTCCTTGTTTGATAGTATATTTACTAATAATTATTTTCTTGAAATTCTTTGTGTTTTGAACGGTTTCGTTTCTTTTATATTGTCAAACAAACAATGTCATAATTGTTTGTCCAGTACAAATACTAAAATACAAAAATATTCGAAAAAGTTGAAACAAATATATAGCACTAAATATAGTAACTTCAAATGAAAAATTAATTAAACATAAATAATTTTTTCTAAATTTTTTAAAGGAAATTCTCCAAAAATAACATACTTTAGTGTTAACAGCTTTAAGGATATTTTAGTCATTTTAATAGAAAAAGTGCTTACCGGCACTTATTTACCAAACACTTCAACAATCTTTTTTCAATTTAAGTACTTTTATCCAAACACGTAACTGCTTATTTATAAAACAAGCTCCATCACTTAAAAAGTGCTTTTAAGCACGGGCTCTTTATAAGATAGTTACTCTATTTTCAATGTTACCATGTCATGTTTGCTGTGAAATGTCACTTGTTATAGGTTATATTTATATACTATTGTTAGTGTATAAAAGTTTAAATTCAGAAACAAATACTCCTAGAAATGCTTTCACCTCCTTTTTGGCCGTGTAGTCAATAATTGATGGCAGTTCCCTATTCTACTTGAAAAAAGTCTTTAAATAGCCACAAAACCAGAAAACAATTTCCATTGAATGATATTGTAGAAATGAATTCCAAAAGAAATCACTCAAAATCAGGTAAAAAAAATATCTATAACTGCCTAAGTTTGCATACACAAATCTTGATGGCTGTAACTTGAAACACAAATAACAGAAGCTAAGTAGCATTACCAAAGAAAGAGGTTTGAGATATATAAATGAGGAATATCAGCCTGTTCCATCATACAGCCTCATCTTCTAGTTAAGTTGTATAATGTAATCTAGTAATATAAATTACAACATTAGTCTCTCAGTTTCAATTTTTATGGACTGTCTTGCTTACATGTTAAAACCAAACTCGCCATCTATTTAGTTTTGTAATAAAAATTCATTTGCAGGTATACTTAATTGACTGCAGATGATCAGCATCCATGCGTTCCAGGACCCTACGAGCTTCCTCTTCTGTAGCTGGAACAACCTTCCGGATTCTGAATTGAGAATTTGTGGCCTTAGCCTCTGTACGGACAGTAAATGTGAAGTAGAACCTATTGGATACCTGCATTTCAGGTTAGAGAATAAGAGCAATTTCATGATTTTGTAGATTGCTGCATTAGCAAGAGCGAACTGTTTGTGGTATAGCATTAGCTACTCCCGTGTTAAGCCATTTTTATTTAAACGCGGAGTTTTAAAAAAGAAAGACTTTTACTACATACCAAAATTACTCTTAGAACTTGCGGCCTTAAAAACATACCATGACATTTCTATAATAACAAGTGCATGTGATTAAGATTATAAATGAGAATTTTAAAGTTAGAAGAATTTCCAAGTATAGAAATGTAGAACAGACTGAAAAAGAAAGAATGCCATAAAAATGTAACAGAGGGAGTAGTTTGTTTTTAAGAAGTTCAATATACCTCACTAGACCTCTGCTCTGGCCTAGTAACATGAGCAACAACTTCTACATTGATCAGAGGCTGATCAGTATTCTCGTGTTCAGTGTAAAGTACACATGATTTGAAACGTAAAAAGTCTCCAACATCCACCTGCAACAGGAAAAAATGCACCTCTGGAATAAACTTAGAAAGGATAATGTTAAAATGATACACTCCTTTCTTTTTGTCCCTTGAAAGATACTAGTGATTAAGCGACAATTTCCTTTAACATATACTAGTATTTCATCTTTCCATATTCACATACAAAAGTAGGGCCTTTCTTGTGGTTGGATATGATTCAACTGATCAGTGATGAAAAGTATATAGCGCTGGGGGAAGAAACGGCACTTCTTGCATTTTCAATTTGTATGTAGCTAACAAGTATTCTAGAGGTGGAGGAAAGAATAACCATCGTTGTACTAGTATTATTCATGGGTAACAGGTATTAGGTATGCTGGTGCTGTATTCTGGTGTTGGTGTGAGACCAACCCTACCCCCTCGTAAAAGAATTGAAATAGCTCCACTGTGAATCAAGTTAACAGCGATAACTGAAAAGGAGATGTTCAAGATAATGCACTTACAGGTCTAAGGAAATTAACATGATCAACCTCTAGGAAGGACGGCATCAGGCCAGCAAAAGCATAAGCTGTTGAAAATGCTAGTTCAAATGCTCTGAGCATCAGGAAACCCCCAAAGATACGACCATGAATATTTCTTTGCTGGGGCTGACAAATCAAAGAATTTTCAAGGCGGGTATCTCTGAGAAGAATGGTGTCCCTATCTGCCAGTGCTGGCATGTCACAGAATATTCTACCTTCAGCTAATAGTTCTTCAAGTCTGTTAACTCCCCCATTTTCAATCTCCCTTTTGTCCTCCCCTCTCTTTCTTTTCCTAATGTTATTTCTAGCTTCTGCTGCTTCATAGAGCAGCTTTTCTGCTTCTGCCTCGGGACACAATCGATTCACTGGAGCAGCTTTCCCTGTCTTATAGTCACGAGCAACAAAAATGAAGTTTGCTGTCAGAGCGACTGATTCTGAGGGATCACTACTCCCTGTAAGAAAATCCTCCAAGTTAAACTGGATTTCTCAAATGTTAGAAGAACGAGTCTATAATTGACAAAGGTGAAAGCATAAAACGCAAAGTAATTTTGTGGGATTTAGTTATCAAATGAATAAAAGATTAATGAGACCAAAGATGAGAAAGACAAAGCAAGCAACATGCAATGACCAGCAGATAAAATCATTTTTATTTACCACTGTATTCAATGAAGAGTTAGCCGTAAAATGTAAGCCCCTTATCTTAACTTTAATAAAAGGAAATTTATAGCAAGAATGGGAGTCTCGGTGGTGTTGACAGCAGAGATAAGAACCACATGTGAGAAACTGAGAGAGATGTGAAAATAGCAGCTTATAGAAAAGGAAAGAACACTCTCTAGGTTATCATTTGTCACAATAATACAAACATTTAGAATATGTGGCTAGGGTTGACAAAGAAGTGTTAGTTTCTATAGGGAGAGAAGATCTACATTCACGAACTTTGCGTCAAGTAAATTTGGGGATGATGGCAATGCTGGCATACTTCAACTATAAAATGCCATGTCTTAGGGATACAACCATACAAGTTAAAGACGAAACGATTTGAATAGTATTGTCAACATGAGATTTTACCGGCTGATGTGGACTTAAATAAGAAAAAGCAAGATTAAGTCTCAAAACCAGGTTTAGGCTACATCGTAATTGTTTTTGAACTTAACATATTCATACACTAGGTACATATGAATATGGTAAACTATGTAAACACTTTCTGGTTCTCTGTAAGTATCAGTCTTTGTCACTAACTTAAAGATACTTTCTTTTAAAAGTATGAAAGTGGCTAACTAAATGATATTAGTTGATACACTTTAGAAGAGCAGCTAATGAAAAACTGTTGCATAATTCTAGTAAATGAATTCAGTTTGAGAAAATACCACTTGATGGCTGTATAACATCAAGTTGAATTTCAATTGAAGAAAAGCCAACCCAAATAACTGCACCAACCATTTTCAGATCAGTGTCAACACTGATTGGCTTCTTCAGCACCATTTTATCAACGGAGGCAGTCACCAAATAGAGTGGTCTAGTCATGCTATCAACATCCGAGCAATGCTGATTCAACCAACAACAAGTTTAGCAGACACATCCCAATAATATATTAAAGTACATAAGCTAGCACTCAAGAATGCCGCTTTCTAAAGAAAAAGTTCAAAAAATCATACAGCGCACCTCATTATTATTCCTTGAAAAAAAATCAAATACTAATTACAATTACACCAAGGCAGTGTCGAAAT
The DNA here is from genome assembly GCF_000390325.3 of Nicotiana tomentosiformis. NCBI lineage: Eukaryota > Viridiplantae > Streptophyta > Magnoliopsida > Solanales > Solanaceae > Nicotiana > Nicotiana tomentosiformis. Next base: position 123,445,847 of record NC_090812.1, on the reverse strand, counting down.
ACAAAAGTAAGGAAACACATTAAAGCTCCAGAAGATCCATCCAACTATCTATGAAATGAAGATCTTGTTTGCACCAAAATATAATGAGAAAGACAAACTTTTTAACCCCCCACATAGAGTTCTCCACACCTTACGTATTCTACTATTTCTCTCCAAATCAACCAAAAAATACAAAAGAGAGAAATATTCCATGCTTCTTTCTTTCTTGTTCAACTTTTCTCATCCTCCAACTTGCTAAAAACTTTTCCATCTTTTAAGGTAATGCCTATAACATATTAAAGAGGAATAGTTGATGTGCATAACTCCACCACGAAGTTAATAGTAGGTGATCCACATCCTCACCACTTCTTTTGCTCATGCAGAGCAGTACCATTTTGCTACTATGCAATTCCTCCTTTTATCCACATTAGGGTTACAACCCAAATGCAACACCATGTAGAGAAAGTCACTTTCTTCAGTACCTTATTTTTCCATACCATTACCAGCATCCAAATTGTGGGTGACGTTAAGTTTCTGAAGGAATTCTGACTCCAGAATGAGATATCACATAACACTTGAACTGCATCTCTTCTTAATATTTTGGCTACCATTTGTTAGTCATGATTAAGAATATATCAGGAAACATTCTTAGCCAACTCTCCACATCATATATCCAACCAAAATTGAATGCGGTTGTCATTATTCATTATGAAGCCAATGAATCTAGAGAATTCTTTCATTCACCTCATGATTCCTTTCCATAGGCATGTCCCATCTGAAGTATTAACTTCATTGTAGAACCAACTATGTTGTAACATCCATATTTTCCAGGAACTACCGTCCTCATCATTTCTCCGCATGCAAATCTCGATAACCACTTCTGAATAAAGCATGCTGAATCTTTATTTTACTGACTCCCAAACCTTTTGCTCTAATTGAGGCCATGACCTTGTCGCATTCTACCGGCAAATATCTCCTCTCTACTGTTGCTTCACACCACAAAAAGTCTCATTAATTTCTTACTCAAGCTAATAGAAGCAAAATGGTGAGCAATAACATGAGTTGTGAACTACCGGTTTGAAAGTGTCGCTTCTTGATACAAGCCGGATGAGCATCCTTATCGAGGATGACTTCCAAGTCAACATCATAGCATTGGAGTGCTTTAAAGGAGTCGAGATCAAGAAGGCTATATTGGCAATTTAGCTATTTAGGCTAGTCTTATAATTTAGGTCAACTTAGCTTCCTTACTAGCCTAAGGGTATTTTAGTCATCTAGCCTAAATAGCACTCTAGTATAAATAGCCTTTTCCTCTCATTTTGAAAAGAAGCTTTTGATGATGGATTGAAAACAAAGACCAAACCTTGAGAGGTTTAGGGTATCTTTTATTTCTCTTTATTTACCATGTTTTCTAGATTATCTATGTTAGGTTTATCATGTATGAGTTCTTGTTCATACTCTTGGATTATCTTTTGTATTTGAATGTTAATTCATTGTTCTAGTTGATATGTCTAATAGGGGCTTTGAATTGCATTCTTTACTTAGCTTAATCTGTGTTAGTTCTTGTTCTTCCTAGATTAGTGTTTATTATAGGAATTCAAGGGGTCTAACTAGTTCATAGTTAGGTTCTTGTCTTTCTCTATTTTAAACCCTAATCTTCTATTTTTTTTGATTCCGTGTATGTTTGCATTATTCGTGTTTTCGATACGATTCCGTATCACTTCTACAATAGTTTTTACACCCTTATTGGAAAAATATTGCTTTTTCTATTCTCCAATCTCCTTTAAATTTTTCGCATCACCGGTCACCACCCTAAGGTAGGGTCAGATAAATGGGCTCAAGTAGAGTGGATGGAGCATAGAGGATTCAAATAGCCTATCTCAACTAGTTTGAGATGGAGGAGTAGATGAATGATAGAAAGTGGGATCAGATAAGTTCTTAGGAGATTAGCCACCTTATATCCATATGATGATGTTAATTCTTGCATGGCCTGTGCTTCTCCTATGGGAATATAATCTTACTTCATTATATCTATACATTGTCTGGAATAACCTGAAACCATATCTATATTTTTGAACAATTATCATGCATGTCTTATGTGTGATTCACACAATATCAATTTATCATCTAGGAATAAAAGATGTGAAATTTGGATCTTTTCAATCATTCCCTCGATCGCCACAAATCCATTCAGAAGCCTATATTTATGAATTGCTCAATGAGCTATACTCAAGAGATGACGAGTTTCCTTGTCTAATGCTTCTATTATTATTGGAAAATCCATAGGAGTCCCCTTAATCATTATGGAGAACTTTACTGTGTATATGTGATAATGTATCAACTTTTTGTCCCCAAAAGCCCATTCTGCAGTAGTATTTATGTAAGAACTTCCTTTTTATGTGGTCATAAGCTTTCCATATCTGCTTAGCACCAGAGGCGGATTCAGAATTTAAACCTTATGGGTTCAATTTTTAAGGTTTTTAGTGTTGAACTCATTATATTTTTAAAGTTATGGGTTCATATCTACTATTTATGCAATTTTAATGAATTTTTACATACAAATTTTTACTCTGCATCGAAAGTTATGGGTTCAATTGAACCCGCCGGTAGAACGTTACATCCGCCCCTGCTTAGCACATAAACTGAAATTGGTGAGCATTCCAACGCATCTTTTATGGAAATATCTATGCATTCCAACGCATCTTTTTTTTAAAAACCACTTCCCCTACAATGTTGAAGAATGTCAGGGTAGTGCAAACCATCAAACCTTGGTGACTCATTACCTAAGCAATGACAAAATAACTTGTTTAACCCTTCCTGAAAGGTTTCTCAAGCTCCTTCTCATTCTCATGGCCAATACTCGAGAAAGTAACACCATCCATGCCTTGTCTCTAGGCTTCCTTCTTCAGTATGTAGTGTCTGATAATATTGTAGCATCATTTGCCAAGCTCCATTATCCTTCAAGAGCTCGTCTCTGTTAATTTCTATGTTTTAAGGAAATTGTATCTTTTAAGGGCACTAACCATGCATTGGAAGAACTTGATATCATTGTCTCCCTCTTTCAACCAACTTATGTATTTATGTTTTCAGCAAGTCTCCTATGTGGGAAAAATTCGTCCCAGGCTATCTGTGATATGTCCTGCTGAATCTTATCTCAACTAGTCATCCTCTTTTCCTTTCAGAATATTCACTTCATGGAATAAGCTTTAAGGTTCTCTTCCTCAAACCCATTTTACTGCTTTCAGCTTCATCGTTGTTAAGAAAATGGATCTTGGAACAACCTCAACTTTAAAAGCTAGCTCACGAGATAAGAATTGAAGAAGACCATATAAGGAGAATATAACTAGTGTGAACATTTGTCATAACTGCTTTGATTTTGTTTTATTGAGTCGAGGGTCTTACGGAAACAACCTCTCTACCTTCACGAGGTAGGGGTAAGGACTGCGTATATACTACTCTCCCCAGACTCCACTTGTAGGAATATACTGGGTATGTTGTTGCTGTTATAACTATTGTGAACCAATATGGAGCACTCTAACACTTCCCCAATACACCTATGACTGGACCTTTAAGTATGGATAATATACTATGAGGGCCCAATATCGAAAATTATAACAAGGATAGGTCTGAAAATAACTTTAGGCCTAACTTAACCAAACAACTAGTTCAGGATTGCCCAAGAGTATATAAGTAGACTACAACTCATTTCATTGTTGAGAAAATGGACTTTCTCAACCCCAAAAGTCAACTTCAAAGGATAAGGACTGCTCAAGACCATAAACGGACTACATCCCATTTTTTCAACCTACTTGGGACACTCTAGCACCTTACCCTCCCTCCTATCCCCTCCTCCCATGTTAAGTAAATTGACCCTGGGCCTACTCGACCTCAAAAGATAGCGCACGAGCTTCGGAATACCCAAGACCATATAACAGCTCATTCCATCAACCAATATTAGACACTCTAACACCACTTTCCCCCTCCGCAACATGTACAAAACTGACATATAGCTCGTGAATAACTTAATATAGGGGGCCCAACATTGGATAACATAACAATAGAGATGAGTCTGCCTCTGATACCATGTTATGAAAATTGATGTTGGGGCTAAGTCAGCCTTAAAAGTTAGCTCATGAGGTATGAATTGTCCACAATAATATAAGGAGACAACAACTCACTCCTTCAACCAATATGGTACACTATCAATCGCCAACATGAAACTTGGTAGATATCCCACCATTCCTTTTCCATCTTTTTGACGTCATGCTATTTTACTGACATATTTTCTATTCTGAAACAGTGATGGACCTCCAAATTGTAAAAAAAAGAGGACAATGGTCAGTTGTTCGTAGGCATGTGAACTAAGTCTGGGAATCTCTCATCCTACTCAGTTGATATAAGACCTCTACTTATCCAAGAAGCCATCATCCTGTTCCCCCACATAACCTTGACAGATGAAGCTGTTACATATACTAAGCTTACAATCCATTCAAATCAATTCGTAACTTCGTTGGTGAGGTTGGATGGTGACTGCTCACAGGATATTACAGTTGGAACCCTGATCTTGTTTGCTGTTGATCTAAGAGAAAGAGCATGTCCCTCTGTACAAGGACTTCATCTGCTTATGGTTCTTACATGAAACAAAGACAGGAAACTTAGTTCAACATGAACTCTCATAGGTGGATCTCATCTACTCCATAATCTGTCATTTTTCAATAGTTTTTTGGCAAATGTTGCAGATATTTCATGTGTAAGTGCAGGACACTTGCCTAATATTATTCCTCAAATGAAGTGAATTTAGATGAACATACCGAAGAAAGTAACAGATGGATCAGATCATACATATGAACAGTACTCCTACATCACCTATTAATGATCCACTTTTCTTTTCTGTAGTGTTTTTGAACATTGTCCGCTTTTCTTTTCTGTAGTGTTTTGAACAATGTCTACTTTCCTGTATTGATATGCATCACTATGCACATCAATCCAGTTTCTGGAAATCTAGTCACGTGGTTCTAAAGAAAACAATAAACTAAAAGTTTGACTTACATGATCTAAACGATCTGTATTTTAACACTTGACCTTAGTCAAAAAAGTATCTTTTTTTTAAACTCTAGAGCATTCATATTTACCACTATCCCCATTTCAACGGGTGGCAAGCATAACAAAGATCTGCAACTCGTATGCATACTTACCACTATCCCCTTTTTGATGGTGCCAACCATAACGAGATATGCAACTTGGTACTGAGTATGTATACTACCGCTACTGAGTATACGTATTTACCACTATCCCCTTTTCAACAGTGCCAAGCACAGAATATATTCAACTCAGTGATGAGTATGCATATTTACCACTATCCCTTATTTGATTGTATCAAGCTAAACAATAGTTTTGTGCAAAATATGATATGCAAAATAGGACTAAGTAAGTAATTTCACGGAACTATATTCATAAATAGTTTTAGCCAATGGAATCAGGCATTAAATTACATGGAAACACTGAAAATTTGATCGAAGATAAGCATATATGTACAACAGAAGAACCAACCTTAGACTTCTATTTTTAATATCCATGAAAGTTCAAATTTTTTCTATTTTTAATATCCGACAAATCCCCTAGGCACGTTCAAAACTCGGTGGATAATGGCCTGCCCCTCTATCCATCTCCACCCTATGAAAAGTTCAAATTTTATGCAGCAATGCAAATAAAGACATTCAATTAATCAAATACGAAATTGGCACGGATAATAAAGCTTGTACCTTGACAGAGATAGTGCCAGCAAGAGCATCGAGATCTTCAAGCAACTTCCCAATTCTGACCTCATTCCACGGATCTCTGTACTGTTCCCTCAGTATATAATCGGTCGAAAAATTATAAAGAATTGAAGTCCTGCTCTCTGCTGGGGTTTTCTTAAGCAATTCACTTTGTGGAGGAGCATCAAGTGGTGGATCAAGAAGTCTTTCAAAAACCTTAGACCTTGTTTCCCAAAGAGCATTAGTCACTGGAGAATGATACATTCCTGGCCATAAACTAAGGGGTTTTCTGCTTGAAGAAGAATTGGAGGAATCATTTTGGTCAGGAGAACCCTCAAATGGTGAAGCAAAAGTGGAAACAACACGAATGGTATTTGGAGAAGAAGAGTTAAATTCCATTGGAAGGCAGTAAATTCTTGAAAAACAAACAGGATTCAGTGTGATGAAGCCAGTTTTGACTAGAAGGTGATTTTGATTTTGGTAAGAAGCAGCTGAAATTTGTAACTTTGGGAATTCCAAAAAGCAAGTCATGAAGAAACTGTTGTAAAAGTGTTTTTTTATGGTATTTTTACAAAAAAGTAGTTTTGGGAAAAAGCAATTTGTGTCTCACTAATGTATATCTATATCTATTTATTTATTTATATTATTATAAAAGTATCAATAAAATATTAGATTACAAAAATAACATTTTAATATTAAACATAATAACTCACAATAAAAGGACATAATCGGAATTCTAGACATTAGCCTTGAATCCTATTAGTTTTAGGACATAATACTACACGCTAGTAATTCTACATGATTAACGGTAGGAATCATACTAGTATAATCCTATTAGCCTTGTAATCCTATTACTTTTAGGATATTCTTAAAAAAAATTCTATTACTAATTTAATTTGAAAACGTGTTATATTGTCTAAATCCATTTAGAAACAGGAGAACATATATTATTATAAAAGTACGAATATAATATAGATAGACCAAAATATCCCTAAAATATTAAATAAAAAAACTCACAGGGAAAGGACATAGCTGTAATAATTTATTTTTTTGGACTACAATAACTTTTATGTTAATTTTTTTTAATATTTAAGATTAAAATTAATACAATCTTGTCTATTGAATTCTTATTAAAAATATATAGGAAGGTTTAATAAAATCAATTTCATACGAATCCTTCATATTGGTAATACATTACAACTTTATAATATTCAAATTAAAAAAAAAAAAGTAATGCTAAATGGACTGCATAAAGCGTTGAAATTGAGAAAAAAATCCTCATGATAATATATTATTATATTATATTTGAACTGCTTTCCTACTCAAATAATTTTTTTATTATTAATTTTTTGTGTAATATAGAAAAATATACCAAGTTATTAAAGAACAACTAAGAAAATTTTTAAGAATATAAATGTGTGAGAAAAGAAAGAGAAATGTTGGTAAGAGCCAATACCACTAATGATTTTGTAAACATAAAGATCTAAAAGTGGAATGTCATCGATCATTTTACTCTTTGAAAATAAAATTTATGGTGGTAAAATTATAATTATGGTTAAATATTTAAACATGAGATGAACTAATATTAAGAATCTAAATCAACAGAAAATAAATTATATTTTATGTTAAAACCATATAATAAAATATTCAATTAATTATTTAGCAAGAGAATCCAATTAAATTATTTTTTAAATTCATCATATGAGTAAAATTATTTTTCAAATTGAAAAAATATATAATATTAAGAAGGCCATACAAGTGTTTGAGGAAGCACAATCAAAACTAAATCCTAAACAAGAATAAGCTTTCAAGACTATATTATAAAAAATCGATCCTAGTATAGCGAAATTATCCTTTATAGATGCCTCCGGCGGAATCGAAATAATATTCCTATGTAATACATTACTTGCAAATATCATATCAAGAGGCATGATATTGTTAGAAATAAGAACAAGTGGTGTACCAACAATGATTTTATTATGAGATCGTACAACTAACTTTAAATTTGATATATCTCTTCAAATAACTGAAATAATCATCACAAATATATCAAATCAGATAAATAGTACTAAATTTATAAGAAAAGCAAAAGTGATAATGTGGGATGAAGTGCTTTTGGCTAAGCGTCAGACGATCCAAACAATCGCCCAAAGTTTTAGAGATATATTGGATATCGATGAACCGTTTGGTAGAAAAGTAATAATTTGGGAGGTGATTTCTGTCAAGTACGATCATTAGTTCCAAAAATGACCAAAGTAGAAACTGTAAAAGCTAACTTGCCAAAATTATACTTATGACCTCAAATAAAAAATATTCAAATTCAAATGATAAGAAATGCAAAAATAAGAAAAGATCCAACATTCAGCGACTTCTTGCTTCGTGTCAGAAACGAAGAAGAGCATCCAATAAAAGATGATTTGGTTATTCTAGAACACTTGGTTATCAACCCCAATGGTAACAATAGTGCATTTAATAAGGAAAATATTTTCATCATCAAATTAAAACACAATTTGTACAAATTATATGATAGAAATTAAATAGCTATCTTAGCTAGCAGAAATGAATATGTTGATCAACTAAATAAAAGGTTGATTGCTAAGTTTTATGGTAAAAACAAAATATTTTTCAGTTTTGACTCAACAGAAGATGATACCAACAATAACTACCAAGAAGAATACTTAAATACTTTAATACCAATTGGCCTTCTACCGCACATGTTTGTTGTCAAGTTCATTATTTCTTACGTATGTTTGTGTTACCATATATATAATATACTAAGTTAAAATTGATCTTTCATTGCATATAGGTTTATGCCCGCCATGCTTACTGAAAACTTAGATCCGCTGAATAACTTATGTAATAGTACACATATGGTATATAGAAGTTTTGACAATAACGTCATACATGCAGAATTTATGATACAGGTCAATATGCTTCTAAGTATGTGTTTATCCCCGAATTCAACTTTCATCTTCCGAAACTAAAGAATATCCTTTTAAATTTGTGTGAAAATAATTTTCCGTATGCTTATATTTTGTAGATATAATAAATAAAGTACAAGGACAAACATCCTAAGTATTGAACTATATTTACCACAATAGTAACCAAAGAATTAGAAGGAAACATATACAAAAAAACACTATCTATAAAGAAGTGTTTGGTATGATACCATCACATTAGATACCTTTAAACTACGATACTTAATTATCTACTTAACATGACTAAAATTGATCATTTATTTAATTAAATTTTATTGTTTCTTCATATAAATAAATATTTAAACCATCATGTGCCATTATTAACGTGCAACGATGTAACGACCCGACCGGTCATTTTGAGTATTACAACCTCGTTTTCCCCATTTCTGCTTCTTTATGTATTGTTTAGCTGTATTGTGTTATATCGGGTTGGTTGTGGTCCGGAGTGATTTCGCAGTGGAATGAGACACTTAGTCTCTTATTTAAAAGTTTAAGTTGGAAAAGTTAACTAGATGTTGACTTATGAGTAAACGACCTCATATGTGGATTTTTATGGATCCATTAGTTTCGTTAGGTGATTTTGGACTTAGGAGCGCGTCCGGAATTTAATTTGGAGGCCTGTGGTGGAATTAGGCTTGAATTGACGAAAGTTGAAAATTCGGCGATTTCGGTCGGTAGTGAAAAATTGATATCGGGGTCGGAATAGAATTTCAGAAGTTGGAGTAGGTTCGTAGTGTCTTTTGTGATGTGTGTGTAAAATTTGAGGTCATTCGGACGTGGTTTGGTTGGTTTCGGCATCGATTGTCGAATTTCTAAGTTTAGAAGTTCTTAGGCTTGAATCCGAGGATAATTTGGTGTTTTGATATTGTTTTGAGTGATTCGAAGGTTCGACTAAGTTCGTATAGTATTTTAGGACTGGTTGGTATATTTGGTTGAGGTCCTGGGGGCCTCGGGTGTATTTCGGGGTGAGTTTTGAACGAGTCCAGTCATTTCCGGAACTCAGGTATGGTTATGGTGCTTTGAATTTCGCGGACCTCAGCAGAATTTTGCGGCCGCACTTGGAATTTCGCGGACCGCATAATTCTACTGCGGTCGCGCTCCGGGGAAAAATTTTGCAGATCCGCTGGTCCGACTTCGGAAGCCTGTATCTTTTGATCTACAAGGAATTTTGAGATGATTCAAAAACGAAAGTTGTAGCCTTCGTGTCTAGTTTCCAGAAAGGTAAAGAAGTATCATTTGGACATCTGTAGAGAAAGTTATGACCAAAATACTAAAACCTGGCAGTGCAGCCACCAAGAATTTCGCGGACCGCAGTAGAATTTCGCGGTCACAGGACTTGGGAGGCACGGCCGTGCTTGGAATTTTGCGGACCGCGAAGTGGGAGTTCAGAGGGTGTACTATATAAACGGGGTTTAGGGTATTATTTTACATTTTGGACCTAGGGAGCTCGGTTTGTGGCGATTTTTCGTGGGGTTTTCAAGAAATTCATCGGGGTAAGTGATTCTAACTCGAATTTAGTTAATATACATGAATATATCAATGATTTCATCACCTGATTAGTACTTTGAGGTGGAAATTTTGGGGGAAATTGTAGAAATTTCATAAAAATAAATTTTTGGGATTTGAATATCGATTCGAAGTCGGATTTGACTGAAATTAGTATGGTTAAACTTGTAATTAGATGAGTTATCGTATTTTGTGAGTTTCATCGGATTCCGAGATGTGGGCCTATCGGGTAATTTTTGGGGCGTAATTTCGGATTTTATGGAAAATATTAGTATTTTGATATGGAATTAATTCCTATAAATTGTGTGGACTGAATCAAATTAATTGTGACTAGATTCAAGCAGTTCGGAAGTTGATACGCGCATAATGGGATTTCTGGAGCATTGTTTAGCTTGCTCGGCATTTGATATGGCTTGTTCGAGGTAAGTAACTCTTCTAATCTTGAAACTGAGGGTATGAACCCTGAATATATGTATTATGTGAATTGTTGGGAGGTGACGCACATGCTAGGTGACGGGCGTATGGGCGTGCACTAGAAAAATTATGACATAATTAGTCCTGTAGAATTTTGTAGTTAAATAATCTTGGCATTTTTTATGCGATTTTATGTGTTAAAGAAATTGAGCTGCAAAGCATATTAAAAATCTTGTAGAGGCTATGTGCCAGTATTATTGGGACCCACAAAGGTCATATTACTGTGAATTATTTATTTTAAATTAAAAATTCATACTCAGTCATATTCATGTCATTACATATCATATCATATCTCAGTCTCTGTTGCTATTTATTGATTCATCATATCATTATTTTTGGGCTATTTTCATGAAATTGTGAGCCCATGAGAGAGATACTGGAGAGATTGATGACTGAGTGAGGCCGAGGGCCTGATTGTGCGAGATATGTTGGATCGGGTTGCACGCCGCAGTAAATGTTGGATCGGGTTGCACGCCGCAACAAACCTTCGGGCCATGATATTGGATCGGGTTATATGCCGCACTACTTGGATCGGGCTGCACGCCGCAGCAGTATTGGGTCGGGCTGCAAGACGCAGCAATATAGTGCAGGTACACACCCCCCGAGTCTGTACACACCTCCGATAAGCGCAGGTACCTACTGAGTGCGAGTGCCGAGTGCCTAGCGATTGGGAGGACTGAGTGACTGTGAGGACTGAGTGACTGGGAGGACTGAGTAAAATGATACTCTGAGAGTATGCATATGATTTTATCACTGAGTTGCATCGCATTGCATGCACGCCTGGCATATATGCATAGAGATGTATTTTTCTCATTCTGTACAGTATCACATCATTCATGATTTCTCACACTTGTTGATAGATGTGCATAGTGATGCATTTGTTTTACACGGGTTATCTGGAAAGAAAATAAAACATCTCCTTTATTATTGAAAGGATTTTTAGGAAAATTATTGCTTTCAAACTTATTCATATTTTTGGAAATTTCGGTAAACGATTTGGGTTTTTCACTGATGTACTTGAAAGGCAGAACTATTTGTTGAAATCATGATTTAGCTGGGCATTTTATCTCTGAGTTACTTCTGGTATTATTTGTTTTCGTTGTTATGGACTATTTTGGACTATTGGTTTTAGACCCGACCTTGGTAGAAGCTCGTCACTACTTTCAACCTAACGCTAGGTTTGTTACTTACTCAGTACATGGGGTCAGTTGTACTAATACTACACTTCTGCACATTGCGTGCATATATTGGCTGTTGTTGTTGTTGTGCTCGATGGTTGCCGGATTTGAAGACGTAACTACATTCCTGTTGTAGCTGCCTCTTGTTCATGGTAGCCTTAGAATTATAAAAGCTTTGTTATGTAATATTCAAACAGACTATGTATTTATTTCCTCTTCGTTTTGTAAACTCTATTCTTAGAAGCTCATGATTTGTACTACCAGTTCTTGGGGGAATGTATAAGATTAAGATCTTTAATTACTTAAATTGCTTTAATAATTATTAATGGAATTGGATAGTTGAAAGTTGGCTTACCTAGTGGGTTGGGTTAGGTGCCATCATGACTAGTTGGATTTTGGGTCGTGATAAGTTGGTATCAGAGCTCTAGGTTCATAGGTTCTACAAGTCATGAGCAAGTGTCTAGTAGAGTCTTGCGGATCGGTATGATGACGTCCATACTTATCTTCGAGAGGCTACAGGTAATTTAGGATATATACTTCCCATCTTTCTTTCCTTATCGTGCGAAATTGATTCAGCTTGAGACATAACTCTTTGAATTCCTTCCACGTATTCGTATGCGCACATGAGCACTCAATATCAGCTGTTCATCACCGATTTGTGATTCTATGAACGAGGTTCGAGATGTGTATTATGTATTTTGGTGATGGGCCAGTCTGGAGGACTTGAGGCCAGGTTTAGACTGCAGCTTAAGCTCAGTAGCTTCAGTTGTAACTTGTACAATTGGACTCATATGTCCGGTAATGACCCTACAGTGGAATTTGTGGCTCGATGAGCAGTGGAATGGCAGTGTGATGGGTATGATGTGACCACGGGATATGTTAAGACGTTTTGAATATGACCAGAAGTGTTTCCTTAAAATGTAAAGGAAAGGCCATTGGACGCTTGATTTTCATTTTGATGTGACGTACGGTCTCGAGTGTGAATGTTTTGAAGGATCTTTCACGTTGTTAAATTTTGGGACAAATTAAATTCTCATGTCTTGTCAATGAGTTTGGACTCAAGAAGAGTAAGTGATTGTGTAGTAATTGTTGTTGCGAATAGGTATTTCTGATGTTGATGACTCGAGAAAGATGATCTTCGAAGAGACTTAGAGTCGGTAATATTTTATTGGTTCAGGTGCGACAGAGATGCATTTCGATTTAATGCAGCAGTCGGGTAGCAAAGTATGAGGGAAGATATTACGGGAAGTGTTTCGCGGTGGTTGAAGTACTAGCAGATCAAGTAGGAGAAGTAGAGAGTTTCTTTTCTGCCAACGGGGCATATATGTGGAGATTTGAATTTGAATCTGGTTGAGAAGGTTGACTTGATTGTCAAGAGAATAAATGCGATCTTAGCAGATGATTGGGGTATTTTTATGGTTGGCGTTGCATGAGTTGGAAAAGAAGTTTCGTTGAACTGACTGTGGCACTATGACAGGAATAGAGTGGCACTATGGCAGGAATAAAGTATGGGTATTGTGAGTTATGGAATGTTTTAATCTACGACTTTGAGCCAAGTGGGGGAGCCTGCTATTGATAATTCAATTTCATGGTTATATGTAAAGGTTTAGTTTTGAGTTAGTTATGACTTGCAGAAGTTGAGATTGAGGATGACTCGAATAAGAAAATTCCTAGTTACGGGTTATATTGCACGTATGAGTATATGAAAATAGTGGGATGAGTGAGTTGTTATTGGTGAATAATGTAGTGTGCACGGAGTATGAATTTGATATGTGGTGTTAAAGTAGAGTTACTTCTTTGAGTGTTGTTGTGCTAATGAGTCACATGTCTTTTGGCTCATTTGGGCGGTGCAATTAGATTTGAGCAAAGTGAGTGACTCCCGAGAAAATTCTAATAGGTTCGAGGTTTATATATTGCAATTGAGAATTTCTCCGGACTTGTGTATGGTCAAACCTGAGATTTGCGTTTGGTAGTGCCTGGACTTGCAGAAGTTCTGTATGACTGTGGATTCTACATTTTCGTATAAGGAAGGTAAGAAGAACAATTTAAAATTCACATAAGATATTCTCAGAGTGAGTGTTACAGTTGTGGAATTTTTGAAGGTGCTTAAGAAGAATAGAGTTGTTTTTGGGTCATAGGGCGTTGTGGTTCTATGCTAGGTTGCGGGGTGAGTTGTGATTAAAGATCGTGGTGTTTTAGCAAGGAGAAGTATCAATCTGAAGATAAATTTGGAAGGGACTCAGAGAAAATAGGACAACTGGGTAGTAGACTGGACCAGTATGGTAATGGTAGGATCAGTCCTTCGGGTAATTACGACGTGGTAAGACTTTACAGATGTTTTGGTGGCAATATTCTTGGGTTTGGTGACCTGCGTGGCTTGGTTGGGTTAGAGAGATTCGGTCCTGGTGGCTTGGTTGTGCAAATGGATTCCAAAGTATTTTTGATGGTTTCTACCGGTGTGGAGAACGTGTTGTGTATTGTGATTTCCTCCTGGAAAGAAGCAAGAAAAAGGTTTCTAACTAAAAGGGTATGTAAATTATTGATTACTCAAAGTTGATAATAAGATTCTTGTACTTTTCACATGATGGCAAGATCGATGTTATGTGTTGTACGAAAGCTAAGTTTTCATGTACAAGGTGGCAGTACAGTCTTGAAGAGAAGGTAACGAATGTTGGACAACATAGGCGATTCCAAATAACTAGATGAACACTATTACTACTTGGTGTTGTATGAGAAGGGGGCGGATTTCAGAAGGCGCATTGTATTTTGACTTACGGATGTATAATTAATATTGCAGTACTCACATTGTTGATATTCAAATTATTGCTATGTGGCACGGAAGAATTATAGGAGTATTTCTTGTGGAATGATCGTGCATGAAAGATGTGTTAGTCATTCGAAGGCTAGAATTAGGATCAGTTATGATGATTCACGTCTCCTATACATTTGGAATTGGGAGTTTCAGGAGCAGATTATTCATGGTTGCGGACTGTGAAGTCATGGCCGAAGCTAGTAAGATATTAAGATGTATTATGAATCAGTCGCGGTGAATTTTCGGAGGGCTATTTGTCTATTTGTGGGTGACCAAAGTTGATTTGGGGGTCCATTGGTAGGCCCAATTAAGATGTGTATTCTACACCGAGCCGGGATGGTTAGCTCCATACTGCTATTGTTGAGGGACTTGCCATTCGGTTGATGTTAAACTTATTCATGTTTTAAAATGATCTGTGAGTTACTCATTTAAGATACGAGGAGTTGTGATTCATTGGTTATGTGCACAGATGGTGCGGTTCTATTTGAGCTTTATAGCGGAATTTGAGCGTGATGAGTATCTGGGTATTGCATGATTGATTGCATAATGGTTATGTTCTTTCAGGTTTTATGTGGTATTTTTGTCCTTTGCCTCTCTATGGTTATTAATTTTGAGCATGGTGGCTCAATGTATATATTATGGACCTGCGTTTGGATGGGGTCACGCATTGCAGCAGAGTTATGTTAAGGTATGAACCTTGTGTTAGAATCGGGTGATGGTTCTACGGTGTATGATGAATTTTTAGCGTTTTGTTGTGGCGGTACTTGTTAATCTGGCGGGGCAGTTCTCTTATTTGAGTCATTTTCCATGACTGGGTACATTTGAATTATTGCGTATTGGCACACGGATGACACATTTTGTGGCTCTGGGTTATATTGGTGCGGCATATTTGTGGAATAGTTGTGTTTAGTAATATAAGGTCATTGGACCTAGAATGGGTACTATCAGGTTTTATTACGGTATGTTCGGAAGGATAATATTGAAAGTCGGCTCAGAAAGCGATTATGGTTCTAGTTGGGGCGAGAGAGCTCTGTGACTTGTTGATCTGGTAAGTGGTCATGAAATTTCACATGCTTCTTTTATTATCAACAATGTACGAAGGTTTTGGGATGAGGTTTGGTTATATATGGGTTTAATACTAGTATTAGTTGGTTTTGGAGTAGTCACTGTAATCAGGAATGGTTCCACGAGCATGCGAGTTATGTAATATGTTAGTTGATTATATCCATGGTTATGGTTATGGCTTGATACAACTTGTTCAAACTCATACAGTGTGTAAATGTAAGATTAGTGTCTTGAAAGAAATTCTAAAGGTTGGAAATTTAAAATTCCAAGGTTTATGGGCTAAAGTTAAATCAATAATTTCAGTTGTATTGTGTTGTCAAGCCTATATGGAATAGGGTGATGTGGGTTCACCCCCGGGTACATGTGTGGTAAGATGGAACAGTGATTTGATGGCTTGGAAACCACTCTTGGTACATTCGAGGACGAACGTATGTTTAAGTGGGGGAGAATGTAACAACCCGACCAGTCGTTTTGAGTATTACAACCTTGTTTCCCCATTTCTGCTTCTTTATGTATTGTTTAGCTGTATTGTGTTGTATAAGGTTGGTTGGTTCGGGTCCGGAGTGGTTTCAGAGTGGAATGAGACACTTAGTCTCTTATTTAGAAGTTTAAGTTGAAAAAGTCAACCGGATATTGACTTATGAGTAAGCGACCTCGGATGTGAATTTTTATGGATCCATTACTTTCGTTAGGTAATTTTGGACTTAGGAGCGCATTCGGATTGTAATTTCAAGGCCTGTGGTAGAATTAGGCTTGAATTCGCGAAAGTTGGAAATTCGGCGATTTCGGCCGGTAGTGAAAAATTTGATATCGGGGTCGGAATAAAATTCCGAAAAATGAAGTAGGTTCGTAGTGTCATTTATGATATGTGTGCAAAATTTAAGGTCATTCGGACGTGGTTTGGTTGGTTTCGGCATCGGTTGTCGAATTTGTAAGTTTAGAAGTTCTTAGCTTGAATCCGAGGGTAATTTGGTGTTTTGATGTTGTTTTGAGTGATTCTAAGATTTGACTAAGTTCGTATGGTATTTTAGGATTGGTTGGTATGTTTGGTTGAGGTCGTGGGGGCCTCGGGTGTGTTTCGGGGTGAGTTTTGAGCGAGTTCGGTCATTTCTGGAACTCAGGTATGGTTCTGGTGCTTTGAATTTCGCGGACCTCGGCAGAATTTCGCGGCCGCGCTTGGAATTTCGCGGACCGCATAATTCTGCCGCGGTCTCACTTCGGGGAAAAGTTATGCAGATCCGCTGGTCCGACTTCGGAAGCCTATATCTTTTGATCTACAACGAAATTTGAGATGATTCAAAAACGAAGATTGTAGCCCTTCGTGTCTAGTTTCCATAAAGATAAAGAAGTCATCATTTGGACATCTGTAGAGAAAGTTATGGCTAAAATACTAAAGCCTGGCAGTGCAGCCACCAAGAATTTTGCGGACCGCGGCCGAATTTCGCGGCCGCAGGACTTAGGAGGCGCGACCGCGCTTGGAATTTCGCGGACCGCGAAGTGGGAGTTCAGAGGGTGCACTATATAAATGGGGTTTAGGGTATTATTTCATATTTTGGACCTAGGGAGCTCGGTTTGTGGCGATATTTAGTAGATTTTTCAAGAAATTTATCGGGGTAAGTGATTCTAACTCGAATTTGGTTAATATACATGAATATATCAATGATTTCATCATCTGATTAGTACTTTGAGGTGGAAATTTAGGGAAAAATTATAGAAACTTCATAAAAATGAATTTTTGGGATTTGAATGTCGATTTGAAGTCGGATTTAAGTGAAATTAGTATGGTTGAACTTGTAATTGGATGGGTTGTCGTATTTTGTAAGTTTCGTCGGATTCCGAGACGTGGGCCCTACGGGTAATTTTTGGGGCGTAATTTCGGATTTTGTGAAAAATATTAGTATTTTTGATATGGAATTAATTCCTATAAATTGTGTGGACTGATTCAAATTAATTGTGACTGGATTCGAGTAATTCAGAAGTTGATACGCACATAATGGGATTTGTGGAGCATTATTTAGCTTGCTTGGCATTTGATTTGGCTTGTTCGAGGTAAGTAACTCTTCTAATATTGGAGCTGAGGGTATGAACCTTGAATATATGTATGATGTGAATTATTGGGAGGTGACGCACATGCTAGGTGATGGGCGTGTGGGCGTGCACTAGAGAAATTATGACATAATTAGTTCTGTGGAATTTTGTAATTAAATAATCTTGGCATTTTTCATGTGGTTTTATGTGTTAAAGAAATTAAGCTGAAAAGCATATTAAAAATCATATAGAGGCTATGTGCCAGTATTATTGGGATCCACAAATGTCATATTACTGCGAATTATTTGTTTTAAATTGAAAATTCATACTTAGTCATATTCATGTCATTACATATCATATCGTATCTCAGTCTCTGTTGCTATTTATTGATTCATCATATCATCATTTTTGGGCTATTTTCATGAAATTGTGAGCCCATGAGAGAGATACTGGAGAGATTGATGACTGAGTGAGGCCGAGGGCCTGATTGTGCGAGATATGTTGGATCGGGTTGCGCGCCGCAGTAAATGTTGGATGGGGTTGCACGCCGCAACAAGCCTTCGGACCATGATATTGGATCGGGTTGTACGCCGCAGTACTTGGATCGGGCTGCACGCTGCAGCAGTATTGGGTCGGGCTGCACGCCGCAGCAATATAGTGCTTGGGCTGTAGGAGCCCCTCCGGAGTCTGTACACACCCCTAGTGAGCGCAAGTACCTATTGAGTACGAGTGACGAGTGTCAAGCGATTGGGAGGACTAAGTGACTATGAGGACTAAGTGACTGGGAGGACTGAGTGAAATGATACTCTGAGAGTATGCATGTGATTTTATCACTGAGTTGCATCGCATTGACATGCACGCATGCCATACAAGCATAGAGATGTATTTTTTTCTCATGTTGTACAGTATCACTTCATTCATGATTTCTTACACATGTTGACAGATGTGCATAGTGATGCATTTGTTTTACACGGGTTATCTAAAAAGAAAATGAAACATCTTCTTTATTATTGAAAGGATTTTTTGGAAAATTATTGCTTTCAAACTTATTCATATTTTTGGAAATTTCGGTAAACGATTTGGGTTTTTCACTGATGTACTTGAAAGGCAGAACTATTTGTTGAAATCATGATTTAGTTAGGCATTTTATCTCTGAGTTACTTCTGGTATTATTTGTTTTACATTGTTATGGATTGTTATGGACTATTGGTTTTGGACCCGACCTTGGTAGAAGCTCGTCACTACTTTCAACCTAACGCTAGGTTTATTACTTACTCAGTACATGGGGTCGGTTGTACTGATACTACACTTCTGCACATTGCGTCCAGGTGTTGGCTGTTGTTGTTGCTGTGCTCGATGGTTGCCGGATTTGAAGACGTACCTACGTTCCTGTTGTAGCTGCCTCTTGTTCTTGGTAGCCTTAGAATTATAAAAGCTTTGTTATGTAATATTCAAATAGACTATGTATTTATTTCATCTCCGCTTTGTAAACTCTATTCTTAGAAGCTCATGATTTGTACTACTAGTTCTTGGGGAATGTATAAGATTAAGATCTTTAATTACTTAAATTGCTTTAATAATTATTAATGAAATTGGATAGTTGAAAGTTGGCTTACCTAGCGGGTTGTGTTAGGTGCCATCATGACTAGTTGGATTTTGGGTCGTGACAAACGCACGTTTATAGATACTAGTTAAATTAAAAAATACTTCTGACCAGTAATTGCCAAGCTTTTAAAAACTACTTCTACATGTATTTTTCTTAAAAGTGCTTCTCAAAAAAATATTTTTGAGAGAACCTACTCTTTTTTTGCTTTTTCAAAACTGTTTCTACTCAAAAACACTTTTTTGTTTCTTTCAAAAACTTGACCAAAATAAGATAATGTTTCGACAGTATTCTTTGTCTAAGTGCGACCTTAATTGCTCAACCCAAGCCGTTAATTTTGACTAAGTGATCTATTTTGAACCAAGTTTTCATAAACTTTTGATTTCTTTTATCTCATCAGAATCTCTTTTACTTCTTGTGACATTCTACGTTATATATAGACTATACTAAAAATTGAGACTAGATGTGTAGTTCAGATTGCTTAGTTCTTCCGAAGATAGGCAAGAAACTGAAATACTTCTTTTCTTTCTTTGGTTCAAAGAAACGGAAGACTAATGTTGCTGGAAGTAAAAACAAAAATATATAGATATTATTTGATGGTATACACCATGATTTGATCTAGTTACTACATTAATTATCATGATTGAGAGGAGTATGTTGTGGATGCTAAAATCATTTGCTCAATTTATTAGATCTAGAATTGGGTCGCTCATACATAACTCAGACAACAACACCACCAAAATGATCATAATTAAGGAGGATCTAAACAACACACGTGACAAGAAAACAGAGGGAGAGAGGAGTATAGAGATAAGAAGAAAAGCAAAGGGGCAACAGAAGGAGAAGAAAATGGAGAAACTTGATAACATATACTCTGGGGGCACTCTTTAAGTTTTTAATTAACATTTACTGTTATATTTTTCGTGTTTACTTTGATTTATTTTTTTAAAAGAACAATATATTTAAATGTTGAAATTTAATACCTCAATTCACAAGGATTCTTATTTTGGAGTTCTCTTTTTCACTTTAATCTCTATCACTCAAGGTGCACTTTAGTACCGAGCTTTCATGAATATTTAATAATAAAACGTCTAATTATAATAAGCGCTTGACACCGCATACAAGTGGTGTTTCTAGGAAGCCCTTGTTTGAATGAAATCTTTTAGAATATTTATTTCGCAATAAGAAATTCTTTATTTGATGATATATTTATTTTTGCAACAAAGAATTGTTATGTCATCTAGTGACATGTATATTTATAATAATTATATTTTCATCGTGATATTACAAGGTAGAAAAATAGTTCTTCTAGTTTACAATGAACGTAAATTTTTTGAAGTATCATATTGTTTAATAAATATGCTCAAGGGTATTTAAGACATGACCACTAAATATGTTTCTTCCATGGATTACTAGGATTCTCATATCAATATTCTGTATAGAAGAGAGGTACATTTTGCCAATGCATCTCTTAGTCCTTTGTTTTTTCAATACATATAATTAATAAGAGAACATCAAAGATTCAAGTGGATATCATTGATGTCGCCCAAACTCACACCACAAATATAGGTAGTGAGGCGGTCGAAGCAATAATAAAATCCAACGTAAGTCGGGGTCGAATCCTCAGAGAGTTAGAATTGGGATTAGGTATATATTTAGTGTAATTGTACGATATATTTTAGATTATACTTCCACATTCTTATTTGTTATTTTTTACTTCTACTTTAAACTATTGATTGGAATTATAAAACTAGAAGACAATATTCTTGGTTTTGGTTGTTTTTCAAATGATAAAAGATCTAGGGTCGTGACTTCCACCTAGGTGGTTACCTAATGGGTTGTAAACTCTAGGGCAAGTTTGATTGGTCAAAGTTGTAATATAGCAATCACACGCAATTACCCAATTTATACCTCTCGGTAGTTTGAGTGATTTTGCCTAATTTGGCTTTCTCAAGTCCAAATGGGTATTGCACAAAATAAGTGATAAATGCTCAAGTCGGGTCTTACTATCTCTAGATTCAACCCCTTTGATTGGGGATATCAATTTCTTGAGTTCACCCCAATTTCTTGTTAGCCAAGTTTTCCTAGACTTAGTCTCTCTTTCTCAAATAGAGTTGAATCAATATTTGCAACCATTAATTCTTGAATCCAAGCAAGAACTAGGCTAAATATCACTAACTCAATCACAAACAAGTCCTAAATCAAACACCCATTAAGTACCCACACTAGGGTTGGGCCACAACCCTAGCTAGAAATTTAGCTACTCATGAAAAATAAAGAAATACAAGAAAAAATTAAGATAGAATGCATAATAATTGATTAGGGAAAGAAAATCTAATGTTTAGAAGCTAATCTAGTACAATATTACTCAAAACAGAAAAGAAAAAATGGCTCAGGTGCTCTCCCCAAAATAAAATTTACCCTAAAAATGACAAAAAATTCTATTTATACTAAGTTAAAAATATCTGACAAAAATACCCATGCGGAGGTTGTGCGGCCGCACAATTCTTTGTGTGGTCTGCACTCTGAGTTTGACTGGTCAACTGGTCTTTCTGAGGTCACATAAAAGTGGGATGCGGCCGCACTTTATTTGATTGTGCGGACCGTACAATTCTGAGTGCGGCCGCACACTTGTACTGGAACATGGCTCTCTGATTCTTCTCTTCTGCGGACCGCACAATTATGAGTGCGGCCACACTTGTCATCCTGCGGCCGCACAATTATGGTGCGGTCCGCATATCTTCAGCCTGCCTAAAAACTAACTCTCTGAATCTCCTCTTCTGCGGCCGCACAATAATTGTGTGGTCCGCATACTTTGAAGGAAATCTGACAGTGATGTTTCATTGTTCTGCAGCCGCACACATTATTGTACGGTCCGCACTGTGGGTCTTTTTGCCTTGTTTTGGTCCTTGTCTATTTTTGACTCCTTTATGAGTTGATTTTGACTTCTTTGGCTCGTCTCCCAATAATCCAGTACGAAAGCACATTTTATTAGTTTCCGAAAATATCTTTAAGCATTTTTGAGCTAAAGCGCAAGTAAAAGAGAGCAAATAAGCGGTCAAAATCCCTACTTATCAACTCCCACAAACTTGAGCTTTTGCTTGTCCCCAAGCTAGGGGTGTTCATCGATCGGTACGGTACGGTATTTAGATATTTCAGTTCGATATTTTCGGTATTCGATTTCTTAAAATGCTATACCAATACTGTACCTAATTAAATTCGGTATGGTTCGGTTTTTCTCTTTTCGATTTCGGTTTATTCGGTTCGATAACTTCGGTTCATTCAGTTTGATTACTAACAAGTGCATAGAGTCACAGACTATAATATTCTTAATTAATGTACTAAAAAGTACAAAACAGAAAACGTTTGTTGACAACAGTTTTGTCCAAAACTAGCAAATATCAACCTAGATAGAGAAAACTGCACATAGAGGAATAAATTTAATCATTAGAAATGTCTTCTTACTTGCTTAGAGTTAACTGATGAACTTAGAGAATAAAGGAAAGTAAAATTTCGATTTTTTATATTTATGTTATAATTAATAATATGTGTTTTGTGTAATATAATACATATTTCGGTACGGTATTGGTATTTCAGTATTTCATTTAAAAATACCATATCTAATGCCATATTTTTTAAAACCTTAAACCAAATACGTTACCGAATACCAAAATATCGAATACCAAATACTAAATTTTTCGGTTTCGGTACGGTAATTCGGTATTTACCAAATTATGCATAACCCTACCTCAAGCAATTAAGGCAATTCCCACCTCCACTAGAGAAAGAGATATTTCAGCTGGCCTAAGGTGAATCAATCACACATCAATTGTGACCAACAATTACCCACAACATGTATGAATTATCAACAATGCAATGATTTGACTTTTTGAGTACAATAGTTCTAATGTGACACTAGAGCATCAAGAGTTGATTTTATTCATCAAGGAAGCTCGCTCTTTCATGTAGGTCATTATGGATCCCAAACTCCTCCTCCTCTACTCTCCATTAGCATATCTCACTTTAGAATGTAACACTCGATGCAAGGATTGTGAAAAGTTCGCTCATCTCTCTCAAAAGAATATCACAAGTCCGGCTCTAAGTACCATAAGCTTGCCCCTTATATAAATCACCACTAATGTAAGCTCACTCAACTTGAAATGATGTAGGGCTTTTGCGGGATGTAATGAAGGCTTTTGGACTAAGGTAGGACTTGTTGGAATAGAACGGTTTCATCTTTCCTTAAGCACTCCATTTTATCTTGGCTCATACTTTGTCGACTATTTGAGTCAATTCCTTTTTCCCCGGGGGAACTAGAGAGTCGTAACGTCACTCTTTCTTGGTCATGACATTTATTTTTCTCCTTTTCTATTTACTCCATGCCTTTCATCATTGTTTTCTTTGAATCCCTTCAACTTTCTACCTTATTCACTCTCTTTTTGGCATTTTTCTTTTTATTCTTTCTTTCTTTTCTTTGCCTTCCCTTTTCTTCATTTCTTTTTCTTCTTTGTACCTTTTTTCACTTTCAAACTCCTCGTCTCTCCCCCAAACTTATGTTTTTTTCAATTGTTTCTCAAGAATGCTAAGGAAAGATTGGCCCAAGAGAGGGTCATTATAAAACGGATAAAGGCTTGTAACGTGGTTATTGAAAGAAAGAAGGCTTAGGCTCAAATGGGTTGACTCGGAATATCACATTGGTAGGCTATGGAATATTTCAAACTTCAAATCGGATCAAGGAGAGCCTACAATCATTTCTCAAGCCAAGCTACACTTAGAATTTCGCCTAAAAAAATATTTGGGGCAAGTTCTAGACTATTAGCACGGGAGCTTGGACTTGCAATTCAATACCTCCCCTTTCACACTGCTGGATTGCTAAAGATAATGGAGTCGAGGGCCTACAACAACCCTAGTTAAGATTGAGAATCACAAATGGCTCGACTGAACCACTCGATGACTGTTTAAGTCAACACAAGAGTCAAAAGGTCACAACTAGAGCTATTTTATGCCAATAGCTTTGTTTTTAACCATAAGGTCGGAGGTAAATGTGTTGGTACCAAGTGAAGCATGCTTGAGACCCTTTTATTCATTACCACTATATTTTCCTAAACATAAAAGAAAATAGACTCAATCCCTTAAGAAGGTTATCACGCCATCCATTGTTGGGAAGAACCACCCGGTTCACACAAAATCCACCTTTGGAAAGAACCATGACATTAAGAAAACCAAAGGCTTATTGATCACTCAAGTATAAAAAGAAGCTAACAAATCAAAAAGAAACTACTAAAGTAAATAAGAAGTTATACTACTAAGAAAGACAAAGTAAAGAAGCTACGAAATAAACTACAGAAAGCAAGATAAATGAATATACAAACCAAAGTAAAATGAATATATACATAAGGGGGACTGAATATATACATCAAACGAATGGGGAGAATATATACATACCAAAGAGAAAATAAAGATAAAGGAAAAAAATAGTATAAGAGTTATTACGGGCCACATGTCAATGTGAATCAATCAAAATAGACCACCCCTCCGAATAAAAATAAGCATTGTCCCCAATGCTTAACAAAAATAAGAACAGGGGAGGATAAAGAGTTAAGAGAACTCCTTATGTGGTCTCAGCCTGCATGGGATCCGCAGCACCCTCTGTCTCCTCTAGCTGTATCTCATCATCATCTGGCTGAAGGAAAACAGGGTTGCTGAGCATCTGGATCATCTCCTCAGCATTATGGGCAGTCGCAACTGGCTCCTCAGACTGGCCGGCTGCTATATGTAACGCCTCTGGTACTACTGGTGATGCTTGTGCTGCTGGGTCTGAAGGTGCTCCCTCTATAAGTAAGTCCAGTGGTAGATCTCCAGTAGATGCAATTTTGGCAACCACTTTTCTCAACTTGTCCACTGACCTCTTCGATGTCTGAGACTTCCGCATCTTCTTTGTTTGCTTTCCTAACTCCTCAATGACCTCCCCATGCGCCACTAGAGTCTCCATAATGGTCTTCTGGTTGTCCAGAATCTTCTTCAATATTTTCTCCACTGACGGAGGTACCTGTGGTGCTGCTGGGGCTGCTGAATGTGCTCCAACAGCACTAGATATGTCATACAGCTTTGAAGTAGCGACCTGCATCCAGTTGTTGAGACTCGCCAATGTCTAGGAGACTCGCAACGCAGTCTGTGGATAAGTGGATGAAGCTGGCACTGATAATGGCACTGATAATGAAGCTGGTGGTTTAGAAGACGACAATGGTGGCATGGATGCTATCCCGGTGGAAGGACCGACTGTTGTGGAAGGCTCAGCAGCTAAATCAGTAACTACTACCGCTGGCTCCTCAGACTGGCCAGCGGAGGTAGTTGCCTTACCCTTGAATTTTGGGTTGTCAGCACCCTGCAGGTGGTACCATGAGAAAGGCTTCTTGGCCTTTACTTCTGTATCATATTACCTCGACTCCACCTTTTGATCTTTAAAGTATTCTGTGAGGAAGTTCGGGTACGGGTATGATCTCTCATCTTTCTGGACAACTAATGTGATGTTGGTGGACATGATGGCACCAACATTAATGTGATACCCAGCCATAATCGAAGCCATCGGGACTACACGTGGAAGTGGGAGGTTGTTCTCATTTAGGCACGGATCAATGCGGCTGCACACAAATGTTTGCCACCCTTTTGCTTCAAAATTTAGGGTGGCCCGAACTATGGGAACCCCTGCTGTAAGCCACAGAGGTGTTGATCCTCAAATAGCCAAAATCTTAGCTAGCCACGGGCGAGCTGCATCATCCATAGCCAGCTTTTCCAAGTATTGGACTGCCTCCACTTCTTCAAATCCCACATAAAAGTTCAAAGCACAGGAGTCAAACGGATTTTTAGATTTCGCACTTTTGTCACCTTGGTACCCTTCTTAATGTGAGCCACATTGACATAAAATTCTTTAACCAAGTGCTTATTTGCATTGAGGACTCTTTGGGTGAGCCATTTCTATCCTTTTCTCTACTGGAAGTGTCTGAGGACATTTAGGTTGTGCTTGTCCAAATCCCTTATCAAGAATTATCACTCAAGAGTGAGCGATCTCTAGGGCCACCACTCTCTAAATCTGTTGAAGGCAGTCAAGCTGACAAATCTTTCTTCCCATATCTCCTTTCTCCTCGACCTCTCTAAACCCCCCATTGTAGCATCACCCCCTCTACCATCATCCGGGACATCATTATCATCATCAACATTGTTTGGTGCAGCCGGGGCATGTAACGAAGAGGGCTCAGAATCTGGACTACCCTCTTTCGAACCTTCAAAAGAACTAGTAGCGGAAGATGACTCATCTACCAAGTGGAATCTTCCCGGGACTTGTTGTGATTGGGCTTCCTGCTGTGCTTGCATAGAGTTACCCTCAGAAGCTTCCCCAGATGGGAGCCTGGTCTCGGAGGGTTCATGAACTTTGTTGGCGGTTGGTTCCTTGCCTATGGTCCTCTGAATGGCAAGAGGTAGGTTACTCTTGCCTCGGCCTCGGCCTCAGGAGGGTTCTTCCCTCCCTTTTGATGTATCTCCTCCACCACGTGATCTAACCATCGTTTGCAATTTATAACAATAAGAATCGTTAGAGTTCAGGTTCATAGGACACAGATATATGCATGACAGTTGCAGGCCAGTTGTGAAAAAACAGAAGAGGCAGTGCGGACCGCACAAAAATGAGTGCGGCCTCACTACCAAGTGCGGACCGCACAAAAGTGAGTTCGGCCGCACAATTTTGAGTGCGGACGCATAGCCCCAGGTTCAGAATACTGGGTTCTCTGATCATTCATCAGTGCGAACCGCACAATTCAAGCACACAGAAGCCCTAAGTTAAAGGACTGCGGACCGCACAAAAATGTGTGCGGCAGCACACTTTGAATTTCACGGGAAATAAACTAGGGTTCATGCCATTTTTCTCAATTTAGACATGGTTTGCACAAATTGACAAGCTTAGTGGTCTACCCAGTCCCTAATTAACACATACGAGGCTACCCACATGATTTTGAAGCATATATTAAGCACATTTGACATTTATATGCCTAAAAATAACTACACTAATCAAAGAAAACAAGAACACAAATTAAGAAGAAAGAACAAAAATCCAACATGGATTGAACATACCAGTAGTGAATGATGTAGGTGAGAATCTAACTTGATGAAATGAGAGA
Source organism: Nicotiana tomentosiformis (assembly GCF_000390325.3). NCBI lineage: Eukaryota > Viridiplantae > Streptophyta > Magnoliopsida > Solanales > Solanaceae > Nicotiana > Nicotiana tomentosiformis. The sequence continues at coordinate 123,418,300 of NC_090812.1, read as the reverse complement.
AGATTTAGAGCTAATGGGGTATGCACTGTGCTTGCTTAGGGCTTAAGATTTCAGAGAGTGTAAAGTGTAAAAAGTTATGAAAAGCCCTATTTATTAGTTGACCCGTCGGGCCCAGAACTTACCTGAGTGCGGCCGCACAATTTTGAGTGCGGTCCGCACTCCTCACCTGTACCTTGGAAGATTTCTGCGGTCCGCACACAAGAGTGAGTGCAGCCGCAAAATTTGTGCGGACCGCACAATTTTGTGTGCGGCCGCAAATTGTTAAGGAAATTTGACAAGCCAAACTTCAGAGACCATGCATTTTTGACCGCACACAGAATTGTGCGGCCGTAGAGTGATTGTGTGGTCCGCATAATTTTGGTGCGGTCCACACTTTTGTGACACTTAGCCAATTTTTCTTGCACAGTCCCTGTAATGCATACCCATTCCTGCATACACTTCAAAACTAGTTAGCACAAAACAAAGCTATCTAACAAAGAATAAAAATAAGAAAAAGAAAAAGATACATGGGTTGCCTCTCAAGAAGTGCCTGATTTAACGTCGCGGTACGATGCAGATTACCGATCATTTGAAATGAAGAACCGCCATAATGTGGACATCATCAACCTTGCCAAGATAATGTTTAACTTGGTGCCCATTGACTCTTAACACCTCATCATTCTTATTTTTCAAATCTAGAGCACTAAAGGGGGCCACTCCATTTTGATTTCAACTTGCCCGGAAACATCCGTAATCGGGAATTGAACAATAGCACAAGATCACCCTCTTTAAATTCCTTGTTGTGGATGTACTTGTCATGGAGGTACTTCATCTTCTCCTTGTAAAGAGACGAGCTTGTGTAGGCACGATACCGGAATTCATCAAGCTCATTCAATTGTGACATCCTTAGATTTGCTGCGACATACCATTCAAGGTTCAACTTCTTCAAAGCTCACATGGCCTTATGCTCAAGTTCTATCGAAAGATGGCATGTCTTCCCGAACACTAACCGGTATGGGGACATCCCGATCGGTGTTTTGTAGGCCGTTTTATAAGCCCAAAGAGCATCATCAAGTTTTCTTACCAATCCGTCCGGTTGGCATCGACTGTCTTTGACAAAATACTCTTTATCTCCCGGTTGGAGACTTCAACTTGTCCACTTGCTTGAGGATGGTAGGGGGTTGATATTTTGTGAGTGACACCATACCTTGTGAATAAGTTATCAAGAGCCTTGTTGCAAAAATGCAAACTCCAATCACTAATAATGACTCTTGGGGTTCCAAACCTCGTGAAGATATTCTTTTTCAAGAATGCCATCACACTCCTTGCTTCATTGTTGGGCAAAGCAATGGCCTCAACCCATTTAGATACATAATCCACCGCATCTAGAATGTAGGTGTTCCCACAAGAGCTAACAAACGGACACATAAAATCAATACCCCACACATCGAAGATATCTATCTCCAAAATGGTTGTGAGAGGCATTTCATTCTTCTTTGAGATCCCACCGGCCCTTTGGCATTCATCAAACCACTTGACAAGCTCACTAGCATCCTTGTAGAGAGTAGGACAATAAAATCCACAACTCAAAACTTTTGCCGCCGTTCTTACTCCACCACGGTGATCACCATACGGTGAAGAGTGGCAAGCCTCAAGAATACCCATTTGTTCTTCTTCCGGCACATATCGTCAGATCACACCATCAGTACATATTCAGAAAAGATACGGCTCATCCCAATAATAGTCAAGGCAATCCCGTTTGAGATTCTTCCTTTGGTTTGAAGAGAACTCATTCGGTACAATGCCACTTTCCAGATAGTTTGCTAAGTTGGCGAACCATGGCATCCCGGTCATTGAAACGACTAGGATTTGCTCGTCGAGAAATGAATTATTGATCTCAAGGCCGTTATGTGGCCTCCCTTCCTCCTCCAATCGGGACAAGTGGTCCGCCACTTGATTCTCGCTACCCTTGCGGTCTTGAATCTCTAGATAAAACTCTTCCAATAGAATCACCCACCGCATCAACCTTGCCTTAGAATCTTTCTTGCTCATCAAGTACTGAAGCGCCGCGTGGTCGGTGTGAACAATCACCTTTGTACCCATCAAGTACGGGCGGAATTTCTCCATAGCAAATACAATAGCAATGAGCTCTTTTTCAGTCACTGTGTAGTTGACTTGGGCATCATTCATGGTATTGCTTGCATAATAGACCGGATGGAAGATTTTGTTGATACGTTGCCCCAACACCGCTCCAACCGCCACATCACTTGTGTCACACATGAGCTCAAAAGGCAAGCTCCAATCTGGTGCGGTAATAATATGAGTAGTAGTCAACTTGAACTTAAGCAACTCGAATGCCTTCATGCAATCTTCATTGAAATAGAACTTGGCATCCTTCTCCAAAAGTTTACACAAATGGTTCACCTCTTTGGAAAAATATTTGATGAATCGGCGATAGAACCCCGCATGACCCAAGAATCTCCTCACTCCCTTCACGGATGTAGGGGGAGGGAGTTTGGAGATCACTTCAATTTTGGCTTTATCAACCTCAATACCATACTTTGAAATCTTGTGACCGAGGACATGCCTTCCTCGACCATGAAGTAACATTTCTCCCAATTCAAAACCAAGTTAGTTTCCTCATATCTTGCCAATACCTTATTCAAGTTGTTCAAGAAATCATCAAAAGAATTCCCAACGACGGAGAAATCATCCATGAAGACCTCAAGAATATCTTCCACCATATAGGTGAAAATAGCCATCATACACCATTGAAAAGTCACCGGTGCATTACATAACCCAAATGGCATCCTAGAGAATGCAAAGGTACCATATGGACAAGTAAAATTGGTCTTCTCTTGGTCCTCAGGAGCAATAAGAATCTGATTGTAGCCGGACTATTCATCCAGGAAGCAATAAAAAGCACGTCCGGCAAACCTATCAAACATTTGATCAAGAAATAGAAGAGGAAAATGATCTTTCCGAGTGACTTTGTTGAGCTTCCTATAGTCCATACACACTCTCCACATGGTGACAGTTCTTGTGGGGATCAATTCATACTTGTCATTTGTTATCACAATCATGCCCCCTTTCTTTGGGACACATTGCACCGGAGAAGTCCATGAGCTATCAGAAATGGGGTAAACAACCCCGACATCCAACCACTTTATGATCTCCTTCTTGACCACCTCTTGCATTGCTTCATTTAGCGTCCTTTGATGTTCAACAGGGGGTTTGGCACCATCATCCAATATAATCTTGTGCATGTAAAAGGCGGGGCTTATGCCCCAGATATCTGCCAAGGTCTATCCGATTGCTCTTTTCCTCCTTTGTAGCACCTCCAATGTGGACTCTACCTGCATGTTAGTCAAACAAGAAGAAAGGATAACCGGTAAAGTAGAAGAAGGTCCAAGAAATTCATACCTGAGATGCGAAGGCAATGGCTTTAACTCCAAAGTGGGAGGCTCCTCGATTGAGGGATTTGTTGGAGGAGTCTTCCGGTTTTCAAGATCCAAAGATAGCTTGCTGGGCTCATAAGTGTACGACCCCATCCCTTGCAATGCATTCACACACTCCACATTGCCATCTTTCTCCTCATCATCATCAAGGTTGAGCAATACGGCTTCCAAATTATCCTCAACATTCATTGTGGCACTAGCATCATCAATAATTACTTCGGTCACTAAATCCACGAATGAACAAACTTCGTTGCTGTTTGGTTGCCTCATCGATTTGCACACATGGAAAACCACCTTTTCGTCACCTACCCAGAAAGTGAGCTCACCGGCTTCCACATCAACAAGAGCATTCCCCGTAGCAAGGAAAGGTCTACCCAAGATAATAGGCACCTCGTAGTCAACCTCACAATCAAGGATCACAAAGTCTGCTGGAAGGATGAACTTATCAACACGGACTGACACATCATCAATAATTCCCAATGGCCTCTTCATAGTCCGATCCGCCATTTGCAACCTCATAGATGTGGGTCTTGGTTGCCTAATTCCCAAAGTTTTGAACACAGAGTAGGGCATCAAGTTGATACTTGCCCCCAAATCACATAAAGCTTTGGCAAAGTCGGCGCTCCCAATAGTGCAAGGGATTGTGAAAGCACCCGGATCTTCCAATTTCGGAGACATTGAGTGCATAATAGCACTCACTTGATGTGTCATTTTGATAGTTTCACAATTCATCGACCTCTTCTTAGTAACCAAGTCCTTCATGAACTTTGCATAACCCGATATTTGTTCCAACGCCTCAACCGATGGTACATTGATAGACAAACTCTTCATCATATCAATAAACTTTTTGAATTAGTTCTCACTATTTTGATTTGCAAGACTTTGAGGGTATGAAGGAGGCGGCCTTGGCATTGGTGCCTTAGCTTTTGGCACTACCGGTTCCGGTATGTCACCTAGATGGGTTTACCTCTACTTGTGCCTCCTCCATATTTTCATCAATATCAATTCTCACTTCGTCATTATCTTGAACCACATTGCTTGGAATTTCATCTTCTTGAACCACAATATCATCATCCACAATTCTTCTTTGATTTGAGGTGGTTGCATCTCCAACTTTTCCACTTCTCGTATTCACAGCCATAGCATGTCCCGTATTATTCCCACCCTTTGGTTTCACCACCGTATCACTTGGTAGTGCCCCCTTAGGACGAGTGTTCAATGCTTGTGAGATTTGGCCAAGTTGAACCTCCAAAATGCGGATTGAAGTGTTGTGGGATGCTAATTGAGCATCAGAGTCATCATTTTTCTCCATCATTTGTTTGAACATATTTTCAATCCATCACATCTCATTGTTAGAAGATCTCGGGCCTTGAGAAGGATAGGGAGGTGGATTGCTCGGTTGTTAGAACATCGGGGACCTTTGAAAACCCGACCCCCGATTGTTGTTGTTGTTCCACCCTCCTTGATTACCTCCCCAATTACTTTGATTGTTTCTACCCCAATTGCCTTGGTTTCCTTGATTATTCCAATTGCCTTGATTATTGTTGCCACCACTCCAATTGCCTTGGTGGCTTTGGTTGTTCTAATTTTCTTGATTTCCTTGTGATCTCCATTGTTGTTGATTTTGAGCATTATTTCTTTGACCTTGATAATTATTGACGTATTGCACTTCTTCTTCTTGCTCATTATACGAATCACCTTGGTCATACCCACTATCATCTTGCATGAATTATTCCTGACGGCTTTGCCCTTATTGACATTTTTGTCGTCTCTTATTCATCATCATATTTATGCCTTCCATCGCATTCACTTGTTTCGGCCCTTGAACTTATTGCAACTGAGCTTTTGCCAATTGGTTTATTGTGGTTGTTAACTCAGCGATAACTTGCCCATGATCATGTAGTTCCTTTTGTAGGTGAATGGCATTGGAGTCACCTTGCGGAACATTGGCCCTACTTTGCCATGCCGATGAGGTATCCTCCATCTCATCCATAATTTCACAAGCTTCGGCATAAGGTATGTTCAAGAAGTTTCCGCCGGCGAGTTGATTTACCACATATTTATTTGTTGTGTTGATACCCCTGTAGAAGGTTTGTTGGATCATGGCCTCGGTCATATCATTATTCGGGCACTTTTTAACCATGGTACGATATCTTTCCCAAATCTCATGCAATGGCTCATTGGGCTCTTGCTTGAACGCTAGAATTTCATCCCGTAGTGTAGTCATGTGCCCTGAAGAGAAGAATTTGGCAGTGAATTTTTCGGCCAACTCATCCCATGTATGGATGGAATGATTGGGCAATTTCTCTAGCCAGTCCAATGCTTTTCCCCGTAAATAAAAGGGAAATAGCCTCAACCTCAGCGCGTCCTCAGAAACATTGGTTTACTTGCTCCCCCAACAAGTATCGACGAACCCCCTTGTAAGCATTTTGATTTGGATCCTCGGTGAAGAATCCCCGTTGCTCAAGTAGTGTAAGAATCACGTTGGTGATTTGAAAGTTTCCCGCCCTAATATGGGGCGGGACAATAGCACTTGCATAACCCTCGTTTGGAAACATCCGGTGGGCTGCCGCTCTTGGTGGAGGTGGGGGAGGGACGGGAACATTATCATGAGGCGGTCGGCCTCGCCTATTTGCTTGAGGTTCGGGAAGAACCTCATCTCCTTGATCATCGTCCACTTCCTCCCCCAATGGCAAATTATCAATGAGCTAGTTGTTGAGAGCCATTCTCGTACCTATAAGCAATTCAAAAACAAAATTATTGCCTCGGAAGGAAAAGAAGACAAATCACACAAAAACCTAGATATATAGCTAAATCCGTTTAACTCCCCGGTAACGGCGCCAAAAATTGATGTCGCCCAAACTCACACCACAAATATAGGTAGTGAGGCGGTCGAAGCAATAATAAAACCCAACGCAAGTCGGGGTCGAATCCTCAGGGAGTTAGAATTGGGATTAGGTATATATTTAGTGTAATTGTATGATATGCCTTAGATTACACTTCCACATTCTTGTTTATTGTTTTCTACTTCTACTTTAAACTATTGATTGCAATTATAAAACTAGAAGACAATATTTTTGGTTTTGGTTATTTTTTAAATGATAAAAGATCTAGGGTCGTGACTTCCACCTAGGTGGTTACCTAATAGGTTGTAAACTCTAGGGCAAGTTTGATTGGTCGGGGTTGTAATATAGCAATCACACGCAATTACCCACTCTATACATCTCGGTAGTTTGAGTGATTTTTTTCAATTTGGCTTTCTCAAGTCCAAATGGGTATTGCACAAAATAAGTGATAAATGCTCAAGTCGGGTCTTACTATCTCTAGATTCAACCCCTTTAATTGGGGCTATCAATTTCTTGTTAGCCAAGTTTTCCTAGACTTAGTCTCTCTTTCTCAAGTAGAGTCTAAGTCAATTAGGCATGAATCAATATTTGCAACCATTAATTCTTGAATTCAAGTAAGAACTAGGCTAAATATCACTAACCCAATCACAAACAAGTCCTAAATCAAACACCCATTAAGTACCCACACTAGGGTTGTGCTACAACCCTAGCTAAAAATTTAGCTACTCATGAAAAATGAAGAAATAAAAGAAGAAATTAGGATAGAATGCATAATAATTGATTAGGGAAAGAAAATCTAATGTTTAGAAGCTAATCTAGTACAATATTACTCAAAACAGTAAAGAAAAAACGGCTCAGGTGCTCTCCCAAAAACAAAACTTACCCTAAAAATGACAAAAAGTTATATTTATACTAAGCTGAAAATATCTGAGAAAAATACTCCTGCGGAGGTTGTGCGGCCGCACAATTTTGTGTGCGGTCCGCAATCTGAGCTTGACTGGTCAACTGGACTTTCTGCGGTCGCATAAAAGTAGGATACGGCCGCACTTCATTTGATTGTGCGGACCGCACAATTCTGAGTGCGGCCGCACTTGTCATCCTGCGGCCGTATAATTATGGTGTGGTCCGCATATCTTCAGCCTGCCCAAAAACTAACTCTCTGAATCTACTCTTCTGCGGCCACACAATAATTGTGCGGTCCGCATACTCTGAAGGAAATCTGACAGTGATAATTCATTGTTTTGCGGCTGCACACATTATTTTGCGGTCCGCACTGTGGGTCTTTTTGCCTTGTTTTGGTCCTTGTCCATAATTGACTCCTTTATGAGTTGATTTTGATTTCTTTGGCTCGTCTCCTAATATTCCTTCACGAAAGCACATTTTATTAGTTACCGAGAATACCTTTAAGCATTTTTGAGCTAAAACGCAAGTAAAAGAGATCAAATAAGCGGTCAAAATCCCTACTTATCAATCATCGATAAAAACAGTCTCTAGAAATCAAACTATATAACAATTTAACCTCTGATTATCCCCCTCGGGACCATCTCTTAGTTCCTTTTTTTAGGACCATCCCAAAAGAAAAATATTATAAGATTATGTTGGATAATCTCTCCTCCGATGGGTCAGATCCTTATGGATGGAGCTTGGTGCCTTTATTATATTGTCCTAGCTGTATATTTTCAAACCTAAAATATAAGATTCAGTTTGTTAAGTAAAACATATTCACTTAAAAAAATCAAACTACAGCAAAACAAAGAATGAAAACTATAAAAGTTTTGTAGAGATATTTACATGTGCCTGGATCAGTACAAATAAGTTAGAATAGATAACTAGCTCGCAGACGCTAAAACTCCAAATCCAGAGGACAAAATAAATATTTTAGTTTGATACAAAAAGAACAAAATAAAGAAAATAAATATATATTTGTCTGTTTTTCTTGGAGGGGAGGCAACAAAATAAGAATATATACTATCATGATGATTCATTGATTTAAAAGAACAACAGAAAAAAGAATACCACGCTATCATGAGAATGGTTTTCTTTTTCTTGATGCCAACCATTATTATGATCAACTTTCTTCTTGCATAATTACTTAAGCTTTTTACTTGTGGTGAGGAATGAGAGTTTGATAGGACTTGGTGGTCTTTATATAGTGGAGGAACTTAATAATAGGGTAGCATCTTCTTAATTTCATATCTTAATTCCATCTAAATCTACTCAAATTTAACAAATTATATTTTCTGAATTCGATAAAGATTATTAAGAGAGTAAGTAGTATCTTTTTCCAAATGGATATATTTTAATTGTTAGTTCAAAGGTATGTTACGTATTGCTGATGTATCGGTTGACTCATACAAGTAATCACTTTTATCGCCTTGTATTTAGTTGTCGACCACTTTTATAAAATTAACCAATGGTCTAAAATTTGAACGTGATCACATGTTCCGTATCTCAAAATTTAAAATCTAATTTTCAAATCATGGATCTCTGTCTTAAAAAATGGACAACTTCTAAATACAAGGCCACAAAAGTAGCCACCGAGTGTAAATATAGCTTAGGATCTTCGGTCGTTTACAGAAGAGAAAAGGTCTTGGCCCATTTCAAATCTCGTTTCACGAAGAAGGCCCTATTGAAAAGGAATTAAGACTTGATCTTTTTGTAAAAATAGCACGGGCTAGTCAGTTTTCGGATTGGTCATTTAAAAATAGCCGCGTGTGCCAAGTCATTAAAAAATAGCCACTATTTTGCTGCAACAGAGACCGGTCCAGCATAATATACTGGAGTTCGGTGCACATGTGTATGAACTTCCAGCATATTATGCTGGACCAGTATACTTTGCTGGCTCCAGTATAATATACTGGAGTTCCAGTATACTTTGCTGTAACTCCAGTTTAATTCCAGCAAAGTATACTGGAACTCCAAACTCCAGTATAATATACTGGAGTTCGAGTATATTATGCTGGATATTTTCCGAATTTTGAACAGTGTTTTCGTTCAGATTTATCTTTACATAAAAAGTGGCTAAATTTCGATGACTTTTGAAACTGTGGCTATTTTTGAATGACCACTTGTAAATCTGGCTATTTTTGAATTTCTCCCGATCTTTTAGGTGAATGTTTGTATTTGGTGATATATCCTATACAAATATAGAGAAACTCTATTACTTTTTATTTAGATTTGTTATTTTGCAACATATCGGCTTGAATGAATTTAATTGGAAAAGCCTTGTTTGTTGTCACGATCCCAAAATCCCAACTTAGGAAGCCGTGATGTCACCTAGCCTCTAAAACTAGGTAAACCCAACACACATTGAGAATTTAGCAGAAATACCGACAAGATATTAACTTAAATTGATAAATATCATAATAAAACCAAAACGGAACAACATTCATATAATTCCCAAAACCGATGGTACAAAATCATAAGCTCAAATGAAGTACACTAGGAATCTCTAAATACAATATTGTTTTGATGTGAAGATAAATAGTAGTAAAGACAATATTAGAAGGCGACTCCGAGGCATGTGAGCGTCAAGCAGGTATACCTTGAAGTCTCCGAAATGACTGAATCAACTCACTGGCATCCGACACGGGTAGAAGTACCTGGATCTGCACAAAAATATACAGAAGTGTAGCATGAGTACTCCACAACGGTACCCAATAAGTAGCATATCTAACCTCGGTAGAGTAGTGACGAGGTCAGGTCAAGACACCTACCAGACATAGAAACCTGTACAAAATATTAATATAATCTAACAATGGGAAAGTAAAGGCAATAAATGATAATAAAGAAATTTATCAATACAAGGCTAAATCAATTGAAAGGAAATGTTTGTGAAAACTTTCAAGCTTTCATTTTCTGTGTGTTCTTCTTTTACACTGTGCAAGCCTATTTATATACTACAAAAGGAATACAATGGACTAGGCTAGAAGAGCACCTACCGAGCCAAAAAAAGAATCTAATAACCAACTTCCTAACAACCTATAATAAAAATATATACAAAAGAATATGTGATTACAGTTGTCTACTAAATCTGATAAAAAATATCTTCTAGAACATTGGACATTTGGCTCTTCCTTTAGCATATGATACTATCCACGCGTCTTCACCTGCTTCTCTCCAAATTAGAAAATATAACACTTTGGTCTTTGGACAACAATCTATTTCAGATTCATAGACCAAATCAAAAAATGAATCAACCACATTCATAACTAGAATTAGATTCACTAGAGCTCGAAATAGTCTTTCGTCAATAAAGGCTAACAACGAAAATAAAAGCAACAAATGACAACAAAGAGTGTACATATGATAAAGACAACAAGTAACCAATCACAATCAAAATATGAATGGAATGAGATAAGTGTATATGGGTAAAATCGGGTCCGCTGCATGACTCGACTTCCCGGTGAGCCAAGCGGAGCAGGAAGGTGACTGTAATGTATCGGAGTCAGAACGAAGAATCCCTCGTATCAGGGCTCGGGCAAACACTTGCCCTCAGGGATATTAGGGCCATATCCTCGAGGTCCGATTTAAGGATTGAGACCTCAAAGAGCATTACCAAGCAACTGCACACACTAATAATGGGCAATGATGTCCGCGTCTAACCGGATATCACAACATAAATCTCGGCCCGTATCAGCAGTGAATCAGTGATTAGCATAAAGAAAGATTTTTATCCTTTTTTAGAATTGTACTTAGAGTTAAACTCCCCTACTATATAAAGGGCAAACTAATTGTTCATTAAACACATTATAACACGCATATCAAGGCAATATACTCTTATTCTCTCTGTTATAAAAGTTCTTACTTTTTTTCATCAGTTTTTCATTAGTGTGAGCCCGGGATCGAAGTCAGGCACTTCGTTAAGACGTTAATGAGTCCGGGATCACTCTCCTTATTGGTTTGGCAATTTATTGCGTCTTTTATCTGTTTAATCTAACGCCATTTATCATTTGTATTGAATTAATCCACATATCCTTAAAATCATATATAAATTTAATTGTTATCCCTTTTAGAGGGTGAACAGTTTGGCGCCCACCGTGGAGCTAGGGATAATAGCGGTAATTTGATACAAATTTTCATAACACACTTTATTTTACACTTGTTCTTTGAAATTTTAATTTCAGGTCAAATTAAAAATGTCAAACTCTCAATCTGCTCCTTTGAACGTTGGTGCTGAGTCTGGCTACCAGGGCGAGAACAACAATGTAGTACCCACCAACGAGGTGCCCCCTATTGACCCCAATGGAGTTCCAGTCGCGGACCCGATCGATGCTAACTCACATGTAGCTATCGACGCAAACTTGCCTACCGACCACTAAAACAACGTTCGCGGGGGAGCCCGATCGATGGCCCGAAGTACACAGGACGGAGAAGGTGATGGGATCAATTTGCGGGTAATCTTCGAAATATTACAGGCTCAACAGGCAGCGATAGCCCAGTTGCAAAACCAAAGTCGCGCCCCCAGCAGAGTCGAGCCCTAACCATCCCGGGAAAACACTCACAGAAATGAACCGGCCACAGAAAGGCCGGGTGAATTTGAACCCGGAACCAACCCCGAGATAATAAAGATGCTTGAGGAACTGAAAAAAATAGGTGGAATCAGGAGAAAATAAAATCGAAGCCAACGACAAAAAAGTGGAGACCTATAACTCCTGGGTTGATCAAATCCCAGGAGCACCCGTGATATTGAAAGGCTTGGATTTCAAGAAGTTCGTCCAAAAACCTTTCCCTCCGAGCGCAACTCCTAAACCGATCCCGAAGAAGTTCTGTATGCCCAAAATTCCAAAGTAAAACGGGACCATGGATCCGAATGAACACGTAACCTTATACACCTGTGCCATCAAGGGAAATGACTTGGAAGATGACGAAATTGAATCGGTTCTCTTGAAAAAGTTCGGGGAAACCCTGTCTAAAGGAGCAATGATATGGTATCACAACCTGCCCCCTAATTCCATTGATTCATTTGCCATACTTGTGGATGCCTTCGTAAAAGCTCATGCCAGGGCCATCAAAGTCGAGACCAGAAAATCAGACCTCTTTAAAGTTAAGCAAAGAGATAACGAAATGATCAGGGAGTTCGTGTCGAGGTTTCAAATATAAAGGATGGATTTGCCCTTGGTTGCGGACGATTGGGCTAACCAAGCATTCACTTAAGGACTCAAACCCCAAAGCTCTTTGGCCTCACAGCAACTGAAACATAATTTGATAGAGTATCCAGCGGTAACTTGGGCTGACGTCCATAACAGGTACCAATCAAAATTCAAAGTGGAGGATGATCAACTTGGGGCCCCCTCTGGGTTCGTGTATCCCATTAGAACCAACGACATGTCTAAAAGAGCCATCGATCATGAACTAAGACCGAGCAGAGATCGGTACCAATTGTATAGCGGAGATCGAAAGGGCAGTGAATCCTGATGTAACCCAGCGATGAGTGAAAAAATGAAGCAATCGAGGTCATAATAATCGGGGACTCATGAGCAAAAATAGTTTTGACAGACCAATCAGGTCTAGGGAGGCACCGAGGTTATCAGAGTACAACATCAGCGTCGATGCTGCCGGTATCGTATCAGCCATTGGACGCATCAAAGATACTAAGTGGCCTCGACCATTACAGTTCGATCCTGCCCAAAAAGACCCCAACCTGATGTGTAAGTATCATGGAACCTACGGTCACAGGACCAAAGACTGCCGACAGCTGAGAGAAGAAGTGGCCCGGTTTTACAATAACGGACACCTTCGGGAGTTTCTGAGGGATCGAGCTAAAAATCACTTAAGGAATAGGGACTCCAACAAGCAGACCGAGCAAGAGAAACCTTAGCACGTCATCAACATGATCATCGGTAGAGTCGACATTCCACAGGGGCCAATGCTTAAGCGCACTAAGGTGTCCATTACAAGGAAAAAGCAAACCCGAGATTACATGCCAGAGGGGACTATCTCTTTCAATGATGAAGACGCTGAAGGCATCGTGCAGCCACATAACGATGACCTGGTAATTTCTATACTCAAAAATAAATCTCGAGTTAAGCGTGTGTTGATTGATCCAGGCAAACGCCGAAGGCATCGTGCAGCCACATAACAATGACCTGGTAATTTCTGTACTTATAAATAAATCTCGAGTTAAGTGTGTGCTGATTGATCCAGGGAACTTGGCCAATATCATCAGATCGAGGCTCATGGAACATGTAGGTTTACAAGACCAAATAGTTCCTACAGTCCGAGTTTTAAACAGATTCAACATGGCGTGTGAAACTACTAAAGGGGAGATAACCCTGCTGGTGAACACTACCGGAACCATTCAGGAAACGAAGTTCTACGTCATCGAGGGGGATATGAGGTATAACACTCTGTTCGGAAGGCCATGGATTCACAATATGAAGGCAATACCCTCGACTCTAAACCATGCATTGAAATTCCCCACACTAGGAAGGATCAAAATAGTTTACGGGGAGCAGCCGACCGCAAAAGAAATGTTCGCGGTCGATGAGGTGATCCCTGTGTCTGCCCTCTCGACATCAAAGAACCTAAAGTCAGTTAGGAAGGAAGAAACTAAATAGCAATCACCGACACCGGCCATGACCAAACCGTAAAAGCAAAAGGCAGGCGAGGATGATGATTACAGAGTTCCCAGGTCATTCATCGCCCCTGACGATTTCAATGCCACCAAGTCAGCGGTTGAGGAGCTAGAGCAAGTCATATTGATCGAACACTTGCCCGATCAGAAAGTATACCTAGGCACGGGGTTAATTCCCGAGCTTAGGAAAGAACTCATTGAATTCCTTATAGCTAACATAGATTATTTTGCTTGGTCCCATCTTGATATGACAGGGATCCCACTGAAAATAACTACTCACAAGCTGAGCTTGGATCCGAAGTTCCACCCGATTAAACAGAAGAGGAGGCCTCAGTCCAAAGTCAAGCATGTGTTCATCAAAGATAAGGTATCCAAACTCCTTAAAATAGGTTATATTCGGGAAGTTAAGTACCCGGATTGGTTAACTAACGTAGTGGTAGTGCCTAAAAAGTGAAATAAATTAAGAATGTATGTAAACTACAAAGACTTGAACAAGGCATGCCCTAAGGACTCTTTTCCTTTGACGAACATCGATCGCATGATCGATGCGACGGTCGACCACGAGATACTCAGCTTTCTCGACGCCTATTCCGGGTACAACTAGATCTGGATGGACCTGGGCGATCAAGAAAAAACTTCCTTCATCACTAAATACGGTACCTATTGTTATAATGTAATGTTGTTCAGATTAAAAAACGCCGGTGCCATTTACCAACGCCTAGTAAATAGGATGTTCGAAGAGCAAATAGGAAAATTAATAGAGGTTTACATTGATGACATGTTAGTTAAGTCCCTACGAGTAGAGGACCATTTGGAACATTTGCAGGAAACCTTCAACATAGTGAAGAAATACAATATGAAGCTGAACCCGGAGAAATGCGCATTCGGGGTCGGGTCCGGGAAGTTCCTTGGATTCATGGTGTCCAACCGGGGGATTGAGATCAATCCCGACAAAATCAAAGCTATAGAGGACATCACCGTGGTGGACAATGTCAAGGCCGTTCAAAGGCTAACCGGGCGCATAGCTGCCCTGGGTCGGTTCATATCAAGGTCCTCTGATAAGAGCCATCAGTTCTTCTCATTATTAAAGAAGAAGAATAACTTCTCGTGGACCCCGGAGTGCCAACAAGCTTTGGAAGAACTTAAACGGTACCTTTTGAGTCCACCTTTGCTTCATACTCCGAAGGCGGACGAGCGGTTATACCTATACTTGGCGGTATCCGAGATAGTGGTAAGTGGAGTCTTAGTCCGGGAAGAGGAAGTACGCAATTTCCTATCTACTATGTTAGCAGGTCTCTAGGCGAGGCCGAAACAAGGTACCCTCACTTGGAGAAATTGGCGCTCGCTTTGCTAAGCGCCTCCAGGAAATTAAAGCCATATTTTCAATGCCATCCTATATGTGTCGTAACTACTTACCCATTGAGGAACATAATGCACAAACCCAGGCTCTCGGGACGATTGGCCAAATGGGCCGTGGAAATTAGCGGGTACGATATCGAATATCGACCATGAACCACCATCAAATCTCAAATTTTAGAAGACTTCATGGCCGACTTCATGCTGGCCTTAATACCCGAAGTCGAAAAGGAATTGTTGTTAACCTCTGGGACCTCCTTAGGAATCTGAACCCTGTTTACGGATGGTGCCTCGAACGCAAAGGGGTCCGGACTCGGCATTGTGTTGAAGCCGCCTACGGGTAACGTAGTTAGACAATATATTAGAACTGTGAAATTGACTAACAATGAGGCCGAGTATGAGGCCATGATTGTATGTCTTGAGTTGGCTAAAAGCCTGGGGGCCGAAGTGATCGAAGCTAAATGCGACTCCCTCCTTGTGGTAAATCAAGTCAATGGGACATTCGAAGTGAAAGAGGAACAAATGCGAAGATACTTAGATAAACTACAGGTAACGCTACATCGATTCAAGGAATAGACCCTATAACACGTGCCCCGGGATCAAAACAACGAAGCCGATGCTCTGGATAACTTGGGGTCGTCGGTTGATGACGATGAATTCAGCTCGGGAACAGTTGTACAACTCATGAAATCAGTAGTGGAAGAAGGCCATGCTAAGATAAACTCAACAAGTTTAACTTGGGATTGGATAAAGAAGTATATAGACTATTTGTAGACTGGGAAGTTACCCTCGGATCCCAAAGAATCGAGAGCTCTGCGCACGAAGGCAGCCAGGTTTAGCCTGTCCGAAGATACTCTATTCAGAAGAACATTCGATGGCCCACTCGCCATATGCTTGGGGCTGGGAGACACTGAATATGTTTTGAGGGAAGTTCACGAGGGCACCTGCGAAAAGCATTCGGGGGCAGAATCGTTGGTTCGTAAGATAATCAGAGCCGGCTATTACTGGATCGATATGGAGAAAGATGCAAAGGACTTTGTGCGAAAATGCGATGGCTGTCAGAGGCACGCACCAATGATCTACCAACCCGAGGAGTTACTACACTCGGTCCTGTCACCCTGCCCGTTCATGAAATGGGGAATGGACATCGTCGGTCCCCTACCATGGGTACCCGACAAGGCTCAATTTATACTATTTATGACTGACTATTTCTCTAAATAGGCCGGAAGCTCCAGCGTTTGAGAAGGTCCAGGAAAAAGAAATCATCGACTTCATTTGGGATCACATAATATGCCGGTTTGGTATACCGGCCGAGATAGTATGTGATAACGGGAAGCAGTTCATCGGCAGTAAGGTAAGCAAATATTTTTAGGACTGTAAGATCAAAAAGATTTTATCAACACCCTATCACTCTAGTGGGAACGAACAGGCAGAGTTGACGAACAAAACAATCCTTCAAAACCTTAAGAAAAGGTTGACCGATGCCAAAGGAAAATGGAAGGAAATCCTACCCAAAGTCTTGTGGGCATACCGCACGACCTCATAATCTAGTACCGGGGCCACTCCATTTTTGTTGGTCTATGGTACCAAAGCACTAATATCGGTCGAGGTGGGAGAAACGAGACTCAGGTTCCGATATGCAACCGAAGAATTAAATGGCGAGGCCATGCGCATGAGCCTAGAACTACTGGATGAGAGGCGCGAGGCCGCTCTAGTCCGGTTGGCCGCCCAAAAGTAGTGGATAGAAACATATTACAACCGAAGAGCCAACCTCCGACACTTTAACATCGGGGACTTGGTGTTAAGAAGAGTAACACAAAACACCTGGAACCCAAACAAAGGGAAGCTAGGACCAAATTGGGAAGGTCCATATCGAGTCATCAGGATTACCAGTAAAGGTTCGTATAAATTCGAAGCAGGAAAGGGCGCACAACTACCAAACAACTGGAACGTGACTCACTTAAAATGATACTACTGCTAAGGTACGACCTCTTTCACTTTTTTTTTTTTTTAAATTACAAATTGGGATAACACTTGCAGGAAACAGCCAAAGGAGAATGTAGCTATTAGGTCTCAAAGCATGCATTGAACTCTTTTTTCCTTGAACCGGTTTTATCCCAAATGGGTTTTCCGGCATGACTTTTAACAAGGCAACAATAAACCGTTCTAACTTAGAGTCGAAGATTGGTTTTGAATCGGAGTCAATGGTCGCATCAACAGTATTCGAGCCCACTCGAAGATCGACCTCGAATACTGGGGGCTATCACCCTCGGGTCATGATTTTTAGCAAGGAAGGAAACTTTGTGCTCGAACAGTCTAGGCTCGGTGGTTAGGATTTATTGTAAGGGCCAAACAGTCGAATGAACCATCCCCACGTAGGTCACCTCAGCCATAATACAAGCCTTTACATGCTTACATTCTTGTACATTACACACATTAATGAAAGAAAGTTTCCACCTTGCTAACAAATATTTTTTGTTTCTTACAAGTATCGAGCCTAAGGGCTATTACTACCGGGAACTATCGAGCCCAATGGCCACCCTTATCCAAGCCCAAAGGGCTACCCCCACTCGGGGACTGCCGTCCGAGATAAGCTAGGGTGGCTCGGGTTATCGAAACCCGGAAGCACAAAACCTATTAGGCAGTGCCCAAACCTAAAAGGCTATGACTACCCTAAAAATGGTCCGGAGACGTCCGAAGCCTGTAATTAAAACATAAGGCCTTCAAAAAAATTCTAAACCTTTTCAAAGGCTACCCTCGACAAAGATACAGTCTAAAAACATTTAAAG
Organism: Nicotiana tomentosiformis; assembly: GCF_000390325.3. Classification (NCBI taxonomy): domain Eukaryota; kingdom Viridiplantae; phylum Streptophyta; class Magnoliopsida; order Solanales; family Solanaceae; genus Nicotiana; species Nicotiana tomentosiformis. The sequence continues at coordinate 123,400,296 of NC_090812.1, read as the reverse complement.
AAGCATATTGGTGAAATTTCCATTTACTCCGAGCTTACACAAGTTCGAGCAAAAATTGCATCTAGCACAGGACTTGTTCGGACCTCCAAAAAATGACTTATTACTACGTTTGATTCTGTGCTAAGCATTAGAAATGCTTGCAATTTTAAAAAGATGCCGAAGACAATAGACTTGCAAATTGCTGAAATTGCCGAAAGAAAAAAGAAAAACTTTATACATTCTGGAATATCTTTACAAATGCCAATGAAAACTGCCTTAACAAAATAAATGCAAGATACAAAAACAAAAATAAAAAATCCTAAGGCATCTCCGCCCGGTCTTCACCGAAACCCGACTCGTCACCAAACCGTCGAGGGCTTCGGGTTATTCGGAGCCCTCAGAGCCTTCTTCATCTTCGGGTTCAGCTAGCTTCTTGGCCTCTACCTCAAGACTTTTTGCCTCCTCGATCTCGGCCGACAGGTCAAAGCCTCTGGCATGGATCTCTTCGAGGGTCTACCTTCGGGATAGCTGCTTCAGGTACTCAGCAGTAGTCTTCAAGAGAGCCTCGGCTACCTCGACATCGGCCCTATACTGGGCCACCATCTCTTCAGCATCAGTGGAGGTTGTGCGAAGCTGAGACTTTATAGCTTCACATTCGTTACCGAGGGAATCCCGCTCTGCCAGAGTCGAGCTCAATTGTGATTGGAGTTCATCATTCAACTGGGACCGCTTGTCGTCGTTTTCTTTTGCCACCCGGAGTTAAACCTCTACCGATGCTAGCTGTGCCCGAGCGGTTTCCTTCTCTGAAAACAGCCAATCCATTTTCTCTTCCAACCATCAGCCATGGCTTGGACCTCATTCATTTCAGTTCGGAGTTGGTCGATCCGGCCAATCTTCTGCTGAACCTGCGAGTGTTGGTCATTAGTCGCCATGGCTAAGTCTTTATTGCTAACTTCAAAAATCTTTACCTTTTCTACCAGATCGGCATGTTCCCTCCTCATATTCGAAGCCTCCCTTTGAGCCTCATCTAGCTCAGCCTAAAGGCCCTTAATGGCCCCTTAGTTTTACTCGTTGAGAAGCTTGTACATATCTCTTTTCTCGGCAAGCTCCTTGACCTCAAGCTAGAGCTGGTTAACCTCAGTCCGGTATCGAAGAAATCTTTCATGATGAAGTACCGAGGCCTGCAAAGGGGTAAAAGAAATAAGACATGAGAAATATCAAGAACTAAGTCAAATTTCGGAAGAGCGTAATAATGCCTTACCTGATTCAGTTCCTGCTGTGCCTCATTGAATAGGCACAACATGTCCACCTCATTCATTTTCATCTGGTCTTCTTCAGTCACCAAGCATCGGACACGGGAGCAGAAAGAACCCGGGTATCCTCCGGGACAGTGATGATTATCGACCTCTTACAGCCGGGATCCGCACTTAGGGCGGGGAATTGGTTGATTAACTTTGGGCTCGGGTTTAGCCTGCTGACTTCTGAAGACAGATCTTTTCTCGGCACTTCCAGGTCGCCCAACCCAAAAAGGTCTTCCAAGACGGATGAGTCCACGCTGTCAAAAAAGGAATGAAGGGGATCGTCCATGCTATGAGCCCCTTCGTTAGATTTCTCCTTCCTCTCTTAGCCCTCCTCGAGCATAGACTCGGTGTAGGAGGGCATCCCCAAGATCTCAATTATGCTAGGGACTTCCTTTGGTGGTGAGCCAGCATCCTGGGAAGTTTCATCCCGGGGATTCGCATTGGCTTTCTGAGTTGGAGGGGGGTCGACCTCGCTAGTCTCCCCCTCGGATGCATCCCAATCTACAGGATAGGTTGTCCCATGAGTTATGAAGACATATTCATCTCCGACTCATCCCTAAGATGGAGGAGGGAGTTGGAGGCAGGCACACAGGAATTGGAGCCACTCCTAGGCTTGCGGAGCACCCGTTTCTTTGGTTTCTTCGCTTCAGAGCTCGGGGAGCTCGAGGGTTTTCTTTTCCTTTTCTTTTTTCCCTCCGTGGCAGCAACACAGGGATCAACGGGCGAGGGCACATATTCGTCCCCTTCCGAAGGCCTAAGTTCGGTGGTCTTAGGCAAGCCTGCAATGATAAAGAAGAGGGATTAGTATAATATAAGGTGGAGACATAATGTTGGCTATTCGAAAAGAGACCTTACCATGAGAACGGGCTTCCCATAGGCCCTTTGAGAGTCCGTGCCATGTGCGCTCGAAGTAGGACATCTGAGTACAGATGCCCTTGATCCACCCCTTTAACCGGGGGACCGCATTTTGAACTCGGGCAACAGCTGCACAACCACAAACATGAATGAGAAGATCAAAATAAAAAAGAAGAAATTTTGATGTTAAAATAAGGAGTTGCACTTACGGGATGCATTCCATTTCTCAGGGAATGGCATGTATTATGAGGGGATCAAATCCTCGGTCTTCACTCGGACGAAGCATCCCTGCCACCCCCGATCTTGGTCTTTGTCGATACTGGAGAAGGGGGCCTTGCTGGCCCGGTGTGTAAGCTTGATCAGCCCACTCGAAACATCTGGGGATTGTATAATCGAAGCAGGTGGTCGATCGTGAATCGACAAGATTCGATCTTGTTCACGAAGTAACGTAGGAGAGTCACGATCCTCAACAACGATGGATGGATTTGCCCGAGGCACACTTCTTACCTCTTGCAAAGATCCAGGACGATCGGGTCAACCAGGCCCAATGTGAAGGGATAAGTGTAAACACTTAAGTACCCTTCCACGTGGGTAGTAACGGCGTCCACGGGCCCGAGGACTACTACGTCCTTGACTTTCCAATTGCAGTCCTTACAAACTATGGGAAGAACGTCCATGGTCACAGAACATATATATCTCGAGTCTCCTTCGCCCCAGTCCTGTTTGTGTGAAGGCTTCTTGACCTTGAAATCGTTTTCAATTGAGCAACCCCCAGGGACAAACACCGACAAAGGAGGATCGAGGGCCGGTTCGTTAGCAACCACAACAAGGGAAGCCATTTCGAGGCCACCACCTCGGGGGCGGCTGCTTCAGTACCAGCGACCGGTTGAGAAGATGAAGAGGCAACTTGTTGAGGAGCGGTTTTATATGTTTTTTCCATTGTCTTCTGGGAGAAAGTTTTAAAATTTGAGAAATAAATACGAAGTTTTGGAAAAATGAGTTTTGAAGACGAAGAAGAGGGTATAAAGATTTGAAGAAATTTTGGGTAGAAATCTGGAGATTACTATGGAGATTGAAGAACAAGGATGAAGATATGAAGATTTGAAGAAGGTTTTGGTAATGGTTGGAAGGCTTAAAGATAGCAGTTTGATCGGAAAGTAGAAAAAGGACAATGGAATGAGGCTTTTATAGGGAAACAACTGACACTTGGAATTCATAGGCAACTTGTCGGTGAGCGACATGTGCCCGAAGTCAAAACGACACAATTGATGGGATGTTTTGGTTCCCCGTCGTAAATTACGAAGGAAGTAACCAGAGTCATCTGTCGTTTCCTATTATTTCGACTAGCCTACTCTCTGAGAAACAGGGGGACTATCTATATGGGTAAACCGGGCCCGCTGCATGACTCGACTTCCCATTGAGCCAAGCGGAGCAGGAAGGTGACCGTAATGTATCGGAGTCAGAATGAAGAACCCCTCGTATCAGGGCTCGGGCAAGCACCTGCCCTCGGGGATATTGGGGCCATATCCTCGAGGTCTGATTTAAGGATTGAGACTTAGGAGAGCATTACCAAGTATCAGCACACGACTAACAATGGGCCGTGATGTCCGCGCCTAACCGGATATCACAACGTAAATCTCGGCCCGTATCAGTAGTGAATCAGTGATTAGCATAAAGAAAGACTTTTATCCTTTTTTAGAATTGTACTTAGGGTGAAACTCCCCTACTATATAAAGGGGAAACTAACTGTTCATTAAACACATTGTAACACGCATATCAAGGCAATATACTCTTATTCTCTCTATTATTAAAAGTTCTTACTTTTGTTCATCAGTTCTTCATTAGTGTGAGCCCGGGATCGAAGTTAGGCACTTCGTTAAGATGTTACTGAGTCCGGGATCACTCTCCTTATTGGTTTGGCAATTTATTACGTCCTTTATCTGTTTAATCTAACGCCATTTATCATTTGTATTGAATTAATCCGCATATCCTTAAAACTACATATAAATTTAATTGTTATCCATTTTAGAGGGTAAACAGTAAGGAAACAAGAAATAACCGTTCAAATTAATAATCCTTTCCAACATAAAATATATAACGAGAATCACACCGAGGTACCACTCCTCATATTCACACTTCACAAGTCACAATCTTCCTTATATCATCGCGTGAGCCTTACATTTATTTTAAAAATATATTTTTTGAAATAGCTTCACGCGCTTTATCCCCCTTATCTCACTGCATGGATTCAAGTAATTTCCTTACTAGCAACACACGTATAAATACCACCTTATCTTACCGCATGCTCATCAATACACCACTCTTATACCGGCACATGCACATAATTATCACAATACAATAATTAACTCTCACCATACGTGCCCATATGCCACAACATTGTCAAAATCAACAATACCAATATCACCACCACACATAGCCCACGAATCAACGACAATGTGTATAGGAATCTCAACAACAACAAAATGAACGGGAAATAACTCAACAAGGAAAGATATTCCAATAATCAATAACTTCAACCCCAAAATGTATTAATAGATCTCAATAACTACAACTTCAATAAACTCAACAATGAAGGCATTTTCATGAAATGACAACTTCAAATTCAAATGCATAACATAAGCTCAACAATAAAAGAGATAGCATGAAATAACAATTACGACTAACTGCATGAGGATAACTCAACAATGGAAAAGATAGCATGTAATAACAACTACTAATAAATGCATATAAGAGTAACCTCGACAATGAAAAAAAGAACATGTAATAACAACTTCAATTAAAGCATGTAAGAATAAACTTGACAACGAAAGATAGAACTAATAATAACAACTTCAATTAAATGCTTATAAGTAACCTAAGAGTCTAAATCGGTCAATTTTCACATATAATTCCGTGTACATACTCGTCACCTCATGTACATGTCTTCCACATAATTCAAATAGTATAATCAAACCCAATCCTAAGGGGTAATTTCTCCACATAAAGTTAGGTAAGATACTTACCTCAACTAGGCCAAATCAACACTCAAAAATGACTTTTCCCATAAATTTTGTCTCCGTGCGGCTCAAATCTAACCAAAAATGACTTCATATCATCAAACAATGCAAGAGAAACCAATTTAGATTAATAAAGCTAAGGTCTTTACATAATTCTCTAAAAGTCAACCTCGGATTTGCCCGGTCAAAACCCGAGTCTAAGGGTAGATCTCGACTACGCATAACCCCACGAGTCTATATATGTATTTTATTTTCAAATCCGAGTCCAATTCGATTCTCAAATATCAAATTTTTATTTTTCAAAACATAGACATAATTCTCCAAAATTTCTCTTTAAATTCCATGGATTAGAGGTTAAATCTCATAAATAATCATGTAATATAGTCAAAAATTGATCAAAATCATTTACCCAATAGTTGTAGATGAAAATCCCTCCTCAAAATCGCCTCTTACCGAGTCTAGGGTTCCAAAATATGAAAATGAGACTAAGTCCCGTTTTTCTAGCCCTTTTGTTTAGGTGCAGAAGTCGCAGTTGTGAACCTGGGTTCACAATTGCGAACCCTCGCAAATGCGAACATGAATCGCAAATACGGAGCCTAATAACCCAGGAAATGTCGCAAATACGACACTGACTTCGCATTTGCGAAGTTTGTCCCTTTTGCAATTGCGACCAAATGGTCGCAAATGCGACCTTACCTAGCCCAAGCCTTTCTTTGCAATTGCGAGTAAGGCATAGCAATTGCGATACCTGACCTCTTCCTGTCCACTTCGCAATTGCGATGCTGGTGCTCGCAATTGCGATAACTAGAGCACCAACACACCGGAAACTTAAAAATGAGTGCAAACCAATCTGAAACATGTCCGAAACTCACCCGAGCCCTCGGGACTCCACACCAAACATTCACGTAAGTCTAAAAATATCATACCAATTCGCTCGCGTGATCAAAACACCAAAATAACATCTGGAACCACGAATCGGACATCAAAACGCATGAAATTCAAAAGAAACTCAAGAATCTCTGGAATCACAACCAAACATTTGATTCCTATCAAATCAACTTGGAATGACACTAAATTTTGCAGACAAGTTACAAATAGAAAAACGGACCTATTCCAAGTCCTAAAACCAAAATTCGAACCCAATAACCATGAAGTCAACCTACGGTCAAACCTAAGAAATTTCTAAACCTTCAAATTGTCAACTTTCGGCAAAACAAGTTAAATCAACCTAGGGACCTCCGAGTTCAATTTCAGACATACGCCCAAGTCCAAAATCACGAAACGAACCTATCAGAGCCATCAAAATACCGTTCTGGGGTCATTTTTACAAAAGTCAAACCTAGGTCAACATTTCCAACTTAAGCTTCTAAACCAAGAACCAAATCATCCAAAACTTTCTCGAAACGAAACCAACCATCCCCGCAAGTCATAAAACCACAATACACATATAGGAAGCTTCAAAAGGAATAACGAGGTTCACATACATAAAACGACCGGTCGGGTCATTACATTCTCCCCCTATTAAAATAAATGTTCATCCTCGAACATGCATAGAGACATGCATGAACTGCCAAAAAGGTGAGGATAACGAATCCACATGTCGTGCTCGGTCTCCCAGGTTTCCTCCTCGACCGGTTGACCCATCCATTGAACCTTCACTGAAGCAATGTTCTTTGACCTCAACTTTCGGACCTACCTGTCCAAAATGGCCACCGGCTCCTCAACATAAATAAAGTTCTTATCAAATTGGACTGAGCTGAAATCTAATACATGTGACGGATCACCATAATACTTTCGGAGCATAGAAACATGGAACATCGGGTGAACTCCCGATAAGCTGGGTGGAAATGCAAGTCTATAGGCCATCTCACCAACTCTCTCAAGGATCTTAAAAGGACCAATATACCCAGGGCTCAATTTTCCCTTCTTCTCAATCCTCATCACACCCTTCATGGGTGAAACTCTGAGCAGAACCCTCTCTCCCACCATGCATGCTACATCACGAGCCCTCCGATCGGCATAACTCTTCTGCCTGGACTGTGTTGTACGAAGTCGATCCTAAATCAACTTGACTTTCTCCAAGGCATTCCGAACCAAATCAGTACCCAACAACATAGCCTGCCCCACTCAAACTAACCTACTAAAGAATGACACCGCCTCCCATATAAGACCTCATAAGGAGTCATCTAAATACTCGATTGGTAGTTGTTGTTGTAGGTGTACTCTGCGAGTGCTAGGAACTGATCCCATGAACCCCCAAAATCCATAACACTAGCACTTAGCATGTCTTCCAATATCTGAATGGTGTGCTCGGACTGCATGTCCGTATGGGGATAAAATGTCATGCTCAGCTCGACTTATGTGCCTAACTCATGCTGCACAACTATCTAGAAATGTGATGTGAACTGTGTGCCTCGATCAGAGATAATAGACACCAGTACACCATGAAGACGAACAATCTCACAAATATAAATCTGCGCTAGCTGCTCTGAAGAGCAGGTAGTCACCACCAGAATGGAGCGTGTAGAAGAGTAGGTAGTCACGACCAGAATGAAGTGTGCATACTTGGTCATTCCATCCACAATAACCCACACTGCATCGAATTTCCTCAAGGTCCATGGAAGTCCAACTACAAAATTCATGGTGATACTCTCCCACTTCCACTCTAGAATATCAAGTCTATGAAGCAAACCGCCCTGTCTCTAATGCTCGTACTTCACCTAGTGACAATTCAAACATCGAGCCACATATTCCACAATATCTTTCTTCATTATTCTCCACCAGTAATGCTGCCTCAAATCCTGGTACATCTTCGTGGCACCTGAATGAATGGAATACCGCGAAGTGTGGGCCTCCTAAAGAATCAACTCACGCAACCCATCCATATTGGGCACACAAATTTGGCCCTACATCCGCAACACCCCATCATCTCCAATAGAAACCTCCTTGGCATCACCGTGTTGCACCATATCCTTAAGGACAAGCAAGTGAGGATCATCACACTGACGCGCCTTGATGCGCTCATATAAAGAAGACTGGGAAACCATATAAGCAACAATCCAACTAGGCTCTGAAACATCCAACCTCACGAGCCGATTGGCTAAGGCCCGATCATCCAGTGCTAACGATCTCTCTCCAACTGGAATATAAGAAAGATTCCCCATGCTCTCAGCCTTCCTACTGAAGGCATCAACCACCATATTGGCCTTCCCAGGATGATAATAAATTGTGATATCATAGTCCTTTAATAGTGCTAACCACCTTCGTTGCCTCAAGTTAAGATCCTTTTGCTTAAGCAATTGTTGTAGATTCCGATGATCTATGAACACCTCACAAGATGCGCCGTAGAGATAGTGCCTCTAATTCTTCAATGCGTGAACAATGGAGGCCCACTCTAAATCATGTACTAGGTAGTTCTTCTCATAGTACTTCAACTGACGTGAAGTATAAGTAAGCACTCTACCCTCCTACATCAATACACATCCAATGCCAACCCATGAAGCATCACAATAAATTGTATATGAACTCGATGCTGAAGGAAAAACCAGAACTGGAGTTGTGGTCAAGGCAATCTTGAGCTTCTGAAATCTCTCCTCACACTTATCGGACCACCTGAATGGGGCACCCTTCTGAGTCAATATGGTCAAAGGAGCTGCGATGGATGAACCCCCCTCTACAAAACAGTGATAATACCACCCAAGCATAGAAAACTCCGGATCTCAGTAGTAGAAGACGGTTTGGGCTAACTCTGAACTGCCTCCACCTTCTTTGGATCCACCTTAATCCCTTCACTAGACACCACATGGCCCAAAAATACCACTGAATCAAGCCAAAACTCACACTTGGAGAATTTAACATATGGATTCTTCTCCTTCAAGGTTTGGAGCACGATCCTCAAGTGCTGCTCATGATCCTTCCGATTGTGAGAATACATCAATATGTCGTCAATGAACACGATGACAAAAAAATCAAGATATGGCTAGAATATATTGTTCATCATGTGCATAAATATTGCTGGGGCGTTGGTCAGCCCAAATGACATCACCAAAAACTCATAGTGACCTATAATGAGTCGTAAAAGCAGTCTTCGGAATATCTAAATCTCGAATCTTCAACCAATGATAACCCGATCTCAAATCAATCTTCAAAAATACCAGAGCACCATGAAGCTGGTCGAACATATCATCAATATGCGGTAATGGGTAATTATTCTTGACTGTAACCTTGTTCAACTATCTGTAATCAATACACATCCTCATAGAGCCATCCTTTTTCTTCACAAATAAAATTGGAGCACCCCAAGGCGAGACACTCGATCGGACGAACCCCTTATCAAGCAACTCCTGAAGTTGTTCTTTTAATTCCTTCAACTCCACTGGTGCCATACGATATGGTGGAGTAGAAATAGGCAGAGTGCATGGCACTAGGTCAATACGAAAATTGATATCCCTATCGGGCGGCATGCCCGGTAGGTCTGCTAGAAACGCATCTGGAAAATCTCTCACTACTGGAACTAACTCAACGGTAGGAGTATCAGCACTGACATCCCTCAAAAGGCTAGATATTCCTCGCACCCCTTCTCAATCATTCGATGTGCCATTAGAAAGGACACCACCATGCTAGGAATATAATCCAATGTACCTCTCCATTCCAACCGCAGCAACCCTAACATAGCCAATATCACGGTCTTGGCATGATATTCTAAAATAGCGTGATAGGGAGACAACCAATCCTTGCCCAATATCACATCAAAGTCTACCATACTAAGTAGCAATAGGTCAACTCTGGTCTCATAACCCTCGATAGTGACCAAACATGACTGATAAACACGGTTTACAATAATAGAATCTCCCACAGGCATAGACACATATACAGGGACACTTAAAGAATCACGAGATATATCCAAATATGGAGCAAAGTGAGATGACGCATACGAATAAGTGAAACCCGGATCAAATAAAACCGATGCATCCCTATGATAGAACGAAATAATACATGTGATAACAACATCCGATGAAACAACCTTATGCCTACCCGAAAAAGTATAGCAATGGGCCTAGCCTCCCTCCACCCCTAGATGGTAGTGTAGGAGGAGTGGCAACTGGAGCAGTAACCATAGCCTGTGGACCTTATGGAATCCGTAGAGCCTGTGTAATCTATGGAGGTGTACCCCTCCTAAGTTTGGGAGAGTCCCTCACCATATGCCTATTATCACCACACTCGAAGCAACCTCTTTGTGGGCATGGATGTTGAAACTGAGTCTGACCCGGTCGACTAGATTGACCGTTGAAGGCACCCCGTGCAGGAGGTGCACTGGAAAGTGGTTGTGCCCAACAGACAACCTGAGACCTCAGAATAGCTGGAGGATTGCGAATAGTTGGAAGTGCTGAATGAACTGGTCAACTCACATAGCCGCTACCATGATGAGCTAAAACTGCAGCGCAGGCACCACTAAAATCCTCTAAAATCTTAGGGCCTCTTAGCCTCCCTCTCCTAGCTACGCATACGCTCCATCCTTCGAGCGATCTCCACAACTTGCTGAAATAGAGTATCCATCTCCAACCCCCAAGCCATATTGAATCTAAGGTCGTAACTAAGCCCCTCAATAAATCTCGCTCTCTGACTGTAGAAACCAAAGCAGGTGCATGACGGGATAACTCACTAAACCTGATGGCATACTCCGACACTGTCATAGTTCCCTGATGCAGCTGCTCAAACTCTGTGTGCCACGCATCTCAAAGAGTCTGGGAAACAAACTCCCTAAAAACATATTTGAAAACTGAGCCCAAGTGAGTGGTGCATCATCAGCTGGCCTACCCTTCTTATGAGCCTGCCACTGCCTATATGCTGCCCTTGACAGCTAAAATATAGTAAAGGCAACTCCGTTCACCTCCACAATCCCCATGATGAGGAGAATACGGTGGCACTTGTGTAGAAAACCCTGTGTATTCTCAGTGACTATGCCACTAAAGTTTAAGGATCACATTTCTTAAACCTCTCAAGTCTCCTCTACTCCTCCTCAGATGCCTCTGGCCTGACCTCAAGCTGAACCGGAATAACGGGTAGTGCTGGCATAACTCCCGGAACCTGATCAACATAGACCTGCTGCTCTGGAGTACAGGCCGCGAGAGTCTTAGCTCCTTCCCCTACCTGAGATGTAGCTGGTGCAATTGGGATTAATCCCACATGAGCTAAAGTGTCGAACATACTCAGAAAATGTGTCAAGGTCTTATGGAGTCCAGGGGTAGCAACAAACACCTCGGGTGCCTGTCCCCTAACTAGAGCTACTGGTGGCTCCTCAGTAGCTGCTCGGCCTCGGCCCCGACCTCTCGCGGCTCTAGCAGGGAGCATGGGTGTCTGCTCATTCGATCTAGCAGTGCGTGTCATCACCATCCGTGAGAGAATAGAATGACAAAGGCTTAGATTTCGAATCAACAAATATGCACAATAAGGAATCAAAGAAGTGGAATTCCCTAATAGTTTCGTAGCCTCTCGAAGATAAGTAAAGACCTCTCTGTACCGATCCGCAAGACTCTACTAAACTTGCTTATGGCTCGTAGCACTTATGAACCTAGAGCTCTGATACCAACTTGTCATGACCCCAAAATCCCACCTTAGGAAATCGTGATGGCACCTAGTCTCTAAGACTAGGTAAGCCTAACACACATTGAGAATTTAGCAGAATTACTGACAAGATAATAAATTAAATTGATAAATATCATAATAAAACCAAAACAAAACAACAATCATATAATTCTACCACAACTCTGTACTACCGGTTTTGGGGATGTATGACTATTGATCAGTTTCAGTTTTTAGTATGTCATTTATCAGTATAAGTTAATAGCTAAGTTGTTTATTTATGTTAAATTCTCATCATGTATTAGGCTTACCTAGTCTTAGAGACTAGGTACCATCACGATCCTAAAGGTGAGATTTTTGGGTCGTGACAAGTTGGTATTAGAGCTCTAGGTTCGTAGGTGCTACGAGTCATAAGCAAGTTTAGTAGAGTCTTACGGATCGGTACGAAGAGGTCTGTAATTATCTTCGAATGGCTACAGAACTATTAGGAAATTCCACTTCTTTAATTCCTTTTCATGTGGATTTAGTTATTTCGGAATCTAAGCCTTTGTCTTTCTATTCTCTCACAGATGGTCAGAACACGCACTACTGGATCAGCTGAGCAGACACCTGCGCCCCTTGCTAGAGCCACGAGAGGTCGGGGCCAAGGTAGAGGCCAATGAGGGGCACGTGCCACAGCTAGATCACCTACCAGAGCAGTGACTGAGGAGCCACTAGTAGCTCCGGTTGGGGGGCAGACACCTAAGGCGCATGTTTCTACCCTGGACCCCATGAGACCTTGGCATATTTTATGAGCATGTTCGATATTTTAGCTCAGGCGAGATTGATCCCAGTTGCACCAGATACTTCTCAGGCCGGGGGAGGAGCTCAAACTCTCGCCGCCAGTACTCCAGAGCAGCGGGTCCATGTTGATTAGGTTCTGGGTGTTATGCCAGTACAACCTGTTATCCCGATTCAGCCTGAGGTTAGGCCAGTGGCATTAGAGGAGGAGTAGAGGAGTCTTGAGAGGTTCAAGAAGTATGATCCTCCTACTTTCAGTGGTGTAGTTTCTGAGGTTGCACAGGGTTTTCTAGACCAGTGCCATCGTATTATCCGTACCATGGGCATTGTGGAGGTGAGCGGAGTCGACTTTACTACCTTTTAGCTTACGGGGTCGGCATATAGATGGTGGCAGGCTTATGAGGGGGGTAGGCCAGTCGATGTAGCGCCACTTACTTAGACTCAGTTTTCTGATCTATTTTTGAGGGAGTTTGTTTCACAGACTCTCAAGGATACGTGGCGCTCCGATTTCGAGCAGTTACGTCAAGGGACTATGACGGTATCAGAGTATGTCATGAGGTTTAGTGATTTATCCTGCCATACACTTGCTTTGGTTACTACAGTCAGAGAACGAGTCTTCAAATTTATAGAGGGGCTCAGTTATGGTATTAGATTCGGTATGGCACTGGTGTTGGAGGCTGATAATCCATTCCAGCAGGTTGTGGAGATTGCTCGGAGGTGGGAGCGTATGTGTGGCCAGGAGAGGAGGGATAGGGAGGCTGAGAGGCCTCGAGATTCTGGAGGATTTAGTGGTTCCCGCTCTGCAGTTTCAGCTGTCATGGCAGCGGTTATATCATTTGATCAGTTCATTCGGCGCTTCAGGCTACTCGCAGTGCTCCAGCTATTCAGAGGCCTCAGAGCGCCCATTTTGCACAGTCACTTTCTAGTGTACCTTCTGCACGGGGTGCCTACAACAGTCAGTCTAGACGACCAAGTCAGACTCAGTTCTAGCGGCCACACCCGTAGAGAGGTTGTTTTGAGTGTGGTGATACTAGGCGTATGGTGAGAGACTCTCCCAGACTTAGGAAGGGTGCACCTCAACAGGATCCACATGCTATGGTTAACGCTCCAGTTTCTACTCCATCGACACAACCAGCTAGGGGTGAAGGTCAGGTAGGTAGAGGTCATCCTAAAGGGGAGGCTAGGCCCATCGTTACGCTTTTCCGGGTAAGACTGAGGTTGTTGCATCAGATGTTGTCATCAAAGGTATATTTTCAGTCTATCATAGGGATGCATCAGTTTTATTTGATCCGGGTTCCACTTACTCGTATGTGTCATCTTACTTTGCTTCAAATTTGGATATATCTCGTGATTCTTTGAGTGCCCCTGTTTATGTGTCTACGCCTGTTAGGGATTCTACTATGGTAGACCATGTTTATCGATCGTGTTTGATCACTATGGAGGTTTTTGAGACTAGGTGTGACCTTCTGCTACTCAGTATGATGGACTTTGATATGATTTTGGGTATGAACTAGTTATCGCCATATCATGTTATTCTGGATTATTACGCTAAGACTGTGACATTAGCTATGCCAGGGTTGCCGTAATTGGAGTGGAGAGGTACTTTGAATCATGTTCCTAGTAGGGTGGTGTCCTTTCTGAAGGCACATCGGATGGTTGATAAAAGGTGCTTGACATATTTAGCCTTTGTAAGGGATGTCAATGCTGATACTTCTACCATTGAGTCTTCCGGTAGTGATAGATTTCCCATATGTGTTTCCAGCAGAACTACTGGGCATTCCACCCGATAGGGGTATCGATTTTGGTATTGAATTGGTGTCGGGAACTCAGCCCATCTCTAATCCATCATATCGCATGGCACCAGTGGCGATGAAGGAATTAAAGGAACAACTTCAGGAATTGCTTGATAAGGGTTTCATCAGGCCGAGTGTTTCACCTCGGGGTGCTCCAGTTCTATTTGTGAAGAAGAAAGATAGCTCTCTGAGGATGTGTATTAATTACCGGCAGCTAAATAAAGTTACAGTCAAGAACAAGCACCCACTACCGCGTATTGATGATTTGTTTGATCAGCTTTAGGGTGCTCGAGTATTCTCGAAGATTTATTTGTGATTGGGGTACCATCAGTTTAAGATCCGAGATTCAGATATTCTGAAAACGTCTTTCAGGTCCCGCTATGGTCTCTATGAGTTTCTGGTGATGTTATTTGGGCTGACCAATGCCCCAATAACATTTATACACTTGATGAACAGTATATTATAGCCGTATCTTGATTCATTCGTCATCGTGTTCATTGACGATATATTGATATATTCTCGCAGCCGGGAGGATCATGAGCAACATTTGAGGATCGTGCTCTAAACTTTAAGGAGAAGAAACTATATTCTAAATTTTCCAAGTGTAAGTTTTGACTTGATTCGATGGCATCTTTGGGCCATGTGGTGTCTTGTGAGGGGATTAAGGTAGATCTGAAGAAGGTGGAGGCAGTTTAGAGTTGGCCTAGACCATCTTCTACTACCGAGATTCAAAGTTTTCTAGGCTTGGCTGGGTATTATCACCATTTTGTGGAGGGTTATCATCCATCACAGCTCCTTTGACTAGATTGTCTCAGAAGGGTGCCCCATTCAGGGGGTCTAATGAGTGTGAGGAGAGCTTTCAGAAGCTCAAGACTTCCTTGACTACAACTCTAGTTCTGGTTTTACCTTCAGCATCGGGTTCTTATACCATTTATTGTGATACTTCGTGGATTGGTATTGGGTATGTATTGATGCAGAAGGGTAGAGTGATTGCTTATTATTCGCGTCAGTTGAAGCCCCATGAGAAGAACTTCCCAGTACATGATTTAGAGTTGGCAGCCATTGTACACGCACTGAAGATTTAGAGGCACTATCTCTACGGCGTATATTGTGAGGTATTCACATATCATAGGAGTTTAAAACACTTGTTTAAGAAAATAGATCTGAACTTGAGGCAACGAAGGTGGTTAGAGCTACTAAAGAACTATGATATCACCATTCTTTATCATCCCGGGAAGGCCAATGTGGTGGCCGATGCTTTGAGTATGAAGGACGAGAGAATGGGTAGTCTCTCTTTTATTCCAGTTGGGGAGAGGCCGTTAGCTTTGGATGTTCAGGATTTGGCCAATAGATTTGTGAAATTAGATATTTCATAGCCTAGCCGGGTTCTTACTTGCATTATTTCACGGTCTTCTTTGTTTGAGCGTATCAAGGTGCACCAGTATGATGACCCTCACTTGCTTATCCTTAAGGACACGGTGCAACACGATGATGATGGGGTGTTAAGGATGCAGGGCCAGATTTGTGTGCCCATTAATGATGGATTACGTGAGTTGATACTCGTGGAGGCCCATAGTTTGCAGTATTCCATTCATCCGGGTATCGCGAAGATGCACCATAATTTGAGGCAGCACTACTGGTGGAGAATAATGAAGTAAGATATTGTTGGGTATGTTGCATGGTGTTTGAACTATCAACAGGTGAAGTATGAGCATCAGGGACCAGGTGATTTTCTTCAGAGGCTTGATATTCCGGAGTAGAAGTGGGAGCGTATCACCATGGATTTTGTAGTTGGACTTCCACGGACCTTGAAAAGGTTCAACGCTGTGTGGGTTATTGTGGACAGGTTAACCAAGTCTGCACTCTTCATTCCTGTCATGACTGCCTATTCTTCAGAGTAGCTGACTCGGATTTACATTCATGAGATTATTCTCCTTTATGGTGTGCTAGTGTCTATTATCTTGGATCGAGGCATGCAGTTCACATCGCATTTTTGGAGATCCGTGCAATGAGATTTGGGCACACGGGCCGAGCTGAGTACGACATTTCATCCCAAGATGGACGGACAGTCCGAACAAACTATTCAAATATTGGGGGACATGCTACATGCATGTGTTATTGATTTCGGCGGTTTATGAGATCAATTTCTACCACTCGTAGAGTTCACCTACAACAACAGCTATCAGTCGAGAATCCAGATGGCATCTTACGAGGCCTTATATGGGAGGAGATGTCGCTCTCTAGTTGGTTGGTTTGAGATTGAAGAGGCTAGGTTGTTGGGCACTGATCTGGTTTGAGATGCTTTCGAGAAGATGAAGTTGATTTAGGAGTGGCTTCATACACCACAGTCCAGGCAAAAGAGTTATGCTGATAGGAGAGCTCGTGATGTGGCATTCATGATGGGTAAGAGGGTTCTACTCAGCGTTTCGCCCATGTAGGGTGTGATAAGGTTCGGGAAGAAGGGATCTTTGAGAGAGTAGGTGAGGTGGCCTACAATCTTGCATTACCACCAAGCTTATCGGTAGTTTACCCGGTGTTCCATGTTTCCATGCTTCAAAAGTATTATGGAGATCCGTCACATGTAATAGATTTTAGCTCAGTCCAGTTAGATAAGGATTTGACTTATGTTGAGGAGACGATGGCTATCATGGATAGGCAGGTCCAAAAACTAAGGTAGAAGAACATTGCGTCGGTGAAGGTTCAGTGGAGAGGTCAACCGATCGAGGAGGCGACTTGGGAGGCCGAGCATGTTATGAGGAGCCGATATCCTCACCTTTTTGGCACGTCAGGTATGTCTCTTGTAATGACCCAACCGATTATTTTGAGTATTTGCACTTCGCTCGGTAGTTTGAGGGCATGAGTAGCTCCGTATGATGTATTATAACTTGTGTGAATCGTCGGTTTTGGTTTTCAGGTTATTCGGAATCGATTTGGAAGAATGAATTTCATGATTGAAGCTTTAAGTTAAAAGAGTTGACCAAGTGTGACTTTTTTTAGTATTTAACCTTTGATTGGAGTTTTGATGGTCTAGGTAGGTTCGGATGGTGATTTTGGACTCGGGTGTATGCCCAGATTTGCATTTGGATGTTTCTAGCAGGTTTCGATGCAAATTGGCGAAAGTTGGAAATTTGAAGGTTTGGAAAGTTCATAAGTTTGACCGAGAGTTGACTTTGATGATATCGGATATGAATTGTGGTTCCGAGAATTAAAATAGCTTCGTTATGTCATTTGGGACTTTTATGAAAAATTTGGGTTCATTTCGGGTTGATTTGATATGTTTTGGTGTGAGTTTTGGAAGTTGAAAGTCCAAAGTTCAGTTAAGTTCGAATTGAGGTGCGATTTGTCGTTTCGATATTGTTATGTGTGATTTGAGACATCGAGTACGTCCATGTTATATTATGGGACTTATTGGTATGTTCGGACAGGGTCCCGAGGGGCTCGAGTGAGTTTAGGATAGGTTTGGATTGGGTTGTGTTGCGCTCGTTTGTTTCGACGTCGTTTCTTCAACATAAATGGTACCACATTAAGCAAATGAGCTCCAATTTTCGTTTTGATTGAAACATTAGATCCGTATCATAATTTTAGAACTATAACAACTGAAATCATCAAGTTTCGACATCGTATAAGGAGTTTATGGTCATTTTACTAAGAATTTGGTTGTCAGATTTGTTTCAGATTAATTACGAAATTGCCACTGAATTCGTATTTAAAAATCTGCACTATTTGCAAATATTAAAAACTAACATATCTCCTTTATTATAAGGTCAAATGGAGTAATTCAAAAGCCTAACTTGACTGGAATTTCACAAGGAATCCATTGGAGGAATCAAAAGTGAGTTTCAGTATCGGTTGGCATGAGAAACGAGGTAGAATAGCTGGGCAGAAGCATATAAATCAAGAGTTTGTTCATTTGGTCATATGTGGAGTTGGGGAGCTCGGATTTGGATGATTTTTGAAGTGATTTTCACCACATGGATTGGGGGTAAGTATTATCCACTTAATGTTTATTATATTTCATGAGTCTATCTTCGTTTTTGACAATTGGTTGATGATTTCAAAAGTAAAATTTGGGGGGTTTTATCTAAAATTTCATAAAGTGAATTTTTGAGTTTTGAACATCGATTTGGAGTCGGATTTGAGTGAAACTAGTATGGTTGGACTCGTAATTGAATGAGTTATCGAATTTTATAAGTTTTGTCGAGTTCCGAGGCGTGGGCCCGAGTTGACTTTTTAGTTGATTTTGGACTTTTGAGTAAAGATTCGATCTTTATCAATTGGAATTGTTTCCTTAAGCTTTATTTGATGTATTTGAGTTGATTTTGGCTAGTTTCGAACCGTTCAGAGGTCGGTACATACGGGATGGCATTTTTGGAGTATGGTTTGGCTTGCTCGGTATTGGATTTGGCTTGTTCGAGGTAAGTAACACTTCTAAACTTGGTACTGAGGGTATGAACCCCGAATATACGTGATATGTATTTGGTGTTAAGGTGATGCACATGCTAGGTGACGGGCATGTGGGCGTGCACAGTGTGAATTGTGACTCGGTTATTTCTTTGGTACTATGTAGTCACCTAATCTTATTTGTATTCGTGAAATATCTACGTGCTAGAGTAATTGAGTTGTGATCCATGTTAGAAATCATGTCTAGGCTATATGCTTATCCTGTTGGGACCCACTGGGGGTCATTTCTACTGTTGAGTTACCTGTTTTTATTGAAATTACATACTCAGTCATACGCATTCATCTACATATCATATCTCAGTCTCTGTTACCATTTATTGATACATAACATCATTATTTTTGGGCTGATCTTTCATGACATTGTGAGCCCGAGAGACTGGAGAGATTGATGACTGAGTGAGGCCGAGGACCTGTTTGTGAGTGGTATTTATGGGAGCGGGCTGCACGGCGCAACATGTTATTTTGATATATGCCATGATTGGCTTATTATAGCGCTTGGGCTGAAGGAGCCCCTTCGGAGTCTGTACACACTCCCAGTGAGCGCAGGTACCTACTGAGTGCGAGTGTCGAGTGATTGGGTGGATTGAGTGATTGTGAGGACTGAGTGGTTGTGAGGACTGATTGACTGTGAGGACTGATTGACTGGGAGGACTGAGTGAATTGATACTATAAAAGTATGCATATGGTTTTATCACTGAGTTGCATCGCATTTGACATGCACACTTGACATACATGCATAAAGATGCATCTTCCTCATGTTGTACGGTATCACGTCATTCATGACTTCTCATACATATTGACATGTAGGCATAGAGATGTATTTTCCTCATGCCATTTGAAAATGAAACATTTACCTGTTGAAAGCTTTGAAAAAAATTACAGTTTTCAAACTTACTCATACTTTTGATGTTTTCGGTGAAAGATTTGAGATTTACTACTATACTTGAAAAGCATGCCTATTTTTTCATAACTGTGAATGAGTTGAGCATCATATCTCTGAGTTACTTCGTGTATCATTTTTTACTATATTTTTATGCACTGTTGCTGGTTATTAGAGTTGGACTCTGACCCATATCCCAGGTCGTAATTACTTTCAACCTAAGGTTAGGTTTGTTACTTATTGAGTACATGGGGTCGGTTGTACTCATACTATACTTCTTTACCTTGCGTGCAGACTTGGATGCTGACGTTGATGTGTATGATAGAATCTAGCATTGAAGACGTACCTGCATTTCGGTAATAGCTACCTCTTGTTCAAGGTAGCTCTTGTGAGCACCTAATTTTTTACCATATTTAGATTTTTTGCCACTTTTTAGAATGTAAATAATTTAAAGTTTAATTTACATGTTTTAGCTTTTGTTTTACCCTTTTATAGGTTTTTCTGAAGAAAATTAAAAACTACAAAAAGAGTTACATTTTTTTTAGAGTATTAGTTTTATTTTTATTTACAAAGAAAGAAGAGTTTCCAAAACAAATATAGTTTTATCTAGTTTAGTACAATTATTTAAGTTAGAGGCTTTAAGAATTAAATATTGAGTATAGTAATTTTTACCTTGCTTTTTATTTATTTATTTTAGTAGGAGTAGATTATTTTGCTTATTTATTATAATATTACAAAAAAAAAGAACCAATCACAATTGGCCACTTGTAAAAGATTCTTCCTAACAAATTCCCTCTTTTCTTGGTAGCTTCTCACATGCACACACTTTTGATGGCCTGACAATTCACTGATTTTTAACCAACTCTCACGTGGCCCTCTCCCTCCTCTCTCTTACTTATAAACACATAAGGACACAAAAAAAAAGAGGATAGAAAAAGGGGGGATCGGGGAAACAAAAAACAGAGGAAAACACATAAAGAAAATTGGAGGTAAAATGTAGAGGAGGAGCAGCTGAAAATTTGCCACTCTCTAGTCGGCCTCTCTTCCTCATAACAGCAGCCAAATCCCTTCTTCCCCCTGTAAATAACAGCTCTAAAAGCTTCAGAACCCACCTGAAATCCAGCCTTAAAGCTTCAACGAAATAACCTTGAACCACCGAAAATATCACCCCAAACCAATGCGAAAAATCAGCTCGAAATCACCATCCAAATCTGGTCGGGCTAAGTCGTTCGGGGTTGCAATTTCGGTTCGAGTTTATGGTCCATAGCTCACTTGAGGACTGCTGCTTTTGGATATTCTTTTGCACTGTACATGTTGGAAATTTTTCACCAATTAAGGTCCATTCTTTTCTCTATATACTATTTCTTTCTTTCTTTTTTTTTTTTGGAAGTTTTCTTCCATGAACGTGATTATGAATATGATGCCATGGTTTTCTTGCGTAGCAGTGAAACATTCATTCTTCATTTCTATTTTCAAATATTGAATCATGCTTTAAATGTTCATATGTGAATTTTTCCTGGTTGTCATATTTTGGATAATATCTAGTGAGATAATTTTGGTATTGCTGCATCGATAATTTACTTGGGGGAAAACCAGCAGTTCATTGGAATTAGAATTTTGAGCTAACTCTGATTTAGATAACTAATGGGCCGTGGATTTTGCTTTAATGATATTGGGCCGTCTGAAGTTTAGTATTGGGTCTGTAATTTGAAAATAAAGCAGATCTGGATCCTATCATGATTTAAGTTGAATGGGTTGCAGTTTCATTTAGTCAAAAGAATGGGCTTTGGACTTCTGTTGTCGTTAATCCCAAAATACAACGTGCTAAGTTATATTTAGCGACTTGTTGATAATAGCTAAGTCACACCTCTTCCACAAACAATCTCATATCCATAAACTCTTGGCCTTACAATAATCTCAAAGTAGGAAAAATAATTCATGAATACGTTAGTACGCTTTTAGGCACGCTATTAATTAATCAAATTATCGTGATTATGTATACGTTTGCGTAACATAATTACGATATTCAAAATTAAAATCAAGGTATGCGTCCGCGCAACTTTGGGCGCAACAATCTTAATAATAAAGTGTTACTAATTGTGTACACATACGCGTGACATGATTTTTAGCACACTAAATAAAGACGGACTCATACATACTTGGTTCATTTCAAGATAATTCCATAACGCCATATATTAAAAGCGGTAAAAAAGGTAAATATGCATAGGTTCTAAAATGAGTAATTAAGTAATTTTATTAAGCCAAGTATGATTAAAGCGACCGTGCTAAAACCACGAAATCCGAAAATGCCTAACACCTTCTCCGAGAAGGAAGATGATGTAAGAAAACTAATTAATTTAATTCGATTGAATATTCTATATGCATTTGGCTCTATTTGAATTCTTTACATTCTCATTATGTTTTTTTTAGATAAATTGGACTGAGATTTCAATTATTTTTTTTAAGTAGAGAAACAACCAAGATGGAATTATGAATTCGTTAGATAACATGATCGCTGAATTCACTTTGATGATGTTGTACTAAAATTTGGTTCACTCTAAGAGGAAAATGACAACACACAGAAGATGTAACGACCCGACCGGTTGTTTTGAGTATTTTAACCCCGATCCCCTAATTAATGCTTCCTTTATGTTTTATTGTGATTATGTGACTTGTCGAGGTGCTTGGGTATGATTCCAGGTGAGTTTTGAAGTGAAATGTTATACATAGTCCCTAAGTTGGAGGTTTAAGTTGAAAGAGTTGACATTAGTTTGACTTTTGTGTAGATGACACGGGAATGAAGCTTTGACGGTTCCAATAGCTCCATAGGGTGATTTTGGACTTAGGAGAGTGTACGGATATTGATTTGAAGGTCCGTAGTTCGTTTCGGCGTGAATTGACGAAAGTTGAAAAGTTGAAGATTTGGAAGGTTGAAAAAGTTTGACCGGGGGTTGACTTTATTGATATCGGGGTCGGATCCAGATTTTGATAGTCGAAATAGGTCGGTCATGTCATTTATAACTTGTGTGCAAAGTTTGAAGTCAATCGGAGTTATTTTAATCTGAATCAGCATTAGTTTCGGAAGTTCATAGTTTCCTAGGCTTGAATTTGGGATGCGATTCGTAGAATCGATGTTGTTTGATGTGATTCTTGGCCTTGAGTAGGTCCGTTATGTATTTTGGAACTTGTTGGTATATTCGGACGGGGTCCTGGGGGTCGCAGGTGTGAAATGGATTGCATCCGGATTAATTTTTGGACTTGTGCAATTCCTGAAGTTTCCAGCCATCTGGTGTCATCGCACCTGCAGAGGGATTGGCCGTAGGTGCGGACTCGCAAATGTGAGTGATGGAGCACAGAAGCGAAATGGGCTGCCTAGGCCTGGGATCACAGGTGCGAGGTGGTTTCCGCATCTGCGAGTCTGCATGTGCGGAGAAGTGGTCGTAGATGCGGAAGGGGGCAAGCTTGGTCGGTCGTCGCAGAAGTGGAGAGTTTTTCGCAGGAGAGCATTCGCAGGTGCGCGAGTATGTTCGCAGAAGCGGAATCTCCTGAGCCTAAGTGGAACCCGCACCTGCGATGGTAATTCTGCAGGTGCGGCGTCGCAGATACAATGAAAGGCTCGCATAAGCAGATTTACTAGGCAGAAAATAGGAAATTTCGAGGGTTCAAATCATTTTTTATATTTTGGACCTAGAGAGCTCGGTGTGAGGCGATCTTTCGAGGGTTCTTCAAGGATATTGTTGGGTAAGTGATTCTAACCCGGATTGAACTATATTTCATGAATCTATTACTATTTTCATCATCTAATTAGGGATTTGAGTTGGAATTTGGGGGAAAATGATAAAAACTTCCTAGACTAAATTTTTGAGTTTTGAAAGGCGATTTGAGGTCGAATTTTAGTAATTCTTGTATGGTTGGACTCGTTATCGAATGGGTGTTCGAATTTTATAATTTTGGTCGGGCTCCGAGACGCAGACCCGGGTTGACTTTTTATTTCTTTGCAAAGATCGTAGCTTTATTGTTCGAAATAGTTTCCTATAATTGATATTTATAGTATGAAGTTGTTTTGACTTTAGATTCGAGCCATTCAGAGTTGGATAATTAAGGGAAAGGCCTACTAGTGGATTGAGTTAGCGTGATTTGAGGTCAGCGTCTTTCCTAACCTTGTGTGGGTAAATTTACTCCTTAGGATTGGTATTGTTTGTGATAACTGTGATGTGTAAAAGTCGTGTACGTAAGGTGATGAGTGTTTGCACAGGCTAAATGTGAAAATTTACCGGTTTTACCTATGTAAATCCCTTTCATGCCTTAGTTGAGTTATATTAACATGTTATAGTCATCATTTCTAGTCTATTTTCTCATGTTCTACTTGTCTTATTCCTTACTTGCTAATTGCTCTACATGCTTAGTTGAAGTTCTTGTTTCCTTTATTCCGTATTCATTATTTAACTGTTGAACTCTTTACTTAAAGTTGTTATTCTTGGAATATCTTGTTGTTGAAATTGGTATTGAGTTATAAAGGCCATGATTTGCATTGAGGCAAGGTGTTAAGTTGTGAAATACTATTCTTATTGAGTTATTCACTATCGGTTATTATTGTTGAGACTCTTGTGGACATTGTGGTTGAGCCATGGGTTTTTTATTGTGAGAATACTGTTATTGTTAATTTTTGTGGCAAGTTGTGATATTGGGCACTTGAGGTACGATTTGTGATATGTTGTGATATTGATACGCATGCGGTGGTATAAGATTTTGGGGTTGAAACGCATGCGGTAAGATAAGGTGGGCTTGATACGCATGACTAGTAGGAGAACTACTAGATGTCATACGGTGTGATAAGGTGGGTTAAAACGGGATGCTATTCCGAGAAAATAATTTTTAAAACTAAATGCAAGGTTCCCGCGGTGATATAAGGAACTATTGTGAATTATTCTTGTGATTTGAGACTACGAGGCGGTACCTCGGTAATGACTCTTGTTGGTATTTCTCTATTGTTGCACTTGTCTTTGGTTGTTTGTTTCCTTAGCATATTATTTCTTATTTTTTCTCCCTGTTACATTATTTGCTTTAGTTCCGTGTAGCTGATCTTGATATACTATTTGTTGTTTCAATTTCATTACTATCATTACTACACTGCCATACACTTGTACAATCTTCTTATTTATTCCAGTAGGGCCTTGACCTGACCTTGTCACTATTCTACTGAGGTTAGGCTTGGCACTTACTGGGTACCGTTGTGATGTACTCATGCTACGCTTCTGTACATCTTTTTGTGCAATTCTAGGTACCTCATACCAGCACAAGCATTAACGAGAGTTTAGCTGCCGAGACTTCAAGGTATACATGCCGGCGTCCGCATGCCTCGGAGTCCCCCTCTACCTTGACTATTCTATTTTCCTTATCCCTTTATAGATATTGATGTATAGGATTATGTGGTACTTCTATTTAGAGCTTGTGACTTGTATACACCGGGTCTTGGGAGTTATATATGCTGAGTTGCAGATTTCATATTATATAGTTGCTAAGTCTTGAGACTTCATTTATTATTTCAGTAATTTCTGTATGAATGTTAGGCTTACCTAGTCTTAGAGACTAAGTGCCATCATGACATCCTATGGAGAAAAATTGTGTCCGTGATAGAAGAAGAGAGGGGGAGGAGAGGAGAGAAAAAAAGAGGTGTAATTGAATTCCTTAATTGAAGGGGTTAATCATGGTTTGAGAGCCTTTTAAAGGGGAATGTATACAATTTGTGAAAAAAACTCAATTAGTTATGGCAAATAACAAACTTTAGTTAAAGCGGGTAAAAAAAAGGTGTAACTAAATTGCTTAATTAAAGGGGTTAATCATGATTTGTGAGCCTTTTTACTGTTGTTTTCTGTTTCTTTGTGCTTAGAGTTTCTTCTTCTTCTTCTTAGTTACAAAATGAGTTTGTTAAATTTGTTGTTGTTTTGACCATTTGATAATTGAGATTTATTGTGTATGATATTTGAAAGTTATGCTTTCAATTTGAGCTCATTTGGAGTAGATTTGGATATTGAATCGTGTATTGAATTGTTGACATTTGAATAACATGTTTCAAAACTTAAGATTCAAAATATGAAGTTGCATTCAATAGATTGAACTACTTAAGATTTGAATTTCTGAAGTTGCATTTGAAAGATAGATGAGCTTCAGATTTGATTTCTGAAGTTGCATCGAAGATATTGAACTCAGATTCGAATTTCTGAAGTTATATTTGAAAGATAGATTATTTCATATTTGATTTCTGAAGTTGCATTAAAGAGATTGAAATACTTCGATCCGAGCGGGTACAGCTTGCAATAGTGGCCCCAAAAGTGGGTATATATATGATAATGTCCCTTTGTAAACGACCAAAGACCCTAAGCTATATTTACATTCGGTGGCTACTTTTGTGACCTTGTATTTAGAAGTTGGCCATTTTTTTAAGTTAAAGATCCATGATTTGAAAATCAGATTTTAAATTTTGAACTATGGAACATGTGATCTCGTTCAAATTTTAGACAATTGGTCTAATTTTGTAAAAGTGGTCTACATCTATATACAACGCGATAAAAGTGATTACTGATATGAGTCATCTGGTACGTCAGCAATACATAACAGGCCTTAGACTAACAATTAAAATATATCCATTTGGAGAAAGATACTACTTGCTCTCTTAATAATCTTTATTGAATTCGGAAAATATAATTCGTTAAATTTGAGTAGATTTAGATAAAGATATGAACTATAATTAAATTCCTTTAAATTCCTCCACCAAGTCCTATCAAACTCTCATTCCTCACTACAAGCAAAAAGCTTAAGTAATTATGCAAGAAGAAAGTTGTTCATTATAATGGTTGGCATCAAGAAAAAGAAAACCATTCTCATGATAGCATGGTTTTCTTTTTTCTTTTATTCTTTTAACTCAATTGAGTCAATGAATAATCATGACGATATATATTCTTATTTTATCCCCTCCCTCAAGAAAAACAGACAAATATATATTTATTTTCTTCATCTTATTCTTTTTGTATTATAAACTAAGATCTTCTTATTTTGTCCTCAGGATTTGGAGTTTTAGTGTCTGCGAGGTAATTATCTATTCTAGTTGATTTGTATTGATCCAGGCAAATGTAAATATATCTACAAAATTTTTGTATTTTTCATTCTCTGTTTTGTTGTAATTGTTCTTTTGAAGTGGATATGTTTCACTTAACAAAGTAAATCTCATATTTCAGGTCTGAAAATATATAGCTAGGATAATATAATAAAGGCATCAAGCTCTATCCATGTGGATCTGACCCAACGGATGAGAGATTATCCAACGTGATCTTTATAATCTTTTTCTTTCGGGATGATCCAAAAGAGGGAACTAAGAGCTGAGGTGGATAAATAGAGGTCAAATTAATCACATAGTTTGATTTCTAAAGACGTTTTGACCGATGATATTCACTTGAACCTCCGATGTTCTCTTATTAATTACATGTATTTAAAAAGAAAGACTAACAGATGCATTAGCAAAATGTACCTCTCTTCTATACAAGATTGCTATGAGAATCCTAGTAGTCCATGGAAGAAGCATATTTAGTAGTCCTGTCATAGGTACCCTTGAGCACCTTTATTAAACAATATGATGTTTAAAATTTTTTACGTGTCATTATAAATTAGAAGAAATATTTTTCTACCTTGTAATATCGTGATGAAAATACAATTATTATAAATATACATGTCACTAGATGATATGACAATTCTTTGTTAGAAAAATAAATGTTGTCATCAAATAAGGAGTTTCTTATGGCGATATTCTAAAAGCTCACATTTAAACAATTGCTTCCTAGAAGCACCTCTTTTATGCGGTGTCAAGCGCTTATTATAATTAGACGCTTCTATGTGGGTTGAGCACTTAAGGTCGCACTTGGACGAAGAATATTGCGAAAATATTCTCTTATTTTAGTGACCAGCTAAGTGAAATGACAACCGACTAATTAAGCTATTCAGTTTTATTTTAAGTAAATTTCAGTTATTTTCTAAATCTTTAAGTGTTGGAAAATAATAACCTTCTTAAACAACATTTTCCGGTGAGGTAACAAGAATAAAACATTCTTGTCGTCTGTCCTAAAGGTTCTTCAATCAACAATGCATAAACCACGTGTTTATAGTTGCGGAAAAGATGTCTATGGACGACAAGTTAACATCGTCCAAGCATTCCAAGTTCATATGCCAACCAGCCACACATCAAAATGACTTAATATGCTTATATTTGCCCTTACATGGAGTAATCAATTTGGCAATGAAATACCCATAAAATCACTATAATCTTCAAATTTATGTATGTAAAAAAACAAGTCAAACATGTGCATACCAAAGTTTCAAGTAAGATAAGCACTTTAGTGTAATGGGATGAAGAAAATTAACATTTACATGGTTCAAACACCTCCTCTTATATAGATATGAGTTAGATGAAGTTTGCAAGTAGAAATGGGGAACTTTTCACGTCAGGAACTAAACACCTAGACTAAACAAATTACAACGGTTTTAAAAACTAGTACATAATTGTCGCGCCCCATTTTCTCGCGAAAGCGGGTTTCGACATGCGATAACTCTTTAAATGAGTATTAAAAGAGAAGAGTTGCCACCTAATGATTTAAGGTGCGTTAGGGCACCTATTCGCAAATAACTCCGATTAAACGAATCTATGTCACCAAAGAGCGGTTAAGGGTTTAAATTACCTCAAAAGAAGGTGTTAGCACTCTTCGAGGTCCACAAATATGATTCCCGGCCGAATTTTAAACTAAGTGGGATGATTGGGTCAACTAAGTTATAGGTTGCTAGATTGTTAATTACGCCTAAGTGGTCAAGTTTGTAAATCAACTAAATAATCAAGTCAGGTTAACTACGAAGATAGTCACAAAAACCAAACTCCTTAATAATGTAATTGACTTAATTAGGGGGACCTAAAATTTTAAGCCTAAAGAATCTACCCGTAGAACATAAATAATACTTCGTAACTTAAGTGCAATGGTTGCTCGTATTATCTGGCGAGCACAAATTATTATCTCATGTTACTCGATTACTATCTTTAAGTTATTTACCTAAAGCGCACTAATACATTGTAACTCGTGCCCTAAGGGTGTCACCACCAGTCCCATACTTAAAGTCCTAAGATTGCTCAAAATTAAAACAAAGGCGTCAAATAAGAGGAGCACATAGGACTTAAATAGATAGCACATAATCACGCAGGGCTTAAATAGCCTCCAAAATAGACACTTCGTGCAAGCAGGTAAATTAACTAGCGGCAGTCTAAAAAATGTTGATGTAGATTAAGTTAAAGAACCAGTTTGAATATGTGAAAGCATCATCTAGAGAGTTATTAAGTTATCAAGTTATTTCAAGTTGTAAGTTTAAATAAACCTATAGGCATGATATCTAGATGATTAGAATAGAGGTTAACAAGCATTTAATGATTAACAGAACTTAAATATTCGAATTAATGATGTGATTCCTAAGACATGATTTCTAATTGAGCACCCGACAGTACGTCAAGGATCAGACTAAAAGAGTCCATGATGTGCAAAATCATATGCGTGAACGGGCGTGTGACTAAACGAAGAGACATGATGTAAACTTAGGCTGAATAGGTTGCGCATATTGTTATGTGATTAAACTCCTATAAGCATGGTTTCCAATGTGAGCATGTTGAAGCAGTAGTAAATCCTAGAGATATGTTTTCTAGGAGAGACAGATTAAGCAGATCCTATAGGCATGATATCTAAACGCGCGAGGTTAGTGGGGCATGGGATCCTATAAGCATAATATCTAAACACGCGCATACATATTAAAACCTAAAGACATGTTATCTACCCTCAATGTATAAATAGTCCTATAGGCCTGCTTTCGAAACAAAATAAAGTCCCAACCCCAAATGTTCACTGTGGCCCCCATAGCTGTCTGTTTACGAATAAATTATTACATACCCAATCAAGGAGATGAGCAAAAAATAAATCAGAATATTACAGGCTCAAATAATTAAATGAACAAGCCTAAATGCGAACCAGGTGTATTCTGGGCCTTCATGAACCTTTCAAATGCGCCAAAAGCCCAGTAGTCAGATGTGCATGTTCAAGCAACATAAGGCGACCAACCAAACCAGCCCCAAACTAGATTTTAACCCCCTCAAGATTCATGTTGACGTTCTTATTCAGTTCATCAACATATGAAGGTAATATGTAAGACTGGAGACAAGCATTGGCTTCTACGAACATGATTTCTAGATGCAATATCAAATGTCAATGTCATAGAACAAATATTTGTAAATAACAAACTGACACCAGGGGATTCCATGATTTCTAATATATATATATATATATATATATATATATATATATATATATATATATATTACCAGGAGAGTTCAGCACACTTATATATATATATATATATATATATATATATATATATATATATGGATACATGGAGGCCTTGTTACTAAATATAAGAACAAGATTTCATACAGGTATGCTCCCGTCTAGTTTATTCAGGAAGTGCAGGTTTAACACTGGAGGAGGGGGGGATGGATATGACACTAACATATACTGCTGCCCTACTAAAGGGATCATGCAAGTATCAGATATGCTCAACCGGTTACACAGAAAAAACCTAAGTACTAAAACCAGAAGCACTTCATTAATCCTAAAGGTGATGTCTCTAACTTTGGTGTTGTACTTCTTGAGTTGGTAACCGGTGAGAGGCCTACTTACGTGTCCAAAGCTCCTGAGAGTTTTAAGGGAAATTTGGTGGTGTGGATCACACATCTCTCGGGTGAATCTATGCTTCAAGATGCAATTGACCGTTCATTGCGTGCAAAAGGTGTCACGATCCCAAAATCTCACCTTTAGGATCGTGTTGTCACCTATTCTCTAAAATTAGGTAAGCCTAATACATGTTGAGAATTTTAACAGAAATAAATAACTTAGCTATTAACTTAAACTGATAAATGACATAATAAAAGCTGAAATTGATCATAGTCATACATCCCCAAAATTGGTTCTCTACTGAATACACTAAAAATTTCTAAATACAACATTGTTCTGGAATGAAAATAAACAATAGTAAAGATAACATCAGAAGGTGACTTTGAGGCCTACGAACGGGATGACAGGTATACCTTGAAGTCTCCTCAGCAGCTCAAAAGAAACTAGCTAGTGTCCAACACGCTCTGAGATACCTAGATCTGCACAAAAATATGCAGAAGTGTGTATGAGTACACCACAACGGTACCCAGTAAGTATCAAGACTAACCTTAGTAGAGTAGTGACGAGGTACAAGTCAAGATACTCATTAGACATGACAACTTGTGCAGAATATTAATATAAAGCTAACAACGGGAAGTAAAAGCAATAAATGGCAAGAAGAGTAAACATGTGATGAACAACAAAATAATCAAACACAGTTAAAATACAAGTGAAACAAATTAAGGAAAATAACAGCAGTTCAAATCATCAAGCCGTTCCAACACAAGATTTACAATAAGAATCACCCCGAGGTACCACACCTCATAATCGCAATTCACAAGTCACAAATCACAAATCTTCCTTATGACGTCGCGTGAGCCTTATATTTATTTTAAAAATATTTTTTTCGAAATAGTTTCATGCACTTTAGCCCCTTATCTCGTCGCGTATGCTTTAAAAATGAAGTAATTCTCCTTTCTAGCAACACACACAAATAAATTCCCCTTATCTCGCCACATGCATATCAATATCACCATCCTTATGCCGCCGTATGCACATCTCATCACAATACAATAATCAACTCGCACCACATGTGCCGATTGCCAAAATAACAATATCAATATAATATATAGCCCATGGCTCAACAATAATGTGTATAAAAATTTCAACAACAATAAATAAAACGGAAAATAACTCAACAATGAAAGATATTCCATATAACAACAACTTCAATTAAAAGCATATTAATAGCCTAAATGTATAAACCGGTCAATTTTCATATATAAGTCCGCATACACACTCGTCACCTCATGTACACGTCCTTCACATAATTCAACTAATGCAATTAGACCAAATTATACGGATTAATTTCCCCACATAAAGTTAGAGAAGATACTTACCTCAAACAAGCTAAATCAATCCACTAGTAAGCCCTTCTCGTACAAATCCACATCCGAACAGTTCGAATCTAGCCAAAATAACTTAATATCATAAAAAAAAAAAGCTATAATAAATGATTCTGAGTAATAAAGATTTGATCTTTAACTCAACTCAAAAAGTCAATCTCAGGCCCGCACCTCAGAACCTGACAAAACTCACAAATTCTGAACACTCATTCCGACATGAGTCAAACCATACCAAAATTATCCAATTCCGACCTCAAATCGGCATTCAAATCATCAATTTATCTTTTAGAAATGTTTTTACTAAAATCTCCAATTTCTCCAATTCAAATCATTAATCAAACACTAAAATCGAGGTTGGAATCATGAAATATAAACAAATTCGAGTCCAAAATATTTATCCCAATCCAAATCGTAAAATTTTCCTCCAAAATTGCCCAAAACCGATCTCTCTAACTCAAAATATGATAAAATAACAAAAACCCTCGAAATAGAGTATTAAATAGGTCTGCCCAGATATACACATCGCGATCACAGAAATACCTTCGTGATCACGAAGAACAAATTCACCTAACTGCTACTCTCTTCTTCGCGAACGTGACATCCCATTCGCGAACGCGATGATCAACCCAACATATGCCTACGCGAACGCGCTCCACCTACCACGAACACGAAGACTAAAACGCCCGATGCCCAGCCGGTCTCCCCTTCAACGCGAAGGCATAGCTCATCTCGCTATCGCGACTTACTTCCTCCTCAAATCCTTACGAACGTGTTCCTATTCTCGCCAACGCGAAGTACAAACCTGCCAGACGCCATAAAGGCCTCCGCGAACGCGACTCCTTAGTCGCGATCGTGATGAAAGAAGCACCAGACATTAGAAACAATAGTCCAAATTAGGGGTGCTTATCGGGCGAATAATTACGCTTAACGGTTCGGCTTATCGGTTATCGGATTATAAATGTAGTAATCCGCTAGCCATCCAATAAGACAACGAGCGGATTTGTATCAGATTAACGATTATCGGACAGTTTATCGGCTAAACCAAAAAAGAAATTTTTGAACAATCCTAGTCTTGTGAATAACAAACGGCCAAACTGCATAGTTCACTGGCTTTTATCATTTCAACTTACCATTCATAATCCTCAGTACATTACTCAATGAAGACTTGTCATGGAGTACACAGAACAATCTATAGAACAAATTTTTTGAATACTCTTAATAACAATATGGGTAGAATCTGAAACTCTTGAACACCATGAGAAAGATGTGGGACTCACCCGTGAAGGCTAAATAGTACTTAATATGCATAGGGGTAAAAGTATAAATATAAAATTTTTTAACGGTTTAACGGTTTATCCGATAAGAAAACTGAGTAATCTGTCCCAAACTGTTAAGCCGTTAATTATAAAATCTCAATCCGTTCACCATCCATTACCCTAATAACCCGATACCAATAAGCCAATAAACCATCGGTTCGGTCCGGTTAACGGTTACTGTTCGATTTTGAACAGCCCTAGTCCAAACATGATGAAATGGCCCGTAGCCCATCCAAAACACACCCGAGGCCACCGGAACCCCGTCCAAACACACCAACCAATCCAAAAACATAATACGAACCTACTCGAGGCCTCAAATCAAAACAAACAACATAAAAAATACGAATCACACATCAATTCAAGCCTAATGAACTAATCTAAGTTTTCAATTTCAAAACTTACGCCGAACAAACCTAAACAACTCCGAATGACCTCAAATTTTGCATGCAAGCCCCAAATGAAATAAATTATCTATACCAACTCCCAGAACCACAATCCGAATCTGATATCAACAAAGTCAACCCTCGGTCAAACTATCAACCTTCCAAACCATCAATTTTTTAACTTTCGCAAATTCAAGCCAAAACAACCTGAAACCTCCAAATTCAAATTCGGACATACGTCTAAGTCAAAAATTACCATAAGAAGTTATCGAAACCATCAAAATACTATTTTGGAGTCTTCTACACAAAAGTCAAACTCCGATCAATTCTTACAGCTTAAGCCTTCAACCAAGGGACTAAGTGTCCCAAATTAATCTAAATTTTTTTTTGAAACCACACCAATCAACCCCGTAAATCATGTAATCATAAATACACACACGTAAAGCATCAAATAGGGAAAATGGGACTAATATACGCAAAACGACCGGCTGAGTCATTACATTCTCCCCCTCGTAAACAAACGTTCGTCCTCGAGCGAGTATAGAGATGCCACGACCCAAAATCCAACTAGTCGTGATGACACCTAACCCAACCCGCTAGGTAAGCCAATTGACAATAAACCAATTCCAAAAAAAAATTATGAGACAAATAAATAAAAGAAAATATATGAATCTTATACATTTCTTAAGGATTGGTAGTACAAATCATGGGCTTCTAAGATTTAGAGTTTACATAGCTAGTGTAAAATAAATACATCATATG
Organism: Nicotiana tomentosiformis; assembly: GCF_000390325.3. Lineage (NCBI taxonomy): Eukaryota > Viridiplantae > Streptophyta > Magnoliopsida > Solanales > Solanaceae > Nicotiana > Nicotiana tomentosiformis. The sequence continues at coordinate 123,366,054 of NC_090812.1, read as the reverse complement.
TTTGAATCATACATAAACAAAGTTTTCATAACTCTAGAGCTGTCACACATCTTTTTTCCGAGGGGATATGGGAGTTTTTTCAATTAAAGTGACATTATTCGAAATAGGATTATTTATTTAATCTCAGATTCATCACGTGGAATATTTGTTATGGTGTCCCAAGTCACCGGTTTATTTTAAATCTAAAATCAAGGAAAATTTTGACTCCGTCTTAAAGTTTGCGAAACCAGAAGACCGGGTAAAGAATTCTGTTAACTCGGGATAAGGTGTTAGGCATTCCCGAATTATGGGATTTTAGCATAGCCGCTTTAATCATACTTGGTTTAATTAAATTGCTTAATTACTCGTTTTAGAACCTATGTATATTTACCTTTTTACCGCTTTTAATATATGGCGTTATGGAATTATCTTGAAACGAACCACATGTGTGTGAGTCCGTCTTTATTTAGTGTGCTAAATATCATGTCACGCGTACGTGTACACAATTAGTAATACTTTATTATTATGATTATTGCGTCCAAAGTTGCGCGAACGCATACCTTGATTTTAATTTTGAATATCGTAATTATGTCACGCGAACGTATACATAATCACAATAATTTGATTATTTAAGAGCGTTTCTAAAAGCATACTAAAGTATTCATGAATTATTTTTCCTACTTTGAGATTATTGTAAAGCCAAGAGTTTATGGATATGAGATTGTTTGTGGAAGAGGTGTGACTTAGCTATTATTAATAAGTCGCTAAATATAACTTAGCATGCTGTATTTTGGGATTAACGACAACAGAAGTCCAAAGCCTATTCTTTTGACTAAATGAAACTGCAGCTCATTCAACTTAAATCATGATAGGATCCAGATCTGCTCTATTTTCAAATTATAGACCCAATACTAAACTTAAGATGACCCAATATCATTAAAGCAAAATCCACATCCCATTAGTTATCTAAATCAGAGTTAGCTCAAAATCCTAATTCCAATGAACTGATGGGTTTCCCCCAAGTAAATTATCGTTGCAGCAATACCAAAATTATCTCACTAGATATTATCCAAAATATGACAACCAGGAAGAATTCATATATGAACATTTAAAGCATGATTCAATATTTGAAAATAGAAATGGAGAATAAATCTTTCACTCCTACGCAAGAAAATCATGACATCATATTCATAATCACGTTCATGGAAGAAAAATTCCAAAAAAAGAAAGAAATAAATAGTACATAGAGAAAAGAATGGACCTTAATTGCTGAAAATTTTCCAACATGTACAGTGCAAAAGAATATCCAAAAATAGCAGTCCTCAAGCGAGCTACGGACCATAAACTCGAACCGGAATCGCAACTCCGAACGACTTATCTCGATTATATTTGGATGGTGATTTCGAGTTGATTTTTTGCACTGGTTTGGGGTGATATTTTTGGTGGTTTAAGGTTGTTTCGTTGAGCTTTAAGGCTGGATTTCAGGTGGGTTCTGAAACTTTTAGAGCTGGTTTTTACAGGGGGAAGAAGGGTTTTGAGCTGCTGTTATGAGGAAGAGAGGCCGACTAGAGAGAATGGCAAATTTTCAGCTGCTCCTCCTCTGCGTTTTTCCTCCAATTTTCTTTATGTGTTTTCTCTGTTTTTTTGTTTCCCCGATCCCTCCCTTTTTCTATCCTCCTTTTTTTTTTGTGTCCTTGTGTGTTTATAAGTAAGAGAGACGAGGGAGAGGGCCACGTGAGAGTTGGTAAAAAATTAGTGAATTGTCAGGCCATCAAAAGTGTGTGCAGGTGAGAAGCTACCAAGAAAAAAGAGAATTTGTTAGGAAGAATCTTTTACAAGTGGCCAATTGTGATTGGTTCTTTTTTTTTTTGTAATATTTTCTTTTCTTGATAATAAATAAGCAAAATAATCTACTCCTACTAAAATGATAATAAATAAGCAAAATAATCTACTCCTACTAAAATAAGTAAATAAAAAGCAAGGTAAAATTACTATACTCAATATTTAATTCTTAAAGCCTCTAACTTAAAGAATTGTACTAAACTAGATAAAACTATATTTTTTTTGGAAACTCTTCTTTCTTTGTAAATAAAAATAAAACTAATACTCTAAAAAAAATGCAACTCTTTTTGTAGTTTTTAATTTTCTTTAGAAAAACCTATAAAAGAGTAAAACAAAAGCTAAAACATGTAAATTAAACTTTAAATTATTTACATTCTAAAAAGTGGTAAAAAATCTAAATGTGGTCAAAAATTAGGTGCTCACAGCATGCCCATCTTTGCTTGGAAACATGAAAAGTTTTCAGGCAAAGACAAAGTGAGTCGTGTGACTAATTTTTGACCAAATCTTTATTCAAAAGGGAAAATAAACAAAGGAAAGGGTGCAACCGAGTCCTGGTTTTGGACAACCTATATATCCCGGGTCATAAGGGAATCATGTTGCGTGTAGTTCAAAGAGAGTGATAGAATGATGGGTTGAAGAGTCGAGTAAGGTTCCGTCGAGGCTCCGGTCCGTGGTCCTGTTATTACATCAAAATCAAAATCTAAAGGAACTAAACAACCCTATCAGCTATGAGTTACAAGATTCCTATCTATAATTCTTCTGAAGCTTGATCTTGAGTCTTGATGGTTCTTCATGCAGACTTTTGATTTGAACCTTGATGCTTGCTAGCTGCAGGTGCTAGTTCATTCTTCTACGGCTTTTTCTGATAAAAACGGGAAATGCAGTGCTCGTGACTTCAGCCATGTCTTGAGCAGTTCACATCTTTCATCTGTTTCTGCATTTTGGATTAACTTCTTTTTTTCTTTTATCCTGGATTGAGACTTCTTCTTTTGGTCATATCGAACCCTGTGCCTCGAGGTAAAACCTGCTCAAAATGTTTTAACTTATGTTGGGAAAATATGGCCAGGGAATGGTATACCCTGCATTTAAGATCAAATCAACTAGGGAGTGGATACCCTATGTTGGAAAGGAGATTAGGGAGTGGAGACCCTATGTCTAAAATAAAATCAACTAGGAAGTGAAGACCCTATGTTAGAAAACAAGACTAGGGAGTGGAGACCCTATGTCTAAAATAAAAATCAACTAGGGAATGGAGACCCTATGTCTAAAATAAAATCAACTAGGGAGTGGAGACCCTATGTTATTCATTAGACTAAGACGTCTATCCTAGGAGAAAATTCATCATACTAGGCTTTTTTTTTTGGAACCATTTTCCTTGCACTGCTGTATTCCTGTTTCAAACAAAGAAATTTTGTCAGTTTTAAAAGTGATGGTCGGTTTATGGCTTTGAGTCTTGGGCAGCTTGGCTTTATGATCATCCAGCCTTTGGAAGACCGACTGCATTGGTAGTTGGTTGCACTGCTGGAAGACTCTGTTATTGCTTTCAAGAGACTTTTACTTTCTGTATCAATCCTGATTGTTTCGCTCCCAATGCCATTGGTGTTTTGTGGCTCAATCAGCTTTGTCTCAAAAAAGAGATTTCTTTTCTTAGATAACCTTTTCTGATATCTTGAATGGCTTTTGCTTTTGGAGCAATTTGTCTGTCAGAGAGAATCACAACTAGTAAGTGCTTTTTGTACGATGTGCATACTTCATAGTCCTTCTTCAATACTATAGAGAATCCCTGATTAACCTTGAGGTTATCTTTGCTTGCTTTGGCCAAGTAGGCTGGCAAGAGTCTTTTGAGGGGGAACCTTTGCATGAATCCTCAAGGCATGTTGACTGTAACAACTGAGTGTGTTAGCCAAATTTATTTTGTGCAACTGAAAAGCTGGTAGCATATTTTGAAATTTTTTCTTGCTTGTTTTGACAAGGACTGGCTCAAAGCAAAGGACATCATGATGCGAAGAAACAATATTAACAAGAGATGCCCTAGTCAAGAAAGAAAGAAGGAAGAGGTTTTTTTTTTAATTTTTTTATTTTGCGGTAACTAGCCTTACTGATCATGATATGCATTTTGGACTTAACGGCCTGATCTATCAAACTGATCCAATCTTCCCTTTACCATTTTTATGACCTTTGAAGTCGGTCTTGTTTGTGCCAATTCTTTGCATCAGCTCACAGCTCACCTTCGACTTGGTTCTAACTAATATTTTTTTTCATCTTTCTTTCTTTTTTTCTCTTTTTTTTTCATATTTTTCTTTCTTTCTTCTTTTTTTTTTGTTTTCAAAACAAGTTGCCCCAGCTTTTATTTTCTAGGGGCATGGACTTTGACTGTTCTTTTTTTTTTCACTTGAACTTTCTAAGAGTTGCCCCAGTTTGTACTCTCAGGGCATGGACTTTTTTTTTTCATTTTATTTTTTTGACTTTTAACTCTAAACTTGATTCCAAAAGAAGGTGGTCAAAGAAAATAACACTGGCTCAAAAGGGGTAGCGAATGATATAAAGTGTTTGGATAGCAGAAAAAGCCTCCAAGCCTAGAGAACGCCAAACATATTATCTTTTAGCGATCATAGCATTGATGAACATGTCTATCTTCTTGGTGTGTGGTCAAAAGATACTTTCCATCCATTAATGTCAAATTTTCCGATAAACTTCAATTGATTCTTCTTCAAACCCGACCTTTACAATGATTTGAAGTTAAAGATCATTAACCTCCATGGGTATGACTATTCTAGTTCCATATGAATTTTGCTCGAGCTTAATTCCAAAGTGTTTCGATTCTTTATTCATCCTCAAAAGTGTCTTGTTCTCAGTTATCCAGTTCAAAACTAAATCAGTCACTGGCCAAAAACTCCGCATGCATGTCATGTCACTAGAACTAGCGAGAAAAGAATTAAGCACAAAATGACACAAAAGGACAAACTGTATTTCATTGAATAATAGATAGAAGGATTTAACGACAAGAAACACAAACTAAAATCTGGGTTACAACCCTAGATAACCGAGATAATAGAAAAGATGACAAAACAAGCTACCAAGACTCCTCCCTTGTGATGACCCAAAATATCATCTTTAAATTTAATAATTAATTTTGTGTTCTAAGACCTCAAAAAATACTATTTATCACTCCTCGACTTACGTGTATAGTACGTAAAAATTTCTGAAAAGTTTTTATGTGAAAAATGGATTAAAATGTGAAATAGAGCCTTAAAACTCAACTGAGTTGACTTTGGTCAATATTTTGAGCAAACAGACCGGATCAGTGTTTTGACAGTTTCGGTAGGACCGTATAATGATTTGGGACTTGGGCGTATGCCCAGAATTTAATTTGGAGGTCCCTAACTCAAGTTATGACCATTTAACAGAAATTAGTAATTTAAAGGCTAAAGATTTCCAAGTTTGACCAGGGGTTGACTTTTTGATATCGGATCCGGAATCCGATTCTGGAAATTTGAATAGATCCATTATGTCATTTAGGAATTGTGTGCCAAATTTGAAGTCATTCCGGATTCATTTAATATATTTTGGCACGAGATTTACAAATTGAAAAGTTTAAAACTCAAAGTTCGAATCGAGGTGTGAATTGTAATTTCAGCGTTATTTGAATTGATATGAGACCCCGAGTAAGTCCAGCATTGTTTAACATGATATGAGACCTCGAGTAAGTCCGTATTATGTTATGGGACTTGTTGGTATATTCGTACGGGGTTCCGAGTACCCCAAGAGTGATACAGATTGAAATCAGATCAAGAATTGGACTTAAGGAAAATTCTGAAATTTGGCCTTCTGGTGTAATCGCACCTGCGGATTTTTGACTGCAGGTGCGAGCTCGCTGAAGAAAGCATTCCATCGTAGAAGCGGCATGGGCAAGCTGGGCTCTGCAGGTGCAGAAACTTACACGCACCCGCGCATCCGCAGAAGCGGACTCTTCGATCGCAGGAGCGGGAGGCAGCGCGGGTGCGCATTTTTCCTCCGCAGATGCGAGGCCTCACCTGGCAGCCCCACTTTGCAAATGCGAGATTTTTCTCGCAAATGCGAGGCCGCAAGTGCGAAAATATAGCCCGCGGATGCGAAAATACTGGGCATAATACATAAAATCGGGTCTTAGCCATTTTTACTCATTTTTGAGTTTTAAGTCTCAGATTTTGGCGATTCCAAAGGAGGTTTTCATGATTTTGAATTGGGTAAGTGTTCTATTACCAAAAGTGTTTATATTTCATAAATCCATGTCTATATTCATCACTTATTCCGGATTTAGATGCAAGAAATTGAAATTTTTGTAAATTTTCCAAAAAAAAATGAAAACTTTAAGATTTGAAGGTCCATTTGACATCGGAATTGGATAATTTTTGTATGGTTGAATTCTTAGCGGAACGGGTGTTCGAATTTCGCGAGTTTTTCTGAAATTTGAGATGTGGGTCCCAATGTCGAATATTTAAATAAATTTTGGATTTTTATTCGGAAAATTAGTAAATTCATATGGAATTAATTCCTATGATTTGTATTGAGTATATTGCATTGTTTGTGAATAGATTTGAAGCTTTTGGAGACAAATTTAAAAGGAAAAGTTTTGGTCGAGTAATTGATTGAAATTTGGAAAGCAAGGTAAGTGTCGTGGTTAACCTTGACTTGAGGGAATAGAACCCTTAAATTATTTGTTATGTGAAATGCATGTGGACGACGTATAGGCGAGGTGACGAGTGTCTATACGTCGTCAAATTAATTGTGTGCATATTTATTTGAAATTCCTAAATTTGTTTTAATATACTAATTAATTGTTATAATAATTGTTTCTCTCCTATTCTTCCTGTAATAATTGCTACATGTTTATTTGATTTATGTGCATTAAATGCTACTTGACATTTAGCATATTAAATATTAAACTGCCTATTTTCTCTCTGATTTTCATAATAAATTATTATTTGTCATTGTTTGGTTCATAAATAAATTATAATTATTGTGTTCCTTGATGCTTAATAGTTTCTCATTGGACGTGGTATTTATTGGAGTAATTTGTATTATATTTATGAGTTGTTTAAAGCTATATTGGGGGAGCGGGTTGCACGCCACTACGGAAATGAAAGTAAATATACATATATATTGGGGGATCAGATTGCACGCCGCAGCAGACTTATCTAAAGTCTATATTGTGGGATCGGATTGCACGCTGCAACAGACTTATTTAAAAGTCTATATTGGGGGATTGGATTGCATGCCGCAACAGACTTATTTAAATGTCTATATATATATATATACATACATACATACTTGATTAAACTAAATATATTGGAGGGTTGAAAAATGAATATATTGTGGAAACGGATTGCACGCTGCAATGGAAATTGATTGAAATGATAATTGATTATGACTGCTGAGTTGGCCTCAAATATTAAAAAGGTGTTACCTGATTTATTTCTATTATTGTTGTTTTTACTAATATTGCATACAGGTTAATGTAAGTGACCTGCCTTAGCCTCGGCACTACTTCGTCGAGGTTACCAGTACATGGGATTGATTTTACTGATACTACACTCTGCACTTCTTCTGCAGATTTTGGAGTTGGTCCCAGCGGCGTACCATAGACTTGCTCGGATTTCAGCTACTCGGAGGAGACTTGAGGTATATCTGCACAACGTCCGCAGTTCTAAAGTCCCCGTCTACTTTACTTTAGCTGTGTGTTTGTTTCCAGACAGCTTTATTTTATTCATACCTTTATTTGTATTATTCTAGAAGCTCGTGCACTTGTGACACCAATTGTGGGATGGTATTTAGACTCCGTTTTATTTTTTTATATATATATGGATTATTCACTACATTTCAGACTTTACTTCCGCATTTGTTTCTCTGTTATTAATAAATTTAAAAGTTGTTTAAAAATGGCTAATATTATTCTAACGTTCGCTTGCCTAGCAAGCGAAATGTTAGGCGCCATCACAGTCCGAAGGTAGGAATTTCGGGTCGTGACAGTTGGTATCAGAGCGCTAGGTTACATAGGTCTCATGAGTCACGAGCAAGCTTAGTAGAGTCTGAAGGATCGGTACGGAGACGTCTGTACTTATCTCTCAGAGGCTATGAAGTTTAGGAACAATATCACTTCTTTCTTATTCTATCGTGCGGTTTTATTCTATCATCGAAGATTGAAACATTCTACTCTTATTCTCTCGCAGGTGGTGAGAACACGTAATATCTCTACCGATGGACAGGGACCAGAACCCCCGGTGGCAACTATGGTCAGGGGTAGAGGTCGAGGCCGAGGTCATGCTAGAGGCCAAGGCAGAGGCAGAGGTAGAGCTCAGTCCAGAGCTCGAGCAGCTGCACCTGTTGTAGAACCTCAGGTGGATCTTCAAGATGAAGTTCCAGTTCAGAATGTACAGCTGGACCAGTTCAGGTCCCGGAAGGATTCATATCCACTCTAGTGCTTCAGGACGCTCTAGTCCGGTTGGTGAGTCTTATGGAGGGCGTGGCCCAGAATGGTATATTTTCAGTGGTGCCAGCCGTCTCACAGGCTGGGGGATGAGCACAAACTCCAACTACTCCTGCTCCGGAGCAGATAGCTCCACAGAATCAGGCTCCAGCAGCCCCGCAAGTTGGGGTAGTTCGGCTAGTTGTTACGGCACAAACCAGTGATAGGCCCGACATGTCCTTTGAGGCCTTATTGAGACTGGATAAGTTTACCAAGCTCTTTCTAGTTCACTTCAGTGGTACACCTTCTGAGGGAGGACCCACAGGATTATCTTGAACGTTGTCATGAGGTACTGCGGAACATGGGTATAGTTGAGACCAATGGGATTGATTTTGCTGTATTTCAGATGACGGGTTCCGCCAGGAGGTGGTAGAGGGATTATACATTGACTAGACCAGTTGGATCTCCTGCACTTACCTGGGAGCAGCTCTCTCAGTTTTTTCTGGAGAAGTTCCTTCCTATCACACTGAGGGAGGATTACTGAAAGCAATTTGAGCATCTACAGCAGGGCAGTATGAATGTTACTCAGTATGAGTTCCGTTTTGTGGATTTGGCCCGTTATGCTATCCTTTTACTACCTACTAAGGGAGAGAGAGTGAGGAGGTTTATTGAGGGACTCACTCACCCTATCAGGCTGCAGATGGCCAAGGAGACCAAAAGTGAGATTTCTTTTCAGCGGCTGTTAATGTCGCGAGGAGGATCGGGATGGTTCTTGCATAGGAGAGAGGGCAGAGATCTAATAAGAGGCCTCATCAGTTCGGTGTTTCCTCATCTGGAGGCAGGGGTAATTTTGGTAGGGGTCATCCTCCCAGACCATTTCATTCAGCACTTCATACATCTCCCGGTGCTTCAGGGAGTCACGGTCCTATTATGCATTACTCTGAGCAACCATCATTTAGTGCATATTCAGCTCCTATTAGTGCACCACCACTCCAGAGTTACTACAGCGGTTATTCGGCCCATTTGGGTCAGCTTCAGCTTCAGCAGCCACGACATCAGGATGGGTGTTATGAGTGTGGGAACATTGGTCACATCAGGAGGTATTGGCCTAGATTGGCGAGTAACAGATCTCGGCAGGATTCTCGTGCCATCATACCAGAACCGGTTGCTTCACCGCCTGCTCAGCCAGCTAGAGGTAGGGGTCAGGCAGCTAGAGGTGGAGGTCAGGCCGTTAGAGGTAGAGGTCGTCCCAGGGACGCAGTTCATAGTAGTGGGGCTCAATCCTGATTTTATGCTTTTCTAGCTAGGCCTGAGGCTGAGTCATCTGATGCTGTGATCACAAGTATTATTCCAGTTTGCCATAGAGATGCTTCAGATCTATTTGATCCAGGATCTACTTATTCATATGTGTCCTCCTATTTTGCTTCATATTTGGTTGTGCTTTGTGATTCTCTAAGTGCTTCTGTGTATGTATCTACACTGGTAGGAGACTCTGTTGTAGTAGATCATGTCTATCATTCGTGTGTGGTTACTATTGGTAGACTTGAGACTAGTGTGGATCTTCTACTTTTTGATATGGTAGATTTTGATGTCATCTTGGGTATGGATTGGCTGTCACCCTATCATGCTATATTGGATTATCATGCCAAGACAGTGACCCTAGCCATGCCGGGGTTACCTCAGTTAGAGTGGAAGGGAACTCCTGGTCATTCTGCCAACAGGGTTATTTCTTATATGGAAGCTTGGCGTATGGTAGAGAAAGGGTGCCTAGCCTATTTGGCTTATATTCGTGATCCCAGTGCGGATGTTCCTTCTATGGACTCAGTACCAGTTGTTCATGAATTTCTAGAAGTATTTCCTGCAGATTTGCCGGGGATGCCACCCGATAGGGATATTGACTTCTGTATTGGTTTGGCTTCCGAAACTCAGCCTATTTCTATTCCACCATACCGTATGGCTCCGTCGGAGTTGAAAGAATTGAAGGAGCAGTTACAAGACTTGCTTGATCAGGGATTTATTAGACCCAGTATCTCGCCCTGGGGTGCACCGGTATTTTTTGTAAAGAATAAAGATGGTTCTATGCGGATGTGTATAGATTATCGACAGTTGAATAAGGCCACTATCAAAAACAAATATCCGCTGCCAAGAATTGATGACCTATTTGATCAGCTTCAGGGTGCCAAGGTATTTTCGAAGATCAATTTGAGGTCCGGTTACCATCAGTTGAAGATTAGGGCATCTGATGTCCCTAAAACGGCTTTTCGGACTCGGTATGGGCATTATGAATTCCTAGTGATGTCATTTGGGTTGACAAATGCCCTAGCAACATTTATGTATTTGATGAATCGGGTATTCAAGCCTTATTTGGATTCTTTTGTGGTTGTATTCATTGATGATATCTTGATTTACTCCAGCAGTCAAGAGGAGCATGAGCAGCATCTTCGGAGGGTGCTTCAGACTTTGAAGAATAATCAGTTATATGCTAAATTTTCAAAATATGAATTTTGGTTAGACTAAGTTGCCTTTTTGGGGCATGTTGTATCGGCAGAAGGCATAAAGGTGGATCCTAAGAAGATTGAGGATGTTCAGAATTGGCCTAGACCTACTTCAGTTACAGAGATTCGGAGTTTCCTGGGTTTAGTAGGTTATTATCGTCGGTTCGTGGAAGGGTTTTCATTTATAGCAAGTCCATTGACCAGACTGACCCATAAAGGTGTCCCATTCAGATGGTCAGATGAGTGTGAGTTGAGCTTTCAGAAGCTCAAAACTTCTTTGACTATGGTGCCAGTATTGGTATTACCCACAGGTTTAGGATCGTATACGATATATTGTGACGTATCTCACATTGGGCTTGGTGCAGTATTAATGCAAGATGGCAGGGTGATTGCATATGCATCGCGTCAGTTGAAAGTTCACGAGAAAAATTATCATGTTCATGACTTAGAACTGGTAGCCATTGTTCATGCGCTAAAGATTTGGAGGCATTACCTCTACGGTGTCTCGTGTAAGGTATTAACTGATCATCGTAGCCTTCAGTATCTGTTCAAATAAAAAGATCTTAATTTGAGGCAGAGAAGATGGTTGGAGTTGTTGAAAGACTATGATATCACCATTTTGTATCACCCCGGAAAGGCCAATGTGGTGGCCGATGCTTTGAGTAAAAAGGCTGTGAGTATGGGCAGTCTTGCGTATATTCCGGTTGGTGAGAGGCCATTAGCTGCAGATGTTCAGACTTTGGCTAATCAGTTCGTGAGGTTAGATATTTTAGAACCTAGTTGGGTTCTAGCTTGCACAGTCGCTCGGTCTTCTTTATATGAGCGCATCAGAGAGAGGTAGTATGATGATCCTCATTTACTTGTCCTTAAGGACACGGTACGGTACGGTGATGCCAAACAGGTTGTTGTGGGGGAAGATGGAGTTCTGCGAATGCAGGGTCGTATTTGTGTGCCTAATGTGGATGGGCTTCATGAATTAATTCTTGAAGAGGCACATAGTTCCAGGTATTCTATTCATCCAGGTACCGCCAAAATGTATCAAGATTTGCGGCAACATTATTGCTGGAGGAGAATGAAAAAGGATATAGTTGCATTTATAGCTCGGTGTCTGAATTGTCAGCAAGTTAAGTAAATTCCTTACCCGGTCTTCTAGTTTCGCAGACTTTAAGACAGAGTCAAAATTTTCCTCGATTTGGGATTTAAAATAAACCGGTGACTTGGGACACCATAACAAATATTCCAAGTGGCGACTCTGAGAATAAATAAATAATCCCATTTTGAATAATGTCACTTTAATTGGAAAAACTCCCATATCCCTATTGTAAAAAAGGAGGTGTAACAGCTCAGGCGACTCTGCTGGGGAACGAACCCAGAATCTCTGGTTCAGGGTTCAGAATTTGAGCTTGTTAATGTGATTTATACTTGGCTTTATTGTTTGTTGATATTAATGTATTTGTGGGCCTAATGTGCTAATTGCCGCTCATTTACTGCTTTGATATTATTTGAATTGTATTAAACTGTCTTCCTACGCCTCCCTTCTGAGTCTTCTAAAAATATGGTGCACACGTACGCGTGGCCCACTTTTCTATTAGAGGTCGTACCAAATAGAACGAGGCTGGATCAGCAACTAGGCCGGGTAGACTTTCATGCTCCCAGTACATTGCCCCCACCTCGGCTCGAGCTGTCCGCTTGGGTAAGCCATGTCTAGAACACACCCCCAGATTTAAACCTAGAATAACATAGCCTCATGCCGGATTCCTAGTAGGAAAATTTATTTGCATCATGTGCATTTGACTTTGGGGACTCAATACAGGGGTTGGGTCCGTCTTGGATAGGTGTACCCAGAAATAAAAGACTATCCTAATGCATCCTATGTGCTATTTGTGCATTTTATTTGATCTGGTTTGTATGTTGACTGACTTTTAGAATATGGAAAGAAAAAGAAAATATGAGAGTGAAATTCACCTGGTTCTCATCAAATCCTTGTGTTCAAAAATCGAGCTGTGTCTGATTTCACTCAAAAGGTGTTGAAAAATAGACTAAGATTTTGAGATATTCCCCGCTTTTGCTGAAATACGCGGGTCTGATTCTCACCGGATGTGAGATACGTAGGAAAACCTCATTGGTTCCGGCCCACAATTTTCAAAAAATCCAAAAATATTTTCCTTTACTTCCTTCTTTAGAAAGTCTTTCTTTTAGACCCCAATTTTTAAAGAAATACAAAAATATTTTCTTTTTAATTTCTTCTCAAAATTCAAAAATATTTTCATTCTTCTTTTAAAAATTGAAAAGAAATTCAAGATTTAAAAATATTTTCTTTTTTCTTTAGAAGTATTTATTTCATAAATTCAAAATAAAAGTCCAAAAATCCAAAATATTTCCTTTCTTCTTTAGAAGTTTTCTTTTGAAATTCCAAAAATATATATTTTCTTTCTTCTTTAGAAGTCTTTCTTTTCAAAATTCTTAAAAAAAAAAAAAAAAAACAAACAAACAAATCAAAGTCCAAAAATATTTTCTTTCTTCTTTATAAGTCTTTCTTTCAGAAAGTTTTAAAAAAAAATCAAAATGCAAAAAAAAAAAAAAAGAGTTAGTTTATTTCCTCTATTCCTGATCTTCTCGAACTACGCAAGATCTAATTCATGTTCCCACATGATACGTAGGCAACCCACATCAGGTTCGATCGAACGGTTTTAAAAAAGAAAAAAAAAAGAGAAACGAAAGAAAGGAAAGAAAAAAAAGGAAAGAAAGAGAGTTGTTCGTTCTAAACATGTTTGTTGTTTTAAAAAAAAACCTGGTTAAAAGTGGTCGGTTTTTTGGTTTGCAATGGCGAGTGCAGGATCCCTCAGAAATAAAAGCATCTTCTCGACCGAAGGAACAAGAACCATTATTGTTAATCTAACTAAGGTCACAAAAAGGCAAGTAGACAAGGTGGTGATAAAAATGGAGGCAAATGTTGGCCGACTTCTACCTGTTTTGAGCAACAGGACATGCTCTGCTTGGATGATCTTTCTTCCAAGTCCTTTGGCAAATCTGTTGCTTTGAAATTTCCCATGCCGTCAGTACTGAAATTCGACAGCCAATACTGGGAACGGTTCAGTCAAAAAGTCAAAATTTGAGTGCTGAATCAGAAGCAATTAAAAGGATTGAATGTCGTAGTAGTGCTGATATCCAAATTTGTAGCTAAAATGTCGCTTAGCAACTGGAAAGTCACTCCTCTTTTAGACAGGGATGTCGCGACCCGAAATTTCCACCTTCGGACCGTGATAGCGCCTAACATTTCGCTTTCTATACAAGCCAACGTTAGAATAATATTAGCTATTTTTAAACAATTTTTAAATTTATTAATAACAGAGAAACAAATGCGGAAGTAAAGTCTGAAAAGTAGTGAATAATCCATATATATATAAAAAATAAAACGGAGTCTTAATACCATCCCAGAATTGGTGTCACAAGTGCACGAACTTCTAGAATAATACAAATAAAGGTCTGAATAAAATAAAGCTGTCTGAAAACAAACACACAGCTAAAGTAAAATAAACGGGGACTATAGAACTGCGGACGTTGTGCAGTTATACCTCAAGTCTCCTCCGAGTAACTGAAATCCGAGCAAGTCTATGGTACGCCGCTGGGATCAACTCTGAAATCTGCACAAGAAGTGCAGAGTGTAGTATCAGTACAACCGACCCCATGTACTGGTAAGTGCTGAGCCTAACCTCGACGAAGTAGTGACGAGGCTAAGGCAGGTCACTTACATTAACCTGTACACAATATTAGTAAAAACAACAATAAGAGAAATAAATCAGGTAACTCCTTTTTAATATTTGAGGCCAACTCAGCAGTCATAATCAATTATCATTTCAATCAATTTCCGTTGCAGCGTGCAACCCGTTTCCACAATATATTCATTTTTCAACCCTCCAATATATTTAGTTTAATCAAGTATATATATAGACTTTTAAATAAGTCTGTTGCGGCGTGCAATCCGATCCCCCAATATAGACTTTTAAATAAGTATGTTGCGGCGTGCAATCCGATCCCCCAATATAGACTTTTAAATAAGTCTGTTGCGGCATACAATCCGATCCCCCAATATATATATACACACTTTCATTTCCGTAGCGGCGTGCACCCATTCCCCCAATATAGCTTTAAACAACTCATAAATGTAATAGAAATTATTCCAATAAATACCACGTCTAATGAGAAACTATTAAGCATCAAGGCACACAATAATTATAATTTATTTATGAACCAAACAATGACAAATAGCAATTTATTATGATAATCAGAGAGAAAATAGGCAGTTTAATATTAATATGCTAAATGTCAAGTAGTATTTAATGTACATAAATTAAATAAATATGTAGCAATTATTGTAGGAATTCAAGATTTAATATTTGACAAAGATTAGGATTGAAACAATTATTATAACAATTAATTCATATATTAAAACAAATTTAGGATTTTCAAATAAATATGCACACAATTAATTTGACATCGTATAGATACTCGTCACCTCGCCTATACATCGTTCACATGCATTTCACATAACAAATAATTTAAGGGTTCTATTCCCTCAAGTCAAGATTAATCACGACACTTACCTTGCATTGCAAATTCCAATCAATTACTCGACCAGAGCTTTTCCTTTTAAATTTGTCTCCAAAATCTTCAAATCTATTCACAAACAATTCGATATACTCAATACGAATCATAGGAATTAATTTCATATGAATTTACTAATTTTCTGGATAAAAATTCGAAATTTATTTAAATATTCGACAATGGAACCCACGTCTCAAATCACGGAAAAACTCACGAAATCTGAATACCCGTTCCGCTACGAGTTCAACCATACAAAAATTATCCAATTCCGATGTCAAATGGACCTTCAATTCTTAACTTGTTCATTTTTTGGAAAGTTTACAAAAATTCCAATTTCTTGCATCTAAATCAGAAATAAGTGATGAATATAGATATGGATTTATGAAATATAAACACTTTTGGTTATAGAACACTTACCCAATTCAAAATCATGAAGAACCCCTTTGGAATCACCAAAATCCAAGACTTAAAACTCAAAAATGAGTAAAAATGGCTAAGACCCGATTTTATGTATTCTGCATAGAATTTTCGCATCTGCGGGCTATATTTTCGCACCTGCGGCCTCGCATTTGTGAGAAAAATCTCGCATTTGCGAAGTGGGGCTGCCAGGCGAGGCCTCGTATCTGCGGAGGAAAAATGCGCACCTGCGCTGCCTTCCGCTCCTGCGATCGAAGAGTCCGCTTTTGCGGATGCGCGGGTGCGTGCAAGTTTCTACACCTGTGGAATTTTGCACCAGCTTGCTCAGGCCGCTTCTGCGATGGAATGCTCACTTCTGCGAGCTCGCACGTGCAGTTAAAAATCCGCAGGTGCGATTACACTAGAAGGCCAAATTTTAGATTTTTTCTTAAGTCCAATTCTTGATCCGATTTCAATCCGTATCACTCTCGGGGTACTCGGGACCCGTACGAATATACCAACAAGTCCCATAACATAATACAGACTTACTCGGGGTCTCATATCACGTCAAACAACGCTGAAATCATAATTCACACCTCGATTCGAACTTTGAGTTTTAAACTTTTTAATTTGTAAATCTCATGCCAAAACATATTAAATGAATCCGGAATGACTTCAAATTTGGCACTTAATTCCTAAATGACATAATGGATCTATTCAAATTTACATAATCGGATTCGGACTCCGATATCAAAAAGTCAACCCCGTGGTCAAACTTGAAAATCTTTAGCCTTTAAATTACTAATTTCCGTTAAATGGTCATAACTTGAGTTAGGGATCTCCAAATTAAATTCCGGGTATACGCCCAAGTCCCAAATCATGATACGGTCCTACTGTCAAAATACTGATCCGAGTCCGTTTGCTCAAAATGTTGACCAAAGTCAACTCAGTTGAGTTTTAAGGCTCTATTTCACATTTTAATCCATTTTTCACATAAAAACTTTTCAAAAAATTTTACGGATTGTGCACGCAAGTCGAGAAGTGATAAATAGTGCTTTTCAAGGTCTTAAAATACAGAATTAATTACTCCTTCTATTTTAATTTATGTAAACCTATTTCCTTTTAGTCCATGCCAAAAAGAATGACTTTTTTCCCTAGTTGGAAATAATTTACCTTTATGCAATGATTTATAGCCACACAAAATATATGTGACTCATTTTACACTACAAGTTTAAAAGTCTTCTCTCTTTTCTTAATATCCGTGCCCAGTCAAATGGGTTCACATAAATTAAAACGGAGGGAGTATTAACTTTAAAGATGACATTTTGGGTCATCACATTCTCCACCTCTAAAACAAACGTTCGTCCTCAAACGAAGTTAGAAAAAGTACCTGAGCTGGTGAATAAGTGTGGATATTTTCTCCGCATGTCCGACTTGGACTCCCAGGTAGATGCCTCTACCGGCTGACCTTCCATTGCACTCGAACTGAAGGATAAATCTTAGACCTCAACTGTCGGACCTGCCGGGCAAGAATAGCCACCGGCTCCTCCTCGTAAGTCAAATCTTTGTCCAATTGAACTGAGCTAAAATCTAACACATGGGACGGATCACCATGATATTTCTGGAGCATAGACACATGGAACACCGGATGAACCGCTGATAAACTAGGTGGTAATACAAGCTTGTAAGCTATTTCACCCACTCTTTCAAGAATTTTAAAAGGTCCAATATACCTAGGGTTCAACTTGCCCTTCCTTCCGAACCTCATTACACCTTTCATAGGTGAAACTCAGAGTAATATTCTTTCTCCAACCATGAATGCAATATCACAAACTTTACTGTCGGCATAACTCTTTTGCCTAGACTGATCTGTGCGAAGTCGATCCTGAATAATCTTGACTTTATCCAAGGCATCCTGTACCAAATCGGTACCAAACAACTGAGCCTCTCCCGGTTCAAACCAACCAACTGGCGATCGGCATCGCCTTCCATATAATGCCTCATATGGAGCCATATGAATGCTCGATTGGTAGCTATTATTATAAGCAAACTCCGCAAGTGGCAAGAACTGATCCCAAGAACCTCCAAAGTCTATAACAGAAGCGCGAAGCATATCTTCCAATATTTGAATAATGCGCTCTGACTGTCCGTCTGTCTGTGGATGAAATGTTGTACTAAACTCAACCCGCATGCCTAATTCACGTTGTACAACCCTCCAGAAGTGTGAGGTAAATTGCGTACCTCGATCTGAAATAATAGACACGGGCACACCGTGAAGGCGGACAATCTCACGAATGTAAATTTCAGCTAACCTCTCTGAAGAATAGGTAACTGCCACTGGAATGAAATGTGCTGACTTGGTCAACCTGTCCACAATGACCCAAACTGCGTCAAATTTTCTCTGAGTCCGTGGGAGTCCAACAACAAAATCCATAGTGATACGCTCCCATTTCCACTCAGGAATTTCTAACTTCTGAAGCAAATCACCAGGTCTCTGATGCTCGTATTTTTCTTTGTTATTATCTCAGAGATTTTAATCAAAGGTGGATTTTAACGGATGTAGCTTCTGATCAAGCCACAAGCATATGCGGTCACTAGAAACTTCCTCTTCTTCTACAATAACATACAACTTAAATATAATTTTTGTACTATTATAACACAACTTTACAACAGTTTTAATACATATAATTTTAATACAATTTGAGTGTGTGTATATATATATAATTTTCTATAAAAATATATTTATAACTTAAATACAAATTGCATATTTGTAATGATTTTTTAAAAAAAAATTAAGATTCTCCACTTGAAATAACATTTTGAAGGGAATATTTTTTTTTTTTTTGGTTTTTCATTCGGTGTCCGGTACCCGCATTGGGGTCCTATTAAATTCGGATTCGCGCCTGAAAGTTCCATATTGGGGAATAAAACGCTCACTAATAAAGGCGACTTCATACCCAGGGCTCGAATCCAAGACCTCTAATTAAAGATGAATGAGTACTTACCACTCCACCATAACTCCTGTGTTAGAACTTAGAAGGGAATGTTATTTACTGCACGTTTATACAGATCATCCAAACCTGGAATGCCGCAATTGTAAATTTAACCAAACGTCTTTATATTTTCTTTCTAGACAATGACTTGAATGCATCGGTACCACATATACCGGCCATAGAATGTCTTCTCTGTCGATGTGATCTTCTTCGCTAGTGGTGGTAAAATGAATGAAAAAATAGTTATTCATTAAAAATTAAAATTGGATAATAAATTTTTTAAAGTGGATATAATCGATGGGTTTAATTTTTATATTTGTAAAAATTTAAATTAGAGGTTCTTCAAGTTTGAAAGACTAGTAATTCTTTCAAAAGTTATCATATTCAAAAAGCCACGGATAATATGGATATTCATATTATCTGCCGGTTAACCCATTTTCTATCCATATTAAATATGGGTCGAGTCGAATATCTTATCCGTTTTTGCATTACCCATTTTCGATTCGTCCATATCTGATCCGATCCGTTCGTTTGACACCCCCTATTCTACACTTTTGTCTCATGTATTATAAGACAGATCCAGAATTCCTAGTTGCTTTGAAGCAGAATGAGCGGATCTCGCAAACCCATGGTCTCATGTGGAACATATTTAAAGATTTAGACAGCCCCATTCTTTCTTAAGATCGAAGGAAGAAAAATAGGGAAGAGGATTGAATACAAAGAGAGAGATAGCTGAAGGTGTGGGATTCAATTATCAAATGAAAAGACTACTACGAGGGATATTTATTTAATACTAATTTGTATATAATTGATAAATTGTATATCAGATTGTAATTAAGTTAAAATCTCTCTAGCGGAAGTAAATAAGTTTATAATATAGTATAGTTTGGTAAAAGTTTCAAAGAGAAGAAAAGAGAATTTTACCCAGAATTAGGGGTGTTCACGGTTCGGTTTGGTCGGTTTTTTATTAAAACCAAAACCAAACTAATTTAATCGGTTTTTAAAATTTTAAAACCAAAACCAAACCAAATTAAATACAAACCATCGGTTTGGTTGTTGTTGGTTTGGTTCAGTTTGGTTCGGGTTTTCGATTCTTAATAAGTTAATGATAAGTCGATAATAATAAAACGATACTATACAACAATATTTTTAGTACTACTAGAGTATAAAATACCTACAGTGATAGTTCTTTTAACTATTTACATTTGAAACTGTAGCATATAATATAAAGCAAAGTATTAAAATTATAGCAATAATATCAGATCACCCTTTTTATCAGTAAATTTTGTGAAGTGTGGCAAAATTTCAGATTTTTCCCGACCATTCCCCCAGGGCTAGGGTCTTGACCACACGGAGTTGTTCTTTTTTATTTTTTAGGAGGATTGCGCATAATAAAAGTATCAGGAGTGTTACCATGTGCTTGAGTTGCCGCAGATGTTGGTGTAGCTGGAGTAGTATTTTTTAAGGTGACCTCCAAATCTTCAACCTCAGTCCTTTTCATCTGAAATAAATTAGAACCCATTTTATCAGATGTCAAAAATAAATATTGATTAATATCACTTTGTTGAATCAATAAAAAATCAAGTGAGTAACAAAGAAAAATTAATTTAAAACGTAATGCCTAACATTACTTTGTTGTATCAATGATAAAGTATTCATTGTAACAAATTAAAATCTTACGTTCATAAAAATTTTCTCAAACTTTAGCCCGTAGTCTAGCAATTTGAGTAACTTTTTTTGACTTTTGTGATAGATGTTTTTGTAACTCTTCTGTTAGGCAAAAGTAGATACGTAGGATTAGAGAATTTGAGTCTCTTAAAGAAAAGAAATTAGCCAATTCCTATTACTTTGAGCTTAGGCAATCTTTTAAGATATAAGTAGTATAAACCAAAATCTATATATAATAATTAAAATGCAGAAAATATTTAAAATTATTTACAAAAAGATATGATACTTTATATAAATAGTTATTAAATTTTATATATAATTTATCGGTTTGGTTCGGTTTATTTTTCGATTTTTTATAATAGAACCAAAACCAAACCAAACCAAATATTATCGATTTTTAAAATTTAAAACCAAAACCAATCCAAATTAAGAATAATATTGGTTTACTTAATCGATTTGGTTCGGTTTTCGGTTTGGATCGGTTTTTTGTCAAACCATGAACAGCCTTACCCAAAATACAACAATCTAAAGAGTTATTTATAATAAATACAACCACATTTACAAAATTATTTTATATACAATTTATTACAACTTTTTAATTAAATTAGATAAAACTTTTGATATGCCTAAAATATCTCATTATGGAACTTGAAAATATGCCAACTAACACATAATCCCTTAAATTCAAAATAATCTCACAGTTCTCTCTCACCTAATCCGTATAGACTATTAATTTTCGCAATATTATATTTTATATACCATTATTATATGTAAAGAACTATATTACATATATTTTTAATAAATATAATATATTAGTATACTCAAATCAATAACCATATATTATACTAGTATGTTAATATTCCATTATATAATCAATGGTATATTAAGTATTACATTTTTTTTTTTGTGTGTGTGTTTTGTTATTCCTTTTCTATTATGTATATCAATATTTGACTTTTATATATATATATATATATGTTGTATTTCTTCTATACATTAAATTTATCTATACAAGAAATAAATATACCTCGAATAATATAATAAATTAATATACTTAAATACTCATATATTAGTATACAATGAATATACTATATAGTATATATAGTATAACAGATTTCATACTTACATTATAGGGCGATGTGCACAGATAGCCAGTAATAACACATGTATTTACTTTTAAGCTATTGTTTTAAATGTATTTAGTCTTTAGCCACTGCTTTAATAAACTTTTACCCACCCGGACGAAAATACCCTTCTGCTATATAGGATTTCGCTGATACATATACTCCTTATTTACGATCAGCAGCAGCTCAAACTTACGTGCAAACTTACGTGTAGAGAATTATTGTGATCGTCCAAAATTGCAGAAGCTTCTCTTCTGATTTCAAACTTTTTGTCTAAGTTCAGAATTCAACTTTCTCGTCCAAAATTCACCATAAAATTACAGTAAGTTCTAAAGTTTCAGATATCTCTATATGCTTTTGTGTGTTTGTGTAGATTTTTATTTCGTTACTGAAGAATAAGATGCTAGGAATTTGATTTTTCTTTCTTTTCTGTATTGATAACGTTAAGGACATCGCGTCCTTAACTCTGTAATTATTTTGTAAATATTGAGGACATAATGTTAAGGATTTGATGTCCTTAATATGACTGTTGTTCTAAAAAATATTAAGGATAAAGTGTCATGTGTTTTGCAACTTGTATTAATAAAGTTAAGGACACGATGTCCTTTTTATGATTGTTGTTCTAAATATTAAGGACATAGTGTCCTGTATTTGTAAATTGTATTAATAAAGTTAAGGACACGATGTCCTTAACTTCATGACTGTTGTTCTAAATATTAAGGACACTATGTCCTTAATATTTTTACTGCACACATCAAAGCTAAGGATAGCTTGTCCTTAACATTTACACTGCGCACATCAAAGTTAAGGACAGCTTGTCCTTAAAATTTTCACTGCACACATCAAAGTTAAGGACAGCTTATCCTTAACTTTTACAGTGTACACATCAAAGTTAAGGACAACTTGTCCTTAACTTTTACAATGCACACATCAAAGTTAAGGACACCAAGTCCTTAACTTTTACAATGGACATATCCAAGTTAAGGACAACATGTCCTTAACATTTTGACTGCACACATCAAAGTTAAGGACATAGTGTCCTGTTTTTGCAACTTGTACTGATAAAGTTTAGGACATGATGTCCTTAACTTCATAACTACTGTGTAAAAATTAAGGACATAGTGTCCTATTTTTGCAACTTGTACTAATAAAGTTTAGGACATGATGTCCTTAACTTCATGACTACTGTATAAATATTAAGGACATAGTGTCCTATATTTGCAACTTGTATTGATAAAGTTTAGGATATGATATCCTTAACTTCATGACTGTTGTTCTAAATATTAAGGACATAGTGTCTTGTGTTTTGCAACTTGTATTGATAAAGTTTAGGACATCTTGTCCTTAACTTCATGATTGTTGTATAAATATGTCCTGAATTTCCCATTTTCTTGACATGCAGGATGGATACAATATATATTATAGTTGCTTTTAATGGTAGATGGACTGCAGACTATAAGTATCTTGATTATCAAACAAAGCTTGTTCTAGTACCTGAGGTAATTCGATTTGAAGATTTCATTAACCAAGTCTTTGAAGTTATTGAATTGGATAGAGACAAGTTTGAAGCAATGATATGGTTTGATATCAATCTGGGAACAAGCAAGGGAATGCTTGTATCCAAAGATTTAGATCTTCATACATGTATAGAGTTACTAAAAAGTCATTCACTCTTCAAGGGCTGTCGTTTCATTGCTGATATTTCGGAAAGAGTTTTTGATTCTACAAGCACCTTTGAACATGTCAATACAGAAACTCAACAATACAATCAAGACAAATGCCAACAGATAATGGAAATAGATGTGGTTGAAGCTCAACCAATAACTGAAGAGGTGCTTTAAACATTTGATTCTATTCAAGTGGAAGGACAAAGCATTATAGAGATTGACAATGGACAAGCTTTGTGTATTCAAGTCTTAGAGAGTGCACCGGTAATAGAAGAAGTTGCTGAAAAAACCTTTACTCAACTAACTAGATGAAGCTCAAATTCGAAACAAAAAGAATCTCCAACTACGATATTAAGAGAAAATGCTCTTCGTTTGACAAAAAGAAGAGTATAATTAATTATTTTTCCAATATAGCAATTAAAGGACATTTTGAATTTAAGGTTGTTAGATCAAACTCAACAAGATATTCGTTGAAATGCAATGATGATAGGTGTGAGTGGTGTTTGTGTGCTTTCAGAGTTAAAGATTCAACACTATTCAAGATAGTAAAGATTGAGAAAAATCATGACTGCTCAGTTAACACTATGAAAGCTTATCAAAGGCATGAAACTTCAAAGTTGATTAGTGGTTACATTATCGACAATCTTCGAGACCCAAGGTTTGAAGTTACACCAGACTTTGTCATGGTAGAAATGCAAAAATTGCATGGACTAGACATTGGTTATCACAAGGCGTGGCGTGCTATTCAACGTGCTTCAGCTTTAATAAGAGGAACTCCTGAAGAGAATTATGAATTATTGTCTTCATACTTGTATATGATGAAAAGTAAAAATCCGGGAACATATACTAACATAAAGATAGACGACAACAACAGGTAAACAATCAAAAAGAGTTTATTAGTCTGTTTTATAAACTTTAGGACATGGTGTCCTTAACTTGGATGTGTTCAATGAAAATGTTAAGAACATGGTGTCCTTAACTTCGATGTGTGCAGTGAAAAAGCTAAGGACATGGTGTCCTTAACTTTGATGTGTGCAGTGAAAAAGTTAAGGACATGATGTCCTTAACTTTGATGTGTATAGTGAAAATATTCAGGACATGGCGTCCTTAACTTTGATGTGTGCAGTGAAAATGTTAAGGACATGGTGTCCTTAACTTTGATGTGTGCAGTAAAAATGTTAAGGACATGGTGTCCTTAACTTTGATGCGTGCATTGTAAAAGTTAAGGACATGGTGTTCTTAATTTTGATGTGTGCAGTGAAAAAGTTAAGGACATGATGTCCTTAACTTTGATGTGTGTATTGTAAAGGTTAAGGACAAGTTGTCCTTAACTTTGATGCGTGCAGTGAAAATGTTAAGGACATTGTGTCCTTAACTTGGATGTGTATACTGAAAAACTTAAGGACATGATGTCCTTAACTTTGATGTGTGCATTGTAAAAGTTAAGGACATAGTGTCCTTAACTTTGATGTGTGCAGTGAAAAAGTTAAGGACATGGTGTCCTTAACTTTGATGCGTGTATTGTAAAGGTTAAGGATAAGTTGTCCTTAACTTTGATGTGTGCAGTGAAAATGTTAAGGACATGGTGTCCTTAACTTGGATGTGTGTAGTGAAAAACTTAAGGACACGATGTCCTTAACTTTGATGTGTGCATTGTAAAAGTTAAGGACATGGTGTCCTTAACTTTGATGTGTACAGTGAAAAAGTTAAGGACATTGTGTCCTTAACTTTGATGTGTGCAGTAAAAATGTTAAGGACACCATGTCCTTAACTTTGATGTGTGCAGTGAAAAAGTTAACGAGATGGTGTCCTTAATTTTGATGTGTGCAGTAAAAATGTTAAGGACATGGTGTCCATAACTTTGATGTGTGCAGTGAAAATGTTAAGGACATTGTGTCCTTAACTTTGATATGTACAGTGAAAATATTAAGGACATGGTGTCCTTAACTTTGATGTGTGTATTGTAAAAGTTAAGGACAAGTTGTCTTTAACTTTGATGTGTGCAGTGAAAATATTAAAGACAAGATGTCCTTAACTTTGATGTGTGCAGTATAAATGTTAAAGATTTGGTGTCCTGTATTTTTAACCTTTTGTTAAACTATATTTTCAGGTTTCTTTATATGTTTTATGAATATGGATCATCAATAGCTGGTTGGAATTATTTTATACCAGTGATTGCTGTTGATGCAACTTTTTTGAAGTCAAAATATCGTGGTGTTTTAATGATTTCAGTTTCAAAGGATGCAAATAACCAAATATTCCCATTAGCCTTTGGAATTGCAGAATCTGAAAATAACAATTCCTATGAGTGGTACTTTAGTGAGCTTCGCAATGCAATTAGGAGCCGTGACAATTTAATTTTTTTATCGGACAGGCATCAATCTATTGCACATGGCATGTATATCCTGAAAGCTATCATGGGATTTGTATCTACATTTGGAGCAGAACCTAAAGCAAAGGAAAGTGAAAAGTGAGGTCATAAAACTTTTTCAAAGTGCTGCAAGAGTATACACGCGCAAAGAATTTGATCTATACATGTCAGATATAGCAAAAGTTGATAAGAAGACTTTTGACTACTTTATGGAAGAACCACTGGAAAGGTGGGCACGTTCTTGTAGTCCACGACGAAGATATGACATGCTCACAACAAACATAGTTGAGTCAATGAATTCTGTGCTATTAGAAACAAGGGAGTTGCCTATATTAAGAATGATGGATTTCATCCAAGTGAAGCTACACCGTTGGTTTTATGAAAGAAGAAATAAACCAGAAGGAACTTTTTATGATGTTTCTTGTTGGGTAGAAGAGGAATTGAAGAAAAAGATAGATTTAGCTTTTACTTTAAATGTAAGTATTATGTTCTTACTTTAGTTTATTATTTTAATAATAATTTAACATAATGTACTAACTTATAGTTTTTCAACTTTGAAGGTCTTCCCTGTTGATTCATGGCATTCTAGAGTGGAGGAAGAAGGAATTACTTTCTTGGTGGACTTAAACAAAAGAACATATGATTGTTTTCAGTTTTAATTTAATGAATTACCATGTATACATGTAATTGCAGCTATCGAGAAGAGAAACATCAAGAAGTCCAATTTCTGCTCGGACTGGTACTTAAAGGAATCTTGGCTGAAAACATATGAAAGACAAATGCATCCTGTAGGACATACGTATTCTTAGATTGTACCAGAGAGTGTTAAGTCACAAATTATTAAACCTCCAGTTTTCAAAGTCCCGCCAGGTAGAAGGCAGAAGAAAAGGCATATTCCAGCTATCGAATCATCAAAAATAACATTCAAATGTGGTCGTTGCAGAAGAATTGATCATAATAGAACATCTTGTATATATTCTCCGGCAGTCCATCCATTTTCAAGGAAGCATAGAGAATAATAGATATATCCACTTATGTTTATCTACTCTTTTAAGTTTTTGCTATAAATTGGATTTATTTAGATTGTTTTTATTTGAGCAAGTAAACATTAGCAGATGGTTATATAAAAGATGTCCTAAATTTTTAAAGTTTCTTTGCGCTTACGTGCTCTTTGTTTCTTTTTCTTTTTCTGGGAGTTCAATTTACCTTTGTCGAACTAATTATTGTTTATGGGATTTTATTCTTGCCTTAAGTAAACAAGAAAGTCATTTTTTTTATATAATTTGACGCCTGCAGCTTGCTACATCTTTATTTTTAAAATGAGATTGGTACAAGTAAAACTTAAGGACATAATCTTTTACAAGTCCTGAAAATTTCAAGTATGAATCTAATATTAAGGACATAAATTTCTAAAATGTCCTTAACTTCTGAAAATCTCAGATTATTATCTAAATTTCCAGAAGTTCAGGACATTTCAGAAAAATATGTCCTAAATATTATTTTCATCCTTCAACAAATCAGGACATTTATGAACATAATGTCCTGAAGTTCTACAACAATCAATGTATCTTTTGCTATATCTCTACAGATTTAATAAAAAACTGACAATTTAAAATGGACAAATCAGTAGTTATAAAACTTGACATCTACAGCTTGCTAAACACATCTTGCTACATCTTATTTTTAAAATGAGATTGGTACAAGTAGACTTCAGGACATAATTTTTTGAAACGTCCTGAACATTTGAAGTATGAATCTAATATATTGGACATAAATTTCTAAAATGTCCTTAACTTCTGAAAATCTCAGTTTATTGTCTATATTTCAGAAGTTTAGCACATTTAAAAAAATATGTCTTGAATATTATTTTCATCCATCAACAAATAAGGATGTAGTTAACAGATTCTGAAGTTCTACAACAATCAATGTGTGTTGCTTTGAATTTCTAAAAACTTCAAGACAATTTAATAAAAGATTGGCCCTTTAAAACTGTGAAAAAATGGACAAATCAATAGTTAACAGAAAGAAAGAAATTAATAACACGATGCCTTCATATTACTGCTGAAAATGTAATTTAGCATAGTTGTGACTAAAAATTTATGCTATGCAAACAAATTAAAGTGCCTTGTGACAATTTACAGGATATTTCAGAATTCATATGAATTTTTTACAGCAATTTTATATCAATTCCACTACAGGTGACTTTCTTTACAACTACACTACAGCTCCTTTGGGCAAGAAGTTTCATTTTCACTATCATAATCGTCGCCGACATTTTCTGGTGGTGTATCATAACCAGAATTTCTTTTTCACTCTCCATGTGCCCAAAGATTTGCTGCAAGTTCTTTTCTGAAGTTTGATATGTCCTCAGGTTAAAATTTCTCCACATCCTTTCCCATCATCAACAACTACACATACTTGATTAGGAATGCACCACAATCAGTTCTAAAAAAATATGGAGTCAATTAAATAATATCTTTAATAAAATAAATCTAAAGTACATATAAATTATATAGAAAATGACAACACGTACGATCCAGTTTGGTGTGGTGATCTTTGCCACTGAATATCAAATTTGTTGATTGCATTTCCAAAAGACTTGTGATTTTTCTCAAACTGTGAGAACTTTAGCAAGTGGGGGATCATGCGTGCATACATTTCAATGTGTTTCATTCCTTTCTCATATAGCTCACTATATATGGAATCGTACACATCAATCTTTCTCTCATTCAAGTCAAATACCCCCAAAAGAAAATATGTCACAACATCATTATCTTCTGAAGGAAGCCGACATGGAAAAAGATTTTGTCAACCTGTCCAAGCAATTCCACATCTACGATTATCACCCCACACATATGGTGTGAGAACCAACTGATTATCATCACACCAAAATAAATCTGAAGCATCTTCATTGAAATCCTTATACACAATTAGCATATAGTTATCAAAAAGTATATATGTAGTTGTGCAACGAAAAGGATGGACGCAAGGGTGGTAGAATTCCTTCTTTCTCAAATAATACAGGGCAATGTCAATATGCTTCATAAAAAGGCGAAAAAAGAAAAAAAATCCATCCGTCATAAATAATTAAAAAATAATAAATTAAGAAGAAAGAAAGCAAATGCCTTGTGAATTATCAAACCTTATCACCAAGTACAAAGCTACTATCTGCAAGCTCAAGGAAGAATATTTTGCTACTGATTTTTTGATGGTACAATTTATATGGATTCTTTCTCACACCATTATCCTCAGCATATATATCAGTTTGTCCCGTGAAAATTTTGAAAATATCAAAGTTAGAAAGTTTATAAGTTAGTCCTCAATTCCTAATTAAGGACACTTGGTCCTAAACTTACAGTAACAAGGTCATAAGTTTAGGACACCTGGTCCTGAAGTTAGAGTTGCAAATTCAAAATTTAAGGACAAGTAGTCCTTAACTTACAGTTACAAGTTCAAAAGTTAAGGACACTTGGTCCTGAACTTAGACTTACAAGATCATAAATTAAAGTCCTGAACTTAGAGTAACAAGCTCATAAGTTAAGGATAATTGATCCTAAACTTAGAGTGGAAGTGCAAAAATTAAGGACACTTGGTCCTGAAGTTAGAGTTGCAAATTCAAAAATTAAGGACAGGATGTCCTTAACTTACAGTTACAAGTTCAAAAGTTAAGGACACTTGGTCTTGAACTTAGACTTACTAGCTCATAAATTAAAGGACAATTAGTCATGAACTTAGAGTAACAAGCTCATAAGTTAAGGACAATTGGTCCTGAACTTAGAGTGGAAGTTCAAAAATTAAGGACACTTGGTCCTGAAGTTAGAGTTGCAAATTCAAAAATTAAGGACAGGTAGTCCTTAACTTACAGTTACAAGTTCAAAAGTTAAGGACACTTGGTCCTGAACTTAGACTTACAAGCTCATAATTAAAGTCCTAAACTTAGAGTAACAAGCTCATAAGTTAAGGACAATTGGTTCTGAACTTAGAGTGGAAGTTCAAAAATTAAGGACACTTGGTCCTGAAGTTAGAGTTGCAAATTCAAAAATTAAGGACAGGTAATCCTTAACTTACATTTACAAGTTAAAAAGTTAAGGACACTTAGTCCTAAACTTAGACTTATAATCTCAAAAGTTAAGAACACTTAATCCTTAACTTAGAGTTACAAGCTCAAAAATTTAGGACATTTAGTCATGAAGTTAGAGTTGGAAGCTCAATACACTTAGTCCTGAATTTAAAATTACAAGTTCAAGACACAAATATAACTAATTAAGAAATAATGAATACCGACTTACACTTTTTTGCGACCTTTCATTTTCTCCTTGCCCAACCACACAATGAATTTCTTCAATAAGTTTTCATCATCTTTGGCATAATGAAAAATACATGTACGAGTATATTTTGATTTTATCCAGCCTATATACTTGGGAGTATTTTCATTGGGCGCCATCGATGTTCCTCTTTTTCTTTTCTGTTCAAAAGGAGATTTCAATTGCCAACTAAGCTTCTTATTCCTTTTCCCTCGACCAAGCTCTTCTTCAATATTTCCTTCAACCTCCATAGACAAACCCTCATCAATGCTCATTTGTGTAGTCGGAAGAGTAGGAGTAAGAATAGCAAATGATGGACCATCAAAACCAATACTATCTCTCTTCCTTTTCCTAGTATATTGGTTAACGGCTTCATTTTTGTTTTGTTCTGCAAGCAACACTACATATACATTAGTTTGCTGCAAGTCGTCAATTCTATGAATTGTCAAATGAAGAGACAAAAACTAAGGACATAATTTTTGAAATGTCCTAACAATTTGAATTATGAATACAATTTTAAGGACACAATCAATACCTGTGTTGGCCACGCTGCCTTCTTGTATTTCTTTAACAGACAATGGTGCTGACATATTGCTTGCATTTTCTTTATCTTGCAACTCTTCTCCATGTTCTTCGATTGCAAGTTCACAAGATTCTGCAAAATATTTACAGCAGCTAACACAATTAGTACTTGTTACTAATCTTTGATTAAAACAAATATATATAAGATGAAAAAAAACTCCGTCTAACCTTTTGCAACTGTCAAGATCATGCCAGTTAAATCATTATCTTGACTAGCATTTTTGTAGCTTCCAATATTGTCTGTAATAGAGAGAGGTGTAGAGATACCATACGTTCCTTCTATACATTTGCAAACAATCTCACTTATGCTTGTTCCTTGGGTATTTTCTATGTCTTGAAATTGTCCTCCACTTCTCTCTTTTGAAATTTCATCATCTTGATAGTCCACTCCATCTTGTGTAGTCGGAGGAGTAGGAGTAAGAATTATGGACCATCAAAACCAATACTATCTCTCCTCTTTTTCCTAGTATATTGGTTAACGGCTTCATTTTTATTTTGCTCTGCAAGCAACACTACATATACATTAGTTTGCTGCAAGTCGTCAATTCTATGACAAATTGTCAAATGAAGAGACAAAAACTAAGGACATAATTTTTGAATGTCCTGACAATTTGAATTATGAATACAATATTAAGGACACAATCAATACCTGTGTTGGCCACGCTACCTTCTTGTATTTATTTAACAGACAATGGTGCTGACATATTGCTTGCATTTTCTTTATCTTGCAACTGTTCTTCATGTTCTTCGATTGCAAGTTCACAAAATTCTGCAAAATATGTACAGGAGCTAACACAATTAGTACTTGTTACTAATCTTTGATTAAAACAAATATGTATAAGATGAAAAAAAACTCCGTCTAACCTTTTGCAACTATCAAGATCATGCCAGTTAAATCATTATCTTGACTAGCATTTTTTGGCTTCCAATATTGTCTGTAAGAGAGAGGGGTGTAGAGATATCATACGTTCCTTCTATACATTTGCAAACAATCTCACTTATGCTTGTTCCTTGGATATTTTCTATGTCTTGAGATTGTCCTCCACTTCTCTCTTTTGAAATTTCATCATCTTAATAGTCTACCCCATCTTGTGTAGTCGGAGGAGTAGGAGTAAGAATAACAAATGATGGACCATCAAAACCAATACTATCTCTCTTCCTTTTCCTAGTATATTGGTTAACGATTTTATTTTTATTTTGTTCTGCAAACAACACTACATATACATTAGTTTGCTGCAAGTCGTCAATTCTATGACAAATTGTCAAATGAAGAGACAAAAACTAAGGACATAATTTTTGAATGTCCTGACAATTTGAATTATGAATACAATATTAAGGACACAATCAATACCTGTGTTGGCCACGCTGCCTTCTTGTATTTCTTTAACAGACAATGGTGCTGACATATTGATTGCATTTTCTTTATCTTACAACTGTTCTCCATGTTCTTCGATTGCAAGTTCATAAGATTCTGCAAAATACTTACAAGAGCTAACACAATTAGTACTTGTTACTAATCTTTGATTAAAACAAACATGTATAAGTTGAAAAAAAACTCCGTCTAACCTTTTGCAACTGTCAAGATCATGCCGGTTAAGTCATTATCTTGACAAGCATTTTTTTGGCTTCCAATATTGTATGTAAGAGAGAGAGGTGTAGAGATATCATACGTTCCTTATATACATTTGCAAACAATCTCACTTATACTTGTTCCTTGGGTATTTTCTATGTCTTGAGATTGTCCTCCACTTCTCTCTTTTGAAATTTCATCATCTTGATAGTCCACTCCATCTTGTGTAGTCGGAGGAGTAGGAGTAAGAATAACAAATGATGGACCATCAAAACCAATACTATCTCTCTTCTTTTTCCTAGTATATTGGTTAACGGCTTCATTTTTATTTTGCTCTGCAAGCAACACTACATATACATTAGTTTGCTGCAAGTCGTCAATTCTATGACAAATTATCAAATGAAGAGACAAAAACTAAGGACATAATTTTTGAAATGTCCTGACAATTTGAATTATGAATACAATATTAAGGACACAATCAATACATGTGTTGGCCACGTTGCCTTCTTGTATTTCTTTAACAGACAATGGTGCTGACATATTGCTTGCATTTTCTTTATCTTGCAACTGTTCTCCATGTTCTTCGATTGCAAGTTCACAAGATTCTGCAAAATACTTACAAGAGCTAACATAATTAGTACTTGTTACTAATCTTTGATTAAAACAAATATGTATAAGATGAAAAAAAACTCCGTCTAACCTTTTGCAACTATCAAGATCATGCTAGTTAAATCATTATCTTGACTAGCATTTGTTTGGCTTCCAATATTGTATGTAAGAGAGAGAGGTGTAGAGATATCATATGTTCCTTCTATACATTTTCAAACAATCTCACTTTTGCTTGTTCCTTGGGTATTTTCTATGTCTTGAGATTGTCCTCCACTTCTCTCTTTTAAAATTTCATCACTTTCCTTGCAGCTTCAAAAGATTCTGTAACATTTACAATTAATACTTGTTGCTAATAGTTTACTAAAACTAGCATTCAACATGTCATGAAAATTCCATCTAACCTTGATTGGCATCATTTTGATTTCCAAATTTCTCTTTAAGTGAGAGAGGTGTAGATAGATCATATATTTCTTCAACACATTTGCATACAATCTCACTTATACTTGTTCCCAATGGATTTTCTAAATCCTGAGATTATACTCCAGATCTACAAATTATTTCTGTTACACTTGTCTCTTTTGGATTTTCCTAGTCTTGACATTCCATTCCATCTTGATCTTGCACTCCATCAAAAGATTCTACACATATTTGTAATCACAAAAAAGTTTATATGTATTACGCTATTGAATATAAATTTCAATGATAACAAATTCAAAAACTGTATCTAACCTTTCCCAATTTCAATGCCAATATCAGTTTCATCTTCTAGATGCGCATCTCTATAATCGCTTTCATAATTATCTTCTACATGCACATCTATATCGTCACATTGATCATCCAAGAAAATCTGCAACCAGAACACTCAATAACTGCTACCATGTCCAGCTACACCTGGATCTGCACACAAGGTGTAGGGGGTAACGTGAGTACGCCAACTCAGTAAGTAACAACAATAAATAAAGACTGAGCAGTAATGACGATCAATAAAGCATATAACGTTCATATAAGGAAATCTCAGTAAAATAACACATGCTCTTAAAAAAATCAGGATTTGAATCAAACATCTTGTTTAAACCCAGTTCCTGTAAAAATCATTTAAAGACATTTTTTTCCAATAGTTTTTCAAACAAAGGCTCAATGCAAAGGTGAGCAAAAATGATAAAATCATAAACAGCCCCTCAAGCAAAACATCACTCATATACAGCCCCTCGGGAAGACCTCACAGTCACTTGTGCCACTCGAGCATACCTCATAATCACTCTTGCCACTCAGGCATACCTCACAATCACTCTTGCCACTCGGGCATACCTCATAATCACTCTTGCCTCCCAGTCACTCAGCACTCGGCACTCGCACTCAGTAGGTACCTGCGCTCACTGAGGGTGTGTACAGACTCCGGAGGGGCTCCTTCAGCCCAAGCACTATAATCTGCACGGACAACTCACGTGCGATAATAATAAAGTATGTTGTAGGCGGGCAGCCCCGATCC